>NW_028288592.1:0-1200000 GCF_059628265.1 Tinamus guttatus | reverse complement strand
CAAATTTCCATATATGACATTTAGAAAAGATTGATGTGAAGATAAGCTTAGAGATGATTTCATAAATGTCTTTAGGGCATAAAATGGGTAATATTGCCAGAATATGCCAGAATTCCAATACTCCTTGGTAGTCAATCAACTGCATTATAGTAATTATGTAAGGGTATTAATTAATTAGTTATTATTAATAATAATGATATTTTCAACCAGATAAGCTCATATTGTTCCACTAGTGGTATGACTGAACTGTTCCCTCCTTCTGGACACAACAGAATGTCAGTTGGGCTCAAGCTGCTTGTGCAACGGCAGATCTTCTTCGTGAATATGAGCATCAATTCTGACAAAATTCTCACTGAGAGTCCTGGTTTCTAATTTCAGATGTAAAGTGTGAATGTAATTATCTGTCCTGGCATACCAATGTTATATAAGTTTTGTTTATTCTTTTATTATTGCCCCCATAATTTTAAAGTTCAGTCTAGAGAGGAGGAAGCTGCTCAAAGACATGTAACACAAAAGGGCTGTGTTCATTAAAAGCAGTGGCTTAACTGCCTTGTGATTTTTTATACCTTTTAATTTCTCACAGGAATCAATTCTTTTCATAATGTGAGTGTCCCTCATCAATATGTATGACCACAAACCCCAAATATTGTGTCTTGTTTGTCAGTCTTTAAGAATTATTTAGAGTCTTACTGTCAACAGTCTGTTCTTTTACCTTGTTAAAGAAGTCTCGACTATAGTTTTGACCAGGGCAGCTCTCATGCACAGGTATTGGCACAGGTCAGAGATCATTCCCAGTTGTCAGTCCAGTTGTGGCCACAATATTTCCACACCTCAGGTCCAGATAGCCTTTCCATGCATATTTAATTATGGGTATACCCGTGGGATCTGACCATATAATTTTGTTACAGCCTGTTAGGTGACTCTGCTCTAGATTTATATCTAGCTTGTGGTTTTAGGTCTTAGGAAGCTGTGCATTTGTGGGAATAGCAAACTGACTGGAGGAGGGATTTGTACATAAGAAGCTTATGAAAGGTTATTCTTATCTGGAAGGATTGCTTTATGTAAGGGAGGGGCACAGAAAGCCAGATAAATTAATTCTGAAGGATTTATTTTGTATTATTTCTCTGAGATACTCAAAAGAAACAAAGATGTAAAGATGTATGACTTTTTCATCATCTTCAATAAGTCTGCTTACCAAAACAGAGAAGAGAGGTTTTTCAATTCTAATGATAAAGGAACTAAAGGAACTACTAAGCTAACTAACGCCAGAGGAACTACTTAGCAGATTTGGTCCATAGGTACGTGATATACTTGCTGGAGACTAAAAATCTTAAATGCTCTGCATTAATTGCAGCGACAGAAACTAAAATAGACTATACACATATTTTAAGAACAAGAGACACTTTGAAATAAATGTCACATTTATATGTGTTTCTATAACTTTTTCAGTCTTTTTTAATCAGCGAATGTGCCTATGGCCCTTCAACTTATCCACTTATGCTATTCTCCCTTGTTTGCTCTGATGGAGTGGGCTTGCTGATGTTGAATTGGCTAGGAAATAGTGAGGAAAGATGCTAACCTATGCTAAAAGGCCAGCTAGAGCAGCCCGGAAACTCTTGTGAAAACTATCTTCTTTGTATACTTGGTTGTAAACTATACATTTAAAATATAACTATCAAGTGATATCAATATACTAATTCCTCTAATATTTTGTAGAAGAAGGTTATTCCCTTTCCAGCTATTTTTCAGAGAAGCTAAAGTTGTGTGAAATTTCCAGAAAGCAAAAATGTACTGCTGCTAAAAACAGAGGTCACCTAATATTTACTTATATACATTTTAGGCCTGTGCATTATTGTGCATTTAATTTCTTACAAGCCTTCAAAACACATGCCAGTTTGGTAGAAAATGAACAGTTATGAAAGCTCCTTTTTTTGTTTCAATATATTTTAAAAAGACATAAGTAGTTTATGTCTCTATAGTATAATTTTTATTCTCCAGAGACAAAAGCTATAATTTCAGAACAAGTAATTTAATCAGTTTGTCATGCTACATCTTTGCCCTAAGTCAGGTTAAACTTTTCCTTTTGTTATGGAAAACATCTCTCAGGAAATTGGCACTAATTAGCTGCATGTACCAAGGGCACCAAGAGCATGAATATCTGTCCATGTGAAAGCATGAATGTTCTTTGTACAGAAAGCATAGCTGAAAAGGTAGAAAAGGGTTTTTGCAACAAAATATCTTTTGCAGATGATGATTTATATATGTGTGCTGTGATAACCATAGTCATTCCTATTTGCTTTCCCTCTAAACATTAATGTTACTGTATTCCCTCTCTCTTTCTTATTAAGTCTTATATGAAAATAGAGTCTATAAACAACTCAGATTCCATGATCCAATTTAAAGAATTCTTTAAAAAGTTCAGGAGAAGAAGTATTTTTCAGTGTACATACCAGTGCAATCTGTATGTGCCTATTGAATGATAGGGAGGATGTGGTGATGAATGAAGAACTTGACAGTCATGCATATTCTGGCTAATTCACAATATGCTCTTTCTAAGAAGTAAGAGTTAGTCATTAAACTATTAAAAAGCTATCCTACCATGATCATTTCTGTGATTCCTATGTTTATCCAATTGGGTCTATGTTCCAATAATAAGGAAATGAATGAACAGCAGAGACTCAAATAAAAAAGAAATAATAGGGATATAACAAAATGTGACTTACACCATCAATCATGTCACTTGCAAAGTTGGTTGATCTGGTAAAAATTGTCTAAGTAGTAAGAATTCATTTGCAAGCTGCTTGTGTTAATGTGGATTCTATATTACGGAACAACGTTGCCTAGAAGTAGAAGGAAAGAGTCACCAAAGACTTTGGTTGAATATCAACGATAAGATTAAGTAACAGTGATAAAAATGCTGTTTAGAGAACCAGGCCATCTTCCAAGGTTGTGAAATACTTGTGTAGCTCAACAGCTGGGAAATATCTCAATTTCTTTCCACACTATTTATATCATCTGCTTGTGGAAAGAGGATTTCATTAATTTTCTCAGTCACTGGAAGCTTTTCAGAGAGTACAAGGTGATCTTGATTTTCTCAAGGAGGCAGTGATATCAGGATACTAGTGGCTTTATCTGTAAGTCATAAAAGTCACTCCTTTCTAAACTCAGGAGTCAATGCACACATATAACCAACTGCTAAATAAAATTAAAATTTAAATATAATAAATGAAATGTGTCCATGAAACACAACAAAATCTCTGAGAAAAAAATTAACAGCTTTTGATATGCTGGTGTATAGTTTTAATGAGTGTATTGTCCGTTGCCATATATGGAGTCAGAGTTTCTGAGGTCAGTATTCAGCTCTTCACCGCAGTTACCCTTCCTAAGAACAGAAGAGTCAGTCAGAGTCAAAGTCATATTGTTTGGTATTTCTGATATGATTTCTCTAGGGCCCATGCTTGATCAAGTACCTGAGAGATAAATGTAGGGAGGACGGGGCCAGGCTCTTCTCCATGGCGGTCAGTGACAGGACAAGGTATAACGGGTGAAAGTTGAAATATAGGAAGTTTAATCTCCATATGAGGAAGAACTTTTTTACTGTGTGGGTGACAGAGCACTGAAACAGGCTGCCCAGAGAGTTTCCTTCTCTGGAGATCTTCAAAACCCACCTGGACGTCACCCTGTGCCATGAGCTCCCTGCTTGAGCAGGTGGGTTGGACTATTTGATTGCTAGAGCTCCCTTTCAACCTTAAACATTCTGTGATTCTGTGATCAAATGGAGAAACTCATAAAATTTCCTTGGCACTCCAACTCAACTGACTTGACTGAGCAGTCAAGCTGTGGAGTCCACAAGGCCAGGCACAGAAAACCTCTGCCTTAGTCTTTAGCAACAAATTCTCAAGAGTGCCACAAGGACAGCAATACATTATTGTGTTTGTGACATTTCTTTCTTTCTTCCCTTTCTCTTCTTCCGTCATGGAATGGAAGAGATGGCTGAAAATGAAAGAAAATCAGAAATCAAATGGAAGCATATAGAACCAGGACAGCAGAGCAAATTTCTGTGAACAGAGTACTGTTTAATTAGATATGGTTAACAAAAGGGGAAATCTTCAAAACAAGTGGGAAGTTCCAAGCTGATTCTTCCAGTAATGGAGAGTAAACGTTTCTAAATCTGTATTTAGCTGCTTCCTATTTAGTTTGTTTCTACAGGTCATATCCATAAAATAAGATGTATGGAGACTGAGGAAGTTGTTATTCTTGGGTACACATGTAGTGTCTGTTGCACCATGTTTGCAATAATAACATCTGTGATTCTCCCAGCAAACTGGAATACTCAGAGGTAGTAAGATTCATTGAAGATACTCCATTTAAAATAACAATTATTGCAATTTTTTATTGCAATAGTGATGTGGAGCTCCTATCAGAGTTGAGATTGGTGCATATAGCAACTTAGTTTAGCTCAGAACACTAAGGTTTCCTTGCCATCATTGTGATGAGGTGTGAAGAGGCACTAACTGAGAATTGAGATTGTTTGTGTGCAAAACAAACACAACAATGTGGCAACTGACAGTGCAATAATTATTCATAAAGTTATTATGTGAAGAGGGAAATGTGGTAGAAGTAGAAGCAGAAAAGTAACAAAAGAAAACCAGAGTGAGCAGCAAGCTTTCCAATGACTATTGAGGATTTTGGTGCAAGCCCAATACACAGAGGCTATACCTGTTTTATTGAGTTGAGCAATGGCAGGCAACTTAGTACAAGAACTGGATTGTCTATATAGTTAAAATATTAGAATGGTCAGTAAAATGGCTTTGGCTGTGGTCAACTCTTTTTCTTTCACAAAACTTTTGGGTATGATTCGCATATCAGCATGATCAGTGATCATTCACAATAAGAAGTTTGAATGCGACCGCTCTGTTTTGGAGGGCAAGAGACTGCTATTATAGCACGGATGTGGAACGGTCTGTTCCGGTTGGCCCCAGTGCCAACAGAGAACAGTTCTAGGCATGTTTGATTTACGGATACAGACATAGCTGCAGACAGTCAAGCTGGAGAGGTTCTGCAAAGCAAAAGGCAGAAAGAACATAGGGCAAACAGCTAAGCAACAAAATGTGAGGTAAATACAGGTCAAAAGCAGAGTCAACTTCTTTGTCCCATGTAGGGTAAGTTGTAAGGGAAAACTTACTATGTTTCCCCTGGATCTCTTCTGTAATCCCTACTCTTTTGCCTGTGAATCAAATTCTAGGATTGTTGGCTTCTCTTCTCAAATCAGAAATACGGTGAGAGAAGATGTAATGTTTAGGGCGAGAGGAAATGCATAAAGTCTACAAGCCACAATTAAATTTTAGCTTTGGAGAATCCTCTTTTTGTAGTTTGTACTTAAATTATATATTACAAAGACTTTCATAGAATAGGAAATAATTCTCCCAACATTGTAACAAGATGACTAAGTGTTAGGTGAGATGATGAGAGAGATAGATATCTCAGTTATACTGGAAACTGCTCTTCCTGGAAGAAAAAACAAAGGGAATAAAGGAATATATATGCTATTCCTTCCCTCCTAAAAACAAAAAAAAATTGCAACTACTTCATATTGTAGACCTTATTCATCTCTTTCCTACTTTCATCATACTACCTGCTTTTTAAGTCCTTCATGAGAAAATGTAACTTCTTAATCACTTTAAGAAAAGCTTTTTTTTTTTTTTCTTTTTGCTTAATCCACTTTCTCAAGTGCTTAGTGACGGAGCTACAGAAACACTTCCTCAAAGTCAGACAAACCGGAAAAGGTATTCCAAAGGTGCTGCCTGCTTTCTTTGTGGTTGGAAAGGGGAGAAGAGGGTAAAAACATCAGGATTCAACCATACATCAAAATGCTTAACACTAAATATTGTAATCAATCCCTGAAGTAAAGAGCTAGTCGCCCCAGTTCATGAATACACAGTGATATGATAGTTTCCTAAAACCAGATAAACTGTTTATTACTATCTTTCACCATATTTATACCTATGTATCATTTACATGCCTGCTTGAATCTCTCCCTATTTATCTCAAATAGTATACAGTTTGTGTACATTTTAATACCTCTTAGGCTTTGAATTCAGTGAAAATTGGATCAGATATGAAAGCAGACACTTTTTAAGGGGAGAGAGCTTTTTATTTAGGACTTTTGAACATAATTAAAGAAATATTCCATTATATTCCTCAGTTCTGATAATGAACTATACAGCTGTTTTATTCTGTAATAAGCTCAGTAAAGTCAATGAACAAATCAGTGGCTGATATCAAGGCTTGATAGAAAGTTTTAAAAGCAGAATAAAGAATCCTTTACATACTTTAATGACAGTTCTTTCTCAAAATTTTTAGCTTATTTATTAGCAATGGCATAATATTGGCCCTGAAAAGTGCTAAATATATTTTCCCCAGTCTCAGGTAGGCAGCAAACTTTCTATGTATCTTCTTGGGCTCCTAATTTTAATGCTGGATGAGCTACAAAGCATTTCCTAAAGCAAATCCATCCTCTCTATTTTTTTTTTTTTGATGCCAGAAATGTAGGAGTCTTCAGACCATCTTTCTGGAATTACAGGCTGTGAGACAAGCATTCTGCATGTCAAAAGCAAATTTGCAACAGACTTCAAGGAAGTTGGGAGCCATCATGCAACAGAATTTCATAAGACTCAACTGACTTCTACTTGAATGGGAGCTGAAACAGATGCAGAGGAGCACTTTGTAAAGAGACAAAAGTATTTCATTTAGAATTTTTGTACATAATTAAAGAAAAATTCCATTATTCATGTGCATGAATGCCAACTTGTTGTACCATGTCTTTCATGATTAACAATGGTTGGGTATCATCCAAACGAAAATTCTGGCTACTCCTGGCTATCTGTTTTAAATGCAATGAAACACAATGTGTCAGATTCTTGCAATACTATATGTGTATGCCAAGGATGATCTTTCTACATCATATGCAGTTATTTTACATGGGTTGGGTTTTGAAGGGAGGGGAACCATTAGAGAAAGTCCACCCTACTATTAGGAAACTTTTTTAATCATACAATGGGGTCAGTGTAATGTGTTCAGGAAAAAAAAAGGCAAAGCAAAACAAAACAAAACAAAAAACTCCCTGACAATGATTATAAGGACCTATGAGCATTGCTTCAGCATTGTCTAAACTTGCACAAGAATAACTTCCTTTGCAGCCAGAGCTCTTGAGGATGTGCTCTGAGCAGAACCACACTGCCCTCTGTCCCACAAGTGCTCAGAAACAGATGGGCAGCCACATGTTCCCCAGCCCTGCACAGTCCCACTGAGACTGCCACCCTTCTCTCTCTGCTTCACTCATAACTTCTCCCTTCCTCCTTCCTCCGGGCAATCTATTTTAAGGCTCCAGCCAAGACACTGACCCCAGAATGTGGCTTGTTTTTAGCCATCCTGTAGCTGTTTCAGCCTCCTCAATCACATTAGATATAAACTATTGCTCTTCCATGTAGATCTCTGCAGCTTTATATCACTTAATCTTCCTTCCCTCACTTAGTATCCAAACATAGACATTTTCTTTTTTTTTTTTTCTTCAATTGACTGTGCCACTATCCCTTTTCCCCCTGCTTCTCTGTGGAGTAGGAAAGGGTCCATATCACCTACAGAACTATAACATCTTGTTTCAAATCCTCATTAATATTTTTCTGTTCCAAAATTTTTAAAAAAGAGATAAAAGAAACAAATAGGCCTCTGTAAATTTGTGACTGCCTCAGTGCCAGGGGAGAGCTTTGCTACAGAAATACAAAGCAAACAAATAAACACTGTTTTTTATTTTAGACAACCTAAAGCTTACTGTGTTGATTTGCAGGCTGGAGATTGAGGTCCACTCTGGTTACTTCCTTTCTGGATGGGGCAGACCTGTTGTGATCAGCGGTGACACTCAGCAAATAGTAACGGCAAAAAGGAGAGCTCCTAATTGGAGACTCAGTTCTGATGGATTTGTTAGGATTTATTCAGAAGTTGCATCTCCTCAATTGATTTTATTGCTCAGTGATCACATTTGCCGCTCTAGTGTAAGGGAAATAATTTGTTAAAGCTGTTGAAAGAAGAAATCTGTTTATTTTGTCTTTTCATGCCTACAGCATTAAGCCATATTGAATGCTTAGAAAAAACCCAACCACTAAAACTTTCAAGAATTTTCTTCTCAAGCTTAATTCAGGATGATATCAGGTTTCAGTACGCTAAATGCGATCTAACAAGGGATGTTTTCACTGTTACTTCAGTGTTTGCAAGGTGGTGACTCATGAACAAATTACTTTCATGGTTGGGTTACATTTACACAAGCCAGGGTGTGAATTTTACATGCAGATCAACAAGATGGGACAGATTTAGGTGTGGGCATATTTATATAAGGGATTTGAATATGGGCATGGAAGAATGAAAAGCAAAATATCTGCATTGGTACATTCACTACTTTAAGCAGAAGTTGTCCACAATCACATCGATGAAGGTTTAGAGAGACTGATTTCATACAAGGCATTAAGTGAGATTTTGGCAGAGAGTTGCGGCACAGAAATCTGAAATACGACATCCCAAATCCTTAACTAAATATGGATTGATGCCACATGTCAATCCTTCACTTACTTAGAGCAGATGATGTGGACCTCATTCCAACAATGGCAAACAGCCATGTAAGTATCTACAAGAGAGTACACAATGTCACTGAGTCTAAAGGGAAAGCAAATGCATGTACCTCAAGTAAAACACAGCACATTGCTGAGTGTCTCCTACTGATATAGCATGCGTGTGTGCTGACATAATCGATGGAAGGAGTGTGGTCTTTATGTTCTTACTGGAAAATCACTGCTTAAAAGATGAGTGATGGTCATGGTTTTGGTAACTGGGAAAGATAGCTTTGCTTAAAGGTTATCCAAAAAACATATGGCTCACACTTAGTTGCATGTCTCCAGACCTTTTCTTCACTGTTTATTCATTTTACTCAAGTTTATCTTTCTTTTAAGATGAGAAAGACGTCAACAACTAGCCATGTCTTAAGTAAGACAAAAATGTTTATGTAATCGCTAATGTCAGTGCAGATTTGGATATTAATTAAGAATGACATTTGCATGATGGACCATTCTTAATGGAAACTAATATATTTTTTCTCCTATTTCATGCTAGGAATGACTTGCAAAAAAAATATAAACGATTCAATAGTTCGCTTCCATTTTATCTCCTGTATTATGACAAAGAAGATCAACACTGTGAGATTTGTTATTGTTGAATATTTTAAGGCATCTGGCTTGTGATCCCAGTTCCTACTTGAAACAAAAGTATTCTTTATGATTTGCAAGGAATGGCTATGTAGATGAGAAAGTGTGAAAGTACTATTCTTCTGCAATATAGAACCCAATAGAGCAATCCAGCCTGCCTTGTTTCATGTTTAACTCTTTTTCTGTATCATTTTCTGATAGGTGACATTTTTCTTCAGATTTAATATTATGCTATTGGTTTTGACAGGTGTGAGGGAAAAAAATAATTCCATCTAATCTTGTTAGATTTCTGAACTAAATCGTTTGTCACCAACCAAAATGTTCCTTGCCTATGATTCTCTGCTACATGTTCCACATTGACAATCTGCTGTTCAAGATCATCTTAAACATTTACTTTATTAAGTACATTGATTTGTATTTCCTTGTGACTTGTGGAGAACAATGATGTTTCCATGGGTTTTTCTTTGTCTTTAATATGGTCTTTCTTGTCTCTGTAAATTTCAAGAACCAAATGCATTTGCAAGCTGTTGAAACATAAGGGCTGAAGTGTAAACACAGAAATCATATTAAATCTTAGTGAAACAAGACAGAATACAAGAGTATTACTTTTTCCTACTCCATAGGATGTCTGACAGACCAACCCAAAAAAGCAAGGCAATGGTAGGCTAATATATGTCTGTAGCTATATGCAGTTACAACTCTGTCTTCTAATCCTATACATAACCAAATTGTCCAAATGAGTAAGATTTCTCTGACTAACAGTATACTAAGAAAAGTACAGGATCATATTAACAGGACAGACTTATTGGTAAGAGAGTCCAGATCCTTGCTATTATAAGCACTTTATCAGACAATCTCATTTATAAATTTAAATCATTCCTTATGCTGGATTATTATGCAGATGTTCCTGCTGGGGAGGATATTGCAAAGCATATTCAGGTTTTGAACACTTTTTATTTATTTACTTCTCTGTTTCTATCTTGTTAATGATTTTTTCTAAATCAACACACCAACATACCGTCCTGGACATGATTGTTATGTAGTAGCATTATGATATGCTGGTAAGCTTTAATCAGAGGAAGACATGAATGTCTGAAATAAGGCTCACTATCTATATTATCTGCATATTTTCTGTAGACAATTTTAACAGCCTTTTGTCAGTTTGTGGTATATTGTGAAATTTTAGAATACATCTACAGTTTGTTTAGCAGTCTTTTCCTCATCCAAGACCTGATCAGAAAGTCTTCTCCAATCCCGTAGGGAAAAACAACTTCCCAGTATTCAGTAATGGGGAATTTGGAGAAGGTATTAGCCAACATGTCCTGAGGGTTGCAAGTGGAAATAAGATACTATGAAAACACATACTTCACGTTTTACTAACTGGAAGAGTGTTGATACAGTTCTATCAGAATATGCAATAGTATTTTAGTTTGTTATTTAAGGATAGCTGAATTTTACGTACTCATTAATAGTTTATGATACGTAGAAATATCTTAGAAGGAGAAGAGTGGTTAATATGCTAACTTCGTTTGAAAAGAGTTACAAATAAATCCTACTAAACTGATTAATCTCACTTCAGTAGAGTTTAGACAAAGTAGTCCAGATGAGTTGAGGTTTGCATTTCTGGCTGGTAAGTGGGTTTTATTCTAGTTTTTCAAGTGTCTGGATATTTCCGCTTCCTGTTTGTCTCCACTGCAGCAACCATATCTGACATGGATTTGCCATTATTTGTAAATCACAGAGGAGATGTAGCTTAAGGCAGAAGCCCGGTTTGCTGAAATTTTAGACAAACTTAGAGCAAGTGTGTTAGTGTAATAAAACATTTGTCATGAACTTATGAACCTGTAGCTCTTACAGATTTGTATCTCATGTTTTATGGTATAAATGGTATGTATACTTTCTTTACTAAGTATCTGTCAAAATGATGCATGGCTTTTGAAGAAAATTTAGCTCAGGATGAATCTAAATGGGAGAGATGTCCAAGAATGCAGGTAACAGGCAAAAAACAAAAAAGGAGATAATTCATCTGCAGCTTGTAAATAACATTTCAGAATGCCATTTATCTATCTTATTAGATATTAATGTACCATAACAGTGTCGTTTGGTAACTTCAATGATACCTCTATCACCAGTGAAGTTCAAGCAAATTCATAGGCTTTTGAGAAGCAAACAGGTTGTGCAGTAATGCCTCTGCCACATACCATTGGGAAGTTTTCCTATGTTACATACTTGACAGAAAAGTACTTTCATAAATCTGTAAGAAATTCATGTAAATAACGATTTTTTTCATGTATCTTCCAAGCTTTAAAATTATGTTTCCAGAGAGCAGGAGTACAATGGTACAGGACTCAGAGAAGAGAAATTTGTAATGACTATGCTTAAAATTCATTGGAAGACTCCTCAGTTCAGCAAAATACTGAAGCAGTTATTAAGTCTCATTAAAGTAGATGGTATCTAAGCATAAGCATAAATGGTTTTGCTCAGCAGATGGCTTCTGATCTGGATAATTAATAAAGACATATTTCTTATAATAATAATATTGAGAAGTTAAAGTTCAGTGTCCTGAATGAAGAACACAAATTTTTGTTAGATGGAACTTTTTCTATTAAAAGCAGATCATTTTTACACAAGGATAATAGTATTGTGATGGGTTTTAAAATTCTAAGGTAGATTAAAAAAACCTTAGAAATACCTTAAAGAATATTTTTAATAGTAATCTTCAACTGTGTATCAATATGAATTCTTAAAATAGCACTCGGTACAAAGATAGTCTGGTTTTATAGGAAGGTCATGAGAACTATCTGCATATATTTCTAAAGACATTTTAAAATGCCCTAAAGACATTTTGAAAAGTCTTAAACACATTGTATAAACAAAACACTTGGTGCAGAAAGATTTCCATTGTAATTTTTGCAGCATGTAGTGCCTAATTCTTTCTTGAGTGATGTGACCATCTGAAACTCATTCTCTTTTCCATTTCACTATTTTCTTCTTCTAAATCCTATTCACTTTAGGTCCCTTTTTCCAACCTTTCCACATCCTGTCCCCACCTCCAGACGAAAAATGCCACTAAGTGAAACAGTATTTCTTGCAGAATATCCTTATTTCACTGTCGCATAAGCATACTACACCTGACGTGTTTTGAAGTGTTAAGACTCCCCAGGTCCTATGTGTCTCATATGTGTTGGACTTCTTGAGGCTATGCAGCCCAAGCTTGCACAAAAAAATGGCCATTAGCCTATTTTTTCCAGATGGTAAGCATCTTGGTCCACACTACTACTTCTATCAGATTGACAACAGTTTGGAAATCTAGACAAGCAATCTAATTCTACTAGGAGAATAATTTTGCTTGGAGAAAGATAACATGTCCTGGTACAGGCAGGCATGGATAGTATCACCTAGAGGAAGGTAAATACAGTATGGGCCACTGCTTCCTCCAACTCTTTTTGGTAAACAAGTGAGGCAAGAGTGAGAAGAAGGAAGAAAATAAAACCAATTTTATATGCGCTGATCTTTTGTTTGTTTAAACCAAGAAAATGAAGGCCTAGTACCAATACATATGTATCACATGTCATCTTACTGTCCAGAAATTTAAAACATATTTCCAAGGAAAAACACTTGACTCAGCAAACAGGACATAGAGCAGGACCTCATTTGTCAAAAGTCTTGGCTGAAAAATAGCAAATTACATGACTGTTTCTGGAACAACAATGAATTTTTGTCTACCTGTGCCAAGATTTTACACTATCTTGCCAGGTAGCATAGACTTTTCAACCCCGAAGGACATTTAACTTTGATAATAGCTATTATTGCTCACTTCTAATCGTTTAGTCAGATACTGACCAGGATACACAGTGTTGCTATACATTTAAGAATATGTAGAAATCTTTGGGTCACACTTTCTATGGTACATGTTAATAGTCTGATTAAATGAACCACATACTATGTTCTCTCTCTAAGATCTGCTAAACCAGCCCACATATCTTGGAATTAGGCAGAAGAGTGAAAACATGAGTCATGCGATCTATTCAAGCTATGCCTGTGGTGCTGGAGTGGAATGGAGCAGACTGAGCTGTAGCTCTGAATCAGAGAGAAAACTCACTATTCAAGCTTTTCTTCATCCATATCAGTTCATATTCTTGCCATGATCTCTATTATTATTTTCTTAGATATATAAGATCATGCTTTCTGGCATTCTTTGTACATTGCTTTCTTCTTTTACCCATTCCTGCACTTTGTGCCCAAGTTTCCACATATGGGGGAAGGGTAGACTTGGCTCACTATAGTTTTGAACAGCACTCTGTTTTTTTTATGTAATATTTCCAAATCAGAAAAAAAATAAAAAGAGAAATTGTATTTCCTCCTGCTCCCCCCTCACTAACAGCAGTACTGCAGTAAGAATTATTGGTGCCTCTTGCAAGAGCAGTTCTGGTAGTAGTTCAGCTGGAGTCACTGCTCTTCCTTGTTCTTCAGTTTCTGTTAGATTATTCCTCTTTTTACCAGGTGACAGGAGAGCTGGATGGTATCTGCCTTAGGTACTTTCACTGTCATCTCTGCAGTCAGAGACTCTTGTATTTACACATGCTTAAGGGCACACCCTTCAAAGCTGCTCCATCTGCTGCTACAGAGCGCAGCTGAATTTGCTGATTTTAAAATTAAGAGATGTCTTTAGAGTAGGTGTAATTATCTACACATTTAAGACACCTTTTTTTTTTTTTTAATCTTTTAAGAGGCTATTGATAGATTCAAAAATAGTTGAACAGCATGTCAGCTTTTCATAACTGTGCACAAGATGGGTGGCAAAGGGCCACTAATGCTTTCTAGCTCTTGGTAGAGAAGCACACTTCACTTTCAGGATACCTACCTCATTTTGCTGAAGTGTCTTCTGTATTAGGTAAATACTAACACTCTTTTCTACAAGACTGGAGGGCCCTGACCAAGAGAGAAGTAGAGCAGGGGAAGCTGTATTATGGCAGCAGGGGAAGGGACAAAATGCCAGAGATCTGCATGCAGAATACACTTCTGCTCTCTGCTCCAGTGGATACCCTAACTTTTCTTTTGATCAGAAATCCTGCAGCAGTGGCTGCTACTTTATTGATATTTCTTGACTCTCAAGACAAATGAGGCTCCTTGGCAAATTCCTTCTTTTGTATTTAAAAGCATACAGCTGAATTTGACATGGGAAATAGTTGCAGGAGGAAGATAGTCAGTGCTCTGTTGGCTTTCACTTCTGGCAGCAACAATTTAGCTCTGAGGCAATACAGCACACAGCAAAAAAATACCCCCAGCTAGGGCTGGGATTCAGCTACAGATGGTAGTCAGTTAAATGCAAGTGTCTAGGTGTCAGTGAGCTAAATATCTAAATTCAGTTACAGTACTAGAGATTTAGGCTACTTATCAGTGGATTCTCAAGGGCTATTCAGCTGACTAATATATTCAGTTCATTTGAGATTGAACTGAGTATTTGGTAGACTTCTCTTCAGGCTTACTCTGGTTTTCTAACACAGGAAAAAATGATGTCTGGGATGCCCTAAATATCAGCCACTGACAGATATTATGAAAGACCTGATGTGTAACGTTACATCTCCGAGCTCAGTCACACTCGATATTTGAGATGGAAAATGAATGCAATTGCCAGCTTTACAAACTGACATTTCTGTTAATATGTTTCTTAAGTACAGCAAGGTCAAGGAGAATATTGGCTGCGAGATTAGCAGCAGAGCCAGCAGAAAGGCTGCGGATGCAGGATGTATAGAGCTCTACATACCACAGCCAGCTGCAGAACCGGGTCTGTGGCCACTCGATGCAGTTGCTTCTGGGAAGAGGCTTCTGTTATGGGGCTTTCTTAAGACCAGAGCTTGGTCTTTTCTCAAGGATGTGGTGTTAATCACTTTCTAACTCATAAACCATATCTTAATGCTAAAAAATTATTCACTGTGTGTTCATATAATAACAAGCATTATTTATTTAATGACTAAATCCTGTTAGCTGTAAAGGACCAGTCTATTTTTTAACAGACAAAGTGTTAGTGCGGTTGTAGCTGCAATGATATAAGGATATTAGCAAGCCAAGGCTTGCAAGTGATGATAGTGTCTTTTATTAGACTAGCCTTGCCTTGCTTAAATAGATAAATAACCTTTTCAAGGTTATAAGTTGCTACAGAAACATAAGCATTTCTACCTATAAAGCTCTAAACTTTTAGGATCAAAAGAAAAACAAGAGCTCAGAAAGGACGTGCCTATCTAAGGCCTCTTTTCTTAGCAATACCAAGAGTAATTTCTGTTAATTCACAGGTTAGGCGAGCATAAAATTCAGCCTTTTGTCCTTTTAGTAGATCAGATTCAGATGCTAGTTGTCTGAAACCAAAGTCATCTGCACTATGGTGTGTGCTGCTGTGCACATGGGAAGTTGTCTTTATTTCTTCTATTTTTTCCATTAGTGCTTCTAAAGAATGACTGCAAGAATTGACTCTAGTTCTTTCAAAAGCAAGTCATTCATTAGAATGCTTTTCCTTTAGTAAAAGTTGTGTTCTCAACTTCAGCATGGCCACTGGCCAGAAAAGCAATTTCCTTTTTTTTTTTTTTCGCTTCAAGAAAGAGGTTGGAAACCATCAGTCTGTATCAGGAAGAAGGATTTCAGTTTTAAAGGTGAAATAACATTTACTCCTTTTACATGATAAATGGAAGAAATAGGATACACTAATGAAAGAGAGATGACATAGCAATTAAAAATACCAGGAGAGGGTGGTACACAAGTCTATCCTCATGTTATCTTAAAGTAAATTAGCATGGGAGGTTAAAGAAGCCAGACTTCTTTTACTTCATAAATTACTCAGCTTTCAGTACAGGTTTTACAAGAGCACATATTACTTACCTGAACAACTGATAGTGCGGTGTTTATCACATGCTGCCTCCATTTGTAAGGTCATAAATTCCCTTGCTGTGGTTGCCTGTAACTTGTTTTAGTGCTGAGTGTAGCAGTAAAATGCTGAAAAAAAAAATCTATAGATTCAGCTTATAATACCTGACTCTGTATTTTATCCTATCTTAAAGGAAGTAAGAGATAAGGCTGAGGTTGCCTAAAATGAGCAGATACAGGAATAATTGCTACTTAGTGTCTTAACTGTCATTTATACATTGATTCTTGGCATTTTAATGGATGAAGAAAGCAAGCTTTTGCTTCCTACATTAAACCATGGTACTTCAGCTTAGTATCTCCACTGAAACTGTTGTCCCTTGACATTTAAACACATAAATCAATACAAATATATAACTTCAATCTATACAATTTATAATGTGTGTATATATAATATATATACACATGCATCTACCTTTATATAACTTATTCAAAAAGTATTATTGTTATGTTCATGTGCCCTCTCTTAAAGGCAAAATAGCCATTATGACAAGGCTTTCATTCTGGAAAGAATTGGGCTTTTAGACAACAGATTATTTAAGGAGGAAATTTTGGTTTTGCTTGGCTATGTGTGAAAATCTACCCATGATGTCTGATTCACTGGTTGTGTCTCAATATATGACAGACCTACAAAACAGCGTAGTAAACGTCTTTATGAGCAATCAAATCCTTGCCTTACTCTGCCTCAACACAAGGCTTGACATTGATTGAATTGCTCTGGAAACAATTTTTTATCCAGATGAACCAAGAATATCCAGTTCAAACAATATCATAATAATGCAAGTAAAAGGCTTTGTTATCACAGTTTATACACCAAACATCTACTTTTTAGAAATTCTTCATTAGTCTCCTTGTTTATTAGTTTGACCTTCTGTGTACGCCTTCTTCATGCACTCATCAGAAGAAGAGAAACGTGCTTTTGCATTTCTTCCAAAGATTCTGTATGATTTGACAACATCTTCCTCATTTTTCCTCCCTATATTGCAGGACAAAGGAATTTAAAGTAGACAAGAAAAAAAGTCCATTTGCAAGGGAACAAGCCAAACACATTCTTGTCAGGGTAATCTATAATATACATGTATGTATGTGTATATATATGTGTATATATATATATATCAGAAAGAAGAGATAGTCTATTTGTACTAAACCACGGACATATTAAAAATTAAGGTTAACTTGGAAACAAGTAGCAGAAATACCCATGGTTCTTGTAAAATTGCTCTGAGAGAGGCAGATTCCTAGGTGAAAATATGCTTTTCTCAAACCTTCCTACTTTTAGATAAACATCCTGCTCATTTCTCTCTTTCAGTTACACGTTTGTAATATTAACAGGCTTACTCATATACTAATATTTTTCTTGCTCTTGAGAGGTCTTCCTACTGATTCCTTGGAATCCTTCATCTACTATTAAAAAAAAAGAAGGTATTTACCCCAATAATGTATCCAGGAGAACAGAAAAAAAAACTCTCATAAAAAAAAAAAAAAGTCTAGATGTTTCTTGTTTGACATCTATTTTCTGCAAGGTGCTAAAAGTATTATGTATCTTCTACTTCCTATAGTCAAGAAGAAGTGATTGTTGTGGTTGTTTTCAGTTGATATTAATCTGGTTTTCCTTGTTTTTTTTTAATTATTACTATTATTTCATAATATACAGAATATCAATTTCTACCGCTTTTTGTTGGTTTGATGTTCACACTCTTCTTCATCTGTTGGATAACTGTTCTCTCTTAGAAACAGTCAGTCATAATATATGGCTTACTTCAGATCTAGTGTGTGCTTCAGACTTGGAGGACTGCTTGTCTAACCTTCAGAATAATTATAGTTTCCTTACAGATGTCTTTAAGAGTTGCTCTTTTGAGGCATCATGAGATGTCTTGAAATGGTTTTGCTATCTCAGCAGTTTTCTCAGCTGCAGGATCAGATTGACCATTACTGGAAATCAAGCTGTACTATTTTGTGATTTGCATTTCCCTAAAACATACAACATCTGCTTGGAAACTCCTGGGGCATGGTTAATGTTGCTGCTGGCAGATTTTCTCTTTTCTGTATTTTGCAGATGTTACATCCAGTGGTGCTCAGTTTTATGCTTCTCCTGAGGCTCCCATGAAAAAAACAATAATGTTGCGTGTATATAATACAGGACTGATAGGAAGAAGGTCTTTCTCATTATTATGGGCATACCACTTGGGAGATTTTCAAAACTTTACATGTCTTGTTTCTTGCAGAGGCAGATATCTTCTGCAGATAGCTAAATACAGCTGCTAAAATTTACTCAAGTTTAATGGAAGGGTTTGTGTGCATTATGAGGCATACTTACCAAACAGGCAAACAACAAAAATCCTAATCAAAACTGAGCACCCTGCATATCAAGATGCCATCATCCTAACCATCTTGTCTTACTCTTACAGCAGAGCTAATCCCATATCCTGCACAGGAAAGCTAAGATGAGAAAGTTAAATGATTTCCTCAGATTTATGGAGATGTACCAGAATTAGGATTTCAAAGCAGAAGTTCCTCTCAGTAAGATTAATGTAACTTTAGTCATCCATATAACCCACATCTTGCATACCTAGGGCTCAGTTGGGATATTTAATTTCAGGTATCTAGTGACATTTGAAATATCTTAGGATGTCTAGGGGAACCTCATGCATTTGGGAGAAAGAATACAGAATTGTGGCCATCCAAGAACTTTGATGCAGCACCTGAAGGGCAGCAGAATATTCTAAGTTATTTCAAAATACATTTGATACCTATGTTTACGCAAGTGGGTCGAGCTTTTTCTCTTGCTTTTTATTAGGTGTTTTATCAGCATCAGGAGAGTAATTACCTATTTTAGATCTTGACAGAAAACAGAAAAAGATCTTTAAACAACAGTAATGACATTAGCAGTGGTCAAGGTAGTTGTGATGCTGTAATTATGGCTTGATTCAGAAATTTCATGAAAAGATCCAGCAAGCTATCACCAAGACTTCATAACTGCTGAATCTGGGCACATCCGCCAAGTCCCACTGTGATGAGCCCCAGAGTCTTGGTCCACTGATTGTTTATACAGCAGTTCTCTCCTTAATGAAAAATGCATTTTTCTGCTTCTCTTCATGGCCGCACAGGAACAAGGAAGAAAAAGGAGGTGCTGATACACACCTGAATGCTGCCCCAGTAGGAGCTCGGGATGTGGTTTGGCTAAGCACCTTGGTCCAGTATCAGTAAATCTTGTCTCGACATTGTATCACAGATACAGCTATAACTGTTCAAGAAATCAGTCTGGTATATAGCTTGTGGCTTTCTTTGAACCAAGCCAAAACAATTTACAGTCACTATATCTCCAGCATGTTCAAAACCAGAAGAAAAGACTAGGAACTTACTTCAAATGAGAAAAGGGAAAAACAGCTGATATTCTAGAAACAAAAATTATGATTTTTCAATCTCCACAGCTTCAGCCTGCTCTAAAGAAGGTAATTATTTTCAGCCAGACAACATAGGGCAAGAGTATAACAACACAGTTCTATTCACAACGGGTCAAGCCAAGGATTCCTCCCGGTCTGTATCCTACTGTTAGCAGTGGGAGACAGCAGACACCTGGGGAAGTATATGACAGAGCCATCATGGAATAACTCCCTGCAATATGTTCCTTGTCTCAAGCAATCTGGAGTTATGGTGATAAAGATCTTCTAAAACATGAAATAAATACTGGAAAAGGAAAACCGCACAAACACTGACAGAGGTATTTGTATTTAGTAGCACTTGATGGATCCCCTCTCCCCCATTTTTCTAGTTGCTTTTTGAATTCATACCATCCTGTGGGAAGCAGATCGGCAGCAAAAATGCATCTTATCTGAAGAATGACTGCTTTTTTCTGTTACTTCTGAATCTGACTTTTGTAGTCCTCATGTCACTAGGGGGTATTTTTCAGGGTACGTATGGCACTATTAATGTAGCACTTTTTAGGCTAGTCATTAACAAATGGTTAGTCTAAACTCATTTTATATCTGTGACTGAAAAATTGCCATATAGAAATGGTAGTTACTATCTAGTGAGACAGACTTTTCTTTAGGAATAGAGAGGTGAAAGGCTCTTTATTCTGTTCTCGCTCCCAGTCTCCTGAGCCATACAATCCTCTACGATGTAGGATTTAAATGTTCAGCAAAATGATTTCCATTAATACGACAAAACTTTTCATGGTGAAAGCCCAGCTGGAGAGTAGCACCTTTTATAGGAGTCTAACACTATGTTATTACTAGCATCCTGAAAGTAATTTGTGGCAATAAGGAAAGAAATAGGGGCCATCAATCAGACTGTCAGTTCCTGTTTCAACCAGAACACATTCAAACAACATATTGTAAACCCAGATCTTTCAGTGTACCAGATTAAGAAACCTTTTCTTGCTGATTTGCAGCCGCAGGAGGAAGAACATTTGCTAGATGCTGGTAGTGCTCCTTATTTAATTCAGTATAAGTTCATAAAATAAATTGTCCAGATAATTGGCTGTGTCCTTAGTCCCTGTGTACCCGGGCAATTTTTTTTTTTCCTGTAGTAGATGCAAAACAGATTTACAGCTTAAGAGTAAGTGCAGTGATAAAGCAACATTACTAGTAATAGGCTCATGGCAACTTTTACGACCAACTAAAATAAAAAATGAGTTCATCTCAGCTACTTTGAATAATTATATCTGTCAGGTCCTGCTCACTGTTTTCTAGATCTTGATTGGGAACTCGAGACCTGCGTAAAGAGAATTTTTTGATTCTTTGATTCTGAAAAGAATACATATAATACTAACACTACTAATAAAAATAATAATGATAAAAAATTGTGATGCTGAAATGAACAAGGTAAATTTGTTAGTCAATTTTATTTTGCATTGAGTCGAGGTTCTTACATGAACCTGGGATCTTTTTTCTTTTTTGGAAGTGCAACCTATTCAGCATGAAATTGCAAACTGTAAGCTATATTGTCAGTGTATTTGATTCTTTTACAATCCAGCATCTACTTCTGTAGGGTTGTAACATAATTATTAATATTAATAATGTAAATAGTATTATGACTCTGAATAAAACTGTGTCTGGAATGGAAATTAATGTATGTATTACATACATACAAATGGAAATTAATGTATTTTAAAAAAACTGAGATATCTGAGGAAAAAAAAAAAAAAAGATATTCCTAAGAACACTTTGAAAAGATGTCAATTGGACCTGATAAGGCAAACAAAGGTAAATAGCTATAGCATCTTTTGAAGCATTCTTTCCTTACGAACAAAATAAGGCTTGCACTAGGGAAATATAATTTACTAGACCAGCAGATTCAGTTGAAAGAATGGACGCAAAGTTTGTCTTTTTTTTTAAAAAAAAAAATAATAAAGTAAGCTGCTTTTTCCTACAGATAATGTTGTGCTTATATAAAATACCTTATTTCTAAATACACCGTATATGCTTTCGTTGGCTACTGTTTAAGAGAAAAATAAAATCCGGTGAATGCCTCCTGGTGCCCCCACCACCAGCTCAAGCTCTGCAGCGCAGTGTGAGTTCCTCCTGCCCCGCAGCACTTGCAGGGCAGAAGCATGGCTGTATTTTCAGGTCCTAACCCAAACAGCTTTGCATGGACCTCCGACACTTTGCAACCCATGAATGTCCATAATCCCAAAGAGAAACCTCTATAACGGTCCAGTCTTTCGAGGTTTCCCACTAGGATGCATTTTCAAGAGAAACATTTTATACTGCTAGTGGCCGACTTTCCTGGTTTAATAAGTCACATTTTGGGCTCTTTGAGTAATTTGCTTTCCTACTTTGATGCTGGAAAGGTTAGATCTCTAAAAAATCTGAGGTACTGATGTCTTTAGCATATTTGGACTCAGCTATTCGAAATTTTATGATATGGAAAAAAAAAAAGACCTTTAAATTTCCATAAAATTCTTTTCAATTTCCATGAAAACTATTAGAAAGTTGTATGACATTTTCATAGCTTTTCATGAGTTATCGCCAGGGAAAGAGGTCTTCAGCATTTCCATCTTCAGCCTTCTGTGCATCAGAAGCATTTTTTTTCTCCCTTGCCATATTAAGAATCGTCTTTCCTACTACTGTACTGTACCTCAGAATTAGTCACATTACATTACATTCCTCTTTTTTTACATTTGTTTTACTAAATTGGCTGGAATATGACAGGTCCTATTGTGCTTTGCAGGATTTGTTTTGATGATGAGTGTCTCTGCAAGTCTTTACCTGTAAAGTATGACAGCCCACATGCATAGTCCTAGTCCTCACTCCATTTATTAGTTTAGCTATACATGTTTTTATGTCATACTCATGAATTTTTATGTATTTTAATTAAGGTATCGATATCTTAAAGCACATTTCCCTTCGGATCTGAAAAACAGTACTGTGAAATTCCATTGGTCTTTGAAGAGATAGCACACATAAGCTTATGAAAACTTATTATTTTCTAAATAAGACAATATTTACAAAAACAGAACTGTACTGTTATACAAGGCTTAAATTATAGGCCTTTGAAAACTGTACAGTTGCAATGAGCTATTAAGAATTTATGAACAGTCATGTGAAAATAATCGTGCAAGTTAGTTAGACTATCTGGAAAATGTTTGTTCTTTTCTATTGATACCTAGGCAACGGAAACATTTTACTTACTTAAACAAAATAATCTTCTATTTGTTGATTTTCTGTTTTAGAAATCTGTCATCCCCTCTATGAGCAGATATTACATTATATGATGTAGGCAGCTTAAAGAAGCAAAGCAAATGATTTGTGAATTCATAAATTAAAAATTATAAATAAACTATGTATAAAAACTGTTGCAAAAAGTCCTTGTGCTTATGTTGGTGAGTGTCTGCATAACTGTTCCACTGGCTTTAGCAGAACAGAATTAACCATTTGCCAACACGAACTGTCCTGGGTTCAGAGCAATTCTTCACAGGGAGCACAGGGGCAAAAAGCATCATTTTTTTGTTCACTACAAATAATTTGACTTGTAGTTTTTCATGGATTATTGAACTAATGCTTTAGCTATGTGAAAAGTAATTTATTCTGGATTGGAATTCAAGAAAATTTAGACTGTAGTGCAAACTACTGAATAACTTTAAAAAGTTTGCATTTATTTATGCAAACATTGTTCTGACCTTCTTACAAGGATCATTTTGTAATGAAAATATGCTCTCCATTAGACAATTATAATGATCTTTTCAAATAAAGTTATAATAAATAATAAAAAATATTGCTGAATTAGGCAAAATTTGAAATCAGATACATATCGAGGTGAAACTTTTATGATTTTGAGACAAAGTATTTGCCGATAATTTTTAAAATGAAGAGGTGATTTCGGTTGGTTATTTAAGTCATCACAGAATAACATTAGCAGCTCTTCAAACAACTCCTAATAATATGTTGAAAGAATAGCTACTTTATCACATGGGATTTGAGTCATGCGAGGAGAGAGCCTTGAGATCTCATGAAGCCACTGATACATCATTCTAGGAATACCTGAATGTCACAGACCAAATAGTAGAAATGGCTGCAGTCGTTAGGGGATGGGTAGTGGTGAATTAAACACTAAACTAGAAACTAATATTTGCTTAGTGCAGTTATTAAGGACCTGGTTTAATACATAGCCAAAAAAATTATTCAGACCAGTAATGCATACACCTGGCTGTTTAGAAAGCAAATTTCCCAAAATGGAAAGAAGATGAAAGTTAACAATATCGAAGGAAAAAAATAAAAAAAGATTCAGCTCTTCGGCTCCTCCAAATTCCAAACCTCAATTGTATGTTAATCACACAACATAGCTTCTTGCACTAAAATTTAAAAAATAAAATCCATATCTTACTATGACAACAAAGTACTTTCTATTTCATAAGTAGCTGGGGCAGATGTTAAATGGCAACACTAAAAGTTACACATTTTTAAATCCAGTATACTGACTGGATAGCTTCTGGACAAAAGCATTAAAAGATTTGGCCAATGAGTTCTTTGGGACATTCATGTTGATTTTAAAGCAAGGTTTACAAAATTTGGGACGTTCCAAGATGATGGAAAAAAAAAAAACTAACAATGTTCTAATATTTTAAAGAGAAAAATTATAACCCAGATAATTATGGTACTGATTCTGTGCAAAGGGTTCATTTGTGAGGCAGTCAGTAAATTATTAAAGTATTTTTGCATAATTAATTCCTACTTAAGAAACATGAGTCATTTTTTCAATGAGTATATAAATCTGCTTATTCAGAATAACTATTCTGACAGAAATTTATGTTTGCTATGCATTTGATTTTCACTGAATCACAGATTGGTTGAGGTTAGAAGGGACCTCTAGAGATCATCTAATCCAACCCCTCTGCTCCAGCAGTGACACCTAGAGCACGTGGCACAGGGTGGCATCCAGGGAGTTTGGAAGATCTCCAGAGAAGGAGACTCCACAGCCGCTCTGGGCAGCCTGTTCCAGGGCTCTGTCACCCTCACAGGAAAGAAGTTCTTCTTCACATGGAGGTGGAACTTCCTGTGTTTCAATTTGTACCCATTACCCCTTGTCCTGTCACTGGCCACCACCAAGAAGAGTTTGACCCCATCCTCACTACATTCTCAACTCAGGTACTTATACATATTGATCAGATCTCCTCTCAGTCTTCTCTTCTCCAGGCTAACCAGGCCCAGCTCGCTTAGTCTTTTGTCATGAAATAGATGCTCCAGTTGCTTAATCATCTTTGTCATTTTATGCTGGAGTCTCTCTAGAAGCTCCACGTCCTTCTGCTACTGGGGAGCCCAGAACTGCACACAATATTGCAGCTGTGGCCTCATCATAGCTGAGTAGAGGGGGAGGATCCCCTCCATCAATCTGCTGGTAACGCTCCTCCTGATGCAGGCCAGCATCCCATTGGCCTTCTCAGGCACAAGGGCGCATTGCTGACTCATGGCTAACGTTGTCAACCAGAACTCCCAAATCCCTCTCCACGGAGCTGCTTTCCAGCAGGTCAACCCCTAATCTGTACTGGTGCGTGGGGTTATTCTTCCCCAGGTACAGGACCCTGCACTTGGCCTTGTTGAACCTCATGCCCGACTCTTCAACCTGTCCAAGTCCCTCTGAATGTCGACTACTCCTCCCGGTTTGGTATCATCTGCAAACTTGCTGAGGGTGGGCTCTGTCCAAGTCTTTTATGAATGAGTTGAAAAGCATGGGACCCAGTACTGACCCACTGGCCGCAGGCCTCCAACTAGACTCAGCACCATTTATAACAATCCACTGGGCTCTATTTTGTTTCATATAACATCTAAAAATTACAAAATAGAAAAATCAGGAGAGGATATTAACCACACCGGAATCTGAGCGATTATAAAAGGTATTTGTAAATAGGAATGCAAATATTCCTAAGGAGATCCCACAGAGACATGAGTACATTGGCATTCGATGCTGCATTGGTGATCTTAAAGATTAATTTTACCAAACGTTGTTGAAAGAAAAAAAAATCGAAAGGTAAAAAACCTCAACAACGAATTGCTAATAAAGATGAATCTCGGATGCTTTTAACAGAGGGTCTCTTAGACAATGTAGTTTAAACTGAAAAGGAGAACACATGCTTATTAATTAAGAAGAGGTGGCTATATTTTGGCAGAAAATAGTATTTCAGTGCAGTGGTGGTGCTAATGTTTTTTAGTTAGTAGAGATGTCAGCAGAAAACTGTGTGTGTCCTTGTGTGTAAATGTGTAGACATGCACATATAATGCAAGGGAAGCTTAAGAGAATAATATAGTACAAAACAAAAGTTATTTATTACCAAGATAATACTAACAAGATAAGAATATTTGATGTTATAGATTGGAAAACAAACAAACAAACAAAAATAAGTCCTTTGACTTGTAAAGAACGTTGCAACTTTTTCCTTTTCACCCCTTTTGTAACCAATCCATTTTCTTGTCTCTCGGAGCTCAGGGACAACCAGCAATGTCCCCACTGGAGGCTGTTGCATAGATGCACAGAAATGTCAGAACATGCTTGCTTGGTTCATGCGGCACAGTCACATGGGAGACATGAAGCACACTACCCATTCTCCTCAGAAACTAAATTAAAGGATAGCCAGGGCTAGAACTGTCCAAGTTTCCTGCGTGCACCACATTTGTGCTCATCCCCACACACCAGTCTCTACAAGAGGGGGTACATGCAGAGAAAATCCCCATTGGGAACTACCATGCAACTGCACTTGAGCTGTCTGAGCTTGGCTCAAGAGGAAAACAAAAATCAGAGATATTTGAAGGATTATAAGGCTTCGAAGTGGGTGGACCTGCTTGTCCCCAGGATAAGAGCTGCTCCTGCTTCCCTTTCAGTGCCATGAAAGAAGAGGAGCAGCTGGCGTTATTTGCTTTTGAAAAAGCCCTTGGCAGGATTGTTTTGGAATTCACTGTCAAGGAAAGGCCTATTGTGGGAAACAAAAGTGCCATGCCTGTGTGCTGGGAGGGACAGCAAGAAATGGTCATATCTATAAAGCCTTGGAGGCCTGGAGAGCAAACTCGCTCATGAGTTGCAATTTCCCTACAGTCCCCGCTGTCCACACAATGATTTGTATTTAGACTGTAGCCTGCAGCAAGTCAGCTGGATTTCCAGTGGGGAAATTTGGTCTTTGTAGGGTGGGAGCCAGGAAAGGGGGGACAAGGTTCACACTCGGCCTCTGCCCCAAGCAGGCAGAACAGATACCGCTGATTCAAGCCACATGGGTGTGCAGACTTGACCTTGAACTTACGTACAGCTACCAAAACAATTTTTTTGCCCTGATTAAAAGTGGGTAAATATTAAATGCATCTCCTGAAGCCTTGACTGTACCACATTTCATACTCTTCTGTTTTCCTCTGGCTGAATCGAGAAGATGAAATTCCTCCTAGCTAACAGCTGCTCTCTTAGCCCAGCTGACCTTCTTATAGCTGGAGTGTTTGCAGAAAACTAGTAAGTCTGTAGGGCTGACACCTTTGAACTATGATGTGCACTGGAACTGCAAAAATCAAATCTAGTTTCCTTATGGAACTGGATGTTTTGATGAATTTACACCTTTCTCTTTCAAGGATAAATTTGGAAAGGAGTAAATGTAGGCAGCTCTAACAAGTAAAGCAGGTGAGATGCTAGTAAATAACATCTCCTTTCTGTGATTTTCACAAGGACAGATGATGGATCTAACAATAAGAAAAAAAAAAAAGATGCTTTTTCAAGTATTGCAAGAAATGATGCTTATTGAAGCCTATGGGAACCCAAGGGAAGAGATACATTTAGTCATGTCAACACAAGGAGCTGGTTGGTCGCAAAACACATACTCCAGCTTTTGGCTGGCCTCTCTTTGCACCTTCAGTTTCAGCCTCTAATGCAATCCCCCTCTCACTCCAGCAGGATCTGGAAAGGAACCATGAAGCCCTAGAGCTGTTCCAACAGCAGCTGTCCGCGAGGCAGCCCTGGGAGTTCGTGGCAGCGGCAGTGCTTGCAGGGCTGCTCGCGGCCTGCGCTCCCGCGGGCCTCCCTGGCAGATCCCGCTCTGCTCTGGCACAGCGCTGTGTGCAGTCCCTGCGCACACAGCAAAAGCTGAGGGAAGGGAGCACTTTGGCTTCTTTTTCATGAATTAACTGTGGTCAGGAAAGCTGCTGCTCTCAATGTGATGGGGTTTCTTTCTTGTTTTACCTTCTTTGCTTATTTTTCTCTTTGTTTGTTTTCTCTCTCTCTCTCTCTTTTTTTTTTCTTTCCTTTTTTCATCTGTTTTCCTTTTCCACTGCAGGTACATCTACATTTCTCCACTTTTCACCTTTTCCATTCCTCTCACTCATTCTTCTTCTCTCATTCTCCAATATTTGTTAAAGCAGTTAAGTTCCCTCTAGCTTTTGAAAAAAGTTTCTTTTCTTTCTTTTCTTTCCTTTACCTACTTCATTTCTTTTTTTTTCCACTCTTCTGCATAATCTGTCCCCTCTTCCTTCTTTCTTTGTATGATTTTCTCTGCTCTTTTCTGTGTTCCACCCTTCCCTCTCTTTCTCAAACTCCCTCTCCACTATTCCCCATCTCCCACTGCAGGTGCTGCAGCTGAGCCTCAGTTGGAGGAATCTGAAACACTCGCAGGAAGATCCTCAGCTATTACTCCACCCTTCAAATGAGGGGAGGAGGGTACTGCATGTGCAGGTCTTGGGACAATGATTATTGTCAACAGGATGTGGGAGTTTTATTTAAATGTGGGAATGTCCCATGAAAATTGGGACATCTGGCACCCTTGCATTCTACATTGAACTTAGTCTTCTGTTATGAATGTCATAAACACGGATTATTTCTCAAGCCACAGGAGTTAGAGCGCACAATAGATTGTATTGCAGCTGGTATGCCTTCCCTTAAAAGGACTGAGCCTTGGAGAGCTGCAGGGATTTCAGTCTGGCATGCACTGGAAAAAGAAACATAAACTCAGGAATGACGGACTCCACCAGTGTCATCAAGTGCAAGCACTGAGAGTTAATTGCAATCATACTTTCCCTCAAGATTTTGATTCAGAAAGGAAAGCTATCAAAGCCATGCAAATTAAATAAAAAGCAAAGATCATTAGTGTAGGACCTATCATCAAATACTTGACTTCAGAGGAATCCACATACAAGGATCTTCATCAAATTATAGGTGCCTCATTTGTGTGCCCAAGCTAGGAATTACCCAAGGATCCTTCTCAACTCAATACAGAAAGACAGGTCCCCTGAGGGGATTATTCGGAGAACTTCTGCTGGTCTTCTCTTCAAAATCAGACCGCCAAAGGGGCCTATCCTCTGTCCTCCTCTCGGTTGGCTATACTTCTTCCTCAAGCACCCTACTCCAGTGATTCAGGTTGGTCCTCCTCCTCTCCACCACTTCAATGGCATATAATTCCGAATATTTTTCTGGACATTTTAACTCCAGAAATATGTAGTTATATGTGCCGCTGATCCTACCCTTCAACCTGCCAGCACCACTGCCTTGCTTCCCAGTGCACAAGCAGGCATGTGTACAGTAGTGGTGGCGAGGGCAGCCATCAGAGTTTTGGCCCTTGCCCGTTCATGGTCTGCAGCCAGCTCAGCTAGCCTGGTCCTTAGCCAGCAGAGGGAGTGTAAGGCAGCTGCCTTCATACCCATGACCCTTAGTGTCCGTGCAAGGGAATCCTTTAACATAAATAGCAGAATAGGCTCATTTAAACACCATTGATAATAATGGAGGAAAAAAAAAATACCAGATGGCAAAGGATGAGGCTCGATGAGAAGAATGCTTCCTCTGCACATTGAGAGGATCATATGTACAATGTCAGATGAAAAATAAACTTGCAAGAATTTAATTAATGGCATCTGCTTAATCTAGTGTTTTTTTTTTGTTTGTTTTGTTTTTTTTTTTTTTGCTTGTTGATTTAAATCAGATTCTTTTGCAGAGGTCCTTGAAAAAAAATAAAAAACTTTCAAGACCATGCACTCTGGTTTGTACACAGTGATGCTGAAGTCATGGCCTAGAGACGGGGAGTCAGTTCTTATGGAACTGCAATCCCCTACCCACAGAAATCCCATCTCCTGTATGGGACAGAGGTCAGTTGCTTCCCAGGAAGCCTCCTCCCTCTCTCTAGGGAGTTTGACAGACCAGAGATAAGACAAATTAAAAAAAATGAATTGAAAAAAAATGAAATGAAAAAAAAAATGAATTTAAAAAAAGAAGCTAACTTCATACCAGCTATTGAATACACAAGATTCTAACCCATCCAGATGGATTTAACAGCTCCAGTAACAACCCTGGAAGAGGAGAGCTGGGTCTTTGTCAAATAGCCGGAGTCGTGACAATAACAAAAAAGCACATTCATCTAAGCTAGGTGTTAAGCTTCAGCTTAGAGTTGATAATGCTATTTTGTAATAATTCTGTTTGTTATACTGTTTGATCAACACTAGACTTGTCCCACAGTTAACAGTATATCTGGAAACTCTTCTGAAGGAGCTTCATTGGGTTAATGATGGATATGAATACTGGATATATGGATAAAGAAAAGTTTAAATCTGGAGGAATCTGCATAGATCTGCTTGAACTGAATGTATTTTGAAGCTGAACCTGTGTATTTTGGACCCCATGAATGGAGAAGTTTAGTCACCAAGGTGGTTGGCAGAAGACCTGGAACTGAAAGTTTTACAATACGTCAGAGAGATATTGGGATCCCATTACAGATATGGTGTTGTTCTACAGACATGGACCAACTAGAGGTCACCATAAAATGCAGACACAGACACTTTCTATTTATTTATTTGTTAGTTTTACTCAAAAGGAAGGAACTATGCCAAATTCATTTTATTTTCAGTTGCGTTTTTGCACACTGTTACTATGTATTATTCTCCTGTTCAACCAGATTAAGTAACACTAGAGACCCTTTTGTTTCGGGGAGACTTATGCAATGAAGTCATACTGCGGAGGAACTAAGCAAACCACTGACAAAAGGCAATGCTCCATCTGTCCCTCACAGAGAAACAGTGCAAACATATGATTCATACTGTGAAGTATTATTTCAAGTTAGTGCTTTTACAACTGCAATAGCTGTCTGGCTGCACTGTGCTAGCTCTTCTTCTTGTCCTCAGTTGCTGACTTGCATGAGGGATACTTTCCTAATATTTATTTTTCACATAAGCAATTACTACAGTGGCAAAGGAGATTTTCTGTAGATTATGAATGAAATAATAAATGTCTGATAAATGTCTGAATGATAGTCTGTGATCCTCATGATGCTGGTTATGTTCACCAAAAGCATTTTGATTTTCTTTAATAGCATAATTAAATTACCTTATGAGATTCCCCTTCAATAGCATAGCTAAATTACTTTATGAGATTCCCCTTCACCTTTCAATGACATGTTAATTTTAAAAATACTGCTATATAGCACTCTTTCCACTTTTCTCTGATCTCTTCATGCAGAGTAATATTTTGTAGGAGTAATACAGAAATGGAGAACTTTTCATACCAGTGTCTTCAGCACACAGGGAAACCAGAATTACTGTCACTATTTTACAGAATTTTAGTGTAAGTTCATACTTTTGGAAAACCTATCACTATTCGTAATGGAGAACTCAGGATTCCCCCTTTCCAGATATTCTTGATCAAGGTAGCAATGTCTGCAGTGCACAGCACTAAATCTAAAACTGGACATTGCCTGTTTGCTTTGCAGGTTTTTAGAACTACTCTCACAAGGTCAAAGTAAACACCTCCAATATTCATCAGTTTTATTTTACTCTGATTATGTAATACTTCCGTTGAAAAAAAAAAAGAAGTCCTTTTTACATGTGCTATGCTGTAACTCAGAAAGCACATTGTGTAAGGAATTGCTAAATATTCCTATTTGCCAATGAAGAAAGTACACTCGTTAAATTTTCATCCTGAAAACATTAAAGTGAAGATAACTTCCGGGAATGCATAATCAGATTTTTCAACCACATACAATTTGTCTTTTTTTTTTTTTTCCCAGAAGGAAATTAGAAATGTTCTATTCTGTGAGTATCGTTTTGTGCACTGCCATTTCCTTCTTTAATTGAAATCCTTCCTAAAAAATCAGCAGCTTATATGTGAGAAGTGACTGGGGAATAAAGGTTAAAGCCAATGTTCTTGAGTCACCAAAACAGTATAATTTGCACATCCTTAGCTGAGTGATGGTATATATATATATATTTTTTTCCTCATTATCTTGCATTATCTCCTTAGAAAGTCTGATAGTAACAGACAAGTTACTTTTACATTCACATTATTTATCCTTTGATAAGGAAATGTCCTTAGCTGTTTCTGAGAAGTGAATGAAATATATTTGAGTCTTAAAAAAAATTACAATTGTATGCCATTCTTCATTTTTTACTGTCTATGTTTACATTTTGTGGTCATTTGAAAACAACCTTCCCACTAACAGTAAATCATCATTTTCTCTTGAATATGGAGTGCGAGAAGGATAAGAAGTAGAAAAGAAAATGGAGAGGGGAAAAATGATTAATGTGGACATAATGTACAAAAGATCTGTCTTGTCTTGCTGAGACTTGAGATCTCAATAAGTTTCTTGCTAGCCTTAAAACGCATTATTAGCCAAAGTCCACTGAATTTTTTTGCAGACATATTTTAATAACATAATGAGTGAAAGCAGTAAACCAGCTTATTCTTTCAGAGGCTTTGATTTTTGAATCAAGTATTACAGTGAGCTAAGACAGATGTTAATGCGATATTGTTGAGCCTTTCATGAAAAATCTATTCAAAATTCTAAAAGGTTGCAGGTGAATCCCTCTGCAGAACCCCCTAGATTAATGTATTGACTTCAGATGCTGATGCGCTGGGCAGATGCTGCAAATCTATATTATTTTCTGTTTTATAAATGCTTCAGTTACCTGGTCACATATTTAAAATCTATTTTGAAATACATGAAGAACAGGTAATTTTCATGGATTTGCTTTTAACAATCAGGAGAACTGTGCAAACAAAGCAGAAGGTTTCTTTTTTTTTTTTTTTTTCTTTTTTTTTTTAATCTGCTTTTTGAAACAGTTGATATGCTTTTGGACACAGTTAATAGATTACAAGTATTACATGTATCAGTTGCATAACATCATCTTCTGTAGGTAATTTCCACAAGTCGTGGCTGTCAATTTAGATATTTTAAAGCAGTGAATGAATGATTTCATTAAAAACGTTTAGGCTTTTAGCCACATGCAAGTGAAGAGATAGCATAGTTTCATCGCCCTGTTCCTCTTCTGGCTATGAAAATGGAGCCAAAGGTGTGTAAAGCCTGCAGAGTTCGGCTCAGTTTTCTCTGTGTTTTTTTCTCTTTCAGGAGTCGATCACAGGAGAATGACCTAATCAGAAGGCTATGGAGTCAGTCTGCTCTTGCCTTTTCCATCTTTGCATCTTTTTCCTTCCTGATTGCAGAGATGAGTTGCTTCAGCTGAAAGTTTGGACCACTTCTTCTCCCTTGACTACCCCATCACTTTGTGGGTAGGATGTTCATCAGTTCGTGTCCCCTCTGGCGGAGGAGACATTGGAATCCAAATGTCCTGCTTCCTGGACAAGTAATTAATCAGTAATTTATTATGAAAACAGTGGGAATAATATCCTTTCCTGGCTATATTTTGAATTCAGTCCAGTTCTTTAAGTGTTGGCTGTGGCCTTAGCATACGTAAAGGAGTGTGTTTTTTTGGTGACTGTAGGAAGGGAACTGCCTAGTTAGTAAATTCTGGGAGTTGAGTAGGCACTCAACTGTTTGGATCAGCAGAGAGCATATCCCCTCTAGGTATGTGCAATAACAGGATATTTAGGCTTTGTAGTAAGTGCTTCTTGGGCACTTAGCCAAGGATCTTTGGAGGACACTCTAGGACTTAGAGGCTTGAATCTATTGAAGCTGTACTGTATTCACTGCTATGGAGTAATGGCATGTACCTTAAACTACTTATAAAGTAGAAAAGTTTAAATATTTGAAAAGACAATGACTGTATCTTTACTTTGGTACAAAGTCGCAGGAATAGCCTGGAGCCAGAGAACTTCAGGAATCTTTCTCAACGTATTTACATAGCTCTTGCAAGAACAGACTGAACACAGGCTACATGTACAATCCCTGTGACCGTATGGAAAGCTGAAGCCTTCTAAAAAGGTAACTAGTTAGCCATACCTTCTTGATGGTGGTTGGGTGACACTGTCACCAAAGCAGATAGGTTACATGAAAGGATTATTCCTAGGGAACCTCTCTAAATTGCAAGTATTTTATTTTATTTTATTTTATTTTATTTCATTTCATTTCATTTCATTTCATTTCATTTCATTTCATTTCATTTCATTTCATTTCATTTCATTTCAATATCTAAATCCAAAATTATGATCCTTGCATTGCTCTTCAATTCCAGCTTTGATGACTTCCATGGTTTTTTTACTTTTTGAAGTAACCTAGAAGCCTCACTAAACATTGTTGTTGTTTGTTTTAATATTATATTGAAAGGGGAAAATCTGGAATAGATAAAACACCAATTCTGTGAATGTTTATGGAGGGATAGTATGATAAAAAACAGAAGAGTACTTGTTTTCTGTATGGTATCTATATGGGCTTTTGTTATGCTTACTGTAAAACCCGCATGATTTAGGAGAAGAAGCATTTTAACTGCACAACAATAAGCTAAATGTTTCCCTGTGCGGGACAACAAGGCACTTTCAGCTGGCTGAGTCTGCAGGGCCATCTACATTTATCACTCTCATAAAGTCTCCTGAATAAGTAAAAGCTCCCCTCACCCGCTCTCACTTGTGGGCTTTTAAACAGGAAGGAAGTATCATTTTCTTCTCTCCTAGCACAAAGAGACCTCTGAGCATCTAATTACAGTTTCTGTGAGCAAATGGAACCAGAAAAGCATTTCCCTGTAGCTAAAATGCCCAAGCGGAGCTCTCACTCTCTCAGTTTTCCCAGACTAAGGTTGAAAATCTGCTCTCTAAATTATTCCACTGCTTTACAGAGGAAGTATTAATTACATGACTGCAAATGTAGATGAGGGCGGGATGTAATTACAGGGCCGGCTTTGTGTCTGTTGTCCAACAGAATTAGACAGGAAGTGTTTGCGCTGCCAGCAGTTTCAGGTGTTTTGCAGCCTATTATATTTGCCGGTTCTCACCAGGTCTTGCGGATGGATCAGGTGACTTTCTGCTGCCCGATTGTCTGGAAAATCCACAAAGCTGCTATTACTTCAGATTCATGATTTTTACAAGTCTGATGACTTTAGGTTTTCTTGTAGGAGAAAAAGAATTAAGAATCCTTGCTGTGCTTTAACTCCTTGCCAAATATTACCCTTTTTTTTACCCTTTCTTTGAAAATATTTTATTTTTTGCCCTTGTTTTTAGATTTTGTAGTCCTAATGCTCTGCTTGTCGTGTGTCCTGGCTGCCCCTACAGCAACCTGATCCTTGCTGGGTCCTGTCTGGGGTACTACAGCATGGAGCACGTGGTAGCATGCAGATGTCTTGCATTTCTGACACGGTCTGGACTTTTCCTCTGGATCTTGTTTTTGAGGCTTTTTGGAAGATACCTCCATCCTACCTGTGTGCTGTAGGTGGGGGAAAGGACCTGTGTCTGTGCTTTCCCATTGCTCATTCCTTTGCTGGAACATGGCCTGACCTGAATAAGAACCTACCCCCCAAATAGACAGAGGCTACTCCCTATAGGCACCTTTGATGGGGATGCTCTGTGTGGATTGCTGCGAGAGTTTAGTTTTATGAAGACAGGGTATCCAGTTGTCCTTGGTGCAAAAAATCTCCCAGGAATATCAAGTTTATTAGCATAGACCTAATCAGTGAATTCTCATACTTAAGCTGAGCTTGAGCTGTGGAGTGGTGAACACAAATGCAAGTAATAAATAGCAATAACTTCCTTTTCATCGGGTGAGGAGCCGCTTCATTAAATCAGTTTGTATTGACCGTGGTGCACAAATACCATATCCTGTGCAAATCCAAACGGACACCATCTTAGAAATTAATAGGTAGAGCAGTGAAGCGCTTAAGATCTGCTCACACACCTTCTTTTGAGTAAAACTGTCCGGCTAAAGATACTATTATTGCCTATACTGCTGTGCTCCTACTATTGCACTCTCTGCAATGTACCACTGAATTTGAATGTATAATCTCAGTTGACCATGAAAATAAGTAAAGTTGAGTTTATCTGCTTATTGGGAAAGAGCAGGATGGAGACAAAATGATTAAGAAACAATGGCCTGAGCTGGGACTAGTTACAGATATAGCTCAAAGCGGAAATATTAATCACAATAAAGATATAGTCTGTATGTTTTTCTGACACTTTCACTAGCTCCTTTATTTGTAGGAGCAAGTTTTAAAAATATATTGTGATGTTGTGTTTTTGCCCAATTCTATAAGATTGTGAGGTCAAGAGCAAGCCCTATAAAACATGCATTAGTTTAACTCTTAATGCAAACATAAGAACGTTGTGGAGCTCTCCAGGCCCACCCATCTCTCCTATGGCATTTAGCTTCAATAATGTAAACATTCAGAATTTACCAACATTGATTTGTCATGGCAATTGCTGAAATTTTTGCACACACTTTTCAGTTTACATACTGTGCTAGCAAATTTTGAAGACAGATACTAACTTTCTTTTACCTTTTAAACTTACATAAATATGAATAGTAATTAGATGCCAAGGCAACATGTGCTTTCTAAATTCCTAAAATAGATAGGATTGCTATTACATATGCACAGGCCCTATGAATGCCAGCATTTAAGATGTATATTCATGCATATACTGTAGCTGGTGTAGTGAAATGTGGAAAATATTTACATTCATTCTTGAAGGAATGACCTTAATAATTCATTTTGGACTCCACCTCTCCTGAATTACAGTTGCCTCACTTGTGGAATATTTTCCATATCTTGAAAAGACCCTAATAAATTCTAATATTTTCCTAAGTGTGGAAATAATTAGTAGTTTATGATGTCACAGATTTTCAAGCTTGTTCGTAGCTGTGGTTGCAAGACACTCATATTTCCTCTCTGCTCTCTGATGTTTAGCTGTATTTTATGTTTCAGTGAGGGTTAGGGGTTTTTTTCTCTCTTTATTTTATTTTTTAAGAGGTGCAACATAGGTTTCATGTGTTCTTGTAACTAACTCAAAAACGTCTATTGCTAAAGCATATTTCAATAGGATATTATGAGAGTGATAAGAGATAGAGATACTTTGATTATAAGGGTTATTATGTTCTATTTTTAGCTATTATTCTGCAGATGGCTTTCCTAAATTATCTGGCTCTTGCTTGATATAAATTATTACAAGTATTGCCCGTTCAGATCAGAATGTTGTAGTTTTACAGATATGAGGAAAAAAATGATTTTATCCCCAACAGTTTTGAACAGCTTTGAATATTATTGTTCGAATATATTTTTCCAACAGTGGTGAAAATGTGGAGGTTTTTTCTAGAGGGACTGTGGCATCCTAATTTAAGATTGAACAACCCTGAATTTTGTTTTGAATAAATTCTGGTGGTGCATGGAATTAATCAGTTCTAGATAATCTTGATTCAAGTGTGGGTTGGATCTGAACCTGCATGCCTAAATTTATGTGCAATTAGTGCAAGCAAAGACTTGCTGAGAAACCTTAGGTAAGGGCAAAATGGGAGAAACTCTAGAAGAAAGTGTCATGGGACATACAAGTTTACCAAAAGAGTAAAGACTGTGTTTAAATTAGTTTTATTTATGATGCTAATTAAAATAAGGGGAGCTCTGTGCTCACATCCAAACTCAGATTCTCATCTTGTTCACATCTGAAAGTTATTGAAAAACTACTGAAGATGAGGGAATTTCAGTATATGATAGATTGCCTTTTTAGTATGCCAAAAAGGATTTTTTCAGGAAAAAAAAAATGCTTTGCACATTTCTATGATACATAAAGTATTCTTGCAAAAGTTTACACAATTGCTGAAATTTAAACAAATGGAGATTTACTAAATAGGGTTCCAGGAATGTCACTCAGGGGAATCACATATATAGCCATATTTTTAGTCTCCTATATATTTACTTCTTTTGTGACACAGACCATGAAAAATGTTCCATGAAAAATTCATGGATCTCTTTTTCTCTTTCTTTCTTCTTTTTTTCTTCTCTCCCTGCTTCTCTTTCTCTCTTTTCTCTATCACTCTCTTCACTATTCTCCTTCCTTCCTTTTTGCCGTATTTCTTTGTTTTCATTATCTTCCTTGAATTTCTCAGTTTATCTTTCTTTTTATTTCCTCCCTCTCTCCCTCCCTCCCCCCCTCCCTTCTTTCCTCTTTCCTTTCCCAACCTGCTTTACACCCGCCTTCCTTCCCTCTTTTCTCTCTTCTCTCTCTCTTCTTTCTCTCTTTCTCTATTTGTTTCTCTTATTTTTCTGTTTTTCTTTCTGGCCCTCTCTTTCCATCTCTCTTTCTCCCTTCATTATTTTTTTTTTTAATATAAGTTGATAAATCATCTTTTCAGAAGGAGATGAGCAACAGAGAAAGCAAGCAGCCATTCTAGAAGTGCCCACATAGCCCAATAATGGAATAGTACTGCATTAAAAGCAAACAAATCGATAAATGCAAACAGTAGAGAAACACGAAAGGATATATGCAACATGCAGGCTCCTAAACAAAGACTATCTCTGTGGAGTGTAAAGGAAACATAATGACTACAACCTGCATTAGGGCTTGAAAACAATTTGCTGAGAAGTCTTTAACAGCAGCCAGCTTTGAAGCCACTTCTAATTAGCTAACAGGTAATTCAAAGCCCATTTACATATGTTAAACAAATTTTCCTCAGAATTTTTATATGTCTGTCAGTCTGTCTGATTTTCCTGTATCTTCAGGAATTAACAGATTCTAATCTCAGAACTAAAACTCAGTTTTATTTCATGCCTGTATATTTCAAGGATTTATATATCAGAAAACTCCTCAGCTAAACTATACTAGAGAGATAGCCCACATAGCAACATATCTGGGGAGTGATTCACTCCATGCAATTGGAACACTTATTTTGTGTCTTAATGGGAAAATAGGCAGTGAAGTGAAACCTTGGATCTTAAATGGGTTTTTGTATTTTTTCATTAGAAAAACATAAATCCTCTCAAAGTATTTATCACTTTACCCCCTTTTTTTTTCCAGTTACAGTATTGAATCCGTTGCAAAGGAAAATACATATGAGACTATTTGATCTGTTTTCATCTCAATGCTATGTTTAGTTCAAGATATACTCCACCACATATATTATGTATGCCTTCTTTTGCAGACAAGATATGGATAGACATACACCGTGCCGTCATATTCCTTGTCTGGGGTGGAGGGGATGAGAAACCCGGCTGACACCACATGTAGTGCAGTGTACGTTTGAGAGCATGTTACAGACAAACAAGAATGACTCTGTGGGGAGCCAGCTCAGGTCTGGCAGGGCTTTTTACCGCAGTGTCCAAACCCAGGCAAACATGCACTGAGCTAACCTTGGAAGCAGTACATCCTCGTTCATGTGCTGTTCAGCATGGAGCCAGCCTGGGAGTCTCCGCCACCACAGTGTGTGGTTTTTTGACAAAATGGATGTAGTGCCCTCAGGCAGAGGCCAGTCGGTTGTGCAGGGTGGGATATTGCTATTTCAGGCACTGGATAGTGCATGAGAGTGTGTACAGTTTGAATGTGGAATGGGAGCTGTCTGACATATAGAAAGAGGAAGAAACTTGTAAGTAGTGCAGGCACCCTGAAAGTAAGATTATGCTGACAGAAAAGGGGTAGAAGGAAATAGTAAAGGGCTCAGCTCAGGAATACTCCTAACTCAGGAGAAAAAAGAACTTTAAAATGTGGAAATGTCAAAAGGGAGGAGTGAAAACAATATGTAGATTGAGTTGTTCAGAGCTATAAAAGATTAGACATTTGACTGTAATTTAGGAGAGCAAAAGTTTAATTTCTATGTTCTACGGCAACCACTTGTTAGTAATCTTTGCACTTTTTCTCTTTGCATGTCTACTAATTCTTATTTTAAAAACAGTGAAAAGATGAAATGTCACTAATGACAGGACTACCTTCTCTAAGGGCTGCTCTTAGGTGTAACTCACCAGTCCCCAGTTAAGTGGAGTATGAATAGCCAAGTGTCCATGAGATTTTCATTTCTTTTTCCATCCTTTGTGATGAGTAATATTTTCTAGTTATTCCTACTAATTAACAAGTCAAATTTATTATTAAAAGTTAATTGAAAAAAAAAAAGACAAAGAAAAGGAAAAAAAAAAGGAAGAAATATGCCCCTTTTTTTGGAAAACAGAATGTCTAGGAAATTGTGCTTTTGAAAATGGACTGCAAATGCTAACATAGCAGTATGCTTTTTGGACACTTTTTTTTTTTTTTTTTTTTTTTTGTGAAAGTGTCTATAGGGACAAGAAGGTAAACACTGTCTATCACAGATTAGACAAAAAAAGAATCTTCAATGAGATTATGAAGAAGAAGAAAAAAAGTGGCTAAACAGACAGCAGTTGCCTCATTGCTACCTTCCATCGCAGTGTTCTTGGTAAGAAGTATGGAACAAAGACCAGAAACACAGCTGCTGTCAACATTAGGTCTGATACTGCGTAGCTTCCAAAATGGGGATTTTGGCCTCCCTTGGGAAAAAAAATCCACCTTCATATGTGTTATTACCCTGAACAATGACAAAGTGTGCATTATATGTCCAGTCTTCTTGCTCACTCTCTAAACTCAGCTCATCCCAATTCTAGCTTTCTTCCATCAAAGTGTGCCGCCAGTCTGCTCACCAGCAATCCCAGGGGAAAGGATGGCACATGTACCCTGAGCGCCATCGCTAGCCTTGGATCAGTCATCAGGGTTCCTCACTGGTCTGACATTTTTAGAAACTGCAGTGTATTCAAGAGACATGGCAAAGAAATTTCCCCAAATTACAGACTTGATTAAGCTGACTTCACACACATGCTTAGTGTCATTTTCAAAATCCTAAGACATTCTGCTTGGTCTCCAGCTACCCTCCAGAAGGACCTAGGTCTCTCATTGGTTCTGCATGGGTCCTGTGGGTTCCAGCCCACACATGAATGTCTAAGGGGAGAATGATCCAAATGGTACTCTGACCGTAAGTGTGGGCAACTGAATCAAGCTCTTAGTATTACGCCTGGTGTACATGATTAAGGCACATCTGTTTCAGACTGCTTGTGGGTTTCTGTTTTTTTTTTTTTTTTTTCCCCCTTCGGCTTTGTCTCCAGTATAGATTAAAAGAACCTTGTGGTTGTGTCGCTCATCTGGTAAAGGATAGGCTAGTTCCTTCTCTATAATCTTTTTTACAAATTTTACATTAAGCAGAAATAAATTTCATGAGCAGACACTGGAAATCTAGGATTTGTGATGCATTTCAGGTCTCTAGGTACTGCAGTGCAGAGCCATAGTCACATTTCTTTTTGTCTGCGCTGTTTCTGACCTCATGATTTTCACTGTCTCTACTGTTTATTGACCTGTGCCAGCAAGTGCAGGAAAGGAGGGAGTAAAGTGCTACTCTGCACACTCACAGAATCTCACCCCTTCCCCCTTTCTTTTCTCCCATATAAGTCTCTGGTGGGTTGTCCTGATTTGGACAGCCACCTGGAAATGAAGGCTGACTCCTGGACTGACTTTTTTTCAGCCTGAGGAAGGAATTAAAGCTCACCTGTTGATCAAGTATCTTTATCATTTCAATTTTATGATGATCAATATCTGCTTTAGCATTTTTTATTAAAAACATGAGGCCCTTTTACGTCTCTCAAGGAATATTTGCTTACAGGAATATGGACTTGTACGCTCCAGACTATAACTTGAAACTATGATTGTGTCTTTTTTTTTTTTTTTTTTGTAGAATGTGCCTAGGTTTTGGAGACTGGATTTGATTTAGGATATCTTCTAACTTTCATCATCCTCTTTGGTTGGTTTCAATCAGCTTCTTGATCCAAGCATGTCTTTTTCTAAATTTGCTTTCCATAGCCCTTGACTCTGTCAAAACACATTTTAAAGGGCTTCAGTATTTTTCCACTGAATTCTATTCCAAAAGTGCCCATTGGAACAGTAAGTGCAGAACCTTAGCTGGAAGATACAGAATATATTTGCTATTTCTCTGCTGGATGTGGCCATCTCCTAATTTTCCTAGCCATATAGCATAGGCAGAGTCCAAATAGTGAGTATGGCAGGAAGGACACTGACAGGATAAATGCCTACTGAAACCTCCTAATTGAGATAATTGTTTTTAAGCATCTGGGGAAGTACATGACTGTAACAAAATTATTGCTAAAGACACAATTATAAATGGGCTGTCTTTGAAATTCCATTAAATTATAATTGAAAATGTGAATATTAAATTATATGAGTTGAAACATTCAATTGATGATAGCAGAGGCTGAAAGTGTTTCAATTAACTTTATTACAAATTGTATTGCAAGGTTGAATCCATATCCCCCACCACTGCCTGAATGAAGATGATTGATTGTCATTTGTCAAAGCCTAGTTATAACAACATGATAATTTAATGATATCACCTCCTGCAGTAAGGACACCATACCAAATTAAAGTCTTTCAGTGTCACGTCTCTATACTGTGGAAGTCTTTGGATAAGCCCTTTTACAGCCACTTTTCAAGACATTCCTTGTTTCAGCAGTGTTTTAGGAACTATATACACTGGCGTAACAGTAGTGTCTGATTAATTTAATTTGTGTCACAAGCATTAGAAATTTTGTATTTCTTAAATAAACTATTGCATATTCTCAGGATTCAGAGAGAAAACTCTCATTTTGCTTTGAGAAAATCCCTAAGGTGCCCATTGATTTAAAGCTTTTGTCCAAAAAAAAAGTGGTTAAGGTATTCCGTAGGGGTAGGGAAGGTTCAAATGTAAGCCCTTTCTTTGATGAAATTATATTTAGTTTTAGAGAAAAAGTTACACAACCAGTATGAGTCTCCCTTGCTGGAAGTGTTATGATGTGTATAAATGTTAGAGTTAAATATAAGGAGATAACTGTCTTAATAGTAAAAATATGTTCCCACTTCTGTCAACTATTTTGAATACCTGGATGTTGAACATCTAAGCAGGATGAAGCAGTTATAACTACAATGTCAACAGCGGTGGAGACACCAGATGCCCTGCTAGGTCTTCCAGTCTGGATACTAAGGGGAGTAGGTCCATGGGGGACACAGAGCTGCATGATTGCGTCTTTGTGTAGATCTTGCCACTTCAGAACAAGTAAATATTGAGATGATAGCTGGTAATTAGGGCAATCACCTAAAACTGAAGCAAAAAGAAAAAGCAAAAACTTGAATCAACATTCACACATTTCTAACAAAAGATTCTCACTATTGCTCCTAATGATTTTGCAGCAAGGGCTTTTCTCTCTCTCTGGTTACCATAAGCTCCACCTGAGGCTGGGGCATTGGTCCTAATGAAAGTTAGGTTGAACTGGATGTGTTTTCATAAGACTGTTGTCAGAAATGAACATTCTGGGTCATAGCAGCTGATCTTAAAACACACAAAACTAAAATAATTTATGTTGTAAGGGACCTCTGAATATCAAGCCCTCTGTAACAGCAAGGACAACTTTAAAGTTAGATCTATTTTATAATTCATTACATCTCACTTAATGAAGCTTCCAGGACCAAATAGATCCAAAGCTGATCCCTCTTCTTTCTCCTGGTTAGAGAAGTTTAGAGGTTCTTCTGTTTAGATACCTTATAATTCCGATTTACAATATCATTCTATTTACTTGTTCATTGTGACTTTTTTTTTTTTTTTGGTCTTTTCTCCATCTTTGTTTTGCCCTTGACTTAGAGAGCCCTTCTCTGTATCTGTTCTGGTTTAAAATCCCTTTTTTTCTTGAATAAACATCACAAGCACCATACAGTTTTTACTAGATTCTCCAACAGTGGTCTTTATATCTCACTATACAAAGTGAAAATGCCATCATGAAGAAATTCTAAAAACACTTTTGACTTTTTTGCTCTTGTTTTAGCAAGTCAACAGTGTCACCAGAAAATTGTCAATGAGCTCTAAGCATTTTGGTCCTTTTTTTTTTTTTTCTGATATTAATTCAACAAGTACTTGCTGGAAAATAAGAAAAAAAAAGGAAAAAAAAAAAAAGAAAAAATAACCACACTCCCACTTCCATTCCACTACTTTTTATTATCATTCCTTAAGGACAATACATACTAATGTTCAGAAGAAAGCAAACAATGTATAAGTAAAGTGCTCCCTTAAAATGTTTTGAAAATCAAAGTGGATGTGGTAAATATGAGTGTTATATCCTATCAAACAATGGAAAACCTGAAAGACACAAGGAGTAAAACAGTCGTAATCACGTATTTAGACTCCAAATTCTCTGTCATGATAATTATATATTGTATATCTGATGCACTTTTTTTTTTTTTTTTTTTTTTGCAACAGACTTTTAATTTAGTGTCCTGTATAGATCTTAGGCTATAAGTACCAAGCAAGAAGATATACTTGTAAAATGGGCAATAATGATTAGGGGCTATGGACTGTTAAGTAAGAAGAGGATAAAGCTGAACCTATACGGATTTCAAAATGTTAGTTTTTAATGTTTTTAGAAAGCACAAAGAAGTGTTAATTTGTAAGAAAGAGCATTGTTCACATCTTTAACATGTTATTTTATTCATACTTTGTAATACAATGTTCTCACATGTTTGAGTGCTATTGGCTCACTCAACTGTACTACATTTACATGAATAACAGTTTATAGTCTAAAGATTTTAAATTTTCAAAATCAACACTTCTCTCACATCCTTCAGTTGATAATTATCTATGTTAGAGAGTATGATTCTATAGTCTGTGATAATAGGTGACTAAAGTGGATGAGACAGGCATTCCCAGTCAGCTCCATGTTGAAGGGTAAGATGAAATGCTGGTATAAATGAGTGTGATTTTACTGGGTTGCAATCACTTACATTAGTGGTTAATTTTGCTCTGTGTGTTTATTGGCCAGCATGAATCTCTACCTCCCTCACTGCAAACTTTCATGCTCTCCTTTATGATCCCAACCACTCTTAAAGGCCAAAACCTAACAAATCCTTCATTCATGGCCCAGCAGGAGTCTTGATTTATGATAGAATAAATCAATGTGCTCTCATCGGGAGGGTAGAAACTTATGATAAAATGATTCTTCCAGTCCCAGAGATGCAGAGCCAAATACAGTATTTTGCAAAACTCTGAATTGCGTTTCGTATTTGCCAAAATAGACCTTCTCATTTTTCAGATGTTAGTTAACTGTCTTCAGTTCTCTGTGGTAGTAATGATCCATCAAGACTATTTAATAATCTTGGTTTTATATTCATTTCTTCACCAGAACTAAGTTTGATTTTTTATGTTGTACAAACTAAAGATTTATATGGAGAAAAAATCACTCTTTGCCCTAAATCCACTGAAGGTTAGAGCTTGCTTTAGTATAAAGATCCTAGGTACATCTAGGTGGACCAATTTAGTGTAAAATATACCCCTGAGATCACAGAATTGTGGAATCCTTAAGGTTGGAAGGGACCTTTAGAGATCATCTCCATAGCTTAATATATCACAGAGTATTTTCAGTGCCACAAAATCTTCCTTCTCAGTACACAGATGGAGCCAAGACTTTGGCTTTGTAATATGATGCACTCTTTTTTTTTATTAGGGACTGTCCTTAAATCGGTCACCAAATATATTACAGTGGATCTGCCCTGTGTAACACTCCTGGGGAATTATCTGTTTACTGCTGAAGATACCGTGTCTTGATATTGGCTATTTTTTTCCCCATCCTGTTAATGTGTGTATGTGTGTGTGTGTGTGGATAAATGAGAGAGAGTGAAAGATCTTACTATAGCTGTGGAACTTTTCAGTTCAAACTGTTGGACTGAATGGCTATAGGTGCCCATAGCAAATATGAAAGAGCCTTTGTCCAGGATGGTATGCCAAAGAGGTCAAGTTTAATAGCCATTGCTGTAGTATGTTTTAAGGGAAAATGTAAAAACACTTTGGCTCAATGTGGTGGAACCCAAACATATTAGCCTGGTGAAGGTCCAGCTGGAGAAACTCTACTAGGACTGTGCAGCAGAGAGCAAGTTAGAAACAAAGTTACTTTTCTACACACATTTTATTCTATTTTCTTCTGGATTTTTTTCTCTCTCATCAGTCACTGAGGCCATAAGAGCAGCTTTTTATGCAGTTGTTTGGATAACACTTTATTTTATTTTTTATGTGACACTAAATTATTTAATGTTTACATCTCCCTGGGTCGATGTGCCAACTCAAAGCTTCTTTGGTAAGATAAATTCAGCTGTCTGAAAATTAGATATCTTTTTCTTTTCCCCCCAAATCTAACCTTTCTTTCCAGCTAATGAGGGCAGACAGGTCCCTTCCTTACACAATTGTTTATCATGACTACTGTAAATATCTATTTAAGGGTGGCAAGAGTCTCCCTCTGGCAGTACCTGCTTCTCTGCACAGATCACGTAAAGCTTAGACACATAGCTTGAAGACAGACTTTTCACAGCTGAAGTTAGGGAGATGGATACCTCCCCTAGCTGCTGTTAGATATAGTTAGAAACCCTTTTTTTCCTAGAGGCCAAGCACTGCAGCTTGCTTTGTGGCTAAACATTTGTGAGGTGAAAGCTCTTTCACCATCTTGGAGATTGCTAATTCGAATGATGCTAAAGAAAAGTAGTGAGGTAACTGTAGGCTGTAGGCAGCATGAATGATTCGATTGGGGGTTTAGCACTCAAATTTACTTCTTGTCCCTCTTTTTTTTTTTTTTTTTTCTCCTAGCAGCTTGAAGAAACCACCTCAAATCTGTGTGAATGAATGCAACTGATATATGAAGAAAGAGAAGGACACTGGATGGTCAGGACAGCACTCACTCCAGCTTCCTTATACGCCAGCAGAGTGAGCAGAAGTAAGCCAAAGTATGCAGGAGGGAATTCGGTGATGCCTGACTTATATCACTGCATGAGCTTTTTTTAGACTTGTCTTGGTGCATGAGCTGCCTTGAAGATAAAGGTTAGGCAGCAGCTAGTGTAATCAGTTAGCATTTGTTTTGAGAAAGATACCTTCCCCAGAAAGATATCACTCATGGCTTTCGTGTGTCAAAGTTATAAATGACGATTCCATTTGGAAAATCAAAGCTAATATATAGTTTTAGTTAGACATCATAGAATGCAATATAAGGAAAACCCAATTTTTAAGCTCTTTTCCCTAGAGCTTTAAGGATTGAATTTAATGATCCATATCTGAAGGACATGCTTGAGGCTGACAAGGTCAGAACTAATTTTACATGTGGTACACAGATTTGAAATGACTCTCCTGAACCATAGAATGAATGATCTATTCAACTTTCCTCAGAAGCAAGGTTCAATGAGTACTAGCAGATTTTCCTGCTGTTTCAGGTGTAATTACAGAATCACACAGGTGGTATTCAGTCTTTCTCTAATTTAATAAAACAAAAATTCTTCATGTTGCCCCAAAGTTGAATGTTTTCTTTCTTTATAAATTTGGTTGGAAAAAAAAAAAAAAAAGAAAAGAAAAAAAAAAGAACAAACCAAAACATTTTCTTGTATATTGGAGAAGGTATTACAATTAGTGTTATTTCCCCCTAAGGCTTTTTTGTCTGTCTGCAGACAAAAACAGTTTGATACTTTACCCAGAGAAACTGGTTTATTGTGTTTGTGGCATGCTATGAACATGCACATGAACATGAAGAGCTTTCTTATGACTTGTCCATGAGCCTACCACTTTAAAAGGGATCTAAATTCTTTCATTTTGTTTCTAATGCACGTTTAAGTTCTATTTGCATCACATGTTTGTCCTTTTAGGTACTTGAGCCACACCAGCAATGGAAATTACTTTCTAAAACTTAACAATTCACAGTATAATTGCAAATGGTAGATTTAGAAGTATGTTTTTATTAACTATGCAAATTTTCTACTTTCAAAATGTGGGGAGAAGTATGCATGCAACAAAAGTCTGAAAGTTTTCAGTTAGTCAAACAAGAAGTTGATCTACCCAGGCTGATCTAGTTCTTAAGGTAAGCTTAAAAATCAAACCCATGTTCTGAAATAAAAAGAAATGCAATTTCTCATTCCAACTGGAAATATATTGTTCCTTTCCCTGTGGAAAATTTGCTTGTGGTGAACAGATTTTTTTCAAATAATAGTGCTTTAAAAATTTATAAATTGCTTGGTATCAGATGTTCAGTTAATTCCTTTTAGCACTTTGATCTGACTACTGTTCTGTTAAGTCTGCCTGCTTAATCAGCCTACCAACAGGCACAAGCATTTTTACATTTGAATTCATCCTGCCCTCTGCTTTAATTACATGTATGGTTTACCATCAAACCTCTGAGAAATTTTCAGCAATAAAAGCTCTAAGTTGATCCTGACAATGTCCACCCTGACATTCACTCTGGCCGTGTCTATGTCATGCACTGAAGTTTCTAGACAATTCATGATGACATGGCATACACCTTCTGATCAGCACAGTATCATGTGGGAATGTAAGCTCAGATTCTGAAAGATATTTATCAAGATTAATATAGTTCTGTGCTTCAACTTGTAATCATATCTCTCAACAGGACTAATTAATGTTAGCTCAGTTCCATACTGATGCAGCTATATTACCTTCTGGTTCCCATATTAGATAGATGGGTGGTAATTTGTAGGTTTTCAAACCACATCCCATTGCTCCGAGTCAAACTGCTCTCACTAAATTGCAATATATGATTATTTTATAACTAAAAGGCAGAGCTACAGTTAAACAAACATTTTAACATTTTTAAATATACAGTCATATAGCTGGCTGGCTATATGAGTGTGGGCAAGCTGCTTAACTTGCAACCTGGTGTCCCACAGCAAAATGCTTAACTAGTCATGCACCAAAAAGAACTTATTGAATAGACAGAGTGGAATAATAATTTTATAATTTGTTTTCTTCAAAAATGAATTGGAAGAAAAGTTGTCTTCCATAAAACCTCTCCTGGAAGCATATGAAAACAAAGCTAAAAGGAAATGAAAGGCTGGAATAAAAACTAAAGATAAGGTCTCTTGTTTTCACACTGTTCTGAAAAGTAATGGACGGAATTGCTGCACAGAGCTGCAGACAGCGAATCTTTTGGAAAAAAAAAAAAAAAAAGTCCTCTGATCTGACAACACTGTGCTAAGCACAGCTGAAGAAAAGAAACAACCAGGTTAATTCCAAATTGTTTTTGTGCAGCCTAGTTCAGAGAGATAATTAAGGATTTCACTATAATTCAGAGTAGCCTTAAGGCTATTCAAACTCACACAGGCTGCTTAGGTTTCCTGGAACACTATTATGGCTGCTAATGATTTCCTGAGCAGACCATGTGGTGGTCACCTCTCTGATGCCTCCTGTGCCCAGGGAAGTGTATGGCAATACAGTGTAGTATTACAAAATACCTGTTAAGCTCTTTGTATGGAAAGAAGCGGCCCTTCATAAAATGTTGTTTTTTGGCCAAAATGTTTAGTTAAATTAAGTTGGTGAGCTAGCCAATATCTTAAAGATATTCCCCTTCCCTTAGAAAACTTAGCTGACTATTTAAGGGAATTTTGTGTTGCTAGCGTAGTGCAAACAGTGCCTTAGCCTAGGTTATATAAATGTAGTAATCACACATCACTGAAAAAGATAGCTCTTCCTTCCTCTGTGTAATGAAAAGTTGAAGGTCTGCCAAAAAAAAAGTTGAAGTGCCAGAAATTCTGTCAATGTGAAGGCATCTTTCCGCTTGTAAATCAACTACACATTTAAATTACTTCCCTTCATAATCTATTAAAATGGTTTTGGCATAGATGTGCTCTGTGCGATGTTGATTGCATAATTCCACTTCATTTCTGGTCGGCAGTTGTTATTATTAAGTCTCAAATGCTATTGAAGAAGGGAATGCATCTTATTCTGTGAAAGACAAAAATGACTGAAAGTAACTAGAAAGATGTTTTTAAAGTTAAATTAAAAGGATTATCTTGGTTATTCACTCTACTTGATTGGAAAGCTATTGTGACATAGCTGGAACAAGACTGTTTTTATTCTAAATTAATTACTTTTTGAAATGATCTATTGATAGTAAGAGGAAACATGGAATTCACTCATAATTATTTCAAATTATATTGACCTGTTTTTAATAAGGAAATACTGGCATTTAGTTCAAAATAAAGGTGCTAAAAATTCATAAAAGGTGCTAGAGGCAATCAAATCCATTAGGACTTCTGTTTCTATGGTAAAGACAAACTATACGCATAGAGTGGAAGTTACAAAAAATGTAGCACTATTAAATTCAGTATTTGGAAGGAAGAAACTATTTGTGAAACCCACAAAATCCTTCTGGTAAAATACGTGTTACATATTAAATGAAGCTAATGAGCCAGTCAAGAAAACACTAAGCCACTAAAATCCATTTTGATTTTCTGTATGTTTTAAAGGGTAACATAAACAAAAGTTATCATCTCTTTCTCCACACTTTCTTTCACACTGTTACAGAAGCTAAAGAATGTTGCTTAGATGAAAAAATGGCTTGATGCAGTTTGAGCAAACTCCAGTACACTGTACATCATGATCCAGAGGAGTAAGTATTCCCAAACTTGAATGAAATGAAGGTTGCTGGAAGGTGATGCTAGATTGTTGAATTCATCTACAGTCAAACTTCTGCAGATGAGGAAAAGTTCAATGCATTAACTCTTTTCCCTTTAAAAATGAAGAAATTAACTTACCTTTGCATTTCTACCCTTACAATTTATTGTTTGCTTGGGGAGTTAGCTGTGGCCACTCTGCATAGTTCACAGCATTACAGAATCACAGAATGGTTGTGGCCTGGAAGGACCCCTGGAGACCATCTAATCCAATCCTTTGCTGAATAGAGGATCAGCTGCATCTGCTTTGTCAGGCCTATGTTTGATTGGATAATATCTCCAAAGATGGAGATGTCACAGCCTATCTGGCAACCTGTTACAGGATTTTCACCATCCTCACTATAAAAAGTTTTTCGTAGGAATGGACCATAAGTTTAAATGGACTTTCTTGTATTTCAGTTTTTGCCCATCATCTCTTGTCTTGGCACTGAGTACCACTGAGAATGGGAAGAGTCCAACTCTGTCTTCTTTATAGTTATTTGTACACATTAACGAGATTTCTCCAAGCTTTCTAAGCCACTGCACAATCTAAGTGTCTTCTTGTATGAAAGATGCTCCAAGACCTTACTCATCATCATAGTTTACTTCTGAATTTGTTCCAGCATCCCAGGTAGCCCAGAACTGGACCTAGCACTCCATATGTGGTCTCACCAGTGCTGAGTAGAGGAGAAAAATCATGTTCTTCAATTTGCCGATGATGCATTTCTTAATGAAGTCCAAAAGGCTGTTGACTTTGGCTACAAGGCCACATTTCTGGGTCATGTTCAACTTAGGGTCCATGAGGACCCCCAGGTCCTTCTCTAAAAACCTGATTTCCATCCGGTTTTCCCCCAGCCTGTACAGGTGCATGGTGTTACTCCTCTTCAGATGCAGAACTCTACTTTTCTCTTTCTTGAAATGAATAATGCTGCATATGTTCAAGATGCATTCTGGTCAAGGTACAGCTATACTGAATGTTGATGGACGAATCAAATTAACAGATTGTTATCATAATATTAGAAGAGGTGCCTATATCCCTCCAAAGGTCAGGTATGCCTCGCTTAGCTTTGATTTCAGTACACTGTGTCAAAAGTGATATCTGGCGGCTATTCTTTTGTATCCCATTGCAGATTAACTGCTGATAATCAGAAAAAAAATCAGATGCATTGATGACAAATTAGTTACATTTTCTAGTTCCAAAAGCAGTGCCTTGGAAGTCATCCTCTGGTATGGCTGAAAATTTGTAGATACTTCACAGGTTAGAAGATATTTGCAAGAAGTACGCTAGTCCTTGAGTGGAAGTTACATATATTTGACTCTTCTTTTGCGTGTCTGGCATAAACTAGAGTTTTCTGTTAATAAAATGCAGATGTTAAACACGGTTTTATGAGTTCTTGCATGATGTTCTATTGGAGAGAAGCTAGTACATGTTTGGTAACAAGTACCTTAATTTTACATATTCTAGTTTCCAGAAATGTAAATTTGTGTTACTATAAGCAAAAATTTATGTTACATTGATATTGACTTGCATAAACAAAATTATTTGCTTTTATTTATCTTCTTTTGATCTACTGTTTTGCAGCATTCACAGCTCTATTCCTCATCCTCCACCTTTTGTTCCATAGCCATCATTATCTCAGCTATACTGAATGAATATGAGCTCATATACCATATCCCTACATATTTTCCTCATGTCAAGAAACCTAATGCTTGGAAGCTTTGCAAGTCCTATTATCCTTCCTATTACAGAGCTAGAGGAAGCTAAGAGGTGAATTAAGCCTAATACCCTTGTAAACTTAGTCTCAAACCAGTGACTCTGCTCACCCTACATGGTTTGTAGTTCAAATTCACAGTCATACTATTATTTCCATGCTTTCTAAACCAAGACACTTTCTTCTTACTGAATGTATGCCCCTTGCAAAGTTCGAATGTCCATGTAAAAGAATGGCAGTAGAGGTATTGGAGATAAGAAAGGAACAGAGAAAAGTGCAAATTACTGCTTATAAATATATATATTTTTAGTGTTTGTGTGTAGAGAGAACATTAGCTAGTTTTCTGCTGTATATATGCATATCAAGTTATGCAGAAAGATAAGAAATTGCTCAATGTCTCAGGCAGTGCTTCTTATTCAGAAGCAACATTATCCAGCAGTGGCAAATACTTGTTTACCAATCATAATAACCACTAAAACATAGATATGTTTTACTTATGAGAATTATATAAATGTGTATGCAGAAAGTGTTGCACAAATAATTCTCCACATCCCTAGGGAACATCATTACAACAGAAAGCAGAAAGCAAACATTTTGTCCTGTGAAAATGTTTTACTATTTGAAAAAAAATGAAATAATTGTTGATTAGGATGAAATAATATTCAATAAAATCCTGCTAGTGACAAAGAAGAGGACAAATATTTCTGAAAAACAGAAATAGATTTCCAAATGTTGGATGCCAATGGACTGGGATAAATGAAGTATTCATGAAGACATTTGGCCCAGGAAGCCAACCACATTGTCCCTGAGATTGGGGTTGGAAGTTTCAATAAAGGTTACATTTCCCTAAAGAATGTTATGTCTTTCAAAAAATCTTTAACTTCCTGCATAAAATGGTCTGCTGGGAGATTTCAGTTCCCAGAGATCTGGGAGTTATCTACATCGCAAGAAGATTCTAAGCCACATTCATGGTTTACAGATTGCAATCTGACTTCCAATTTTGTATTTTCCTTTTTGCAACTGTTTATAACAGATCTTTAATCAGAGATGGTTCAACATTAAATAAATGGTTAACTTAATAGCAATGAATAGAGGCTTTTCACTCACCTGTTTATCAAAGCATCACCAGTATTTCTAGTTCTCCATTTTAAAACCAGTTTTGTAAGTAATTATCAAAGTTATGCAGACAGAACATTGGCTCTAACACACAGGCTGTGCTAGTATATCCTAGTATACACTCATTATAAGTGTATATTTAGTATATATGTATATATAAGTATATACTATAACTATACTTATATACTTAAAAGTATAAGCTTAATATATATGACTCAGTGTGACTTTTATTTATGAAGGGTCAAGACCTGATTTAATTTGTATGTATATAAATACTAAAAAAAAAAAAGCTCAACAAAAATCAAAAGAACATGTTTTGCAAGAGAACACAGCAGGATACAGATAGAAAATCTCTACAGGGTCTCCATGGCAGAAGACACAGAAGTGTAATGGGACATGACTAAGAGGTCAAGGGGCAGATTATGCCTGTTTGTATAGGTACTTCCATCTGTTTGCCCTGACCAAGCCCATGGCATTGGCTTCTGCATGTATCCCTATACTGAACTCAATGAGAGGGAAGAAGCTGATCAGGGAAGAAGTTACTCATTAATAACATCACCGATGAGAAGAGAGAATAACAAATATTCTTGATATAGGAAAGACATTTCATTTGAGAAATATATTTTCTGTTCAAGAGAACAGAGTAAAACTTGATATATTTGTGCCCTTTGTTTAATTGAAACAAATTTGAAACAGTCTTAAGAGCACAGAATGCCCAAAGACAGCAAAAATGCTTTTTATTTTAGAGTTGGATTCCACCTGATATTCTCATATTTGGGGACCAAGATTATTTTTGCCATGAAAAATGACATAATGCAAAAACTGATGTTAGTACATGTACAGCCAAATAACAGTTATGAAGACTTATTTTTGAGATAGTCAGTTTCCCTTTTCCCTTTTCTGGAAGCTCAGTTTACCCCAGATGTGAGCGGCTTTACAAGCAAAAACCTGTGTCTGCGACTGAATCCACATCTCACATTGCCACTTTTGGCTCAGAGAAGGACATTTTAAGATCCTTAAAGCTTCATTCTAAATTAACTGAGATTAATAACGGTATAAATGGATTATAAGGGGAAATAGTAATGACTATTTCCTGTGGTAACTGTGGCTAAATTTCTCCCTGGAGTCTAATTTGACTAACATATGCTGACTGAAAATGGGTCCAAGCCACAGCAGCTTTGGATATGGGTTTTTGACTTCAACCTGCAAAATTTAGGAGTAACCAGATCAGAAGATTTGATTTAGCCCATTAGAGATATACAAGTACTGTATATCTTTCTAACAAAACTGGATTAAAATCACCTTCTTTGTTTCTTCTGGCCTATGGAGGTGTCTTATATCATATCAGTACACTGCAGGTGCCATCAAAAATTGGATGCCTAAAATTAGGAGTGAAAATATCCATACTCCATATGGGAGTATCCATCTGTGCTGTAAAACAAGTGGAAGAGTTTATAGAAGGGCAAATCCTGCATATTAGAAACCTTATTACAAGAATCATCTTTATACAGCCAAACAACAGAATCATGTCATGTGGTACGAATGTCTGATCCAGACAAGTCAGTACAGTTCAAATTTTGCAAGACCATTGCCCTACCATAGTTTATGCATCCAAAATTTGTTTGCAGAAAGCCATTATGCTGAATAATTTTAAACAACAAATCTATTGAAGGAAATTCTAAGGTAACTGTGAATAGTTCGGGAGGAATACAAGTGATAACATTTGTTACTATTTTTTTTTCTGGTGATACCTGGATCAAACTCAAAAATAACAGATTTTTTAACGTTTTAAATAATGCAGGGAGATGTTTTAAACTCATTTTCCTGGAATTAAACACAATGTGCCAAAACACAATACAGCAATCTATTGCAATGCTCATTAGTTAATTGAAAATTAATCTACCCTTTGCAGGCTTTCAAAAAATGTTTGCTCTTACAGAATACATCTAAGGATATTTGATGAATTAATGTTTCAGAAAAAGTGGGGCAACTGTCACACAAATTATTTCTAAGTAAAGCCTGAAACTCTCAATGCACCCACTAAGACATTGGTGATTTATGTAATGATTTAACACACTTACATCCTACCTTGATACAATTATGACAGAAAAAGTTTTCCTGCTGACATTAACAGATGTTACTCTAGATAGGTGTCTTGCAGTCAAATCAAAGACTGTCAGCAAGGGGTAAAATACTGCCACAGGCAAAAATTTACTCTGCCAGTCAAAGACTGTAAACAGCAAATTTAATCTTATTTGAAAGCCTCCACTATTCTTGCTTTGCTGAATTTTTTCTTCATCCTATTCATATGCATATATTCTGTCTTCAACTAAAAAGCAATTCTCTTTTTGTTCCTCATGCAGAATGGCTCAGAAATTCAACAATATCTCCCATATTTCTCTGAGGAGAAAGTTAAAATTCGTATCTGTATCATAATTTTCTTCCTGAAGTCTGAGATAAATCAGAATATCACTTGCAAGCACCTTGAGAATTGTTGGTTAAGACAAAGTCTGCATCCATTGATAATATGTGCTTTAGTTTAACAATACTTGCAGGAACTAAAAGATCTAAATAAGCTATCAGCATGGTAAGCAGTTGTACTTGTGACGGATTTTACAAAAATGTGCATGCTAAAAAATAAGCAATGTAGAACCTTTGGTCGGTGACTGGAGTTAATGCGTTCAGTGGTGGAGTTACTCAGTAAGGGTTCCCTCCTGGAAAGTTTTGAGTTATAGTAGAGGAGTGTTGACTTTGCCTTCGAATTAATTGTAGACACTTGAGCAGAAATGTATAAGTAAATATATCTTTTGGTCAGAGAATCAGGTCTCTGGTGTGAGGTCTGTGGACGTTGCAAGCAGGATGTTCTTGTGTTTTACAGAGCTATCCCCTCAGATTGTTGTGTGTGTGTGTGAATGCGGGGCTTTCTTTAAAAAGGTTCTGGTTTTACTAATTGGCTTTCCACAATCAAGGAGGAAGAGTGTACTTGCCACATCGTTATCTCTAGTAGAGGCTGTCTATTCACTGGAAAAACTATATGTTTGGGAAAATGTTTTCCCAATGCCGACAAGATGGCGTTTAGTCAGAGAACAAGGGTCAAATACGGTTGCATCGCAACAAACATGCTAATAAAAAAGTCCTGATATTTTAAACAAATCAATTTTCCCAAGAGCAGGTAAAATTTTTAAACAATGACATCTTCATGCTTTTTCCATTGAATACTGTACAAGGACTGAATTTATTTGAGTGGAACAAGAAATTTTTTTAATATGTAGGTTTATGTTCTTTCTTGTCTCCATTGTGTCCAATGAACATCATCTTTTTATGGTTACTCTTGAACCACCTCTTTAATTCCTTATTCCTCTTCCCAAAGATTTGATTATTTCCTGTGGAAGTTGGGAGTAACTTCTGTTAATGACTAGTAAGCTCAGGAAGGATTCCTCAAGCTAAATCTACATCTGATCTGGGGAAAAATACGGAAAGCCTTTAGTCAGTGGGGAGAAATAAGATCTTTTAGGAAGTCATTGATCTCCTAAATACTTAGCAACTGGTCAGACTATTCACGTTAAAAAAAAATCTATTTTTCTCTCGTTTTACTGCCTGTGAATAGAACATAATGTGAAGAGCTCAGACAGATATTTTAAGATTTCCCAGTTAAGTAAGAGGAATCCCGTCCTTCATATCTTAGTTTGTCATCCAACTACCATTGGAAGTGTGATTAAACAAAAGCTGTTGGATGGATTCTGATATAGTTACAATGACTGACCCTGAATAACAAGTAAAGAGCACTACTGTTTATGGAAGAACATTAAGAATTAGGAAAAAAAAAAAAAGAATCAGCAGCTAGAGAATCAGCATCTGGGTGATATATTAAGTTATATATTAATTTAAGCAGAACTTGATTTTTCCAGTACCACAGTACATGGATACATAGTCAACTAAGTGGCATGTAATTTGAGATGTATGAAAAATTGCCGAGTTTAGCAAAGATGGACCTAAATTTTGCTGCAATACACTTCATGTATCTTTTTATAATTGTACATGAATTGCCACAAAGGTGCAAAACCTTCATATGTTCATACCCTTTGACAGCTGAGGCCGGGATATCTCTGCTCACACAAAATGAAATTGATGTCATTTTCCCTGTCACTGTCTCTTTAAAGACTGAGCATTTTCTACTATCCCTGTGCTGTGAGAGTGAAAGAAGTAGTTACAGTATAGCAGTAACAGAGCTGTAACTTTTAAAGGAAAAAGACTGTGTTGGCATATTAATTACTACTCAAAACATGATAATGTCCTTTTAGGATAAAGACCATTAAAAATCAACCAGATCTTTTATCCAGTATTTTCCTGCTTTTATTTTTTTTTTCTCTGAAATACATTTTACTTTCAAGATGTATGGAAATCGGCTTAATGACAAACGCTTGCTCCAAAAGCTCCCATTTAGATTCCAATTTTGAATTGCTGAAGAAAAACAAGATGCTGTATAGTGATAACAATCTCTTTGCTTTCTCAGCTTCCCTGCTTTATCATTCATTCTGATCATCTCAATATGCATCTAGTTCAAAGTAGTAAGACACAAGGCTTAGTGTTTGCAAAGTAACTAATAAACATAATGGAACACTGATAGTTACCTTTTTAAATCTTGAGGAACTTGAATCTGAAGGTTTTTTGCTACTGATTTTGTATCACTATAATTCCATTGGCCTCCATGTACACTGATGAAATAGCAAAATCAGGCCAAAGAATGTATATAGTAGCTTTGCATTCTATATTTTCCAATGTCTTGGTATGGCAACTATTATTACACTGAACATTTAAAGTCTAGAATTGGATATCTATACTCTAAATATTCATTAAATGTCTAAGTATAAAATGAGAGTAATATTCTTTACTAGAAGAAGCCTAGACTGGTTTAATCATTGGTGACCATCTCTAAGGATTACAAAACACAGTATTCTTGTTTTTCATTTCTCAGTAATTTCTACTCAGCTACCCCAGTGAAACAGACTGCATCAGGGCTGCTTTTCATTCATCTCAAATTAGAAAAAGTGAATAAAGTGTGAGATAGGGTGGGGAGGGTATACAACAAGGAGAAGTGAAGCATAAGAAATTGAAATCTTTGCAAAAAGTCCAGGAAGTTGCCAGCAAGCAGAATGCAAAATGTGAATCAAGTAGGCCAGCCTTCTTGTTCGCTAATGAGCTAATGAGTGAAATAAATAAATGTGCAGGGAAGTCAGAAATTATAAAGATCTTTGCCCTTGTCTGCAGGCCAAATGGACACTCTTATTGATCTTGCTTAAGTCTCTTTGTTTAGAGTTCCAATTATCTTCCTTTGCAGCTGCATAGGAGAGACACAACCTGTTTCCACATTGCATCCGACCTTTGGGTGGTACCTGCCTCCAAAGTCAAGTGCTGCAGATTCCTTACACATCCCCTCTTTAAGGCTAGGTCTCTATAGAGTAGATGATTGACCATGGCTACACAACATAGCACTTTGTGTAGCAGCTTCTTTGGGTTCTGTGTGCTGCCCCAGGGCAGTATAATATGAAGATCCTTTTGGTTTTCAGATACTGAGGACCTGAGTTTGGACAGTGAAAAGGGGCTTATAACATTATTTGATATAAACACTGATATCACTGTTTTCTCTGAAGTTTCTGACTCCCTTTTTTCCAGATTAGTAAACTGATCTTGTCTATTACTTTTTTATCAGGGCGTTTAAGGTGAAATATTAATAATAAATTGCTGCTTCTTATTCAATAGTTTGTTTTGTTCAGATGGATTTAATCTGTTCCAATTTTAGGCCTCTTAAAGTTTGGTGTCTATGTTTAAGCAAGTTAAACAAGGTTCATGCTATGGAGAGAAATGGATATGTTCAAAGGGCAGGTTATTTGACCTATGATAAATACCTGAAAAATAAATTATCTGAAGGTATGTTTTTACCTATATTGATTATGAAGAATACTTCGCTTGACATTTTAGACCCCTAAAGTGGGCACTTCAAGAAATGAGACTTGTGTTTGTTTTTTATTTTTCACATTGCTCTGAGAAGGATCATAAAAACAAATTGCAAATATACAGAAGAACAGATTTTTGAATAATGTAACAGTGAAAAAGAAAACACAGATACTTGTTATTTATATAAAGATTACATTATTTTTCTCTTTTGCTCTCATTCTTTTTGGATGGTTTCTGTGGCCTCTTGGTCCTTAGAGACGTTCCTTTTTCCTCCCCTTTGATGCTTGAACTATTTTATGTAAGTTTAGAGACAATCAAGTTGGCTTTCTCCACATTGATACTTTGGAGGCAATTTCCTCTTGATTTAAAATTTGACACTAGGGAAATCTTTTACTCCTCTAAGCCAAACAGCTGGTTCTTATTTTTTATTTTTTCAAAGTTTCCACTTAAGATCATTTTAGGAAAAGTGCAATTCTGTATTTGTTCTCATCGTCTTAAAATTAAAGCATACAAATTTTAAATGGAATGGAAAGCCTATAGCTTGTTTTAGTTGTTTCTTTTTTTCTGAACTATAACTAAATATTGCTGATTTTGGCCCTTGTCACTGTAATACCTGAAATTCTTCAAGCCACTAATGAGATTGTCCTCTGAACTTGCATCTGAAACTTCCTGGATGCCTCAAAATAAAAAAAAAAAAGTGGATTTGGGGTTGATTAAGATAAAATCTCATCTTGCAGAACAGGAAAGCAAGCACAAGGTAGATTACTTGACTTTGCCAAACTACACTAAAATTTTACGGACATGGGCGAATATCAGCAGTCCAAAAACTCATAAATGTAGACAGAAAATATATGTGCACAATTGGCCCAACTGAATTGCAATGCAGCTTGATTTACTCTGAAGACTAAGTACTTACCAGTTATGCAAATTCCACTATCTTACATTTTAAATGGGCTAGGAATATTAATGTTTACTGATAGTTGCAGCACTTCCACAGATGCTCATTAATCAGTGTTGTTCAACGGTGTGTTGTTCAGCAAGTTAATCATGAGGCATCAATGTGCCCTTGTGGCCAAGAAGGCCAACGGGATCTTCCACACCCGCCTGGATACGACCCTGTGCCGCGTGCTCTAGGTGTCTCTGCTTGAACATGGGGGTTGGACTAGATCTCTAAAGGTCCCTTCCAACCTCAACCATTCTGTGATTCTGTTATTCTATGATTCTGTGTCTTAGTGTAAGGATTTATTTTTTCTCTGCCACTAAAAGAGCAGTTTTAGCATCAGAAAATCACTATTAAGCTATTAATCTATTAACCTTTTAACCTTTTAATCTATTTATTAATATAATTAATAAATCACTATTCATCCACTTGCCTTCTGGTGATCCATTATTTCTCATCTGGTTTATCATATCGTATTAGTGAAAAAATGTATATTCTCTCATCACATATAATCCAGTGACCAAATCTGACCAATAACGGCCTTTGATTGAGAGCTTTGAAGTTGTACTATCCGGCAACTGCAGATCCTCTGGACTATTCTCTTTTCTGTGCATTTTCCATTTCCTACCAAACAATCTACATATTGAATTACAACCTTCTAACTGGAAGTTTCCATTTGAATAGAATTTGTGCGGTTCATGGCATAGTATTTCAGTTCTATCCTTTTTTTCAGCCCTTCAGAGAAGATGATATATCATATAGTTTCTTTGGTTTTCATTGGCTTCTGCTTTTGAGTACTTAATACTGAATATTTTCCAGTTCCTGAAGCTCTTGAGCTCATATCTTCCTATATTTAGGCACTGATAAGTCTATTTCTTCAAAATCTCCTAAGTGAACTAAGTGACTTTTATTTAGATCATGGGCCTGATTTGGTAAAAGCACGAAAGATCTTTGCTGCTCAATTTGGAGTTACATGAGTCAGAATTCTGTGCTGGAGAATATTTACTCACTGACTTTGCTGCATCAAGCTCCTTCAATGTTGCTTCTTCCTCAGTTATGGTAATTTTCATACCTTCATTTCCCTTACCCCCTGACTTGGCCTTCATTTACTGAATCATTGCAGTTACTTAAAGCTATGTCAAAGGATTTTTTTGGCTGTAGCTAAACTACCTTTAATCTTTGCCCCTACACTTACTGAATTACAACACCACTTCCTTTTCTTTCTTCTCTTTTTATTTTTGTGGCTAAAAATCTTTTATTATTTGTTTTAATTTCCTTTGCAGTGTCCCACTCAGCTTGAGAGTTGGCAAGTCCAACTTTTCTCCTGACCTCCAAGACATAACATTCTATTCAGTCCATGTGTTCTTGTTCAAATATCCTTTTTGGACTCATGTCACCAAGGCCAGATATGGATAAATAGATTTCTAATCTGAGCAATATAGCATTATCCACCCCTTACCAGCTGCACTAAAAAACCACAAAGAAGTGTTTATTCACATCTTAAGTTAGGTCTTGATTATTTTCCTCTGAAATGTTTTTCTTTTTTTTTAACTTGTAGTACAAGTATCATATTCTGCATCTGTGATTTAAAGAAATTACACAATTTTTACCAGCCATGTTTTTAAATTCTTCAAATTAACTAAAGTTTAAACATTTCCCTTAATTTTTCTAAAAAATGCTTTTGAAATATTCTTAATTGTAGACTTGCTTTTATTTCTCTTTCCATTCTAACTTTAATAGGACTTGTTCACTATAATTTTGTCATGGGTTATTTTGTTGTCCACTTCTCACTCCATCCTGTTAGTGTATGTTAAACAACTAACATGATTCATGGTTCTGTTGTATACAAAAATATTTGTATTCCACCATCTTAGTGGAATATTGTCCTCAGTCAATATATGAAACATGAAAAATGTATTAATCCTGATACTATCTATGTTTTTATCAGCATTACCAATATCTTTATTGAAATATTTGGCATTTATAACAAATTCTTAATAAAACTGGGAACTCCTTAGTAAGTTTCTGAAGTGTGTCTAACCTATACAGGTTTCATTTTCAGTCCATACTCTCTCTTCATGTACGTGTACTTATACATAAAATTATTTTCTATTGCATTATCAACAGAAAAATAAAAATTATTCCAACTCATCCATGTCTTTAATAAAATCTTGAAAAAATTGTTTTGCGAGAGATCTTCTCTAAGAACTTCTTCACATCTTGCTTTGTCTCTTCAGAGTGACTTATATCCTTCTCTCTCCCTTAAAAAATCTACCTCCCAAACCATACAAAAATAATATCTGTGCAGAAACTTTACAATGAGAAATCTCTGTTCTTACGGTTACCCACATGTTGTGGTTTGTTTTGTGAAACACATTAAACCTAACAACAATAGAATTGGCTTCCAGATCATAACCAAAATGTAGTTTCACAACCGTCAATTTTCAAGCTATTTTCTTATGTAAGAACTGGAATGTTTAGTTCTCTTATTCCCCTCGGCCTCCTTTTTCTCCGTCTCCCACCCCTTCCCTTCACCCCTTGCCCCCCAAACGTTCATATTTCTATTAACTGTGAAGAAAATTAAGAATGTGTGAATGGAAGTCATCAAAGTTTGGAAGACACCAAGCAAGAAGTTATGAAAGTAGAATAAAAAAAAATCATAAAACCAAACAACAATATTTTCTTTTCCTTCCCCCTTCTGCTTTCTCCTTTCAAGATTATCTTTTCTTTCCCAACGGCAAAGATTGGTGGTGCTGCTGTAATGTGTATTCTAAACTAAGAGTTTAAGCTCCAAAGCAGAGCACAGACTTCCAGAAACCCCTCAAAGTCCTATTCTTATTCAAAGTATTTCTAATAAAAGGATGAAAAAAAAGAAATAATAAAACTGAAACTCTACACATACCTTAACAAGGTATATTCTCAGCCTTCACTCAGCAGAGCTCCTGTGAGGCAGACATCTTTGGGTGATCTATCTAATGGGTAGAAAATCCCACCGAAAAAGAGTTTGTATCAGAGGTGATGAAAGAAAATGTTCAAAATGTCAGCTTTAAAATGACCCCTGTTGTTTATGTCTTTCCTAATCAGGGGATTTGAGATGTAAGTTAGGACTTTACAAATGGATAAAGTCTTTCAGGGAATAAATTGGCTGCGTATTCACTTATGGAGACCTTCAGTAAATTTTGAGAGAGGTAAATTACATTTAAAGGGCCATAACTTAAAAGTTATTCTTTCATCTATTTTTTGTTGCTTATGTTGCTAATGGCACCTGAGTTGTCTCAGTATTAAAAAGAAATATGATCTCATTTTATAGTTGGTATTCTTTGAACATTTTGCAGCACTTTATACTTTCACTGTTTTCCTGCACAGAGTTAAGTAAGCTACAGGTTTACTTAATGTGTCTTCTTCTACACTCAGAGCATGAGCAGTCTGTCCCTGTTCAACCCTGCTGCAAATGGATGTTTGGTCACTTAGGACTGGAGGATCAGAGTAACTTGAGTGCCCTGGTAGCCACAGCATTCTCCAGTATAACTGCATACAGAAACCATATACAGAAAACTTTGTTCTCCTGATGTGCTCTCTGAACTTGGGAAATTTTGCTGGTTTCGTTTTTTTTTTTTTTTTTTTTTTCCTAGCCTAGCAGCTTTATACCTTTATCACTCTGTTGTGTTGCATATGAACAAAACCGCCTGGCCTCGGATGAGCCCCTGATTTATGCCTAAGAATATGTGTGTTCTTGTCCACCTGGATGACTCACACTATACATGTGAATCCTTAAGGTGAAATCATGACCATGCTTAAATTTGTAGCAAAACCTTTTCTAACCAAGAATCTCTCCTTTTCCACTTTCTCCTGCTTGTGTGCATGGGATGTCAATATACCAAAGAAATGAGAGAAAAGGTCTTATAGACAGGGAGGACACAGCTGGTATATATACAAAAATTATGGACAAGTTTCAAATCAAAGACATAGTAAATTATTTTGGAAAAGTCTGCAATTCAAATGCCTTATCTTTGTTCCTACTTTATGAATGTGCTATTTGTGGGAGCAGTATGTAACATTAAAAAGTGAGCAAACAAACAACAGAAGAAAATTTTATTACTTTAACTACACCCTTGCAAACGACTTGTAAATGACTACGTAACACTCCAGAATTGAAATTTGCATCTGTCCACAAAGATTAGAGTGAAAACACTTTATTAATCCAAGGTTAAGTTTACATTATTTGAACATTAAAAAGAACTCTTCACTTAAAATCTGTTCAATGATCCTTTTTGTTTATACTGCCAAGAACCACTCAAAATGGCCTATTTGCAAATAACTTATCGTTAACCACATCAGATTCTGCAGGATTGAGCTAAATTGTCTTTTGATATCCAATGTGCAATTCAGTGGCAGAGACAAATAGTTAAAGCGCAGGAAATTCATATGCATCCCCAGTGGCAACAGATCTTCAGGGCAGTGAGCATGGGAAATAAAGAATTCTTACTTGTATTTCTTCCAATTTCTTGCCATGTTTCCTCATCCCAGCCAGAACTGCATTGCTAAAGATTCCACAGTGGCTAGTGAAAGGATGAATGGAATTTAGTTCTCTTTTGTGAGCTCTGTGAGGAAAGAGAAAGGACACAGTAAAGCTTTTATTGACCCAACTCCAAATCCAGTGTGTCTAACTAGAAAATTGTTCATTCAGATGGAAGCCAAAAAAGTGTCTGTGCCTCAATGTGGCTGAGACAGCAAAATCAATTCAGAAAACAACAGCTCTGTTTAGTAAGTATTCAAAGGAAGAAAATGTACCTAAATCAATAAATAATATAGAAAATAAGGCATTTATGTTTCATAATAATTTATTATAGTGTGAAGAAATACAGAACCCATAAGTCTTTTACAAATACTGACTTTTCATAGACCAAAAGGCCTAAGCAATTTTTTAAATTTAAGCAAAGTACACTTAAGGGGCAGAGAGATTTATGTTATTTTTCTGTGTCTTACATGTATAAATGATTTTGCCATATTTTTGCATTGCTTCTGCTGTAAAGAACACCTACAAAGTCACAAAAATCTAGAACTATTAAAATTTTTCATGTAATCTTTCTAATCATGCCCCTGGGATTTTTGAAGCCTACAGTGTTATAGCTCAAAAGCAAAGTCCATCAGTGGTGATGATCAGTTGTATGACTTGTGGCTGCGTAACTGGCCTTTTAAAAGTGTATGACTATGTTTTCAGTCCAACATTTTCGAGGAGAAGATAAGTATTCCTAAACAGGGAGATTTAAGCTGAACGACACACAGATTACTTATTCAGCTTCTTCTACCTATTGCCACTGCCTAGTAGAAATAAGTCAATTTATCCTTATTTAAGTCTCTATATGAAGCTGTAACCCATTGCAACATTACAACAATTTACATTTCTCATGTTCTTATTGGGGATATTACATTTTATTAATATTTTGTAGATTATTTGAGCAATACAATTTTGGCTTCTTGAACCTTCAGGTGACTTCGGGTATCCCGAGGACATGGGCCAACTTTCGTTTTAAGTTGACTAAACTATGAAGGGTCTATCTTTATCCCTCCCTTTATCCCTTTATCCCTTTATCCCCTTTATCCCTCATCTACAAAGCAAAGTAAATGTGAAAAGATACCTATTTTAAGTCTGAGTTATGTGAATTGGATCTAGGTGATAAAGAGGTTTAAACTCTTCCATTCTGAATGATGCATATTATCCTAGTGTCGAAAATTATGTTGTAGGCATTTTCAAATTTTAAATGTTAATTAGTGTGGGAGAGTAAGAAGCTAGCATTCTTAGCCATTGTTTTGAGATGTAGCTGCAAATACACTCACTTTTGTGAGAAATGCTTTGGAGGAGTGCTGTGTAAGGTATCATGCGTGTGTTTAGGGGCGGTGGCAGCATGAAACAGCCTTTGCCTAAAAAGGGAAAAAGAAGAACAATGAACTTCTACCTTAGCGTTAGAAAATCTCAGTTGTCTCCCTTTCAGCATAGCCAAAATCTCTATCTTTTTGCTTGTCCTGCAGGTGCATGCTTCTGCTCTCTTCTTTATTTACAGAATAAAGATGCTTCTGCTCTCTTCTTTATTTTCTTGATCTTCTTTCCATGTGCTGAATTTGTCCCCACGTCCCTGTTTTTTTCCTCCATCCTCTCTTGCTTATGTTATGATCTTAAATTGTATCCAGCTTCTACCTAGTTCAGATCATCTTGTGGAAGTGGGAGACTTTTGAACGAAATCAGATTACACAAAAAGTTATAGATTTTGATGCCGTTTCAACTATGTTGCTGTACAAGGATATCTTTCCCTTATTTGATGTATGAAGATCACTGAAAGGGAGGGATTTATCACATAAATGTCCCTGAGAGTATACAGCACAAACGTGGTAGAACAGGAAGTGGCCACATGCATCAGAGAATCTATCTATATCTCCCTGGTTTTGCATGCTACTGAATTATATAATATTTCTTATAAACTGACTAAACTTAAAAATAAAACTAACTTTCTGCTTTCATGTCAGTGTGGTTAGAAGACTCTTAAATAGTCTGAAAGATTCTCCTTTTAATTCCCAAAGTGTATTTAATACTGGCTGTTCCGTACCCATTCTTTTCTTCTGTCATTATTATTCTTTAAGTAACCTCTTTCCCTACTGGATATATTTATGCATAGCAATCGCATCTTCTTTCAGTTTTTGTTTTACTAGACCAAACAAGCTTCATTCTTGCAGTCTCCTCTCAGAAAATAAGTATCCCTAGTCATTCCCTTTTCCCTTCTTTGAATCTGTACTGGTTTGAAATCTTTCTTTAGATAGGTGACTGAAACTTTACACAGCACAGTCCTTCCAGGTCTTTGGCATCAATACTTCTTTATCTTTACTGGAAATCCTTTATCAATACAGTCCACAGCAGTAATAGTCATGCACAAGTTTACAGGCTCATCTGAGATCCCTGATTTCTGCTGAGTTTGTAAATCAGCAGTAATTGTCTCAATGGACCACTCCATTTATTTCTGAAACGCATATACAAGATTATATCCCTGAGAGGAAGGTCCTAAAGTGAACAACAGCACTGTAAACATTCTTTGTATGAGAACAAACATTATCTAGTGAAACTGTGTTTAGAAGGAAGCATAGAGTAACAGCAGTGAAGAAAGATTTGATAATCTCATTTTAATACCTTAAATCAAATTTTAAAAAAGAAAATCTGTCAGAAATTAAGATTTTTTTCATTCAAAACTAAAAGGGATCACTGTTTTATTATAACCTGTATATTAAGATGTAATCTATTGAGAAGAGAAGTGAAGAGAGGTAAACTGCCTGGACAGAATTAAGAGACTCACAAAGACTCACCTTCATCAGTCTCACAGGTTTTTGGAATTTTCTTTTTTAATTTGTTCAGAGGAAGAGGTAAAGAATATGAAAAGCAGCTTATCTATAAATTTGATTGTGTCTTAGTTTCTGACAATCAATTTTTAGGAACTTTCTGGCTGAGACCACTGTATACTAGCTGTCACTGGATATATCTTCCATCATGTGATAAGTACTGGCTAACTATTTATCGTACAAAATATCCTCACACTTTCTTTTCAGTAGAGATAATTCAGTCTCTTTTCCTTCTTTCTCTCTCTCTCTCTTTTTTTTTTTGTTTCTCCTTAAACTCTGAGAAATGATAAATATTCTGTCTTTTCCTCCTCTAATTTCAGAATGGTATAAATCTCTGTTTACATGAGTCTTTTTTTCCAGTCATCCCTTATTCAGCCTGAGGACATATATACTACTAAGAGTTTCAGCTGACTGCTATTCAGTGCCTCAGATCGTGATGTCTTTCTGTGCATCTATTCTAAGATTAAGTGACCAAAACTTAAGTCAGTACATGGGAGCTAAATGTACCATATGAATCATAATGAAGCATAATGTTAACTAGTGTTTACTCTTGGTTTCTTTCCTGGTACTTCTCTGTTCTCCTTGCGTGATCCTGGGTGGTGAGCTAGTGGATGTTGAAAATCACATATCTGCAGCAGTTATATCTGTGACTTCAATGATCTTCTCAATCAGAAATAGCTAATTTAGAGTAAACTATTGTCTCTGTATAGCCATTTTTCCCCAAGTAAATTCAATGCTGAATTTCATCTGCCATTCTACTATTCTTTAACATGAGAATATTTTTATAGTTCTTTCAGACAATTTTGGTTTTAACTATTCTAGCCAACCTAGATAATCATGTGCAAAACTTGTTTCCTCTTTGTGTTCTCCTGTAGAATATTTATGAGTACCCATACTTGGAGTGCTTGGGAGAATCTATAGGTAAACCTTGTGAAAGCTGTTACATTTTACCTATTGTTTATTATTTTTGAAGCAGGGATCGTGAAGTGTTCATGTGAAAGTCTTTTAAAGAGCTTGTTTCTTTGCAAACTCTCTGGTAAGGAGCTTTGGGAGAAGCTTTTTGAACTGTGAAATTTAGTAATTGCATTGATATACCTTAGAGGCAAGTCAGACATCTGACTGGAGGAGCTGTGGACTTGCAGCAAAGTCCCTTTCAGTCCAGTTCTATTAGTCAAAGTTGCAGACTTAACTGAAATAGGTGTTTTTTACATGTAGATTAAAGTATGAATCTTAACTGCAGGTTTCATGAAAGTTGCAATGCAAAGATTAAAACATAAGCAAGGTTTAAAAACTTGATGAAATTCTACAAACTGACATAAGCCTGTAATACAGAAACATTTTAAGCTCACACAAATTCTCTAAAAAGCTTCTTAAATTCTATTTAAAGCTGCCTAAACTCTATACTTTCAGGTTACTTTCACTGAACTTTAAATTCTGGCATCTATGCATTAGATTAAGTGTTACTAAGTTAAGGGCTGGAAAGTTCTATTAGCTACTTGATTAAAATAGCAAAACAGATTTTTAGCTAAGTCTTTAGCTACTTCTAGCTAAGTATCTGAAAAGTTAATCTTTGATCCCAGTTACAATTGTTCTTAGAGTTGCAAGTTGCATATACATACACACTTTCTATTAATTAAAATAAAAGTCTGAATAATAAGGATAAAACGAGTAAATATGCACACCTACTTCTTTTCCAAGAACCATGAAATTTCCTTTGTCTTTAAGGCCATTTGGTTTGGAGGTATTCTCACTTTGCCACCATGAAAATGAAGGAGTACTGATAGATGATATAGACATCCGGTTTATTTAGTTCTTCATCCTAACTTCTATAGTAGCCAAATTGAGGTAAAATAGAAATAAGACAAAGATTAGGAAACCTCAGGAAAGCATAAATGGCTAAGATGTGGAAGGATACCTAAAACATAAGAAGCAGAAAACAATTACTAATGATGATGTGATACAATAACCAGTATATTTTAGAAGTTAATATCACTGTTTCTAACTCATTTAAATGAACTGGGAGTACTAAGATATTATCTCTGTGTTTGTGAGAATTACAATTGGAGATAAACCAAACCAAACGTGTGTAGCTGTACTTTGAAAAGGTTTAGATTGTGTAGTGTTTGTGTTAAAAAATGTCAGAGAAATATTCTGCATTCATGAAATATGCTTTTGAAAAAACCCAAGTGTCATTCACAATAAAAAAACGTTGAAAATAAGAATACATGCAGGAGAAAATGAAGATATAAGATATAATTTGTTTACCCTTCTGTTCCTTTTTAAATGCACCATTTCAGTGGTTATTGTTTCCTTCCTGTAAGTGGCTAAATCATTCAGTGTCTTAATGGGGCTGCTAAATATGGAGGGACTGCAAATCATTTATCAATTTTTGAACCTACGACTGTTATCTCTATAACCTATATATTACTCTTCTTTGACTGTATCTCATTTATGTAAAAAAAGTATGAGATTTTCATTTTGTGCTGAAATTAACAACTTGTGTAGCCAGAAAAGAGAATGTAATAGTTTTCATTGTAATACTTGCTTAAATATAAAGGATTCTAGAAAGATTTACTAGTAAACAGATCAAATAGCATGGAGTGGTTGAATAAAACTTTCCTGAGGAGACTGGGTAAGTCTGATCTGACCTTAGACCAGTTATTCCATCCTTAGTGAAGCGTCTCTTTGTGATCATTAAAAAAAGGAAAGAAAAACACTCAAGCTTATTTCATGATTCTATCTTAAATGACTGATTTTCTCAAAGCCTTGTTTCTTTGCTCCGAATGTGATTCAACCTTCCATCCCATTCAATAACTTCTTCACAACTGAGAAATTTCACTTATCCTGTGTCATCACTATTCTGTCATTCAGTCTTTTTTTAACAATAGTATGTGAGATAATGCCCAAGCCTCCAACCTCCTCTTAGAACAAAGGTTTTACAAATGTCTCATAATCTACATGATAAGTGGAAGCCTGTCCATCATCTGTCTCTTATGTTTCTTATGGTCATTAATACCTCCTTCCTCTCTGTCTTGCTTTCCTCTCCTGTCTCCTTCCTCTTTGCCCTGAGCTCCTTCAAACAGTGTCTATAACGATCTCACAGGGATGAAGGCCAAAAGAAGACTAAACTTCTATCACAAGAATTGGCATATTTAACTGAATGAAGTGTTATTGCTGGTGATATCTGGTATCACAGCTGCTATCAGTGTGTTTCACTACTGAGCTCCCTATACATTTCTCAAATTCGCAAACTAGCTACAAATTTAAATACATGATTAAATTAAATATATGACTGAATACATAAAAACACGATTACTTTAGGTTTTACTATTCTGTCCAGTCCTGTCAAAAATTCCGTTTGCTCTCAGACGATTCTAGTGGCAAAATGTTGTGGTGAGTGATAGGAGCTCTCTTTAATCATCCAGTTCTGCCTCTACCTTCACATTGTAGTGGCTGGAGCCTATGGTTAGCATATAAGATGTTCTGCTTATATTCCTGTATGCCACGTTACTGTCATTTCTACTCTCTGACATGTTTCATCTTCAATTTTCCTGCTAATGATGATATTTCCCCATGTGATGGCTGTATAGAGACGGAGAGCATTAGAGACCAAAGAATGGTGTTCAAAGACTATATTCTGCAGACGTGGTGTAGCACACTGCCTAGGCTGTCATGGCTTATCATATTTGACATCTTATCCTATTTGCACATTTGACATCTGTTGCATCTTGTAACCTTCTGAATGTACTCTTCTGACTTATCATACCTATTCCAACCATCCCTTGAATGTGTTTCCAGATGCTTTTTTCCCCACCCTTATCAAATCTTCACAAGCAATGGTCTAACTAGCTCATTTATTTTGCCTTTTCTAACAGCTTTCCTTCAGTGTTTTTCTTTTCTCCTGAGCTGTGTCACTGAATGTGTGTAACCGTTTTGTGACTGTGTACCAAAGACTGACTATAAAAATGAATCATACAGTATTTTTGAAAAGAGGCCAAGGTGAAATCTTATTACACAGCTTTATTCAAGCATTACTTTTTTTTCCACTAATAACAATAAACTGCATTTTATGTAAGCAAGAGCAATCTTTTTTAATCAACTTCATGGAAATTCATCTTGAAGATGTATTAACTATGATAGAGCAATATGTCATTCATGCTCATGGTATTAAAAAAAATGAGACTGTGGTACACTAACTTCCTTTTTTTTTTTTTTTTACCTGTAAGAAATGTCAGCATTTTCAGTGGACTTTTTAGGGCCTTTTAAAAATCTATGGTAAGGGAAATAAACAAAATCTTTGTCAATTCATAGCATAATAATATGAGATTCAGCTTAACTGAATGACTATTTTGGAATGCATGAATTCAATTGAATGCTATCTTTACACAGAGTTTGGTGTAATTATTTAATTAATGGAAATGAAGTATTGCAGCACTGATGGGTTTGAATAAGTGTTGAAGGACACTGTGGATAAGGTCCATGGCTTGGCTGCAGCTCAGGGTAATTCACATATTCGAATAATGAAATGGTGAATTTTCATTGCTTGTCTCTCTTTTACTTCTTTCAGCTTTGCATCATGATAGAACCAAAGAAATCTGTCTTCTGCCAGACAGCAAGAACTAGGTTGCTAGGGCAACATGTTGACTGCAAAAAAAGACTTAAAATAAAGGTGGCTCATTTCCAAGCCACTATTTTTTGGTTTTTGTTCCCCCTTCTTCCTCTGTCTTAATCAAAAAGACGCACACTGGTAAGAAAGCCTTGCTGGAAGTTTTATAATCAATAAGGCTATTGTTTGTAGAAGGATTATAAATCAGAAATGAATGCTAAGCAGCTGAGACATGCACACTAGCATTTCTTAATTTAAAAATATGAAAATCCATAGTGGAAGTACATAAAACATTTAGGAATGTTTTAAAGAAACGCTTTAGAAAGTATCCGCTTAACTAAGAATTGGTTGCTAGGATTTACAGAGATTGTTACAAAGTTGTCCCAAAATCTGCTTCACTGAAATGGTAACTGGATGAAAAACATGTACTAAATGTTAAAAGAGCTGCAAAGGAGCACACTTCCCATTGAATTAAATGGAGTATATGTAGTTAAATTTAAGTTCAGTCCATCTGAAATGCTAATTGTTCACCGTGAACATAATAATGTTTCAAATAGAAAGATGAAGAAAACCACCAATTTTAAGCAACGAATGTGTGACTCAGAAAAAAAAGAAAGAAAACAAAAAAGAAGTGTTAAAAATAATTGCTTAGAATCTGTCATCTTTTATGGATAAGAAAGACAAAGTCTATTTACAATAATGATTTAAAGAGTGCTTGCCAGAAATAAACCCCACTGTACTGAAAAGTTGAATAGTTTTCAGTTTTTCATACTAAACTAAATCTATAATAGACACCAGGAAGCTATTTCAGACATATATCTTTATTGAATTACAACACAACACAATCTGCCTGACTTTATTTGGTCTGATAATGAGCCAAAGGCTCAATTGCAGGATGCAGCCTATCTAATTTAGAATCCCTTTCATTCAATGTTAGAAAACCAAAGGAAATACTAGGAGAATGCATCCACTTGGGGGCAGTTTGCTAAGTATTCATTTAAATATGGACACTATATGGAAAAGAGCATGTGTTGCATGCCTTTTTTATATATAATGCAAAGGTTAGAGCCAGGAATGATGTAATCTAGGCCATGCTCAGATTAAAGAGAATTAAACCGCTTGGATGCAGTCCTGTGCCACGTGCTCTAGGTGTCCCTGCGTATGCAGCGGGGTTGGACTAGATGATCTCTAGAGGTCCCTTCCAACCCTAAGCATTCTATGATTCTATGAAACTCTCAGAAAAGGGTGAGGCAAAGATCCTGACTTTGGTGTTATATATATGCCGATGGGAAGAATAGCTAAGAACAGCCAGAGAAGGCTCTGACATGAATTTGGCCTTCTTTTTTGGAGGCAGGTCTCACCTGCCCTGCATATAGAGAAAGCTACACCACTGCATTTATGTAAAGAGGAACAACCTGGACCAAACGGAAGAGATTACACAGAGTATAATGAAATAGAATATGCTGATTATAAAATTCTACCAGATTCTATGATTCTCTCACTTACTTACACTCATCCCAAGGCCCTTAGGAGCTTTGCAGGTTAGAGAATTCATGCCCTGGGAAATGATGACGGGAATAGGCAACCTTCAGTATACTGGGATCTCTAATTCTGATATAAAGTATGCAAGGCTTTAAGATGTGCAGGTAGATGATGAGGAATTGGGAAGAACTGGACACATAACAAAGGAGTCCAAATGAAATACACATTGGGCTCTCACTTGGGTGTTATGGGAGTCCTATCCAAAACAAACTAACTTGTGAAAACACTTTGTTTATGATGACTCAGCAAATTTCATTGTGAAAATGCTCTTTATAAATCTTCCCAAATCCAAGTGGAAGAGGCTCACTCTTCAAGTGACTTGGAAATTAAAATCTGATAGTCAGTTTCTTGAATGGTTTACTCCAGTGGTTTTATTGTATGAGATATGAAAGTGTTTACTGAGTTGTTTCTAAGACTGAATAATTAAAATAAACTAACTAACTTGATTATAAGAATGAGCATGTTTTGCCTTATGACCTTACTGTTCTTGGATCTTTGCCATAAGACCATAATGGCTTAAAACTAGCCACATTGTTGATGTTAACTACTTTAAAGCAGAACACAATAATTAACACCAATCAAGAAGAGTAACTTTTGTAAAATAAATTATTTTTGTGGAGATTTTGTTTGTATTACCAGCTTTTCATTTTGGAATGAAGATAGAAATATATATTTTTCCTAGGTATATAGCTACTTAATTCACTGTTGTTATTCCCTTAGAAAGAATAGTTGTTCTGTGGTGTGTGGGTAAAAGTTGTAGTATAATATTTAAAGAACTTGAGAACTACTCCTAGGAACATAATTTGCAAGAGGACGGAATCCTTAGGGATGCTACAAGCCTGGGCTACCGCTGTGCATCTTTAGCTTTCTATATGGCTTTGGAAGAGGGAAGACTGGAACTATAGAAAGAAAGCCACGTCTGATTTTGAAGAAACTGCCCTTTAGTGTGGACCTCCCTTGCATGAGAAGAGAAGATCAGTTCTCACACTATCCAGATTGATTCTCAGTTGAGTTGCCATGAGATTGATGGATAAGGTAAGTGTTGCTAGGTATAGAGGTATGTGGTGGAGGGGCTAGAGTCCTTCAACCCTTGTGTTTTGTGAGTTAGTGACAGTATGAAAGAGAACCTCTAATCCTGTTCAGAAAATCTATCAAGCTATGGCAGAAGCACTTGTTTGGGGGATAAACTGACAATACTGAGAAATATAATTACATAGACAGAGTGAACTTTCAGGTGAATCTCTCTCAAAATACTACACAAAACTGAAATCCTTCCGGAAGACTGCCATTCAAGAAAATATGCCATTGGAAGTAGTCACCTTAAGCACTGCAGTAAAATTGTACTACTGAGCAGCTCAGAAACATTGGTTTTTCAGCTGAAAACTCCTGCTTAAACCTGCTTCAGATTCAGGAAAGAATTACTAGCAGTAAAGTCCTCCTAATTTAATTTAATTACTGAATCAGGTAGGACTTGCTGCTTTTCTGCTTTCTGGGAGTGCAGTCCAGCTAAGCCCTAGTTCCACTTCTGTTTCTCTCCTCTGTGTCACAGAAAAAAAAAAGGCAAGGGATCTGGTGGAAGCTGTGTCTTAGTGTGCTTTGCTAGTCCACAAAAAGAGGGCCAAAACTAGGAATGAAACAAAATAGAAAAAAGTACAGATATTTTTAAGGAGGTAATTTGCTAAGCAGGCCTAACCATAAGCATAGTTAAGTTAGGTAGCTAAGCTTTGTGCTTGTGTGATCAGTGAAATCTTAAGTGGCAGCACATAGAATCACAGAATCATGATGGTTGGAAAAGACCTTCAAGATCATCAAGTCCAACTGTAAGAACCATAAGTTCTTCCAGGAATTTCTCTACCCTTAGTAAGTCCTTGTTCCACTGCTAATCTAGTCGCAGGCAGCCCAGAAATCTGTACTGAAAACACTAGGCACAGCTAGTGTTTTCATTAGTACCCTCTAATTCTCTTCCAGCAAGGGCCTCCTCTACACCAGTACAACCTCTTTCTTCATCAGCCTTCTCTCAGAAAGACAAAACCCTCATGCTTTCACTGTGCAGAGCAATTTTGCTCCAGTGTTGTCTTATGAAAGAGTAGTATTACTGGCAATGAATGGGGAAGAAGACTGTGGCCCGAAGCAAGGAAGGTTAACACAAGATATAACACCGGCAAATGGGTCCAGGTGGAAGAAAACAGCAATGAAGATAAAGATACCACAGCAAATCTGTGCTTCTAAGCAGCAGAGGGCTAGGTCTAATCCTCAGCTTTGATGCTATGTGCTCAAATGGCACCAAGTGTGCTCTGACCCTCAAGCACACAGTAGTCCTGTTTATGCAATGCCATACTTTTTCCTGGGGTATTTCAGGCCCCATGCCAGCTGGACACGTGCCCCTGCAGCTTTGTCCATATTGCCTTTTGGGAGGATTCTCTTGCATGAACAACCCTAAAAATTGTGTTTGGATGTTTTATTGGTGGGAGCTGCCTGAAAGAGTCAGAGGCAGACATGGAGGAGAGAGTAGACAGATCAACAGTGTGATTGCTCGTGATCTTGCCGCCTGGGGCATGCAAAGCTACCTGTGTTTTAGCAGTGCAGACATAGCTTTCAGCAGCTGGATGCATAGAGCAGAAGTTCTCTGGCTTATGCAAATTGGTGTGAATGCAGTAAAGACTGTGATATCAGTACATTTCCTATCTGTGGTGCAGATACTGTAAGACTTGGAGGAAGGAGATGGGTTTCTCACAACAACATGAGAGATTCAGGTACAAATCTCAGTAGAGCAGGTGTACCCCAAAACAATGTTGCTGGATTGAGTGAGAAACTGGCAACAGTCTCACTGTTCTGTTTAATTTGACTCAGCTCCGTTCAGAGCACTTCAATTCTCCAGTAAATTGCTTTTTGACTTTTATACAACTATTTCTTAATCCAAAATGCAAAAAATATATAATTATTCTTGATCATGTGTTCGATATGGTTGCCTCAATTTATTTCCCTCTCACATCCTTCAACTATGACTCAATTCAAGCAAAATATGGCTTTCTAACATTCCATCCCTCCCCCCAATACATTTTTTTGGGTTAATGTCTCAGGAAGTGCTTCTTGCATGACTCCAAGTTTTTTTTTTTTTTTTTTTTTTTTGCTTTGCTTTTTAACTTTGGGAGCCACAGACAAAATAGCTAGTTCAAAACCTTTAGACACACCTTATTTTCCTTTTCTTTTGGCAGACCCAAATCTGTACTAAATAAGTAAGGATGAAACAGAAACGATATCACGTTTGTCACAGACAAATATCCTGAATGATAGATAACAACTCATCAATTTCTGTACTTATTCTAAGACCTGGTTGCAATAAGTACCTAAAGAATTATTTCTATATTGTACCGGGAGTCCTCCCTTGTAGTTAAAATTCTCTGTCAGTTGATCTCAACATCACAAGAGAAGTGTTGATGTACATTTTAGTTTTTCATCCGTGAGAAGGTGCCTATTTGTTTCTACCCTTTAGAAGTTATCACAGTGCCATCACAGCACCAACACTGGATATAGGTAACAGCAGGATTTGGGAGCAATTAAAATTCCAAGTTATACTGTTACATAGTGCCAGGAACAAAACCCAGTAACATAATGCACACACAATGTGACACTGCAACTGAAAACCAGAAAGCATCAAAAACTCTATTCTGCTTGTTGTCGTTCCAGGATATAGCTCTTGCATTATCTGCACAGTAGTATCACTCTGGCTGTTTTACTGAAGAATAGTTTCCCCTGGGCTAGGCTAGAGAATATGCATCTGAAGACACGGGAACTGCTATAGATGTCATGTTAGTGAACTATGAAAAGGAAGAAACTTTTCACACAGTTTTACAGGAAGGAAAACTGAATAAGTGATATAGTATTAAGTGAGTGGGAAGGGTTGATAGAAGCACTCATACATCACAGAAGATCAGTATCAGTGATGCTTAGTATGCTCAGAGCAAAATAACTCAGTTTTCTTTCATTGCCCTAACCTAATGGATAGCCAATGAATATGAATAGATTTTTTATTATTTTTTGTTAGTTATTTAATTTAGGGGAATAATATCACCTATTTTTTCAACAGTTTTAAATACTTCTGTTCATTATAACCCTTATTTGCACAAAATCAAATATACTTCATATAAAAGAGATATGTTTTATCAAATGCTGATGTTTGCAGTTACGCACCAATTTGATGTATTGCTGCTTTCAGAAGAGTGAGGAGCAGAAGGTAAGAAAAGTAACACCTTCATATCCACAAATATCAGTGTATTGCAAAGTCAACATACAGTTGGTACTTTTAAGGACAACAGTGTAATCCAAGTCTACACAATGGGATTTCAGCTGTATAACCATGATGGACAAAACAATTTCTTTCAAAGCATATTGATTTACTTGTTGTCAGCCTAGGTTTCCACTTTTTGTTTTCTTTATCAGATAGACGAATTTAATACATCTTAGTATGGATATAACATGTACTCAAGTATTCTATTTTGTATTTTAGGGATTGGTCCCACCCTCCCAATCACTACACAATGAAGGGATTATACATTAAAAAGAACTGTATGCAATCAAGAAGAAATTTTAATTAATCATAAATAGAACTGGCTTTGTGGAAATAATTTGACCTGACAGTTCAAGGTTTGATCAGCACATCACAGAGATTAAGAATACTTTTGACTTGAACAGACAGAGTCCCAAAGAGTCACTGCAGTCTGAAATACTTTAGAAAAGCTAGTGTGTACAGATCACACAACGTCATTGTTTCTCTTAATGCTTCCATTCCATTAGGAACCAACGCGGGACTCTTTTAACTTCCGAGAAACCTTCCAACATCACGCTGTCCTGGTTAACACTGAAGCAACAGAGATTACAAGACATCAGACTACAATCTTTTATCCCATGTTCTGTGTGTATAAAACAAGGAGTCAGCTTCCCTTTGAAGTACTAATTGACTGTCTGTATCAATCAGCACCTAATCCCTTTCCTGCATGCATTTAGGTCTCCACAGTAACTGAGCTGTCCTTCTTTGGGGGTCTAGATTGTGAAGTACTTACAGTAAATGTGTAGTATGTAAAGGGAGTAATTGATCTCTGCCTTAGAAAACCCATCTAAAAGCAACTAGACCTCCTAATTTGTGCTTTAGTCTAACAGTGAGCAGATGAATGTGAGTTAAGAGAAAAGAACTCTATAAGAGAGCACATTAAGCAATTTGCAGTGAAAAAAGAGGCATCCAACCTTATTTATTTCTTTATTTTTTTATACAGATTATCCAGGAACAAGGAGGCTACCAGAGATTTACTGATTGTTCTGGGTCCTCACATCATCAGGTTGCAGATGTAATTACAAAGAATTTGCTTGATGTCGTTAGGCACAGCTCCAATAACTACCTTGCTCATTACAAGAATTGTTAGTACAAGACCTTAAAGATGCATGTTACCCATTGCTGGGAGCACAAAACACACCCAAGTGAACTTTTAGAGCCCTAGAGTCACTTCAGGAGACTGAAGTGAGTTGCACTTATTTGATTGTAATCTCTGCTCCTCCTATGAAATTGAGATCAAGAAGGAGTCCACTTGGAATATGAATTAGTTATTATGTAAAAGCAGAATGAAAGGGATATAGTAAGGGGGACTTGAAGGATGATGACTTTTGTGAGACCTCAGTTTTATAGGGAAGTAGATGATGCGCCTGACTGATTCCTATCAAGTATAGGAATATATATATATCAAGTTTCCTATCAAGTACAGGCAAAATATGTGTTGAATGAAAACTTCCAAAGCAATAAGAATTCTGTGTGGCTCTGTTTTGGTATATCTAGATTGCCATAATGTCATCATAGATTGCAGAGGATTAGTTATTAAAAAACATAACTTTCTGAAAAATCACTCTACCAGCCGCTTTTGAAAATTTTTACCCATTCAGTCAGAGAGTCACACAGTGTAATTAAACTTTCATTGAGTTTTTGGATCAACTTTTTGTTAGGCAATTATTTTAAAATGCCCTGGTATGATTTCTGAGCTCATCTCATTTTTGTCTTTATTTAAAGCCCAGCTCTTATAGGTGAGTGAGTTTTGTTTGTCTCTTGGGTGGTCAATTAAAACAAGTTTCTACATATGACCAGGATGGCTATATATAGACAGACCATGTATCTACGTGGTGAGGGGATCAAGACATAGTGGTTGGTAGAAAAATAAGCAAATCAAGCCAAATACATAATCCCACTTGTGCTACAGCTTCTTACCCCTTAGCAACCCTTTTAATTTTTTTTCCATATTCCTCTATTGCTCTCTGAGCAGTAACTACACAGTACTTCTCCCCTAAGAGAAATCAAAGCCTTCAGGCCCGTCACCCTATTTGCTAAGGTTTTGAGGTTATGACTTTGGAGTTCTTGCTCTGCAAGAGAGATGAAGCATAGAAAAGTGGGAGAGAGGAAGAATTGAACAGAGCTGTGTTCAGTCAAGAGTTTTTTCTGATTTCTCGTCCTTCTGCTGTCCATTTAAGAATGACATTGGGTGAATCCTCACCTTTTATAATATCTTCTTGAGTCCCTTAGTTAATTTCTTTTTCCTAGGGGGTGGGCAGAGAAAGAGAGTTTCTGAGATGGTCACATGAAACTTGTATTTTATACTTAGACATTTTACCTCTTCATAGTAAACAAGTCATCAGCTACATTTCATAAATTATTTTCATTTGTACTTCTTTGACTGTTATATGCTTTTACCCTCAATTCATGTTGTAGTTGAAAAAAGAAAAGTTTCCTGCTATCCAAACTGCACCTCAGCTTGGTTTAGCTATGAAACAAAACAGCCAAATTCCTCACACTTTGACTCAAAAAAATGTAATGAACTTTACTTTATTTTTCTACTGTTGTTGTGCCAAAGGAGGAGAAGAGGATGAACTATTTATTATATATTGTTTTCCTTTCTGCATGTTAATGCCTCTTGGTTTGAACTGGAAAAATTCACTTCCTATTAACATATTAGGAGAGACCCAAAAGTATCAATAATCAGTGTTTTATTGCCAATAATTTATATATTCTAAGGATGAACCCATAGTTTTTCAAGGAAATATGCCAAATGTTATCCATGTGTAACCCTCCTGTTAAATACTTTATCAGCAAGAGATAATTTAAATCATCAAACATATTCCAGTTTTTGGTGTCATGATGGATTACATGCTAGGGTCTGGCATATTTCACAACAGGCTGTGGTTGTGTGCTTGGATAAGGAGGCACGGTATGAGAGAGCCATGAAGATTGCTTACTCAGTGTGAAATCATTCATGAGCCTGGGATGTTCAGAAGGCATTAAGTGATGGGCATTAAGTGATGGGCATTAAGAAGAACATTAAGTGATGGGCAGCAAAGGGAGAGACTAGCTCTGAGATGATAGGTTTGATAACTGGAGTCAAAGAACTGGAGTAGGCAGAAGGGAGGCCTGAGGTTAGTTCACTCAGGAGAGATGGAAAGTGTATTCCAGAGACTCTGTAACTCAGTCTGAAATCTCCCTCTACAGACTTACTTAACTCCATTAACTTCAAAGTGACTAACTCCATCCTGCTTATTAGCTTCTTTCAGGGTGCTAAAAGGGAGTGATTCAAGGATCTGGCAAGGCAGCCTCTTTAGAAAACAACCATATGAAAACCATACAATATGAACGATCAGCCTAGGGTATTGCTGTCAGCTAGCCTGTGCACTGGACATGTTTTCAGACTGCTGTCAGAGAAATCAGTGAAAAGGAGCTAGGAAGTACACTCCTTATCTTACATGCTGCTGTACTCCATCACAAATATATATATATATGCTTTTTAAAAAGCTTTTTCTAAAGGAAACATCTGTCATTACATTGTATATGGAGATCAACAGGTTTTGCATTCCTTGTGGTGTTATCATGCACTTTCATCAGCTAACCAGCTAATTTACACTACCCAAACCTTCCTGTTACAGATAGAAGGAAGGATTTGATGCAACCTGAAACCCCAACTTACTCATTACCCATTAGAGTCACTTTGCAATAGTAGTGCATGCAGCGAATATAAAGACATTTTAATAAATCCTTCCCTGCAGCTGTAGAACATCATTCTGTCTGATGAATTCTTAGTAAACAGACATTTTCCAAAATATAAACATTGCTTTTTTTAAACGAATATTTATTCTGTTTCATTCTACATTTATTTGCAAAGAGGAAATGTCAGTATAAATACTTGATTAAGATCTAGAGTGTGCGCTACCCAAGAGGGATTGCGGCTTATTCCTGATCACTGGAGGAACGTTCTGAACATTCAAACATTCTGAACTGGTGATAGCCAAAGGAAACATCAAGTCACAAGCTCCTTTTAGTATGTTTAGGGTGGGAAGATGCACAGTTGCACATTTGGAGCTTTAAGTGCTCCTGCCTTTTTATGGAGCATAGGACATACATAATGACACTGCAGCAGTCAGAATAATTTGTAAAGCTGAAGAGTGTTTGTAAAGCTGAATGAGTGTTTGCTCATAGCTGGCCTTGGGGCTGGCATATAAAGTGGGAGAAAGCAGAAAAGAGAAGTCTTCCTTCTATATCACTCAGCACCCTCAGTTGCTGCTCCTCTTTCCTTGGATCTGAAAACAAGGGAGGCTTAGTGTGCTCATTCAGCAAAACATTTAGCATCAGTTTAACTATATGAGCTCTCTCACATAGGCTTTTCCATATCTTTACAGTGTTCATCAGTTTAAATATATGATGGCAAGATGATTTGTCTTTTTCAAAATCACAGAATCACAGAATGGTTGAGGTTGAAAGGGACCTCTAGAGATCATCTAGTCCAACACCCCTGCTCCAGCAGGAACACCTAGAGCACATGGCACATGGTGGCATCCAGGCGGATTTTGAAGATCTCCAGAGAAGGAGACTCCACAACCTCTCTGGGCAGCCTGTTCCAGGGCTCTGTCACCCTCACAGTAAAGTAAAGAAGTTCTTCCTCATATGGAGATGGAACTTCCGGTGTTTCAGTTTGTATTCATTACCCTTGTCCTATCACTGGTCTTCGTTGAGAAGAGTTTGGCCCCATCCTCCCTACATTCTCCCCTCAGGTACTTATATATGTTGATCAGATCTTCTTTTCTCCAGGCAACCAGGCCCAGCTCGCCTAGTCTTTCCTCATGAGATAGATGCTCCAGTCCCTTAATCATCTTTGTAACTCTACACTGAACATGTAGAAGCTCTAGAAATTCCACGTTCCTTTACGTTGCCTTTAAGTAAGACAAACCCAGATTTTTGTCTGGCCTCTATTCAATGGAGGATGTTCCTAGCAGTGAATGCTCTTGGGAAGTCCATAAATGTGAAGACATAACTCCCAGAGCATACTCTCTGGGAAATTGTCACCTGATCCTCTAGGTCTCTTCTTTTCCTCTGCTCAGTTCAGCCAAACTATGTTAAAATAAAGATTTCTTTCTTAGGTTTAAAAGAAATAGTGCAACTTTCTCCATGTTTGCAAATCATTAAATACCATATTAGATCCAAAATCTATGCTTGGTTATTTCCAGATGATATCAGTAGATATCAGACAGTATTGATATCAGTATCAGTAGATACTGATACTGGTTATTTCCAGATGATATCAGTAGATATCAGACAGTATTGATATCAGTATATCTCAGCTGGTCCTGTTTAAATCAGGTAGGTGGTGATTTTGAACAATTCTATCTTCTTTCTGAGGATAGAATTAGATACAGAGATGTATGTGGAAGATCATTGCACAGTCTGAGAGGACAAAACGTGAGAGCAAAATCAGGCTTCTCCCTGTTACATCTCCCCACACACCCAATTCATTAACAGTACTGAGAACTTAGCAATACAAAATAAATCCCTTTTCTTCCCCTCCTAAGTGTATCTGTTCATTGAACTTTCTAGGAAGAGATGTAAGATTTCAGAATAACAGGGCAATTTTTGTTTTCAAAAGAAGTAACTTGTATTTGATTTAATTTCTTCCTGTTGCTCTTTTGACTTTGATTCCCAGGCTGATGATAATTTGCAATCATCTGTGTCACAGGTCAACAGGAAGAATAACAGCATGAAGAACCTATGCAGCTCTGTATGGCTCATGCCTAATTCCTTTGTTGAAAAGTCTCCATTACCCCCTTGAAAGAGTCCAGGAATGCTGTGAAATACCACATGTAGAGTTTTTCAGAAATTATTTCCAAATTCAGATGAAACAAACAGTTCCAATAAGATTAAAATACCTCCGAAGAGTGGAATTTTCTAGATATCAAAATAGTTCACATAAATTATTTTTTTATACAGACCTGAAGTTTGTGGAAGAAATAATTCAGAACATACATTTCTTGTCTTATTACTGCGTATTTTGTAAAATGGGGTCAAGGATGGGCTAAGAACAACATTTTTTTCTCGATCCTTTTTTCTTCATATTTAACATATTTAACTTGATTGACTTTTTTTTTTTTTTTATGTTAATGGTTCAGGGTCTTTCAAGAGACGTTGCAGGAAAGGACCACTGTTGAGTTCTGTAGTTATTTTTTTATATGCATCCAGAGAATTTTAATATCACTAGGATGTTCTACCTGCTGTGCCTCTTAAACTGCAATTGGCAGAGTAATATCTGAATAATTTCTTTGTTCAGTGCTGCCATCGTACTTTCTGCTCATTCTTAACTGCTCTCTGGGAAGACAATCAAGGGCATACCAAACTATATATGAATTCTAAAAGAAATAAATGACACTCAAAAGTCAAAGTCTTCTAATTGTAAGGATTTTCTTTTCTGAAAGGTTTTTAAATGCATTTAAATGCCATTTAAACTATTACTTAAAACTTTAACCATATGATTAAGGTCTATTCAACTCTATTTTACTCTAGAATCTTAGGAATGATTATACTCTACCCAGAACTACATAAAAATACTTCTTTCTCTGTAAAGAGGTCATACTTTTGAACAAAATTTCAAAAATTGCTGATAAATATACGCCTGCTTATACATACACATTTGGAGAAAGTAAGCTGAAATGATAGCGTTAAATATCTTACTTAAGTAGTTAGACTCTGCTCTAGCAGCAAAAACAAGTACTAACGTTAAGTAGTATATTTATGTAATTCAGTCATTGTCATTTGTCCCCAAGACCAGGAGTCAACCTTGTTTCCTCTTTTGTATAATGTATAATGAATGGGAATAGAAATTGCAGACATGGACCTGGACACAGGCAGTCTTGAATAAACACATATCAAAAGATGGTCTTCACTAAGGCAACTTAAGTCTAGATATAAATTAACTTACCGATACAGACCGAGGACATATTATACAGATTATTACATATACCAAACATATTGTCCAGTCAGATAGACACTGATGCTGGTTCGTAAACCAGCCAATAGTGTTTTATGATCCTAAATAAAATACAATTGACATTATTAATATGCAGTTACATTAACACTTACTGAATTAATATGGAAGAGCTTCATATATTTAAAAATGTAATATCTAAAAAAATATTTTTTAGTATATAGCAATTTTATCTGATGTTATTCTCCCTTTCTTAATGTTCCCGTGGATCCTCAGGCTGACAGTGCCAATGATCCTCATGCAGAAAGGTGGGACATCAGTATCCTGATTTCTTCCCCTGGATGATTTCAGTTTTTGTGGTTTGGAGCCCTTCCCCTGCAGTTTTTGGCCTGTTTGAGGCTATTTTTCCATATATTCTTAGCAGGTTGGTTTTTTACTTTGTTTGCTTTGTTTTTGTTTGTTTCTTTCTTTGTTTGTTTGTTTTCTTCAAATAGTTCCAGGTAAAATTTGAAAGTTGCACAATAGCCAAATCATCTACAACCATCTTCAATTAATATAAATAGCTGCTATTTTTATAAATGGTGATTAGGTCTATTAGTCCTTTACCACAAATTATGTTTACAGAACTATGCTAAAATAGACTAGACATCTGTCAGTTAACCACTTGGGCAGCAGTTATTATAGCTAAAACAAGCTAGAACTCATTAATACTCAGACAAAAACACCTAGTTTTAGGACCCTGAACTGTTAGGTCAATACAAAGCCTATAGCCTTTTGCCAGTGATGGCAGATACACATTTTTTACTGGCTTAGTGTGAGTGGGGCATGATTACGTTGGTAGAAGTAAAGGAAAGACTATTGCAGTCATGAAGGTCAGAGCCTTCCACAAGAGCTACTGCTCTGAGAATAGTCCTGTGTACTGGGCATGGAGCTTGCAGAAACACCTGTGATGAAGACGTTGATGAGCTTACAGGTTTCAAAAACAGACAAGATATTTACTCTGGATATTTTCATTGAGAAAAAGTGTAATAGAGAAGCTTTGGAAGGAAATAGTTCTTTTTTAGCCTCTAGGGAAAATCACATCAAGAAGTTGTGTCAGTATTTCATTCTGAACAAAATCAAAGACAAGAAATGGGTTAATGAGTTCTGATGCGGGCCGTTATTTAATTTGTTTCTCTGGGTGAGATTACTTGAAGATAGAGATAAGCCCTTTAAAACTAGCATGAAAAAAAATGAAAGGAGATGCTGAAGGCATCACTAGAATTGTAAAAGAAGAATGAAGAATAGATTAATGAATGAAAGACTACACAAAGCATCAAGTAGAAATATAGCTGTTTTCATGTCATCAAGTCAAATAGATGATTATGAGGTATTTACTGATTTTGTTCTCTGTCTAAAATGGATCGTGACAGATCTTTGATGAGAATGATTTAAACTAGTTGCAAGTGATCAAAACTTCTTTTGGAGAAATTTGTGAATTTCTCTAAATCTGAAACAATAATTGAATGGTGTTTTCCTTGCTGTGTGATTTTTTTATTCAGTTTCTAAATTTAGTGGAAACATTTGGTAGAAATAACACTACTCAAAAATGTGCTCATAGTGTGTGAATCAACTGAAGATTCAATTTATACTTAGACACCTTCTGAGTATTAAGCATGTGATCCTACTGTTCTCCTTAAGTATTTGGGTAGAAACTAGTAGTTAGAATAGTTTTGAATTTTTTAGCAGAACATTTGTCCTTGGAAGTCAATGATTTGTCAAAACCTTTCTTTTGGTGACATGTTTTCATGAAGTTTCTTTTGTAGGGCTTTCAGTAACAGGAGTCTCATACTGAAGATGAAGAAGCCAGTCTTATGCTGTAGTGGCATCCTAGGTCAGAGCCTGGAGCACTCAGATGCTGTACGTGTTGCAAATGCTCCTTTCAGTAGCTGGTTTGGAACAGAGACATTATATCTGGGACTTTGCCACCCTGGAATACTTCCCTCAAAACTAGAGAACTAACCTTCCTAGGGTGGGTGTCATTACTTTTGTTTGGAAATACAGAAACAGATTTTTAAGCCTGTCCCATTGGCAAAATACTATTTTGCTTTACCTGATCATTCTTTTCCATTTGGCATGCCATATTGACATATGAGCATCTTACAACACATTCCCCACCAGATCAATGATTTATATCATAAGCATGAGCAGACTTAATGCTGAAAGTCTTTTAGCACTTCATTTATTAGCTTCTTCATACTTAATCCAGGACCATCTGTCATATGGATTCAGTTACTAAGTAGTCTTTTAAACCAGTTGAGGATTTGTTCATCAACATCACATTATCTAAAACACTTAAACCAGACAGTACTGTATCAAAAACATTCCTAAAGTTCAAATGTTGATTACATCTGCTACCTGCCTGTTGGCTGTTTTTATTTTCACACTACATTTTTATTAAATGAGATCTCTTAATATTCCATGCTGTCGATTACTCAGCCCAAGAGTCATTCTTCCTAATTCTTATAATCTTTGACTTTCAAATAATTTTCAGAAGAATTTTAATGGTTTGGTTTGTTCCTCTTTGGCTTAAGTTGTATGAGATTTATATTATGTTTAATCAGCAATTTACTCTTTTTACTTTGGGTAAAATGAGAGGGCTGCATTTATCCACACTGAAGTGTATTTTTACCATGGTACAGCCTTGTTGACTTTTATTAATTTCTAAACCTTCATGGTGACATTGACCAACAATTACCTGTCATGAGGTAAGACAGGCATCTGAACACAAAGTATAAGAAGTGGTGACTTGGACATAGGAGCTCACATAAATTTCACTATAGTTGGTTTGTTTTTGCAGGTTTTTTCACTGTTTTTTTTTTTTTTTTTTTTTTTTTTTCACATTGAACAAACCCCAACCATCCACACCTTTAGATAATACAACAGCAAAGCCTGTAGAAGATGTAGATGATTTCGGCCAAAAATAATCCTTTGGTTCCAGTGTGTCTTGCATTAAGAACAGGAGCTTCTTTCTTAATGAATTTTTATGGGATTTTTTTTTAATTATTATTCACTGTGATAATTGGATTTTCCCCTCTTCTGTATTCCTGTATTATACTTTAATTAAATTATTATAGGTTTTCCTCCTTCCGATTAAAAGAAAAATGTAAAACAAAAGAAAAAAAAACAGAAAAAATGTTCCTAACACAAATCATTCTACAGAAGCAAGTTTAGGCCATGCTTTTGTTTTTGCAGTAAAAACAATCTGTTTGAAATATAATAAATCACTTCCTTCACCTGCATGTCTCTGTGCATGGCTATGTGTGCTCACTCTCTTCACACTCTTTTACTTAAGAAACAGATGTTACTTGCTCCAACAGGAAGGGAAAAGGTGCTAGCGGGCTTTCTGAGACCAGCTGGTTATGTAGCATGTATTATATTCCTATTTTTCTCCTCAACACTGACTGATTGCTTTCCACTTCTCCACATATAGAAAATTTCCTGTAGCCAGAGGAAATTTAACCCTTTCATAAAATGTCCACTTAAAGAATCAGATCAATGAACTTTAGCCCTCTCCTAGTCTCTCAATGTTTCTCACCAAAGGTACGATCCATTTTAAAATGCAGTCATTCAAGATAATGATAATGACAATTTTGGGCATTAGCAGGATTTAGAGATACTAAATGCATATTTAGAATTCTGTAAGTTATTTATATTCCCATCATATTGGCAATCTACAAATCTTCCTCATTGATAGTCATTTGAGAGCATGTCTGAAATTTGCAACCTGAAATATATGCCAGCATGCTACTAAAACAATTGTTTCTTAAAACAATTTCCCCAGGCAGCCGGTGACTGAGTGACAAGTTGAATGTTTGCTTCTGATATTCCAGGTGGTCAGAGATGAGGAACAAGCTGGGGTTTTCATATTCTTTTGCATGTCAATAGGAAAATAAAGCATCTTCATGTTTTGTGAACACAAAATAAAATGGGTTAACAAAGATTTCTCTTTTATTTGTGTGCAAAAAGGGAGATTTTCCCCTTTTCCTAATTGACTCAAGGACTAGAGGAAAATGAAGGACTTCAGCAGAGTTTCACTGAGTAGCACTCTCAGTGCCACCCTAGTCCTTAACTTACTTGTCTTTGCTATCATGAGACAGTTTTCTTACATACTGATGACAAAAGACTGACAACGACAATGAGTAGTGCCAAATCCTGTGTTGTTTCTGCTTTTTGGTCAAAAACAGATGAAATTACCCCCAAAACTGCTCCCCTGGGCCCCCAAGCTAGTATTTGACCAGACTGTGGAAGTGAAGACCTGGTGTGCTAACCAACCCCTAGCTGTGATCTCATCAAAGTGCTATTCATTTTAAAGGTAAATTAGGGATCAGTCAAGCTCTTTATGAGTGAGAAGAGAAACTAAAAATAAGACATTAAATAAATATATTCACAGGCTTGTGTTGGTGTTTGTCATGGAACGAGTAGTGGTGGGGGTGAGTGACACAATGCACTTCACTCGTCGGAAAGAAATAGGAATAGGTTTTATTGGTAATGACAATGGTTTCACGAGATTCTATGGCAAGGTCACTTATTAGTTACTGCATGGAGGTTCAAGATACACACAGAATTATCAAGGACACTCTCCCGTTGGGTCACGAGGTTCAGACTGGACCCCCTTGCTTTCCAGACTCCTTCTGAGAGGAGTCTGGGTGCGGCTGAATCCAGTCCTAGTCCCAGACCTGGTCAACGGTTTATGACTAAGGGATTTGTGCACAGTTACAAAGTAAGGTTTACACGTTCAAAATGAGAAAGGCGCACTGTAGTCACTTACCACAAATCTGTAGTGGGAAGGATCTCTTAACCTCGAGGAGCATCCTTGAGAGGCATCCCTGCTCAAGGGGAGATCCTGCCGTGCAGCCCGCTGCCATGCAAGCAGAGCTCAATGGGCTCTTGGGCTGTCTCCATATTTATAGGATAAGATGATTGACTGACAGTCATTCTTTCAAATCAGAAATGACTGTTGGCTGGTGTACTCACAGTTAGCCTTATCTCCCCATCAGGATAGGGCCATCAGGACTGTTATTGATGGTTAATGTCTGGGTGGGGGAAGAAATCAGGGAGGCAACTACCAGGATCAGATAATGTGGTAGTTACCACCTGAACAGGGCTATGTGTGAGGAGTCAGGATGAGCTGGGGAAGGAGCATATCCGTCACAGTGTTTTATCATATACCGTTAACCCAGGCCTTCTCAAATCTTACATCTTTAAAATATTAAAGAGACCAAAAGAAAAGCTGAAGTATTTGTGAGCAGAAGGTGAGCATTCCCAGTATAAAAACAAAGGTGATATTTCATCTGAAAAAGGGAACTCACAAAAATAATTATATGGAATTGCACTATCATCATGAGATGAGAAAAAATTATTCTGGTAATTTTCATACTAATCATTGAGCAGAATTTCCTATGATTTCCTTGTAGACTGAATAAACAGAGAAAAAGTAGAAGCAGGGAGGCACTTGGAAGGGATTTCTAGTCACTAAAGAAGCAGTTGGATTGATAGTTTAAATTTATACCAAAACATCAGTGTTTTCAGATTCATCTTTTGTTCTTGACCTATTTCTCTTTTGCAAATGCAGGCCATACATGGTTCTGTTCTGCAGTGCAGATTGTTTTCTGCAGTCTGAGGTGAGAAAATAAATACAGTTTACAGCTGAATACAATACAGTTTATAATACAGAAAAAAATGAATACAATATGGTTTATTTAACCACCTCAGCATCGGTGGGTGGGATTCACTTCTGACTATGACACATCATGATAGGTACAGGCAGTGTAGATGTCTACATTTCACCTAAAGGGTCTAAATTTACATGGCACTTATGTTAATTAAGATGATATCCAGTCTTAATTCTGCAACTGTAGACATCAAGACAATGATTCATGTGTCCGCTCACAGCTGTCAAATATCTCTGATGTCTAGGTATCCTGCCTGGCCTTCATTTGTGTCTCCAAAAAAGATCCATTTCTCATAGGTCTAATATTTCTTAGATATACAAGGCACCTCCACTGGCACTAGATATTGATGTAGAGGCATGTGAATCAAGCTGCTTGCATTAAGTGAGATCAATTCCTACCCAAATTATGAGGAGTGTTTTAACAGCCAAAAAATATGATCTGAGTTGGTTCTGCTTGGAGTAAGGAGATGGGGCTGGGACAGAGGTTCCTTCTAACTTAAGTTATTCTGTGATTCTATGCTCTATGAAATCTAGTGTCTGGAAGAGTGTTCTTCTTTAAATCCATTTGAAAATTGTTGAAAGCAGAATTTTACTGTCTTTAAACTTTACCTAATTTCCTCACATTAAGTAAAAATATTATTCTTGATTTCTCAGACATATTTCCATTGAGGAATTTCAGTTAGTATGTCCTGGTTTCTTCCATGGATGAGAGAGAAAAAAATAATTAAATGGGGACTTCATAAACCTGGTGAAAATTAAAATCCTGTTCAGATACCAGCCATCTATTATCTTTTATTAAATTTGTCTTTGATAGAAAATGGAGAAGTTAATCCAGTTAACCGTACACAAAAATTGTGGTTCCAAATTTGGGATTGCAAAAGCAGGTTTTTATTTATTTCATTCATCTGTCTTCCTGTTAGTTAAATATTATGGGTCTACAACACCATAAAATAAGTATTTGTCCCAGCAGGCTTTGCAATTTTGGCAGAATATTATAGGAAACTTGAGGAGTAATGAGGAAAGGAAGTCAAACACTTCTGAAAGAGTGGCAGGTGGAAAGAAAAAGAGAATCATTTGGAAAGTAGACAAAAAAGTTTCTCTAATCAGTTCCACTCAGTGTTAAAACAGATGTGAAGCACATGTCTTAAAGGACTGGGATTTTGCCAAGGTGAAGGAAAAAAAAAGAAAAAAAAAAGGAAATAAAGAAGAATCAAAACCTAAGTAACTGTAAAAATATGAATAAATGATTCTGAGAGCATTGGGGAGTGTATTGAACTGGAGACTTTGTCTGCAATTCTTGCCAATATTACTATGCTAGACCTAGCTAAGGGAGGCCATGATTTGAAAAAACAGTAATTATAACAGTATGTTTGCATGGGACAATGAGCTCTTCCAAAAATCAGATGAATAGTCACTTTCTTTTGCACTCAAAATATAGCTACATTTTTATGGTGTGCCGTTTACCCACTGAATGTCTGAAAATAATCTGAACACACTGTCTATCTGGATCTTTGATGATGAGGTTGTTTGTAGAACCGCAGGTACATAAACTCTTGCACACTCTGATACATCTTTTAACATGCTAGTGCCATCATGTTAGGTAGTCTACTTTAGTGTAGGACTGAGGACTATGGCTGGACTTCTAGGAATAGCATTACACAGCAAAAGTATTTTCTGGTATAAACCAGATAAGTGGAACCTTTGGTACATTTGACTCCCAGGCTAACTGAAACACTGGCATTATGTTCTCCTTAATGATCCTATAGTCCTTTCAGCAAGGAAGTTATAGATGCTCTGGCAGATAGAATCAAATTGCTGTACCACCTAAGCTGAAATATATTTAGAGAGACATCTACATTTGCAGTAAAAATATGGTCAAAAATTCTTTGTGGTGGAATAATGCTAAAATGTACCTTTTTTTTACTTCCTTAAAAAAGAAAAAAAAAATAAAGTAGAAAATTAAGAAGCTGTATTTAAAAAAAAAAAAAAAAGATTTCTTCCCTTCTATCATGTTTACTTGTCACATTATATCCTGGATTATTTTAATCTTCTTCTATGAAAGCAACACAATGAACCTAAACAACATGTAATTATGGAATATTTGTATTCCATAAGGAAGTGTATTTCCAAAGGAAATTCCAAAGGAATACCAAAGGAATTGTATTTCCTTTTCTTCTGTAAAAAGGGAAAAAAAAGTCTGTTACAAAGTTGCTCAGTTAAGGCACAAAATATCTCTTTTGTGTTATCTCTTCTCTGTTAAAAATACACTTTCCATACTAAGTTCTTTTTGATCATTCCCTGTCTTTCAGTTTTGGATGAAGCACAGGTTGGTTAAAGTCCCCAACATATATATTTGCCATTCATGATAAGAAATTCTTAATTACCTAAAATACACTGAATAAAAGATAAAGAGGGATGAAGCATTTCTCTTTCTTTTATTAATACTCCTCTCATTGTGTGAAACTGGTTCAGCTGCATGGTATCTTCAATAATAAAGACTATGAAAGAGGAATTGTGTGTAGTCTTGAATACTGTCATAAAAGTATCAAATAAGAAAGTCCAAACAATAAAACATGAACAAGGGCAAGCAAACTACTTCAACTCTATACAGTAGGTAAAAATGAACTACCTTTTATTTACTGCGAAAAGCAATACCATATTCTAGAGTTTTACTAGTTTTAGTAGGAAGAATACTGAACTTTGAGTGAAATGGTAATTAGCATGTAGCAGACAAATTGCCACCTATAATTTACTAAATACTGTTTTGAATACTTTCAGCAGAACCTTCAAAGGGAACAAACAACTTTCACATTCTTCAGTGATCAATGCACTACATTCGTAGGAAGTAAGCTAGAGCAGAAAGCAGGTGATGCACAAGGGGATGTGGTTCTATCTTGTGGTGAACATAGAAATTATATCTGACCCTTGCTCTTGGACAAAACTTACTGAAGTAAATCCAGACACTCCATGATTTTTCAATTTTTTTTTATTGCACTGTCTTGCCACTTTCAGAACCTGCCAGTTCTAGCATGAACACAGAATTTTATTTACATGAGAACCTGCCTTTGATGTGTCAATATTCCTTCGGAGTTAATAAAGGAGAAGTTTTAAGAAAGTACATGGAGCTTGTGATGGCCAGTCTTACAACATTCAAAAGTTGAGCTGTTGTTTCTAAGATCTTGAAATACAGAATTGCCCCTATATGTCCCATAAAAGCAATAGAAAGAATCACTCATAAGGCTGGGATTTATGTCAGCCAGACTGTCGAGTGAAGAAAGGTCATAGGGCAGAAAGTACTAAAGAAAAGTATGTATAAACTTTATCTTTACCTAGACTAGGATGCTTATTTCTAAAGTACAAAAGCTGGGGTTCAGGGCCTTCAGAATCTAAGCATTTTATTATTATTATTATTATTAACTTTTTTGTGATGTGTATGCAATGACTAAGCAGTATGGTTACTGAAAGAGTGCTAGATATTAATGTAACAGGAATAAAATTAAATCTGTATTTTATTCCTTTCAGGAAAGAAAAGTCTTCACAGAGTTCCACTGTTAATTTTCTGACATTGGCAGAAAAATATAATGGACTCTTTAAAACTTGGCTCCCTCTGCAGTGTCCAAAACTTAATTCTTACTCATGTTCTTAATTATCCCATTTAAAATTCCATCTTCTTCAAGAACTTTTGAATAAGAAAAAAACACAGCAAAGAGTAACTGAAATGGCTTATTTCTATACTGCAGAAATAGGAAAAAAAAAAAGAGGAACCCATTGAACACTCAGAAGGAAGGACAAAACCAGAATTTTTTAGAAGTCTGTCTCACGAGAAATATAAAAAGAGAGCAAATAGTAAATACAAAATAATAAACTGTAAATATTTATTAAGCAGTAAGCACAATTGTTGACAGATATTTCTTAAGATTTGTATTCTCAAGCCTACTGACAAGATTTTGAGTTTTTTTTTAATATCAGAATCAAAAGTTATGTTATTAATTTGGTAACTGACTACAGCTAAAGTTCATTCTCACATTTTAAATTCTTACTTCTAAAAGTCAATTCTTTTTCCGAGTTAAAGCAGTCACGTGCTCATAATTGTTTCAAATTAATACAAAACCATGAGAAGCATGAAGACTAAAAATACAAAGTATTTCAGAGTTGACTTAATATAAGCATTTAAATGGCCAGTACAAACTATAATTGTGTCTCCTCTCACTGGAACAAGAACTCTAACTTAATTCTCTTTTGGACATTTGTAAAAGTTTCTGATTTCTCTCAGTTAAAAGATGTGTCTGATCTGTTTATACCAAAGATCTTATAAATGTTGCTAAATTTGCAGTTATCTCATAAGCCAGGCTTATGAGCCAGGCTGTTAGTTGGCTGTGTTAATCCGCAAAGCTCAGTTAGCCTTGATGAAGCATGCCAAGCTTTTGCATGATAATGATCTAGCTCTCTTTAGCAGGACTATATCATAAATTTGCTGTACAACTTTCACCCAGATTCATAACAGCTGAGAATTGTGGAGACAAACAAAAGCTTAGCTGTCCTGGGGAAAATATTATGAAACAAAAATTGCAAGACACGAGATAAAGTCTCTGAGTTTGTGGCTTCATATGGTTGGTTGACTCACAAAGATCAAAGGTAGGGAATAAGAAATCTTCTCCATTAGAGGAGAACACTACTCTACTCGCCTGAAAGCATGGGGTCAAATAAGGCCTTGATTTTTATCAAGCCAGAAATGAAACAAGTGAAGTAGTTGTTTTTTATGATAAAGAACATCATTGTGGAGGATGAATTGAATCTGGAATTTATTTCATTTTCCTTTGCCAATAATACATCCGTTAACTATAGGAAGCACATTCTATGCTGTGGAGATTAAAACCATTCTAACCAAAAGCAGCTGTCAAGAAGTTGCAAATCACATCTTTCATAACTTCACTAATTCAGTCTGAAATCCTGGTGACTTCTTTGTGAAATATTTGTCATTAAACTAAATGACCATTTTACCCAACAAAACAGAAAGATTTAACGTCTTTGCAAAACCGATGAGCATACTGGAACATTTGTTACATCTCTGGCTTTTAATAGGACATCTTGTCACCCGGTCAGGTTCTCACGATCACGTCCAACCTGTATTCTGTGGCACAACTTAGTTTTCTACATCAAGATGAATTAACAACAAAATCTTTTTTTCTCTTCAAGAGATCTGATGGCTTGAAGCCTATGGTTTTAGGATGAGGACCATTTTATTTCTGTAACACAATGAAAATGCCTGTAAGGGAGATGAGCTATAAAGTACAAAGTATTTTCTCAATGACTGTCCCAACATCTGGAATGACTTCCCATAGGAACAAAAAGGCTACAGTAGTTATCACTACAGTCTTTGACATGCTTTATCTAATGAAAGCACTTATTCTTCAGAGTACACTAAGAAAAACTATGGAAAAAAAGAAAGAAATGCACTTTGGAGATGAAAGCATTAAAAGAACCACTATCAAATAGCTCAGTGATTTCTGCAATTATGGGTGACTTTGAGATCACATACGGAATCATCAGGATAAGGAAATCAGACTTATTTGGGAAAGATTTGTCATGAGATTTCCAAATTGTTTGACTCTGGACTAATTCTCCAGACATGGAGGTTGACTATGGGGCCTGTTCCCTTATGATCTCACTGGGTTCAATGAAAGTTTTTTTTAACAAATCTCACCAACTTTTTTATTTCAAAAACATAATGAATTAAAAAAAATACGTGTGCTTTGGTTGACTTCACAGTTTAAAACACATTTCAAAATTATGTCTACAGTTTTGTAATTTTCTAACAATTGACAGTTTGACAAATTTAACAGTGTTTGTATCCTTGACAATATAGACGCCTTGGTATAAAAAGAGATTAGATGTTTCAAGATGTAGAATAATGGGAATTAAATACTTACAATGAGGCAGTGTGGTCAAATTTGCAAATGATTTTTAGTCACACTTGTTGTGTGACTCTTTAGAGTCACGACAAGAGGTGGTCTTTCAAAATCTCAAATGATTAAGAACAAAAATTAAAACAATATGTCATCTCCACTATGCCTTTCAAGCACATTTTTAGGAGAATTTTGCACTCATTGTTCACATCATTAAGAAAAAAATAAATAAATCTGGCTAGATAGGTGAAGAAAACAATTCTCTCTATATCCTTAAGGACTTCTGTCTATTAACCTGAAATAATATTCTGTGAACCACAGGAAAAGAATGTGAATTGTACCGAGATCCTGCTATTGATTTTGTTTTTTTGTTTTACAGAATTTTCAGTCCCGTAAAAGTGAGGGATATAAAGATATAAAAGAATTGCACATGAAAAACAACAAAACCCTGCTTAAAAAAAAAAAAGGAAAAAAAACTACTAAGAAAGAGTAGTTGGGGTTTTTAAGCATTTTTTCATTAGTATAAGGAATTGGACAATCTGTGATTTCCAACAGAAAGCATAACTACTAATTCCCATTTCTTACTGGAGATTCAATTACTCTACTATATGTAAGAGAACTAATTGCTTAAAAGTCTGATTATGATTGACTCTTAAATTATATAACTGAATTACATAATAACTGATTCAATATTTCTGGATTTCAGATATACTTATAGAAGCTGTGACACCAGTCCAGAAGCACACTAATGTATAAATGAGCTCTTCCACTGGAAAATGAATGTATTTTTGATATGGGCATTTTTCAGGGGAATCAGGAGAGGAGAAAATATATTTCTGAATACATCTTACTTTCTACACATCTTAGGAGACTGCATAATGAGACTGAGTAATGAATAGAGTGGATTTTTTTTTTTAATCTGAGCTAAATTCTTTGAACTCTAGTATATTCAGATTGAAAAAAAAATCATAGTGTTCACAATTTTAATACCACAGCAATACAAACTATAAGTACAGACAGCAACATATTCCTTGCAAGAAGGTGGTCAGGTTTTCTTTATGTAGCGGCTGGGATGGGGTAGAAGGACAAAAGAAAGGAGAAGGAGAATACAAAAATTTGGTGAAGTAGAAAAGGAAGACAAGTAATGAGGTGAAGACTGAGAAGGAGAGATGAAGGATGACGGAAAATTAGTAAAAAGTTAGAGAGAAAGCTGTAGCCTGTATTCATAAAAATTGTGAAAATGATGTAGAAAAATGATGTAGCATTGTTCCTCCTTCACTTTCAAAACTCTTTATACTTCCTGCAGAAGACACAAGAAATCTCTGATTGCCATTAGGACAGCAATTTTTGACCTCTTTGGATTTCTAGTTGTTCAGCATTTCAATTGAATTATCTGGCTTTACACAGAAATTAATGATCTCTATTAGATACAAGGTTATGCAGTGTAGACCAGTTTGTGAGGTCTGCCCTGCAGGCAGAAGGCACCATGCTCCCCAAAGCCATAGAGTATTCACAAGTTTAGTACAGTTTTGGCCCCAGGATAGTGTCATTACATTAACACTGCATTCACATTGATTTTGATTGTGCTAAAGCAGGCTCTTGGTCCTCACAGTCCACAAATACCTCATTTATTTTGCAGACATCTGTCTGGATTTGACACAGTCAGCCCTGAACTAGAATCAGGACCTCTGCCTGGCTTCAAGCTGAGCTATTTCTGATCCATATTGCCCAGGGAATCTTGTATCACCCACATAGTTAGAGATTTACATTATTCGAGTCCTTCAGTAGATTGGGTAGTGGAAAGCTAACTGTACATGCTGAAATATTCATTGAGACACACTATACTTTAGAAGGCCAGGTTTGCTCTTTCTTGGATAAGGAAAGTAAGATGAATCAACAGAACATTATCTTTTGCTTCCACTACAGGAGCTGACTTCAGCATTTTGCTGGCATTGTGACCTACATATCTAGAATTATTATTTTTTCTATTGGCAGCTCATCTCTAGGTATTATTTTTTCTCCTCTTCCTTGACTAGTCCTCCATTGCAAGAATTTTTTTTTTCCCTTATATGATTACTGTGCCTAAGGTCTTTTTTACACCTCATGACCTTCTTGGATGCTTCATAGCTTGTGAGCATTTTCAGTCACTTTGTCTTTAAACCTGCTGCTGTATATCTGACCCACTCTCCCTCTCTTTTATTCCATTCCTGATTAAAAGAACATAAAATGGGACATGGTCCAAAAATTGAAGTGCATCTGGTATTTTTTTTAAGTTTTGGCTCTGCCATTTGACCAGAAGTTGAAGAAGGGAAGTATTGAAGTCATCTGGCAGCAGGAGACTGAGGAGATACTTACTACTGTCTTTTTCTTTTTATGGCTCCTTCCCAGCTATGCAAACCACTGTTTCTGCCATTGTCTTCACTGGATTCACTCCTCCAGATGCAGCTAGATCTTTGTCTTCTCCTTATCTCCTTAGAGCAAAGTAAAGGAAGCATAATGTTATTAATTATCAAATAATATTACTATTATTACATTTATAATCTTGTTTCATATCTAATTACACTGATTGAATTCAGTGTAATTTAATGGGAATGGGAATTTATTTTTTATATATATATAGTTTTTCATCTTATTGTCGCTCATTTATTTAAATCTACACAATAAACTAGAATAAGCTGAATATGATACTGATTACTTTTAGACAATGGTTTTTAGATTCCATAATTCGAGTTCCTCTTACTTCTATGTCACATGGAACAGACAAATTCCATTACTAAAGTTTGTTTCTGCATTGACTTGACTGTGTTCATCCACTGAATATGATTTCAACAAATGTGCAAAGCAGCATAAATAGTGGGATATTCAGTGCTACAATGTTGAGGAAACAGTGCTCAGGTTTTGCTTTCAATTAAATTAGTAAATATCAAAGTAAATGGAGATACACTACCTTACTGTTAGTCTAAACTAAATATAATATTCTGCAACCTTCTGTTTTCACTGAAGATCAAAAAAGCATTCCTACTGAAATTAAAAATGTAATTGTGGAGTGGGAATAGCTATCATGTTACTGAATTGCTACTAGGAAAAAAAAAATAAGTGGTCTAGCTTAGTGACATGGTTCAATTGCCTAAATGTAGGCACATCATGTCATTCAAGACACAACACAGAGGTCATCTAGACATCCACAAGTGGCCAATGCATATGAGCTATGAGATAGAGACCTGTGTCCTTCCACAACAGCAGATGGAAGCTAGACAGGATACATGAGGATTTCAACACTGACACTAGACGATCATGTCTGAAGTTGCCCAAAATTAAATTCTCACTCCTTGTGGGAATCTCATCCTCAGTGAAGAATTCATCCAAGTCAAAGAAGATCATGTTTCCCCGAACTCATTAGAGAGAAATCTAGAGGATTTACCTTGGTATAGATGTCCAGCTCGAACAGCTAGTTAGAAAAGCCAATTCTTATCTTACCCTACTTGCATAATTTACATAAGTAAGCATAAGTAAATTCTGAAAAGATGTATGGCTGAGATTAACATCTCTGTATTAATATAGAAAAGAGCGCAACTAACGCATGACCTAATTAAGGTTAAGAGAACACTAGTTAGAAGCAGAGTTCAGATTTTTTTTAAAAAAAATATATATATTTTTTTCTATTAGAATATAAAAAAGAACACATCATGTCTCTGACCACTTCTGTTGAGATCAATTATGATTTTACCATCAATTTCATTTGGAGAATGATCCAATCTCTAATTGTTTATAGAAAATATGAAGAAAGGTGGTCATTTAAAGCCATGTGATACATAGAGAAGTTTAATGAAAAGAAAGAAAAAAAGTTAAGAAGGAAAACTTAAACACTTATAGGTCTTGCAGCTCATCTGGCAAAACACCTGATTTAAGTCAAAAAAAAAAAAGAAAAAGAAAAAAGAAAAAAGGAAGAGAAAAAGAAAGAGAAAAAGAGAGAAATAGGTCTGGTCTTAATCTCCAGGTCTGTCATTTATTTCTTTCACACAAAAAGTATGGGACACAGGTGGCTGCGTGTCAAAGATCATACTCTGTCTGCATGCTTCATAAGGCTTGGGAGAAATATATGAAACAGGCTGAGTGAGCAGAAAAATCACAAGAACTGGGTGCAGTTTCAGTGACCCAGGTCAAAGGTTGCATTGCTTTTAGTGTTTTACAAATGTTTGACAGATTAAATGCACACCTCCCATGGTTAGCAAGTAAGCCATGCAAGTTAGAGTATTCATAAGAAATAAAACTTCATTCAATGTCCTTATTGTGAGAGATCAGGGTCAATTAGCATGAGTAACACATGTACACTCTCACTATGCACACACTTTCTTGGATTATCCTGGATTTTGGAAAACATGTATTAAATATGTATGCAAGTATAAAATAACACCCTGGTGAAGAGAAAAAAAAGATTAGAAATAGGCAAGTAGGATATTTAGATATCATTATCAAAGGAGGTGATAATTGTATAATTTCCTGTATATATATTTGAATTATTTGTATCTTTACTGAGTAAAAGTCTATGTAGTATCATTTCTGCTCTATGTTGCAATGGAAAAAAAAGCATGGGAGATTGAAAGCCTGCGAAGCTTTAGTACATTGTAGTCCATAGAGCTAGAGCAATAGTTTTCAAATTAATTCTTGTTTGGTCCATATTGTAACCAAGCTCATTCCCAGTGGTCATAATTTTGACTGATAAGGTGAAATGTTGTGATTATTTGGAAGAACATACTTTCAAACACTGGCAGTGCATGAAGTTCTTGGTAGGCCCATGGGTGCATTTTAAATGCACTTGAGAATCAGTGAACTGTATATGCAACTGTTTGTACAAGTGTTGATCCTTACATATTTCAGTACACTATCGATGAATCATTCCTGAACAGTTCTTTCAAATGGTATTATTACAGTGACTCTAAGATCTTTGGATTTATCCATGCCAGCTGCTTCTTTCTAACTCTTGGCAATTACTTAACGTATAAAGTATTTACTTTAGCTGGCTGATTTTATTTTAATAGGAAAAAAAAAAAGGCTACTGGAAATATCCTGTTCAAGGGGTAATTTACCTCTGCCAGTCCTTCATTTAGAAATGCTCCAAAAACTTAAGAAAAAAACTTTTCTCTTGTTTTCTAGACCCTGGAACATACATTTTCTTAGGCTATTGGTTGTGGGATGAGATCAGGATTGTTATTTGCTGCTACAGAAAAGTGTTGTTTGAGGGTGGACCTGATTATTAACATGGATGTCTTTTATTCTGTTTTTGAAGCAGACTAAAATAATAATAATAATAGTAAATCTTCAAAAACAGAATAAAAAATTACTATTATTATTATTATTTTAGTCTGCTTTCCTAGGGAAATAAAGCTTATGGAGTTATGTTTTCTTTCTGTCTATTCTCTCTGTCTCCTCTATCTGCCACATTCTGTCCTGTCCTCCTTTTCTGAAATCAAGAAACTATAAACATCGACTGAGAGAAAGTCTGCTGCTAAGTCTCTCTGTTATTAGACACCAAAGAATCCACATAGAAAAGAAACTTTATGGGAAAAGTTTCAAATCAAAGCTTTCAGTCAACCATGAGAAGCAAATCCGTAGGAAATCAGACTTCATGAGTTCTTTTGCTCAAAGAACTTCTTGTTTTATTTAAAATGAATGAGAAAATTATTCTTTGTTGGAATTTGCAGAGAAAGTGTGTGTATCAGGGCTTAATGAATTTGACTGAATTAAACTGACTTCAGTGAGAGAGACTTCAAGCTGTTTTGCAACTCTAAATGGTTTGTTGTATTTCTGCAGCACCTTCCTCCTGAGAAACATGCTTCATTTACTTTACATTCTGAAAACTGCAAATTCTGAACACTTTGTACATAGAAGCTGCACCAAAGGAGTAATCCAAATGTACCTACTTTATCTTTTTTAAAAAGTCTAAAGTTTGTTGTGTTTCTCCTTTCCTCTTTTTCTCTTTTCTTTTTTCTTTTCTTTTCTTTTCTTTTCTTTTCTTTTCTTTTCTTTTCTTTTCTTTTCTTTTCTTTTCTTTTCTTTTCTTTTCTTTTCTTTTCTTTTCTTTTCTTTTCTTTTCTTTTCTTTTCTTTTCTTTTCTTTTCTTTTCTTTTCTTTTCTTAACATCTTCATGTCAGATATATATTCGTACATATGACCGTGCTACACATAGTAACGGTGCAACTGAAATTAGATTAATCTCCCAAAATACTCTAAATAGATAGACAGTCTTTTAGGCTGATGACACTTTTTAAAAATTGTCATTTTCAGCTTCTCTGGTCAATACCTTGTGACACAGCAGAGGCCTGTTAACATTAGGGAGTAGAATTCCAAAAAAAGAAGGATGATTATTATTATTATTGTAAGAACATGTGATTATTTCTGTTAGCTTTGTGTGCTCCCCCCACCAAAGATTTTGCAAAAAGGGAATAAATACCCACAGGTCTCATCAAAGTAAGCTAAGATAATCTTCATAAATGACTATGTTTGTGTATATGTGTGTATTTTGTGTGCATGAACTACATCAAAGTACAAAGCAACAAAACAGACTGTGAAGATACTGAAGGGCCTTCTTGAAAGAACATATTTTGCCTTATTTTGGGGAAGAAAAAAAAATGTTTCATTTCTTCACTTGATTTTGTTCATGTGTGCACAGAAGACATCATTAGAATTGCTTTGGGTGTCCACAGAGCTGATGAATATATTGTATTAGTTCTGAATAAAAGCTTTCGGTGCATTTGGCAAAAAGAGCACAGACCTGCATCATATTGCTTTGTGCTGTCTTGGTCTTTCTTTGCTACTACTCGGTGGACTGAAACGGCTGCCTCATAGAGATTGTGGACCTCGATCTTCAGGGGAATGAGATTTCACAGGTGTCCCTCTCACTTCACTCTCACAGTGTCTTTTGCAGTGCATGGGCTAAATTCAGCCCCTGGCAAGTCTATGGCCACACAATAGCTCTTTCCTTAGTGCGTCACTCTTATCTCCTTTATACTTGACTTAGCTAAGAAGGTACCTCCTGAGTGATCTGCAAAATCTACTTTGCATTCAGTAGCAGAATCAGTACCTCCTAACAAACTGCAGGTAATCATTTGTTACATATAGGCTGACTTTCCTCCCTCCCTCCCTCCCTTCTTTCTTTCCACCCTCCCTTCCTTCCTTCCTCCCTTCCCTCCCTCCCTTCCCCCCTTCCCTTCCTCCCTTCCCTCCTTCCCTCCTTCCCTCCTTTCTCCCTTCCCTCCTTCCTTATCATTAAGAACAGTTTAAGCAAACATCCACCAGCACATGATTACATGAACTTGCCATGTTTACAGGAAACACGAAGCAGAAGGGACCATCTGATTTTCTAAAGTCCTTCCTAGGTCCGTTTTTCATAATTAAATGATAAATATTCAAGTATTTTTCCCAGATCCATGCAACTGTTTGCAAATTTCATATCCTCTTTATTTTTTAATGTCTCCAAACTGTCTTTCACCCCCACTTTATGCATTCCTTCTTCCCCATGAATTCCCAGTTTCTATTCTTCTGATTGTTTTTTTGCTGTACTAAATATAAACACCAGATATAGAAGAAGGAACTGCAGTATGCTTTGAAATTTTACAAGAACATGTAGGATTCAGACAGGAAAAAAATATCAAAGACAGACATGGGAATGATCTTTTCATTACCAAAAAAAAAAGAAAAAAGATTGATTAGTAATAAACAACTGGTGTTTTTGTTCTGCATTATTTTATCAAATTTATTATGTTTCAATTTTGCTGAATTACTTCAGGGAGCAAAAATGATAGTTGCAGAAACTATGCATTGCATAATATCTACAACTCTCAGAAAAAGAGTTGGCAAGAAAGGAAGAGGACAGGACAGGACAGGGAGGGGAAGGGCAGGACAAGAACAGAGTTACATAAAGAAGTGGAAAACAGTGTAACAACATTCCTGTGAAATGCTCCAAATATAGAATAACTGATATAAGCTGTGTGTGAAAAGTTGTGGTAGACTCTTCCCCTTTGAAACTTAACATGTAAAACAAACAATAACAACAGAAACCCTAAAAAACCTTTTCAAATGTATCATTTTTAAAGGAGTCTCTCCACTTCAGAAGCTACATATGTAGCTTGGTACATGTAAAGAAGTATTGCCAATACAAACACTTTTTCTCCTCCAATAAAAAAGCCAAAAAGAAGAATATCCACATAAGACCCAAATAAATCATCGGTGTTCGCATTTACTATAAAGCTTTCAAGGTTGATTTTTTCCTAAATTTTTATATGTATACACACACTTATGTGTTTGAACATATAGGCATGTAGAGAGATCTCTGTGCACATTTGAAAATTAGGAAGGTATACTTTTGTTTCATTTTTGAATGGTAATGAAACAAAATGATTCCATCATGAATTGACATTTGTGAATTTCAGACAACTGGTGATAAATTATAAATTTCGCTTTCTCACTTTCACACACACACAAATACACACATGTTCTCCTCAATTTTAAGGAACATATTTGAAAAGTGATTGGAAATAAAAGTCTTGAAAACAGAGATGTGTTGAAGGGAGACCAGAATTTTGTGTTTAGAACCGAGTAATAATGTATGCAATTTTTAGAAACACTAAATTTTTGCAATATTTCAAAGGAAGGAAGGAATGACATGTAATACAGCCCTTCTTAATATAAATAATGTGAAGATATTAGACATACATAAGAAAAATACAGAATACTCCAAGTATATTTGTTGGAAATTTGAAAAGCCTTGTAGGGAATGGAACAAGGATATTCATTATAAAGTAAAACAAGAGTGTTTCACACTGTCCAGTAATTTTAAAGCTTATATTTTCCTTAAAGAAATGTAAATAGTGCCTTTATTAAGGCATGGTCCACAAATCTTGACACTGGAAAATAGAATCTCAGAAGCATAGAATAGTTGAGGGTGGAAGGACTTCTGGAGATCATCTGTTCCAACCTTCTCCTCCTCAGAGCAGAGCCTGCTTATATTAGATTGCTCAGGGTCATGTCCAATTTAGTTTTGAGTATCTTCAGTGACAAATATCCCACAACCTCTTTGGAAAACATTTTCTACTGAGTGAAAACTCTCCTGGTGAAATACATTCCTTATATCTAATCAGAATGTCTTTTGTTCCAACCTCTGTTTATTCTCTCTTCCCCTATCATTGTGCACAGCTTGGAAGAGTCTGGCTTCATCTTCTCTACATCCACCTATCAGGTAGTTGCAGCCAGACATATGGTCTCCCCCGAAATTTTTCTTCTCCATGATGAACAGGCCCAGCCCTCTCAGACTCTCCTCATATGACCTGTGCTCCAGCACCTAACCAACTGCATGGTTCTCAGCTGGACTCACCCCAGTATGTCTGGATCTGGACACAACACTGCAGATTCCCTCTCACACATGCAACTCCACATTTGTATCAAGCTCTGCAATTCTATTAGCTTTGTGGTGGACACAATCAATTCTTATTTTAAGGATATTCAGGTTGCAATTAGAAATTTAGCACCAATTTCCACTTGTATAACTCAGTTTATGGTAACAGTGGAACAAGCAGTGTTGTCTGCTAGGTAAGTCCAAAAAGAAGTTGTGGCTATTCACACTATCAGGAAAATAAAACAAAACAAAATAAACAAAAGCAAGCAAACAAGCAAAACCAAGGACAACAACAACAAATAGACAACTAGAAGACAAAGTTCTCATTTGCCCAGGGACTGAAGCATGCATGCAGGATGTGGAAAACCTAGGTTCAGTTCACCCCTCTGCATGAATGGTTTTGAACTCACATCTCACACTTTTAAATGCCTCCCCTTAACTTTAAACTAACATAAAAGGGTGCTCTCAGTGTCTCCTGTTGACAATGTTCCACTGCAATTAAATATTTACTGGAGGAGGGGTTCCATGTGTTCCTATCTCCCAGGAGAGTGTTCTAACTACACAGCTAGAGAACTATAATTTTTCTCCATCTCACACAGAATCACAGAATGGTTGAGGTTGGAAGGGACCTCTAGAGATCATCTAGTCCAACCCTCCTGCTCCAGCAGGGACACCTAGAGCACGTGGCACATGGTGACATCCAGGCGGGTTTGGAAGATCTCCAGAGAAGAAGACTCCACAACCTCTCTGGGCAGTCTGTTCCAGGGCTCTGTCATCCTCAATGACCTTCTGAGTATTTTATCTAAAGTGGAACAGTGTCAACAGGAAGAGTTGAAACATGTTGCAGAATATCCTGCAGTGTAACTGTTCACATCTTTGTCCAATTCAGAATGAGCATAGAAACAACATGATTTACCTTCAAGGTAAATTCCCTAATCATCGGTTTACTGAGTATTTTGAAATAAGTCTTCCTCAGTCTCTCTGTAACTCTCTGGAGTAACTTTTTATGCATTACATAAATAGAAGATGAGGTAATATGTAAGACAGTGACTTTGTAATAGCTATTCAAATCTTCTTGGGCAAGGCATTTTATCACAGTTGGAAAAAAAAAACAGATATTCTTTTTAAAACTATCTCTTTTTAGAAAACTAAATTATCATTTGTAATGCATGTATTCCCTGAAAAACACAGTTTTTGTCATAACGGTCAGAACATAAACCTGTCATATAAATGTTTTTCTATAGTTGTAAGTGCCTTATACCCAATTACTTCACATCGTGAAGTTAGATTTACTCTGCCTCATGAAAGAAGCTAGAACTGTACTTCTTGACCAGAAATATTTTCAGTTCAATCTCACACTGGCACTTTAGAACTTTGTCTGGATTGATGGCCCTGCAAATTGAATGATTACAGGAGATTCTGAAAGGGAAATAAACCTCCAAGAGAAACTTTGCGGCTGTTGTGTACTCTATCATTTTTGAAAAAGGTCTTGGAGTTTTCCATGCCTTGCATGCTATTAGCAGCACCAGATTGGTGGTTTTGTCTGCAAGCCAGACTATAAATCATCATCAGTATTAGGCATGATATTCACTATTAATGCCTTGTTTTCCCTACTGAAATGTCTTTTTGTGCTTATTTTCTCTTGATCCTTGGCATTTTGCTGACCATCAATCAAAAGAACAAGTTGGACATTCCTCTCTGTCTTGCCTCAGTGAATTCTTGCTTTTCTTGACCATTAACCACTCTCTGGAATGTACATTTACTGTCTGCATCCTTAAGCACCCGTATTCTCCTCTCCCAGCTACGCTCCCTTCCTGGCACCAGGTTGCAAAGCAGTATTTCCCATCTGCTGAATGAAGAGCATGTCATAGGCTGTTTGATATGGTCTGGGAGCTCACAGAAAATCACTGATGCACAACCCACTTTTATTCCACAGGCCTGTGGGAGACTAGAGGGATAAGAAGCCTTTCTGCTAGGCCGAACACACCACCTCACACACACAAAACAAATATGCCTGCCTTTGCTGTTTAATAGGTTTCATATTCATGCAAAAAGGGTTGTAGGCTGATGTTTATCTAAAGATGTATCTTCAGAGAAGTTTCCTTCAAATGTATGAGTAAGCTTGATTTCATGCACCAGCTGTTTTCTTTCTTTACAAAAATGCAGTGTTTACTGGAGTGAGGAACAGTCTACATTCATTATTCAGTGACAAGGAAGTTTTGACTGTTCCTTGAGCTTCTGCAAAACCCTTCAAAGGGAAGGAAAGGAAAAATGGTTCAACACAAGTTCAGTTAGATGGCTGAGTAAATTGTAGTGATATTTCTCAGGGAGTCATTAATACAAAGATTTTCTTTTATAAAACAAATTTGTCCATAAGCTACTTTTCCATGTTGAACTCCTTCATTTTCACGGGCTGAAAGACAGTACACATTTGTTTGTATGGCTACAAAAAAAAAAAAAAAAAAAAAGGAAAATACAAAATATGTACACATAGTACATCAGTCTTTATCTTGGTTATATTTCTTCATCATTAACTTTGGTAAGAGACTGAGAAAGGTTGTTACACAGATTCATTTTTCAAAGCATTCTGGTTCATGATACGTCTCCATGAGCTAATACAATAAACACAATTCACTAATTCTGATAAAGATTTGAGCATCAGTTCTGAAAGTAGTCTACATGGCATTATGGTTCTTTGTAGGTATATTTATTTTAATACTGGAAACTAAAAAAGTCTTTCATGATTTGGCAGTACCTAGGCAATAGTAACATTGCTACAGAACGAGTTTTGACACTTCTTTGGCTCAGAAAGATCACACTGAAGTTCCACTACCAACTGAAGTGTGATTCAGTTAATAATACTTGAATCATGTTAAAACAAAAGTAGCATATGAAATTTATTAGAACTACGATTATCTTGTTGTCACAGGCCAAGACTAAAGAGGGAAGATGAAAATGAACTGGATGAGTTACCATTGCAGTTTGTACATCTATCATCTGAGGGTCAGATATATTATTATCTTATAGATGTGGGCTGCTACTTCATCAACACAAAGCAGCCATAAACCTGGCTTAACTGACCAGAAAGCCAAGTTTATGATTGCTTTGCATTCCTGGTGTTATGAAAAGCAAGTGTCACATGACTGTGTGTTTCATCCATATGCTTTGGGACTTCGTCGCTTGCATTCTGTGATTTAATGAAATAATGGAAGTGTGGGGAAGTCTAACAGTGAGACCTTGCAAGTAACCAGGTGCTGAATACTTATTCTTGAATTGGTCCAAATATGAATGTTCATATTCTTTTACAAGGGCCAAGAGTGAGCTGTAATTTAGTAGGGCATTTACCCCATCCAAATTTAGATATCTAACCATGTAAAGTCTAAATTTATGTTTCTAGGTTCCCTTCATACTCAGTGGAGAGAGATAAGCAGAGAGTGTTCATATATGTCTAAGTCTCTATTTTATGTTGAACTGACATGCCTTTTGAAGATGTCTCTTAAAGGGAGCCTAGAGCAATTGCTGTAGTTCAGACATGAATTTACCTAAAGGGTAGGTGCCTATATTTTTAGATTCTTATCTTAGGTTCTTACGAATTGCAGGAGATGTTGTATGCCATGAGATATATCTGTTTGGTTCTCTTTGTCCCGCTTGTTCCTCTTTCCAGGAACAAGGCTAACGGTTCAGTTCATAGCAGTCATATCAAGAATCAGTGAGTTGTGCATATGCTGTTCTTCTTCGATGGATATAATCCTTAAATGAGTTGATGCCTGTTTAAATACATTATCCTTTCCCTCCTCTGTTACATCTTTCTTTACATGATGACTCATACTCTCCTGCTATACAAGAACTATTTTCAGTGGCAATGAGATTAAAGCATAACTCTTATGACTCTTTTAAAGGTTATTAATAACAGGACATAAAAGAACAACCTAAATTCTTCTTTCAAAGCTTTATCGTCATTAATAAAGAAGGTTTATCTCTACAAATTACATATCATTTTAAATCCAACTTAATAGGAAAAAGATGGCTTTTTTTAAAGACCTTGTTTTTCTTCTGAGGCTAGAGAACATCATACTAGTACAATTTCCATAAAATTCTGTGCAAATTTACTTCCATATAAACCAACTGTATATTATTTCTTATAGCACGGATTTATGGAGCTATTTGCATGTCGAAAACAGAGTAGACAAGTCAAACTAGATGGCATTTACTTCTGTTTCTTTTTCTGTTGCATGAGGTCAAGTTAGTAAAGAAGACAGTGTGTGCTTGTCTAAGTTTTCTATCACCTTCTGTAGAAATGATCTTGCTAAAGACAGAAAAAAAGTTACAAGATATACAGATACAACATCCTTGACTGTCTGAGCGCAGATGGTCCATTGGACTAAATTCTTAATTGATTTCTTAAATATATGTACATATTATTTTCCTCAAATAATTAATTTAAAAAGCTATGAAAATTACAAGACACAAAAAGTGTCACAAAATTCACAAAAATGAAATGGACATATCATTCCATCCCAAAAATCATTTTGTTACCCTCAAGATGAAAAAAAACACATATCCTTAGCTCTGAGAGCTCTTTGGCTACATTTTCATTTTTGAAAATACCCAGTCAGAGAACAATTTCTGATTCCTGTGCTAGAAACTGAAAGCACTTTGGATCCGCATTAGAGATATAAGGATTATCTACTGATAGTTTCCCATGGAACCTACACTATGTTTTCTTGTGTAGGTTTTTCCTTGGTTCTATCTAGCAGCCCGCACCACAAAGACATGGTAGTCATTTTGATTTGGGATTTTATTTTATTTTATTTTATTTTATTTTATTTTATTTTATTTTATTTTATTTTATTTTATTTTATTTTATTTTATTTTATTTTATTTTGCTTTGTTTTAACTTTTGATGTCTGAAATAATGTGAGAATTGTGTCAGAGTTTGCCAGAATTCTTTCTGTAACAAAGCTGAGCATGTGCTGTATGTTTTAGTGAGTGCATGAGTCCACCTGGGAGCGCTGGAGTGTGAAGGACCTGTTGAGATAATTTGCGTGACCAACAGAGCAGAGATGTAAAATTCCCTTTCACCTTCTGGATATAGTCCCTGCGAAAGCCTATCCCCAGACCAATACAAAATATTTATTTTTCCCTTGGGATACCAATTGGTTTGTCCAAAAGAGAGCCCAGCTCTCCCCATAAACTCTGTGTAATGGCAGTGATTTTGGGGTTAGGATCTGGAAGTAAATCCTAAACAACACAGTTGAGTTATTTGGCTTTGTAGGAATGGAGGTCAATCCTCAGTCTCCATCTCATGGAAATAGAGGGAGTTTTGATCCTAAAGGTTGCAGATCAGGAGTTCCAGGTAGAAAGGCTTCTTTGTTTCTTATGCTTATGCTAGTGAGATTAGATTTTGCCTACTTGATATTTGCGCTACATTCCTCCTCCTTATAATTCTTCTCTCTCTTTTTCTTTCTTCCTCATTACCTTGAAAACAAGGATTCCTGTTTGCAAAGAACTTCTCAAATGCAAATTCTGTCCCTAAATGGACCCATGGTAATTTTTGAAATCAAAAATGAAAAAATAATCCTTCCTGCAACACTAGAAATGTAGAATTTGACTACATTATGCAGATTATTTCTGTTGCATCCAATACATTTAAAAATATAAGATGTCATTTACCATGCAGATTAAATAGGTGCTTCTTTACATTTTCTGTAAATTGATTTGATCAATTTATCATTCATCAAATCCCGCAAAAGAGACTGTTTCCAGAGCTGGCATGAATCAGCACAGCTCCTTGAATATTACTAAAGCTTTGCAGATTGACAACTGACAAGCCTAAAATTTTGGTTAAAAAGTACTGTATGTAAATGTTTGCTACATTTTACTTCAACAAAAAAATCTGAAAGACAATTACTGCAAAATTTCAATAATCCAAAGGACAATATTTGTGAAAGTATGATGTACAGACTGACAACACAAAATGATCCTGATCCTGGGTGGTCAGATATTTTTTATTTTTGACCAATCTTTTCAGTCAAATTAACTGTTGGGTATTTAAACATTCACCAGGGGTGGTATTTAAACATTCACCAGGGGTGCAGAAAAAAAGAAGTTCCTTGGTATAGTAGCAATTTGCATTTTTCCAATTTGCATCCTTTGACATGTAGATGAGAATCAAATTATAATTTCTAAAAAGGCAAGTCCATTTTTTCTTTTTTTTTATCCAAAGTGATCTTTAAATTTAAAATGTTTTTATTGAGGGGGGGATGAAGGATTCTTTTTGTTCTTACTCTAATCCAAGACATAATATTCTCAGATAAAAGCTGTAAAATAGTTCATTAGACAGATACACAGACTTGATAAACTACTCTGTCGTTCAGATAAGATTTGCTGAGTAATATGACACTTGCTAGCATCAAGTTATGGAAAATTGTAATTTTTTTTTTCTTTTTTTTTCCCCACAGGAATTTGTGAAACTTTTCTAGTAAATAAACCACTTCTGCAACTCCTCTCAAGTTTGCTCATGTTTCTACTGAAATAAGAAGCAAATCAGCAACTAGTAAGTAAGCCAGTTTTAGATACATGTGCATTTACTGAACGAAGCTGCTGGTCATTAACGGCAAGAAATAATTTTCAGGAGATGTGATGGAAGGTTCTTTTATGTTCAAGGTCATACTATAAATATTCAAAACGAGAAATGTGTATGTGTTTTTAAAAGCTTTTAAAATAAAAATTAGGGACATGAGGTAATAAAATGGGGTAAAAAAAATAAAAGTGAACAATTTATGAGTAATAAAAGGTGATCTTGTTCCTGGAGACATTTAATCCCCTTATTATCCACAAAAAAAAGTTGGATGAAATATTTATTACTTGAGTCTTTACTATTTGCCAGTGTATTTTTGGCAGACCTTTTAGTTGTATCAGCAGGAAAATAGGAAATGAGCTGGAAAGCATTAAAAATATTCCTCAAAATAATATTTAGATGTTTGATCCTCTTATGAACTTCACCGAGAGCTATTAAAATGTCCTCTCCAATTGCATAATGAAAATGTAACATACTATATCTAGGAAAGGGGATTTTAATGTAGTCAAATAGCTTTAAAAACATGGATTCAGATTCTTTTTTATTCCAGTTCAGTGTATAAACAGCACTGAGGATTTTGCTTTCCTAACATCATCTACTGGAGTTTCTATTTAGACAATAAAGCTGATTCTTTATTATGTTATGTCTGAGACATATATTCTTTTAAGGATTTGATAACATTTAACTTGTGCCTTATTTTGTATAGCTGTTTATGAACATGCTGTTAAGTATTTAAGAGACAGTAAGTAATTTTTCAGATCTTATAAAGACACCAAACACTTCCCAGTCTTAGCAAAGCCCACATTCCACAGGATTTCTACAACTCCTCTCCCAGTTGCAATTTCCATCCCTAAACCCTTGCCAGACCCATAATACCCTTCTCAATTCTTCTTCCATCTTCTCTTCTTTGATATTTGTTGGGAAACTTTGAGCTGGCTTGGTACAGAGAACAATACCTTTTCCATAACAAGACCCTGCAGTGACATTTAATTTTTTTTTGAAGGTATCAAAGCCACCTTCCCTGGACTGCTGTGTAAAACATATGTCCCATGAAAGAACTTACTGTTTTGATTTAGCAGCTTGAGCCAGGTAAAACCTTCATGTTATCAGAAGCAGCACAAGATGGTATGTTATAATGTCATATATTCATGCCATAAAATTACACCCCTAAGCAACTGAGTTGTACTTGCAGAATGTGATGCAATGTCAGCTTCAGTACCTGGCCTAAAGTGTCTGCCATGTGGATGTCTACGAACCAGCTAAATGTACACAGTCCCATTCAAAAGAGAGGATGGAAACCTAATCACTATGTCAGTGCAGCTTAGAAAACTAATCAGTTCTCCAACTGTAAGACATACCTTTAGGGTGAGCAAAATATCTCTTTAAGCTCCTCTGGTCTGTAATAGTGGCTATGGATTTCACTCAATTGCCTAAACTGTCTATCTGTGATTTTTTTTTTTTTTTTTGACTGAGTCATTCCCACAGGTCTGTGGGTTAGCTGTCTCTGTGGGAGACAGATAACCTCCTAGACCAAACCATGAGACTATGCAGGAGACCTAAGCAGGACAAATGGCAAGATGCATATGATTAGGAAACTGAATTGTGAGTCTTCATTGATTTAATGAGAGCTGAAATGTCTAAATCACACATGGGCAAAAAAGAAAATATGTATCATAAGAAAAGCCAAAAATTTGTAGTTATTATAATTGTTAGTATAATTGAAATTGAATTGATCATAGAATTATTATTAGCCCAGGCCTAATTATTACAAAAAAAAAATTGATCATAGAATTATTATTAGCCCAGGCCTACTTATTACAAAAAAAAGAGTATTATTACAAAGAAAATCTTTCAGTAATAATAATATTACAGTTTAAATTGTAATATAAACACTTCATAGTTTGTAACTTCTTATCTATTGATAGCTTCTATCTAGTGTGTGTGTGGACTGGGATACAGCAGTATCCCAAGTCCTTTACCAGGAGGATTATGATGTTGATGGCTCTTTATTCCTCACTCCAGTAACTAATCTTTGAATGTGAGATAAAATGTTCTTTTTTCATTGCCCTGCAAGTTTGCAGTAAATCCAAATTTACTATATATAGTACATTTTGCATATGTCAAATGCTTATTTTTTTGTTCTCTCTAAAGCAAATTTTGTCCAGCTCCAGGCCAGCATTCTCCTAAGTGACCATTGGTGAGTCGATCGAATCCTTGTGGTCTCCTGAAAGAGCCTGTGCCCTGATTGTAATCATTTTATGCCTCGACTTCACTACACAGTATACAGTATCCCCACTTTTGAAACCCTCTGCTTTCATAGAATCATAGAATGCTTAAGGTTGGAAGGGACCTCTAGGGGTCATCTAGTCCAACCCCCCTGCACACGCAGGGTCACCTAGAGCATGTGGCACAGGACTGCATCCAAGCAGGTTTGGAAGATCTCCAGAGAAGGAGACTCCACAACCTCTCTGCGCAGCCTGTTCCAGTGCTCCGTCACCCTCTCTGTTAAAAAAAATTTTCCTTAAGTTCTTGTGGAACTTTTGGTGTTTCAGTTTGTGGCCATTACCTCTAGTTCTGTTAGTGGCCACCAGTGAAAAGAGACCAGCACCATCCTCTTCACTCCCTCCCTTGAGGTACTTATATACACTGATTAGATCCCCTCTCTGCCTTCTCTTCTCCAGGCTGAACAGGCCCAGCTCCCTCAGCCTCTCCTCATAGGGCAGATGTTCCAGGCCCCTGATCATCCTTGTAGCCCTGCGCTCCCTCTTATACTGTGGAGCCCAGAACTGGACACAATACTCCGGATGTGGCCTCACTAGGGCTGAGTAGAGGGGCAGGATCACCTCCCTCCACCTGCTGGAGACGCTCTTCTTAACGCACCCGAGGATCCCATTGGCATTCTGGCCACAAGAGCACACTGCTGCCTCATGGTCAACTTGTCGTCCACCATGACGCCCAGGTCTTTCTCTGCAGAGCTGCTCTCCAGAAGGTCAGTCCCCAGCCTGTACTGGTGTCTGGGGTTATTCCCCACCAGGTGCAGAACCTTGCATAACAACTTTGTATTTCTTCATACTATAATTTTGTTGGAGTCATAAATATCTTCTACACAAAATACCTACTTGTTACTACTATCTATAAAAATATGGTTATATTGTATAAAAATAAAACAAACAACAACAACAAAAAACACCCTGATCACTAGAAAAATGCTATTAAAGCTAAGACAAGTAAAAGCAGAGCTCCAGATAGGTCAAGAAAAACTCAGAGAAAGAAAATCTGACAAGTCTTAGTCATGAGGCCTTGCAAACTCAGTACAGAATCTGTGTTCTAGTGCTAACAATGGCGGTACTTTTTGTAATAGGCTGCAGGGCTATTACACCGCACCTGAGTTCAGGCCTCTCAAGGAAATCAAAGACAAAACACTGGCACCTTTTGTGGGCCATATATTTCTTAGGTGCTGAAGTTTGCAATAATTTTGGGGTGGTAATTAAGTTTTTAAGCTGCACTGAATGAATGCAGGCCTTTATGCTTACTTAGCACCAATGTGATCACTACAGGAAACAAATGGCAAGGAATAATAGACAAAATCTAAAGGATTATACAAACAGCGCCTTCTTTTCAAGAAAGAGCTGGGATTTAACTCTCTATAAGGCTGACCTCCCTTGATTTCTCAGCCACTGCCGACTGGAATAATTCCCATCCATTTTCTGGAATAGTAGGATCAAACTGGAGTGAGAATAAAACTACAGGATAAATTTGAAAATATTTCCTTTCAGACCTTGCTATTTGGAGAAGTATCAGACATTTGTATAAACAACATTCATTTAATTGCCAGTAGACTCAGCTTCACAGCGTCTTAATGAACTGGGAAGATTAGTGAGACCTTTTCATGTAGATACACAAGCGAAGGGTTAGAGTTTTAGAAGGTATTGTGTGATTAAGTCAAGTGTGGGTTTTTGTCTGGATGGATAGGGGTCATTTCGCTTCCAGCAGGCCCGGTTTCATGGTTGGCACAGCTGCATGCACAGCATCCTACTGTGTATTTTTAACCACAAAAGCACCTTCTCTGCTAGCGTTAAAGGTTATAAAGTGGGAACAGGTTAGGATGACGGCCATTTCAATGTTTCTTATTTTTTGCAGTGGAACCAAGAACCAAAATGCTTCTCTATTTCTTCCCTGTCATTTTTACAAAAGTTTGTGTACTTTGTCTATTTAATGGAAGTAGAACAAGAGGTTTTGCATTTGTAAAGCAGTAGATTATTTCATGTGTTTTACAGACTTTTAAAAAGTTATCATTATGCCTTCAAGGCACCCATTTTTATTATTTAAATGAATAAGAGCCATAAATTGCTTATTACATAAATAAAAACAAACTTATACGCTGGTTTTGTTCAAGATCTTTCAATCAACAGCTCCACGTAGTTTATATTTTTCACATTTACTTTTCCAGCTTTTATATTAAAAAATGATACACGTTTAAATTTGAATAGTACATAAGTTCCTATCAATAAGAGGTCCAGTGTGGCGTCTATGGTCACAGGAATCTAATGAAAATTGCAATGAGTACCAAACATTACCTCTACTTTTTATGTTGTTATTTAATTGTGTTCTTTTTTGTATGTTCTTTCTCCAGAATTTGATTTCTACCTGGATTAAAAAAATGTGTGAAGTGAAAAAATATTTAGTCTTTAATTTATTCTCTCTTCAGTTTTATGGTAGAAGATGATAAAAAATTAGTTTTCCTGACATATTGAGCTGAGTTAAAAACAAACAAATAAACCAAACCACCAGAATTCTTATAATAAAACCCCATGCCTGATTTCTACAAAATAAGGGAAAGGGTTTTTTTTCAACAGGCATCCCTACTTTTTGAATACTCCTCAAATCTTCATTACCATCTTGCTAAGGTGGTTCAGCGTTGTAAATGAAAATAATAAGAGCAAATTGTTCAAATACAGGAAAAAAAAAAAGAAAAAAGAAAGAAAAATCTTCTACCCAACAACAACTTTGAACCTCAGAATGAAAACTGATCTGTTTTATACTGTTTGATTTGAGTAAGAAAAGCCTTGTTTTTTTTCCCCATTTATATTATTTGAAGAAAATTTAAGGGATAAAATAAGGCCTTAGAGAACAAAATTGCACTGACATCTACTTGAAAGTACCATGATACTGTCTAAAAGGCTAATTACTATTATAAACAATAGTAATTTTTGTTTTCTCTTCTTCTGACTCTTTGCTGTGTCTCTAAAGGATTTTGCATCAACTTTTGTGGGTTGCAGATCAACCAGATTGTATTCAGGAATTTCTTATATGTATATGTATAAGAATATGTATATATAAGAATATTAGAATAATAGAAATTAGAATATACCTCTCTATATATTTTAACAGTGGAAATTGCACTTTGAAGAGCTGGATGAGTTGTTTGGTGTATTTTCTTCTGTTTTATAGACTGACTTGTTTACCTTTTTCTTTTTTTGCATTATTATAGCTGCCCTTCCTCTTTCCTGTTTCTATCTTGTCACTGTAACATTATTGCATTTCTCTGAAGAACAGTTTTAGTTACAAGAGATGTAAACACAAGAGATAGGACCACAAAGCATGACTACATGCTTGAAGTATTGTGAAAAGGTTCCCTTTGAGTTTACAGGCCTCCAATGAAATAGGAGTTTGTTTATCCACGCTCCAAAATAGACTAGATAGTATCTACTCTCAACTTTGTTTTGATCGTACATCAGTAAGAACCTGTTAAATTGGGTTCTTAAAAAGCTACTTAGCGTGTTTGATAGAGTTGTATATCCTTGACACAAATCTCAAAAGTATTCAGGAATCAATAAGTGAACTTTAAAAAACAAAAAACATTCGTTTTTAAGAAGAGAAAACATTGTAGTTTAAATTTATGCTTTCTAAAACACTACTGTATGTATTTCATGTATTTATGAATGTCCATTTAACTACCCTCGCTTTTATAACTTTTTGTTAATTAACACTTTATTGGAGACTAACAGCTGTAAGGGATTTAGATCAGGTTGGATCTCTCCACCCATCTGAACCCTGTGGTCCAAAGGGACCCAAATCTCCACTGCTTCATCAGGAAATGTTTATTTGCTCATCTTCCCTTCACATACATATGGCAGCAGAATGAGAGAAAAATTAAGAGTGTGTTATAAATTATAACAGAATTCAGAATTTTCTGAGGCTGTACTTAAATTTATCTCTGGCAAAATACAAGGTGACTGGCTTTCTTTACAGAAGTATAGAACACATCCTCTAGCAGTTTTAGGAGAAGAAGAATTATTTCCACACAAAAATCTTTATTAGTGGCTTGGCTAAATTTTCTACTTAATTAAAAAAAAAAAAAAAAGCACAGATTTTAGTAATTATGTTGAAAAACACTTGAAAAACAATGCTTTAAATGACAGGAAATAATATTTTTTAAAAAATAGAACAAGTCTCCTAACATAGAAACCTTTGAAAATAAGTTCTAGAAGGTTCACAAAATGCTACCAATCTTCTTCTCATCTGTAACATGACTTAATGCGTATGTGAATGTTCCATCACTCCCACCCTTTCCCATCAGTGGATGTGAAATCTTTTTTTTTTTTTTTTTTTTCTCATTGGGTGTACATTTAGTTTTCTCTTCTTCACAAGATGCTTGCATTTTTTTTTTAATGAGACTATTGCAGTTATGTTAACAACAATCAGATTTATGAGAGAGTAGGAAAGAAAAAAGAAAAAAAGGAAAAAAAAAGAAAGAAAAAACATGTTTTAAGAAGAGAGGCTTTTTTTTTTTTTTTTTTCTTCCAATAAGGCAAATTGTTGAACCCTAGCTGGAAAACAAATTTTTGACTATAAATGTCCATGATAGGGTTTGATGGGATTATTTGAAATTTTCTGGAGATATCTTTGTGCTTTTGAAGAGAAAATACTAAAGATAAGACAGAAATACTTTCATTTGAAATTATACAGATATATTTGTTGTAATTCTAAGAATAGGGTTAAGATTCCATAACCTTCTGTTACATAATAGGAGGTTTCATTCCACTGGATTACATTTTCTATGATAAATCTCTTTTGCATTCTGCTGGCCGGTATCTGTAACTGAGGGTCATCTACTGGCCTCAGTATATCCGAAAATCTACTGTTTTCAGATTAAAAAATATGTGTTATTTGCCTAAAATCTGAATATATTATTTTTTCAGTTCTTTACAGAGGAAAAAAAAATCGTTTCCCTAATAAGTGACCAGATTTACAGATATTTCAACTTTCCTTTATGGAAAGAATGAAACCTTGAAGTTGAGGAACAAGAGAAATCCAGCCATTTCTCACTGAACATAATACACTGGAGGTGGGGGGGGGAGAAGAAAAACAAAAACAAAAACACTTTTTTATGTTTTGAGGATCACCAATTTTTCACTTCAATATGAATGAGCAGTAGCTAGAGGCTGACAATGTATTAAAACCCATTGAGAATTTACTGCTACTGTACTACAGTAGAAACTGATTTTTAATTGAGGGGAAAAAACAAATGTGTTCCCTCTAGAATAGAATAGAAGAATCCTACTACATTCAAATTGTCCTAGCTAGCAGGAAAGTGCTAAGAGAAGCAGAGAGACCAGCATAGAGAGGTCAGTACTGCAAAGGACCTTACCAGATTTTACATACTTCATCCAAAATAGGTGTAACAGTAGCTTGAAATAGCATTTACAGGTGTTTTCTTGAGGGAAAGGGTTATCTGAGAAAGCTTTGGGGAATATCAGCTGCATAAAGCCTCAGCTGATTGCACATTCATGGCAGCTGAAGGAAGGTTGTCTGGAAAAGATTGGTGCATGGTTTAGGTTAGGAAGTTGCTAACACTACAACAAATCTCAAAAAAAAACCCAGGATTGAGAGTTGAGGATAGCTCTACAAAGTGAACTTTCCATATCTAATGCTCTCATGAGAGTACATAAAATTAGACGCTATTAGGGAAAAAAAGAGAGATGCATATTTGCATTTTTTTTTTGGGGGGGGGGCAGGAGGGTGAAAGATTTCTTTTTCTTTTTATCCCATAAATACAAGCTTATCTTGCTACTAAGACGTATATTCTAGAAACTTTCTTCTGACTATTGTTAGTAATTTTAATAACATTTTGCACTTGCACTGTGCTTTTCACACATAGATCTCAAGTGCTTTACAAGGACAGCTAATCTGGAGTGGCCCCACTCCACAAGAAGTGCACTGGGGTTAGCTGTGCTGCATTTCAGCCTTCTTGTGGAATGAGCTGAAAAGATGTGCCTGTTTCCCACATGTGTTATTTGGATTTCCAGTGTGCTGCATGATTGTTTGTAGGAGAGACTGCCTATTGCTGTACCATTCCATGTCCCCAGGCTCCCTCAGAAATGGAAAAGACATTTCTCAATGGAGTTCTGGGGTAAACTATTTTAATACAAGAAAAATAAAATAAACTGAAAACAGCCAGCCACAGGGAAGAAATATAGTATTTGAGGAAAAAAAAAAAGGGAAAAAAAGAAAAAAAGAAAGAAAGAAAGAAAAAGACCTGCAAGTTAGCATTTTGTTGAACTTTTCCTTTTAAGTGCCATCTTCAGCTTTCAAATAAGAGTGGTGTTTATGTATTAAAGACCTTATGCAAAGACTGTAAGTGAAAATATATGTCACATGCTTTTATTTATTAGTCCTTGTTGTTGACTTCTTTTTTGAATATTAGCAATGTTAACAGTCTACACTTACCCAAATACCAAATAGGTATGAACTAGTCAGTAAAGACAGTTTATATTTTATTCACTGACTTGTTATTTTTTCCTTCATCAGGATGGAATTAATTTAATTTGGAATGATTTGGTGTGTTTTATTTGCTGAAGTAGAGGAATTATTAATGAAACACAGTTGTCTTAAAGGCCCTATTCTGAGATAAGAAGTGTTATTCAGTTATTGTAAAAATATTTTGACCTGGTGGTTTGATATCTTTGTTATTCCATTTTGGTCTATAATGAAAACCAAAAGTCGCTTTTTCAATTATTCTATGAAAATATATTTTTCCTCCCACCATTCCAAAGAAAAATAATGTCAACATTTTTTTTTTTTAAACATTATTTCTGTTTCATACTAGTTTGTCTCATGGCTCAAATCCTATTTAAACCTCCATTGGGTAAGTGCCTGTTTTTCTAAGAGAGAGATAATTACATTATGTATATACTGTTATGTTTGATGGTATTTTTTTCAGGAGAAATTTTCTTGGAGGTAACTAGACTTTACCTGTCATTGCCAAATATGCCTGAAACATCTTTATAAGTTGCATGGTATTCATCCTTTATGGAAATGTTCTTGAGTTCACCATTTTACTTCTGGAGGCTCTCATTCCATATCAACACATGTACACATCCCTCTTTTTGCTATGCAAGCCTTTCTATGTTATTGAGATATTAGACTGAAAAGATTAGTGTAATTGCATAACTAAGAAACAATGAGTAATTCAATTAGAATTAATTATCATCATGGTGATCACGATAAGATAATATGGCATTAAACTGGGTATAATTATGTCATTTAAATACTGAACTGTGGCCAAACACAGACATCATTTTAGATAAATTTAAATCTAAAGGTTTTTTTAAACATTCTCATTACCTATGAAAAATATTTTCTCATGTCAAAATCACAAGCATAGCTAATCTTTCACTTTTTTTTCTAAAAAATACCAAATCTCTTTTGCCCTTTGATATATTATATTCCTTCTGAACATATACAGTTATCATTTGATTTCTCTCTACAGCCTAGAAAATGGTCAGTCTGTCTTATTATATATGCATAAATAAATAAATACAATAATTAAATAAATATTACAAAAAATAAAAAAAATATATAAAATATTTGTATCTAAATAAATTACTTTTATTAAATGAAAGGTTCCTTATCATGTTGTATGCTACACAATACATAATGGATACAAGGTATGTCTAGTTTAGCTGGAGACACTTGAATTGTAGTTGTCCACAAATAGCTAACTTAATCCTACTCAATATGCCTAGAAGGGTGTTTACCAGCTTTTAAAAGTTTTTCCTCTAATATTAATCTCATTCTAAATGTCATACCCATGTATGTGCCTTACAACTTTGTCATTTTGGATGTGTTGGAATTAAAAGTCAAGATTCTGGAGCTCCATTTCACCACATTTCTTCTATTATATCTACATACTTATATATCTATATCAGCCGTGCAACCATATGTGTCCCTTTGTAACAGCCATGGGACGTGGGGGTCTCAAACTGAGAGAGGAGCAGGTTAAACAATTTGTTCAAAGCAGAACCACAGCCCCCTGAGAGATTTAAGAGACAGAATTTTTGCCCCTCATTTCTGTACTTGAACCAAGATTCTGTAGGTTGAAAGCTGGAAACACACAGGAAAATAGCAATCTGACAATCTCTCTAAAGGATGGATTTCTATTTGGTGAATATTTATAGATGGTTCCACATTTTACTCAAATCGGTATTCAATCCTAATTTCAGCTTTGACTTTATAGCTTGTACTCCCTCCTTCCAGATACACTATTGAGCAAGTAAAATGAAAGTCTTTGAAACAATGTTTCTTCCTGCTTCAATTCACTTACCAAATAAAGAAAAAAAGGCACATTTTTCCTTGTACATTCTTCCTTGACCCTCCCTCAACCATTTTATGGAACTCTCAAAAACTGCAGCCAAAAAAAAAAAAAAAAAAAAAACTAAATTGCTTAGATGCTACCATTATGAGCTTCAAACTTAGCTTATAAATTGCATATAATTTGAAAGGTTTACTAGGATGATATGCACCTGCAAATTGTTAGCTAACACCCACAGACACATTTTATGGCTCGTGATCCGGTCTTTTAACAGCTCACAGTGAGGGCAGCTGGAAGAGTCTAAGAATGGTGAATACCTGAAATTTGTCCTAAGTGGTGTTGACATTACAGTGACTGAACAATACAACAAATCCTTTTCCCCTTAAAAAGATTTTTTTTTTTTGAGAAAAGTCCCCCCATCTAACATAAAAACAAAAATAGACAATTCAATATCTCTGGGACTCCAGATCATAGCCAACAATGCAGCTGCAAAGTTATAAAACAGCCCCAGAAGGCCTGATGATTATCAGTATCTGGCACCCTTCCAGGCTTAATGGCCTCTTCCTCATTGGAAAAAAATGCTCTAAAATGTGTTCCACAAGTCATTCTTTTTGTATATTTCCAGCGTATTGGTCTGAATGGTAATACTGAAGCCGTGGAGTTGTTTGATAGAGAACCACAGTGTTTTGCACTAATATGAAAATGATAGAGCAGCATACAAATCCTTTTTTCTTTTTTCTTTTCTTTTTTTTTTCTTTGTAAGAGGTTAAAAAATAATTCTAGACTCATTTGGTAAAAAAAAAATCAACAGTCATCCATGGATGATCATCTATTGAACATGCCAATCTAAAAGTATGTACTACAACAGAAAGCCTGAGTCCTTTTAATTGATTAAATTATTTTATTGTATTGTCATGGTAGCATGGAGCCCTGAATTCTTTCAGCTTATGTCTAAATGTGGTAAATAAATGCCCCCATACATATATGGTAAATGTTCTGTTTTCTATTAAGTTATTTAAAATCAGTAGCTGAGCTCACTGAAAAAGTCCTATGGATTAAAATTTTCAAATCTGTTAAACATACATTTTGAGCTAATTTGGAGTTAGTCGTTCCATATGCACAGGATCTGCAAATAACAAATATCATCATGGAAAAATCTTATTGAACTTAATTGAATAAAACCAACCTGGTCTCATGAAATTAAATAGGAGTCTTTTTTTTCTCAGAAAAAAGAAGATGATACAGAAAAAAAAAGAGGGGGGGGGGAGGGACATTGAACAGACTACAACTAGTTGAAAAGCCCAAAACAGAGGTTCTATTTGAATTTTATTGATTTGGCTGAGACAGAGTGGAGAAAGAGGCAAGAGATGGAGCAGGCAACAGCTCATCTGGACTGAATAAAAACTACCCTGTTTCTGCATTTTAAGGTGTACTTTATGATTCAGATCTGAGTATGACAAACACCTTGGAGACTTTGCCCTCTTCCCCATGGTACAGACCACTGAGAATCTGTCATGCTGCAGCTGGTATTTTTAGATGAGAATAGACTGAAACACCCTTTTTCCTTTTTTTTTTTTTTTTTTTTTTTTGATAATAACAGCAGAATTGGCAGTAGCACAGGGTTTATTTTAGTTCCAGCTTTCTTCAAATGCTCTCACAGTTTGTTATGTGGTGCGGCATAGTTTTGTAGCTTCAACATACTTGGCAAATCCTCCTGTATTTGCTCAAATTGCCCCCCACCCACAACACGCACTGCTAACCAGCACTGAGCAAATACTTCCAACTGTCTTCATCCTGGGGCAGAGGTCATCCCAATCGGAAAACAGGGGCTTCAGATGGTATTTCCTTTACAACAGCTAATTGCAACCAAATGTTTTCTTTGACAGAAAGGGAGGTATGTGAGTATCAGACCTGCTGGCCAGGCTAATTCTCCCTTCTCCAGCTGGTACTCACTGCACAGCTTTTGTCTTGAAGTTTCGTGTACTCCCTGCTGCCTGGTTTTAATTATTTTGTGTTGCTTCTGCCTTGTTATTCTGAATATTATCAGCAGCGATTGGTAAGTCAGGGCATAGGGATTCAGTTATTTAGACGTGGTACCTAGGGTAGTTTTCTCTTCACTGAGTCTTCTACACTGTTTCTTGGCTTTCTCCTGCCTTTGTTAGGATGGACAAGTAGAAAAGCAAGTAATGGAGAATCTTGGATTGGGATAGGTAAGACATGACATATATGCCTCCAGATTGAGTGGCAGGGCAAAACAAACAGATTATTGTCAGAATTCCCCTTATCCCACCAGAGGAGTGAACTACAGTGATCCAGGTGACCCACATGATCGGTTTGTCATATTTTATACGTTCTTCAGGGAAATCTCATGGCATCCAAGAAGACAGAAGTGATCTCAGTGAGAACCATGTTGAGCTTCCTCATGCTTTAGATTTGCCAGTTTTGTTTTTGTCTTCTCTGAACACAGTTACAAGTCCTCAAGCTGCTAGGCTTTCCCAGTTTCCAGATGATGGACCCCAATGGGACCCCTCAGGAATAAGGCAAACAGGATTTGCCCTGCACCAGTAGCCTCCAGCATATGCCCTAAAACTGTATTCATAACATTGCCTTTTGCCACCTGTACTCAGCAAGTTGTCACACACAGGCATTAACTTAGAGAATGGATACAAAGCCAAAAAAAAAAAAAAAAAAAAAACTTTAGAATAAATGTGTTACTATAAGAAAACAATTAAAAAGTCACCTTATGTAAAAAAAAAAAAAAAAAAAAAAAACTCCATATTTAAATACATGGATAAAGAGTCTACTCAAGATTAGCCAGAAACTATAGAGGTTTCACTGCCTGCCTAGCCTTTTATTTACAATACAGGTACATTCATGTGAGTAATTGTGAAGGACTGTGATGAGGATCTCACTTTAACAGCTTTCATTTTCTGGGTATTTATTAAACAAAAGAAACAGTGATTAGTAAACAAAAATATTCTTTTCTTTTTAACAAACAGAAGAGCAGGAGCTGATGGTACTATATATCTGTATTTTAAAATATTTCCTTGTCTTAAGTATTTATGTATAAACAAGACAATACAGAATGTGGCATGCACGAAAAAAAAAATCCTTAGGTAGATAATCTCACTACAGTATTGCAGCAAAACATTTCAAGACCAAATTCCTGAAAATGTGAGCAGATTTCAAAGTTAATCCATGCCATATTTCATGTTTAGGATAAAACTTCTGATAGTCATACAGAAACGTCAGTAGTAATATCTGAGTCTGTCTGGGAGTGAAAATGGTTGTAATAATAATGAAATGAGTCCTGTCGAAATTTAACCCTTGTTTAGATAATGCTCCCTTCTATATTAAAACTCTTTAAGGGTATGTAAACATAACATAACAAGTTATTTTCTTCAAAATTTAGACCTTTCTATATTGTTTTCCAGACAGAAATAATGATTTGCTTCAGTGCTGTAGTAGACAATTTCTGAGTGTAGAGAGTTACCCAAATCTAACTTCTGGGCCAATATGTTTGTTGACAAATCATCACAATGACTATTCTGTTGCCAGGGAATGTTAGGAATCTTACTTTTTATTTTATTTTTGTTTTGATCAGCTGCAACTAACTACTATGATCATATGTTGACCTCCCCACCTATTCAGTTCTATTCACTGAATGACAACAACATTTTTGCAATTTGTTAAAATAAATTGTAGAGTGATCAGCTAACACTACTTTGTTACTGGGTTTGTTTATGCCTTTCCATTGGTTGGAAATGGTTTCCATTCTTTTAGTTGTCTGTTACTTTGCCATAGTTTCAAAACATGAGCTATAATTTCTATATTTCTTTTATAGGATGATTATTTTTTGGAAAACGAAGTAGGTCCAGACACTTTTCAGAATAGCACTGACCTAAATTACTTATTCTAAACAATATACTTGTCCTAAACTTGTACTTTTTTTCTTTCTTTCTTTTTTTTTTTAAATAATACTTTTATAAATATATATGTTATTTCTTTGCAATATACCCCTATACTATTGTGATTTGGAACAGAGATATGCCATTGGCCACAGCAGTTATCTCTTTTAGACTGAGATGGGAGTTTATGGTGACTCTTATTAGATAACTAGCTCTTAGATGCTTAAATTAGAACCAAGTAAAATTTCACCCTGAGATTTTAATGCTTTCCAATATGATTAATATCATACATCTTGAGGATGAGCAACATTTCCCTGACTTTTAATATTCAGAGTGCTGTAGTATAAATTTGAAAAGGTAGGAAAAAAACTTTCTCTCCTGCTTCCTCAATGACATACCAGTTTAATATAGTGGAAAAATCTGCTTTATTCATATGGAGCTAAGAAAAGGCTCTAAGGAGGCCTCCAGAGAAGGAGGCCACATGACAGAGAGAACCTGAAGTGAAGGACAGACTTGGGAAAGACCGAAAAGCTCAGCTTGTGTTTCAAGAAGACCTGAAAATGGGGCCTGGAGTAAAAAATGGCAGAGCTGTGAGAATGAAATGAAATGATGAATATCAAGAAGCTGGACTTGTCAAAATATTTCAGTCTAAGAACCAATGAGGTCAAGAAAAGTCAGATAATGGGAGTGGGAAGGTAGCTTCGGTGATGAGCTCATATTGAGAAGCATGTAAAAAGACAGTGGGAACTGCATAGGAAGTTACAGCTTAAAAGGGATGATACAAACTGGTTGCAGGGAGTTTGGCAATGATGAACAGAGACCAGTGTGGAGTAGGCTGAGACACTGTCAGTGACCATCCGCTCACGCAAAAGGGGAAATGCAGTGGGGACCAATTAACTTTGCAAAAGTCTGGGGAGAAACTTCACTATCCAGTATTTCCTCAGTATCCTGCAGACTAGGTTTGAAACCTCTTCACGTGTAGAAACCCAAACGCTGCTCCAAATATCACTCAAAGAAGATGTTTGAACCACAGCCAGCAACTGACTTTAGGAAGAAATTCCACTCCAGACTATAATCATCTTGGTGAAGTATACATGAAAAGCATCCTAGAAAACGTGCATCACTGAATAGAGTTATGAGAGGTAAAAAAAAGTCAAGAAAAATGAAATGGAAATGCAAAAACAGAGAAACTCAACACTTTGTTGTAGATCATAAGGTAAATCTCTGCCAGGGCCAAACATTGGATTTAGTGTTTTAATCATAGAGGATTCTTCGTCATCAATGTTTTCCTTTAGTAGATCTTTACAAAATACATGACACTGAAGTGCTTAAAACAAGAATCAGGGGTTGCAATAGGTATAGCTGGAAACTGTTCATTTTCTTTTTAGCTAGAATGAACTTCCTATTCATGGGCAGTTCAGAAAGCATGAAAGAAACCCCTTCACTAAAGAATTTTGTACCTAAAAGGTGGTGTTTTTACCCATCTAAACAAGAGGTGTCCCATGGAAACTTATGATTTCTGAGAAGTGTATTTCTGTATCTCCATCTCAGTCAGAGCCTTCAGTATCTAATGGTCTTTAAAATTTGAGAACTTAATTTCATTAAAATTTTACCATAGACTCAGATGGTGGTAAAGTTGGTGTGATTTGCTGTAAGTGATTATGTAGATGGCAAATTGATCCTCTGTGCCAGACAAAGATCTTTCATAGGATGTTTTTATGTCTATTATTTCTCTACTTAAAAAATCTTTCCTGTTGCTTAGTGGTTTTAATCCTTGGATGTATTTGATTGGAACTGAAGTGGGCTGAGGAGAGACTTGCCTTGCCACTGGCAAGGTTCACTACCCTTCCTGGATACAGAGGGGCCAAACCCAGAACCACACATCCAAATCTTTAAAATATCAAGGAAAAGGAATCAGATGGGAACACTCAGTTCTAAATCCCCCACTGTGGCTTTGATCCCAGGTCAAATCCAAAATTAGAAGGGGCCCATTTTATGGCTCCAGTTTGAGTGCGTCCAAACTGTTTTCATCAGATTGTGCTCCAAGAAGGAAGAAATTGTACGTGATTTTGCCATGATTATGTATGAAGCCAAGCCTGAAACCTAACCTTAATTTTGCCTCTAAGCCAAACTCTAAACCAAACCCCAAATTAATACAGGTTTGAGTCTGACTTCCTTATTCTACCTGATTCCATGGCTCATAAAAATGTATTCTTGAATAATAATTTATTTTTGTTTTTGAAATGCACTAGATTTTATCTAATTCCAAATATATTCAAAAAAGCCCTGGATGTTGCAATACATGCTAAAGATCACTCTTATCTGTCTGCAAGTTTGAGTAGTGATTATGTGAGTAAAACATAAATAAGTAAATAATAAATAAATTTGAAAGAAAGCAACTTTTTTTTTCTTTTAATGCATTTTGTTGGGATAGCTCCAGAAACCAGAGGCAAATGAAGGAGAAGCAGCAACAGGGACCACCAGCAAACAGCAGCTGTGCTGTGAAACAACAGGACAAAACCACTTATGAAAAGTGAAAGATCTCCTCCTCCCCACTAAAAGTCTGTAGAAACATGTAAGCAAAGGCTACAAGCAACAACACTTCCACCCAAGGAACGGTCCAGTCCAAAACCAGTGAGTATCTAAGGAGACAAAATCACAGAATCATAGAATCATTAAGGTTGGAAGGGACCTCTAGGGATCATCTAGTCCAACCCCCTCTGCTAACACAGGGTCACCTAGAGCATGTGGCACAGGACTGCATCCGAGCGAGTTTTGAAGATCTCCAGATTCCATGACTATTAATTAAACTCTTCTTGAAATAAAGAGGAAATGGCAGCAAATAAAATGAAATAAAACAAAAAAGAAAAATCCTTAGTATCTGAAGAAATACAAATCATCTCAACATAAAACTGTTTAAGAATCATACATGCACAAGCTTACAAATAAAAAGTGTTAAAAGGTGAAAGGTGGGAATAACTACAGGGAAGCCAAAATGCTGATTTTCTCTTTTTTCATTTTTAAGTGCATACAGCTAGCTAAAAGATAAGGAAAATATAAGTAACAATACGTATTTTGCAACTACAAAACTACTAATATGCCATGTATTTCTGGTAAACATGAAAGAAAACGAAGCATCATAAAGTATAGAAAAATTTCCACAATTAGTGTGAATGTTGCCAAATGTATTATGTAGCATATTCTGATATTGCTTATTCATCATTCTAAAGGCTGTAGCCTCTAGCTGTACTTCACAAAAAAAAATAGACTACTGAATAAAAGTGAATTTATTGTCAAATTTTCTCTGAAAAAAAATGTTGTTTGAAAGGCATCAAACCATCTCATGGTTTCTTTTGGTTACCAGATTATTATTAGATGGTATTTTGTTATTGTATGTGTTTTGCAGAAGAGGTGGGAGACTGTAAGCCCTATTTGGTTATAATTCTCAGGGCTACTCTCCTTTCTTTGCCTTATTGAATTCAACAATATTTGCTTTGGGAGTTTTTACTACATCATCTGTCACTCAGTGCCTCGTTTTGAATTTTGCTTTGAGCTTGACACACTTGCTTTGATGCTTAGTGAGGATGCTTTTCATGTCTAGTGTGTTCTGAAAAGTAAATGTGTGCTTCTGTTCGGCTATACATGCTTCACCGTAGGATGATCACAGTACAGATCAAGCTCTAAACATTCCTCTGAACACCATTTTTTCCTACCAGTTATCCTTTTCATACTCAGCTGAGGGATCACTCTCTCATTGAGCTGTATGGCTGCATCTACAATACTCACCAATAAGGGAGAGGTTGGCGACAAGTATTGGATCCTGCTCTGTTTCACTGCCAGTTTATATTCAGGTCCTGTTTTGAATCATGTGAGCTACTCTAGGTGAATCTAATCCTAAAATAGCCTATATATGAGCCAGTCCTTGCCAAGAAAGCCATTGGCCCAGCATGTCTTCTCTTACTCCATGGTGGGCACCCTGCACCTCTCCCATGCTAGCAAGAGACCGCTTAGCTGGGTCAGCATGAGTTGCTGCTCATGAATAAGATTCTAGGTATCTCCAGAACCTCCTCTCTTATTCTGTCCCTATTCTTTTTTTTTTTTTTTGTCTTCCTGCATGTCTTTCTATCATCAGGGAAGTAATTAGGGCAATAATATATGGAAAATGAGTGAGAGAAGATTACAAAGGATTCTTTCTCCCTGGCATTTTCCTTTATTCTTTTCATCTATTTCATCTAATTCCTGTTATCCTCCAGGCATTTCTGAATTGTTTAGAGGCATAAATAATGATGAAAATCCTTCCAGTTGTTACATGCATGTGGTCATGAATACACACTTCAGTGTTCTTCAAAGAAAGAGTTCTGCTGCAAATATGTATACACACAGAGGAAGAAGTTCAACCAGCTCTTCTACTATGTTTGGTAACAACATAATTTTTCAACTTTTTAATTCTTAACAGCAATTCCAGTGCATGTAACAGAACCCAGCATACAAAAACCATAAGACTGTGACACCAGAAACCTGGATAAAGTGGCAATCAGAAGAGGAAATGATTTTTTTTTTTTTCCCAGCAGGAGAAATGTTACAATCCATTGTAGCTCATGGGCAGATTGCTCACCCACATTGCTTCCTTCAGGACCGTTTTAAGTTTTAGTTTCCTAAAAGGGGGTTTCCATATGGAAATTGAAGGAAGACCTAATTTGATAGCAATAAGATTTTGAAATGACATAGTGTGAATGAAAACATATATGCTGTTTTAATTGAGGTAGATATATCGAGACTTGTAAGATTAAAAGACAAATTGAGTATAGTATATTCTGCATGTATGGCTACAGACTGCATGTATGACTGGATCAAAATTATCTGCTAAGATTAGGCGATTTCACTTTAAGATGATAAATAATTGTTTTGATCAAAAGATTGGTATTAAATATACGTGTATTCATTCAGAAAATGATACAGTCAGATGATATTTTTCTGTGCTTTTTCATATGTCTAATTTGCACAATAAATGCCTATGGGATCTTAAAATAGGAGAAGACGTTATTTCCCCAGGTAACTTGATATCAAAATTACTCCTCATCTCCTCATCCATTAAATGAAGGAGTATGACCAGCCAAGACAGGTTGATGAGTGTTTAGCTGCAGGGAATCCTGATTTCCTGGGATATGTCCACTGCAAGAAATGTCTCAAGTTATTTCTCAGGCTGTAGGATCAACAGTCGGTTGGCTTGACAGGGAGCTGACTCTGGAGTGGCAGCGTTGGGCCTTAGGGGTCTAGCATGGCTTTAAGAGCCACGTGGCCCACTGCATGGGGCAATCACCACCATCAATTGACCTGGAGACCCTGACATCTGTAGGCTTGGTAACCTGTCACGATAGGCTTTATGAAGCAGATTTATGTTTAAATAATGTGCTTGTGAGTGTTTTAGGTTTCCATTTTGGTAATCGTTGTAAATCCTTTTTTTTTTTTTTCTATTTGTTTAAAACACAAAACAACAAAAACAACAAAAAAGAAAGGACTGAATAAACCGACCAAACCACTTTACCAAGTGCTTACTTGTAAATATGCCAAATATAATATCTGAAGATAAAAGGACTTAATACAGGTTTCAGTATTAACATCTGCAAATTTGCTGCTACTGCACCTACTACCAGGACCAGCTGTTAAAAGTCCACATCTGGAAGAATAATTATTTCAAAGCACACTACATGCAGAGGACTATAAATTTCCTGTTCCTTCTAGAAGGCGATAGCCAAATCCATTGAGATCTTTCTGATATTCAGACAGACATACAAGGATTTTTTCCTCGTATAGGTGTTAATTTCATGTTTATGTGTGTGCAAATGTGTGTTTGAACACACACATGTAATCAAACTTCTTACAAGGTACAGGGTTTTTGCCAATAAGAGCTCTGAGACCTGTGATTGTGGAAAACATACAATTGATTTCCTCTTAGCTAATGCACTGGGAACGAATTGTCTCAAAATGTCAGATGTACAGCATGATGCTTAGTTTAGTGAAATTATGCACATAGAATGGGAAAGAAAAATAAGCCCCAAAAGGGTACAGTTTAAACTAAATTAAGTCATCAGCTACTTGCAGTCATGTAATAGTCCCCAGGAAAAATCCTATGATGTGGGGAATTATTTTTTGCTAATTATTTATTAATAAATTATTTTATTAATTATTCTTGTTAAAACAGTATTTATGGATTTGTCTTGATTAAATAATTGCTTCCCATGAAGGTTTTAAATATAGAGGACTGGACCAGTAACTAGTATAAATTGCTAGTTTTTCCTTTGATATATATGAATTAATTTGGACTGCACAGACTGCAGATGCAGTAAAGGCAGTTGATAGTTGTACTTAGAAGACAAAGTGAAGATACTTTGAGAAGGAGTGCAAAATTCTCTGCACTTTGAACTTGCATCAACAAAACATAAAAACTATTGAGTTCAAAGGAAAAGGACAGAATAAGAAACAGTGCGCTCTCTGAACAGGATTTTTGGCTAGGATGGACTTGAACATCATCAGCTGAAGATATTTTGTAGAGCTATGAAATATGTCTGAGAAAATATAAAAAGGACTGTATGACAGTAGGTAAGAGAAGATACACACTCATTTTCACTATGAAAAAGTTTGTATTTTTTTTTTCCAAATTAAGAAAAGTAAGGAGAAAACAAGAAATGCACTAAGCTCACTGAGAACATAATAGATAGCCTAGAGGATACACTATAGAAATGAGTAAAACTTCTCTGAATAATAGCAACTTAATAATGTCTGGTGGTCCTGCACTAATATAGTCAGTTCTTTTTTTGTTGACTCCTGTTGCATTATAATATACATTCCATATCCCAAGGACTGTAATATGGAAATTTAACCAGAGAAATTTAATATCGTTACTGAAAACTCCCTGTAAATTATCATAATTGGACAAGTCGTTCACTTCTACTGCTTTTTTTATGGGATCAGAATTGATTAGCTGTTAGATAAAAAAAAATGTATTAATTAACAGTTTTATTTATCTTCAAACAGGACATGCTGGAAGTGAGTAAATCTGTTTATTGCCATGTAGTACTGTCAAATTCTGGGTGATGCCTCTGAGTGGATGAAAATAGACATCTCTGATGCCATACATGGCCTTTTTTTTTTTTTTTTTTTTTTGTGTGTGTGTGTGTGTCTTATCATTCTAACTCCCAGCTGGCCAAAATGTCAGTTACAACTTTTATATAAGTGTTTATTATTGTTAGTCACTGATATTTGTCCAAGACACATCACTTTCTCTTAGGATTTATATAGTGTCACTGTTGGCAGTGCTTAAATTCCAAGATTTACTAAGAAGCAGAAAATCTTTGTGTGGGTTTGTACATTTCTTTTCAGTCTATTTTTTTGGTCATGAATGAAGCTCAATTTTGAACATCCATAATTTTCTACAAACCTCACTGAAAAATGGTATTTGAAAAGGATTTGTTCTGGTTCAGAACCATAGCAAATTTCTGTATGGCTTCAAGGAATCTTGCACAGGACTATATTCAAACACAGAACAGAAGTTTCAAAAGTTTTAATCAGATTCTGCATTATGTCTATTTCTATTTTAGAAACCAGGGGAACTCTTTCTAGGAGCTTGTCCCTTTCCCTCCATCTTATAGAAGTTGGAAATGTGAATGCACCTGTGATGTTGGGGTGCCTCCTACGGTATAGCTTGTAGGAATACAATCCACAAAATTGTCTAAGATGATAGTCAAAAAGTGGCAATGCTTTCCTTTTGCTCCTTCACATTCAACATTAAGTTGGAAATACGTAGAATAAAAATATCTTCTTCCATGGGTTGAAATGATGCAAAGAAGAGCTTGAAAAGAACTGTACTGAATAAAATAAGTCCCAGAAACCAATTTCTGAAACTCCTACCTGACAGAAAAAAAAAAGAAAAAAACAGAAGGCATTATCTCTTATCACTTTCAGAAAAAAAATGGTTAAACTGCAATTTGCTCCTTGACAAATAGAACTGTGTGAATACTAAACGAGTACTAAGTGCTTTTTAAAGTCTCCATTAACTATTTGTGGTAATACTCATTCAGATTGCTCAACAATGACTGGCTAAAAACTCAAAACGTCAGGATCAGGTCCTTTATATTCACATGAGATGGCTAAATCCAAATCTGGGACTAGAGCATTATTTTTTTTATAATAGTGATTAGGGTATAACTGAAAAAAGAGCAAAATTAAAGAGGATAAAGCTTTGCTAAGATTTGCTGTCTTTTAAATAATTGCAGTCTTACAACCAGTCTTACTTGCCAAAGAGGCCACATATTTTGAAAGCTATTTATCTTTGTAATAATAAAAATAAAAATGTGCATTTCACCAAGTCATTGGTAAGGCGAACAGAACCTTGAGTACTTAGTAACTGGAATACTGTTCAATTATTTCCTCATTCCTCCTATGTGGTAGTCTTTGCAATAGATGGTGTCACTGGCATAAAAAACAAAAGCTATAATTTAATATGCATTAAAAACAACAACAAAAAAGATATGTAACTGATAATGACTAATCTGTTATTCGCTGCTGGTTTCATAAAGACCTGTTAGGATTTAGCCATACTTGAGGTCCTTAAGGTTTGACTGCTTTAGTTGGTCATAACCGGATGGGTCTGTTAGATTAATTCCAGCCTTCCAATAACTTTTTTTCTCATTTTTCTTTCTGGCAGCATAATTATTGGTTACATTATAGATGAGTATGAATGGTTATGTCAACATATTTCAGGTTGTAATGAGAAAACTATATAGGGGTATAATAAAGATAATGTGACTTTAGCTAGACTTTGTGAGCATGTTTCTTGATTTATGCTGTTTTTAAAACTGCAGCGATAACATTCTTGGGAGTAAACACAGTGAGGTTTTGTTACGCTCAGTGTCACTCCGAAGACATATTCCAGTTGGCCAGAGCCTGTGGCTGCAGCTGTCTGTACTTCATTACCCCACTTCTAGCACCTGCAGCTTTAGGAAATAGCTAAGATTTTCAGCTGACATCTTCTAGGCATTTATTTATGCGGCAAGTTAAAATGATTTAATCTGTGTGCTAGATGGGAGTGTTCTTCCGTTAAGAGTAGCACTGATGAGAAGAAAATGTGTTCTAATAATGCAAAGTAATGATTTGTATCCCCCTACTCAGGAGAAAAAGGTTAAACTAATGTTAATCTAACAAGCAGACACAGGTAATGAATTTCTACTATTTTTAAAGCCATCCTGCTTTATTTTTCCATTTACATTTTTGGGTGTTGTTGGAAGCTTCCAACAGTGTAAGCTATTACATATCATACTGTTTGTACTATTTAGACAGATAAATAACATAATGCATTAAAATAAAGAGACAGATAATAAATTAAAGGTATTGTCACAGTCTTAACTTGAAGTCCACTTTCCTGTCATATGAACTTTTCTCAAAAGTTCAGAACTTTTCCATGCTTTCACAAACATAGAAATATGAAGGATTCCTCACTCACGAGGAATAAGAGGAAAGCTGTTAACAGCTTTAACAATATGAGCATTAACATCTGGGTCGTGCTTAAAATCAATCCAAGTGTTAGAGGTATTTGAGAGTGAGGGACCTAATAGCACAGGAGTACTCTGCAGATTGCATGGGTACAATGAAATGGCACTCAGAATTATTATTCTATTAAATATTTCATAAATACTGTAATCATTTTAACAAACATCCTAATTCACTTTAGTTTTCTACATTCTAATGCAATCTGTGGGCTCAAAGAAACACATTAGCAGCATTAATCTGCTCTGGATTACTGTAGCGTAGGGATGAACGCATTGCCCTTTATGGATTTATTCTTTGCACAGATCTCCTTGACTACAGGTTGCTTTTATTAGGTCTATCTATGAACATTTGAACTGAGATTTTCATTATACTCTCTTCAGCTGTATAAATAACTGATATCTACTAAACGTAGGTTTAGTTGTCCTTTCTCAGACTTTAGATTTTTCCTCAACAAAGTTAATATGATGGATTTTATTAAAAAAAAAAAAAGATCAAAATCATAAATCTGCCAAACACCCCATACAATGAATTAGGAGGAAATGCAAGAAAAAATGTAGTGAGAGTGGAAATGTATTTAATGACAACCTCTGATCATTTTAAAATTCTATAACTGAAAATAACATTTGATGAATCCATGGAAATACTGTGGAGATAAGAATTATCTGATTGAAGTCTTGAGAAAAAAAAAAAGCCTAAATAGTTGTATTTCCAAATACAAAACAAGTTATACTCCCATTGAACTTTATGGAAATGTTAAAAGACTGAATTGAGAATACAGTTCAATTACTCAGGAAAACAATGTGGCTGTCTTGATCCATTTTTGCAATTAGGCCTTCTTCAAACAGGAGGTTTTCATGAATATAATATCTGAATAAAATGTCAAAATATCAGGGATATTCTAAATTAAGGTTAAAACTGATTAAAGCCAGATATAACAAAGATGTGAAAACACCTCCTCAAAAGCCTTGTTTCTATTGCCGATTGCACACATAGAGTAGCAGTTTGATTACCTAGAGACATTCCCAGGCGGAAGTCAGTTCTTGGCAAGAGTTAAATAGTAGTTAAATAGTTATCGTTGTGATAACTATTGCTATATATGTCCTTGTGATAATTATTGAGAATCGGCTGGGTGGCGGCGCTCGGAGGATGGTGATAAACAGAGTCAAGTCCAGTTGGAGGCCTGTGGCCAGTGGTGTCTCCTCAAGGGTCAGGATTGGACCCAGTGCTATTCAACTTGCATCAATGACTTGGGGGACAGAGTGCATTCTCAGGAAGTTTGCAGATGATACCAAACTGCATGGGGTGGCCGACACTCCAGAAGGCCATCCTGCTATTCAGAGGGACCTAGACAAGATGGAGAGTTGGGCAGAGAGGAACCTCATGAGATTCGACAAAGACAAGTGCAGGGTCCTGTACCTGGGGAGGAATAACCCCAGGCACTAGTACAGATTAGGGGTTGACCTGCTGGAAAGCAGCTCTGTGGAAAGGGATTTCGGAGTCCTGGTTGACACCAAGTTAATCATGAGGCAGGAAAGTGCCCTCATGGCCAAGAAGGCCAATGGGATCCTGGCCTGCATCAGGAGGAGTGTTGCCAGCAGGTTGAGGAAGGGGATCCTGACCCTCTCCTCAGCTCTGGTGAGGCTGCACCTGGAGTATTGTGTGCAGTCCTGGGCTCCCCAGTATAAGAGGGATGTGGAACTTCTAGAGAGGCTCCAGCATATAGCGACAAAGATGATTAAGGGACTGGAGCATCTATCTCCTAAGTGAGCTGGGCTTGGTTAGCCCAGAGAAGACTGAGGGGAGATCTGATCAACATGTACAAGACCTGAGGGGTGAATGTAGGGAGGATGGGGCCATGCTCTACTTGGTGGTGGCAAATGACACGACAAGGGGTAATGGGTACAACTTGAAAAACAGGAAGTTCTGCCTCCATATGAGGAAGAACTTCTTTCCTGGGAGGGTGACAGAGCCCTGGAATAGGCTGCCCAGAGAGGCTGTGGAGTCTCCTTCTCTGGAGATCTTCAAAACCCGCTTGGCTGCAACCCTGTGCCACGTGCTCTAGGTATCCCTGCTGGAGCAGTGGGGTTGGAGTAGATGATCTCTGGAGGTCCCTTCCAGCTTCAACCATTCTGTGAATCTATATGATTCTGTGATTCTGTGATAACATGAAGATTTTTCTGTATACTCGGGATAAGTCATAATTGTGATATCTTAGATATTACCTTGTAAAAATAATCAGTAAAATTTGTTTAATAAGCAATTATAAGTGATTAGTGTGATTACTCTGCAGTGTTTTCAGGGAGTATTTCCTGGAAGGCATGCAGGTGTGTGATATTTGTCTCTTCTGCAACAGTAGAACTGCAGGAAAATGAATCTGTTTGTTACATACCATTCAGCCAGAACACGTTTGGTACATGAATTGTTGGCCTGTATGAGAAGTAGAAAAGAGATGCTTTTTTAAAATAAGTATATACTATTTCTCTTATAACTGAGCTACAGGGATGCTTTACTAAGCACAATTTAAGAATAAATGTAGTATGAAGATCTATATTACAGTAAAAGTTATGAATTTCCAGTTATGAAAAATATGCAGTAATAAAAAGTTATGAAAGTTATAAAGTAATTCAGGAATGTAAAGGATTAATTTGGTAAAGGAAGATAAAGGATTTTGGTAAGTAGTAGAATGAGTATTTCTGTTTCTATTTCTTTCTCCTCCACCTCTCCTTTCTTCCTCCCTGTCTTGTCTTAGAATATATACCATAGAATCATAGCATCATAGAATCATAGAATGCTTAAGGTTGGAAGGGCCCTCTAGAGGTCATCTAGTCCAACCCCCCTGCACGTGCAGGGTCACCTGGAGCACGTGGCACAGGACTGCGTCCAAGTGGGTTTTGAAGATCTCCGGAGGAGACTCCACAACCTCTCTGGGCAGCCTGTTCCAGTGCTCTGTCACCCTTTTTTCCTTAAGTTCCTGTGGAACTTTTGGTGCTTCAGTTTGTGACCATTACCTCTAGTTCTGTTGGTGGCCACCAGTGAAAAGAGGCCAGCACCATCCTCCTCACTGCATCCCTTGAGGTACTTATAGACACTGATTAGATCCCCTTTCTGCCTTCTCTTCTCCAGGCTGAACAGGCCCAGCTCCCTCAGCCTCTCCTCATAGGGCAGATGTTCCAGGCCCCTGATCATCCTTGCAGCCCTGCACTGGACTCTCTCCAGCAGCTCCACATCCCTCTTATGCTGTGGAGCCCAGAACTGGACACAATACTCCAGATGTGGCCTCACCAGGGCTGAGTAGAGGGGCAGGATCACCTCCCTCGACCTGCTGGAGACGCTCTTCTTAACGCACCCGAGGATCCCATTGGCCTTCTTGGCCACGAGGGCACACTGCTGCCTCCTGGTCAACTTGTCATCCACCATGACACCCAGGTCTTTCTCCGCAGAGCTGCTCTCCAGAAGGTCGGTCCCCAGCCTGTACTGGTGTTTAGGGTTATTCCTCCCCAGGTGCAGAACCTTGCAGTTGGCCTTGTTGAATTGCATGAGGTTTTTCACCTCCCAGTTGTCCAGTCTGTCCCGGTCCCTCTGGATGGCAGCGCAGCCCTCTGGGGTATCGGCTACCCCTCCCAGTTTGGTATCATCAGCAAACTTGCTGAGGGAGCACTCTGTGCTTCCATCCAGGTCATTGATGAATAAATTGAACAGAACTGGACCAAGGACTGACCCCTGGGGGACACCACTAGCTACACGCCTCCAACTAGACTCTGCATATCCGTCATAGTTTCACAAGTTTGAAAATCTATACCTTAAATGGTTCAAAAATAGATGATTAAAAAAGTAAATGAAATTATAATTATATAGCTAAACAAAAGGATTTTTTTAACTTACTCAAATTATGAATGGCTAGACCAAATATTATCTGTCTTATGAGAAAAGACAGATGAGAATGCTGGGCCTGTTAGTTATGCTATGTATGCATGAATTTTTGCACACAACCTTACTAAAAGCTGTGTTTCTTCCAGCCTTCATCTACACCTTTCAAAATCTTACTACTTCAGTAGCTGACATCTAGATTTCAATCAGGTTTCCATAATGTTGAAAGCGCTTTTTATACCAAGTGCATCTTTTTTAGTGAAACAAATATGGAAGGAACAGATAGCTCTGTAAAGACTTCCAAATATTTAATAGAAGAAAATTGCAAAATTCTTTTAAGGACTTTGCAACAGTCGAAAGGACAGGTCAGATATATATGCTGAGGTGTACGGTGTGTTATGTAAGGATCAAGTCTCAATGGACTGAAATAGCAGTTTTATTTGAGGATGACAAAATGAATCACGTAGGCTAAACAATTCTTTAGAATATTGGCTTCTTAGCAGAAATACATTATTCACTTTTTCATAATGCACAAATGAATTTTCTAAAATAAATTTATTTTTACAATTATGCTACAGAGAAGACTGGGAGAATATCAGGGAAACTGATTTATCTTGTCAGAGGTATGATATCTTTGTATAAGGTCTGCAATGCAGCTAGAATTTCCATCTGGAGCATAGAGAGTTAAATTCCCAGAGAAACTCAGGAATTGCTATGTTGTTCTTTAAGGTGTCCTCCTGCCTTCTCGTATTGCTAAACTGAATGCTCAGTCAGTTTAAAACCACTAATCTAATATTTAATCCATCTTCGGTCAGATCAGTTCGTTCTTACACTGCCTTTGGAGTTTTCTGTCCTGTTACAATAGTGCCTGCTGGGCTCATCAGATAGATTTTGGTTCAGTCTGATGTGGAGGAGGGACTCAAACTTCTCTCTCCATTAATCCAGAGAGATCCTCTTACCAATGATTCAGAAAAAAGATTGTCAACAGTTAATGTTGCTTGTCATTATATAATATGCCAAGGACTAGTTTCATAGTATTTTTAGGGAGAATACCAAGGCCTGGGAGTCTAAGGCAGGGAAGAAATTGTGTGTGGAAAGAAACTTGGCCCTATACCCAGCAAAGAGCCAGAGATTCCTAGTTTGTAACATTTTCACGGGGTTTCACAGGGTCTGCTTGCAGTCTGTTGAAAGCAGGCGTGGAAAAACAAGTGAAGAAAGTCCTTACAATGCGACAAGGACAGTTTGACAATGCTATACAACTTTGGAGTATCTACCTGTCTTTTAGCAAGAGTTATAGAAGATTTTGCTGAAAGGGATTTCTGAGAGGCATTACAGTGATAAGAAATAGGCTATATACTATTACCCTGTTTCTTTCATTATCTCAGACTGGACAGTAATTTTTCCTGTATTAATTGTCACTTCTTCATCATTACTCTCTGAAAAAAACAAACAAATAAACATTGGTTTGTTTGTAAAAATTCCTACAATGATAATTTAAACATTAGTCTTCTAGAGCAAACATTTTGTAGAAGAATTATTTTGATCTGACAAGATTATTTTAAGTTACTTTTTAATTTAAACACTAATAAAATAAAATCTATTGCTCATTGTTCACTATATCCTGTGTTTTGAGTGTTTTAGAAAAATCCACAAATCATTCAGATTCTTTCTGATATATTTTCCAACATCTATGGCAATGATTTATTCAGTAACTTATCTCTATTTTCTGCAAACCAGTTAGAGACCTGCTTAATTAGAGGTTAGCAATATTTGGAATTTTCATAGGTCCACTATAGAGATTCAAATTAGTTTAAAATATGTTATAAATCCTGTTACACCTGTACTTATTTTTTGAGTAGCCTAGCTGATTCCACTGAAAATGCTTAATCCGGATAATTACTCATATCCGTAAGTATTTGCAGGATTGAGAATTAAGTATATCAGGCATCTAAAGACACATATAGGTACCTAATGGGATTTTCAAGAAGACTTTGGCACAAAAGTGCCAGGTAATGAAAATAATGTAAAACGGTGGGATATAAACCTTGAAAAAGTCTGTGTAACATGAGATATAGATATAGATCCCAGACCCCATTTCCAGGCATCTAACAGTGAGTTGCACAGAAGACTTGGTTACCTCAGTCTGTCTAGACAAAGCTCTGGCAGAGATAATCAAAAGGCTAATTCTAAGTGTTTTATGTGTTATTTTTGGTCATTAAAAACAAAAACAGGAACCTATTGTAATTTGAAACAGACACCTAACTCTAGATATTTTAAATTTTAAAAGTCTCCCTCTCTACATCCGTTATACTAAGAGGTTTAGAAAATTAATCTCCTTTTCTCAAGTCAATCTTTGTTGATATGCTCGCTCAGTATCTTTATAGGAAGTCAAAAGTGAATATCTCTTTACCTGTACAAAATTATAATCTATAGATGATCCCTCAAAAAACAGGAAAGGTGACATAATGCAGTGTAATGTATACGGTCTTTAAATAGATTTTGTCCTTTTCTTTTCAAGGCCACAAGAAAAACAAATTACCTCAATCATTTTAGCAAACTTATTCCAAAAATAATTTTATAATTAGTATTTGCATTAGAAGTATAGTGTTTGTAAGAATTTAAGGGCAATGACAAGACAGAAGAGAAACTTCAATTGATCATTGCAGGTTATGATTAGCTTTTAAAAGCTGAAAGCACTTTGCTAAATATTTGCAGGTTTAACTGCATAAATACAGAATAGAGAATAACAGACAGTATAGACATGCTGCTGAAAAGGATCTGTGGGTTATAACAGATCATAAGCTGAACGCAGTCAACAAAGCTATGTTATTGCACAGATTATATACGTACAGGCAAACATCATAATGAAATGTATAAACATTGTATGCATTGTTTAAGTGACATATGAAGTAGCTCTTAAATTCTGTTTGGCCTTGGTTAGACCTCAAATGCAATAGTATGTCCAGTTTTGGACTTTGTTCTTCAAGAAAGATATGAACCGATTGGAGCGCGTCCAAAAGAGAGTAATGAGAATGATTACAGGTCTAGAAAACATGGCCTCTGAAGAAAAATTGAAGGAATTAAGATTGTTTAGTCTAGAGTTGAGGAGACTGAAGGGAGCTACAACAGCAGGCTACAAAGAGGTAAAAACAGGGGATAGGAATAAACAGTTTTCCATGCTCACTAGGAATAGCAGAAAAGTAAAACAGTTTTAAATGAAACTAAGTTTAAACATTACTGAAAATTTTCTAGCAACAAAACTGGTTGAGCTCCATTATAAAGGGGCTGTGAAAGGAGAGTCTTAAACTATGTCCTTATGTTGTAACACCTCTTTTAGGAAGGATACAGGTTTATGAGATCTTTGAGACAGGATAACATAACTCTACAAGATATCTTCCAACTCCATGCTCTGTGGTTTCATAATTAACTATTTTGCACTCTTTTTTTTATTAGGTGAGATAGAGCATAAACTATAAATAATATTTCATTATGCAGAGGTAAAACTATGGTTCTGTTATTTGGTTATGTGTGTTTTCTTGCCTGTGGTTTTGATTAAAAGTGGGGAAAAAAATCTTTTGTGTTTGTTTGTTTGTTTGTTTGTTTGTTTTGCCTGGGTATCGCTGGTACTTTTGTTGTTCACCCTTTCCCTGTTATGACGTGACAACAGTGATGCTCCCTTGAGCTCCCTAGAACTTCCTGCAATTATGCTGATGATTAAGCGTTTTGGTACCTTCAACAAACTCTTGTTACATAGGAAATAACAGAGATACAATTATTCTGCAGGTAAGTTTCTAAAAGAAAAACAAATAATAATAATAAATGAAAAAGAAAAAAAAAGGAATTGTTAACTTTTTTAAAAAAAATAATAAACTTGTTCCAATTTCAGCAAAGTTGTTGACCACTTACTTTGGTTTAGTGTCCTGGGGAATATTCAAGATTCTTTTGCAGGCTGTAATATAATTTTGCATCTCTTATAAAAGCATTCTGTAAACTTCATCAGAAATCAGTTAACATGTTACTTTTGCAAAGATGTTTTTATTTGTTCTGTATGTAGAAATTCTTCACACCCTAAAGTTAAAATCTTTTAAGAAAACTTTGGAATCAGCAGTTTTTTATACTATTGAGTTAGCTCATTTCTGCAAAGTGTTTTCACCTGACTAAATGATCATTAACATATGGCTTACTTTTGCACACCGTCTGATGGGGAAATGATACACTTGTTAGCATAACCCAAGGAAAGAGAGATCAGCTCACACAGGGTCCTTTTACCTCTGATAGTGTCCTGGCCATTGGGATAGAAAAAAAACCCTTTGCAGGAGTACTCTAGCATACTTAGACAACCTTACAAGAATCTTAAGTCATTTTGTGCATTTTAAATATAAAGGTCTTTAAACAGACCTCTAACAGAACTTAAAGTAGTCCTGTTAGGTTTCTTTTTTCATGAGTTTGCTCAGTGGTTTTCAAACCATTATCTACTTCCTCCCATAATATTTGGTTCACAACCTGTGAACTGCAATGAAGTCCTGTTCTTGGCCTCAAATTGGTCTCCTGCTAGTTTTCATTTGATGCACCTATGCACTAATATGGGAAGGGACAGTGAAGTAATCATTCCTCTTCACCTCCATGCCAGTCATGATTCTATGGGCCTTTTTCTTATCCCTCCTCCCTCCACAGGCTGAAGTGTCATAATCAGGTCTTCCTCCTTGTTTGTAATTTTAACTCTTTATCATTGAAGTGCAGTGTATTCTTATGGTGCTCTAACCCTTCTAAGTAAGTATTGTATGATTGTCATGCACACACATGGAAAAAAATCACTATCACAGTACAAAGACCTGACAGTTGGAGGGTCTCCTTTCACTCTCTTACCCTCAAGGGTTTACTTACATTTTCCTGTTATAAACACTTTTCTGAAGAACAAGCACATTGAAATGGCAAAAAAAGTCTAACTACACATTAGATATACTTTTCCCGTGCTTTGAAGATAAAAAGTGCTGCATATGTGTGTATTCTTATTTATAGTTTATTTTGGCTGTTTGCTCCAAACCCCTTCTGCCCCTTTCCTCGCAGATGCTTCACTTCAGCCTCACTTTCACTGCCCTTGTTGTATCTTTCCTTCTTATCTTGTCCCTCTTCCATTGCTTCTACCACGCATTTTGTCCCCTCTTCATCTCTTCCCAGCATCACCATGCAACAAAGAAAATGGGAAGAAAATGGAAAAAATAATATGACAGCGGAAAATCATTCATGAACCCTGTCTTCTCTATTCTCTTAACCCTTTGTTTACTGTCTCTAAAGTGTTTAGGGTAGAAACTATTCTTTATTCTCTGCTGTCAAGGTTTGTGCCATGACCACTGTTTTGGTTGTAATTCCTGATGTTTTTCATATCGTATACTATGGTGCTATTGATGTTTTGGCTGAAATAAAAAATAAAGGAGAACCTTAATTGACTAAAGATCTTGCTTTAGGTAACAGAGAGATAACTATTAAATTACGTCTGAATTTGCTGTTATAAATGTGTGCTTTGTTCTCCTTATTGCTCCTTAATGAAATCAACTGTCTTTTTCATGAGACTTTTTAACACGTTTATAAGGTTTTAATATTCACATGTTCTGAGTTTAAATGTAGGACTGCTTCATCACATTTATTGATTCAGTTTGCATGTCATAAATAGTTATTTTTGTGATATTTAAAATATCTGGATGTTATCTTCTGGGCTGCTGAAGATGCTAATGATCTTACAGAGTTCATAGAAAGATACAGTGAGCATTTTTGTAAACGAATATTTTAATTCTTGCTCCTGTGCAAGAAGGACTTATTTAAGGACTTATTTGCAAGGACTTATTTAAGGACTTATTTGCAAGAAGGACTTACTGAAGATGTGCACTTATTTAAGATGTGCCAGTGATGTTAAAGATCCCAGAGCTTTCCAAGTCAGATGCTTTGCTGTCATAGTATGCCTGTAGCATAATACTCAGTATTGGACAGGTCTTTGTTAGTTAAAGTAGAGACTGCAGGACTGAGACAGGAACTGAAATTCTCATTACTTGCATATTAGCTTGCTTTCAAGCTGTCATGAGGAGAAAATCAAATGAAAAATCCCATATCTTATTCACTTCTTGAAAGGTTTAGAGAAACTTTTAAGCATAAAAGGATTTACTTATTTGATTAGGGCTGACGAAGTTGGAACTTAGCTATTCCCGGGTGCTGAACAGATGCCCATAAAAAGAGGAGTTCTTCCTCTCTCCACATTGATGTAATTTATTAGTTTACTGACAGATTACTCAAGACGGAGATAGTTGCTTACCACAGTTATGAGTCAGATTGATTTTAGGAATACATGGTTTGTACAATTAAGGCCATTGTGTGTCTTCAAGTCATAGCCTGTTTGTTTACATAAGAATAAGAACTGTATATATTCCATTCAACAAACTTATTTGTGAAAGTCTTGGTGGTTTAGCCCTGTAATCCCAAAGGAGAAATAAGGATGTAAGAATTGTCTATATCCCTAGATTGCATTGGACAGTAGACCACATCATATAAACACCACAAATCTCTTTTGAATCTCATTTTTACTTTTGCTTTGTTTACAAAATGTTTTAAAATCTTTCAAGTATCTCTTATCCTAAATAAGACTAATAGATTGTAGTGATCTGTACATGAATGTCTTGTCCCTTGTATGAAGCAGATGGATTTTTTTTTCTGTTTAAATTGACTATGTTCACTTAAGTTTCACTAGAAACCCATAGCTTCTGAGGTAATGTTTCAGAAAGTACACGAAAATTATGTTGCCTGCAAAGTGTTTAAAGTTAGAAAATAAGATTGCTCACACAATTATCTAAAGGTAGAATTACAGTTTTTTTAAAGTGCCCGTTAGCTTCAGTTTATAGAAATATATGTAAAGAAGGAATTGGGGAAAAATGCAAAGAATGTGTTCGAAAGAGGATGGAAAAGATAATAAAAAAAAACACTGAATGAAAGAAATATGTCTGCAGTAATGAATGCAAAAGTTGCTAGCAATACAAGATTGAAAACAGTGCTATTTTAAAGGTATTTTTAATCATATTTCTATTATTTGTCCACAATTCGTGTCCAAAATGAAGTTATATTAACGTATTTTTACTGTGTGCTTGGATTAGATTACCTAAAATCTCTGTATTTTCTAAAACTGCATTTACATTTGCTTTGTTGTTTTTTGTAAGCAATTATTTGACACCAATGGCTATGAGATCTATATACTAAGTGCTGTACAGAGTAAAGATATGCATACATATAACAAGATAGCTTGTTAGGAAACACAAGAGAGATGACAGAAGCATTTTTTCATATGGTAAACAGTGGTCTCAGCAAATCAGAGACTTAGTTATGATCATGTATTTTGTAGACCTCGAGGCTGAAAACATATTTAAATGCTTGAAGAGAAGCTATGAGCTGATCTTAAAGATGTTAGGGCAATATCTACTGCACATGAAAGGCAACATGAAAGCAGGAAAATGCTGCTTCAATAAAAATTGAATAAATGGATGATGACAGAAGTAGAAGTGGGAGCCGGCTTCCTGTCGCTCTTGTCTATACCACGTTTGTCAAAAAGAAAAAGCAAAAGTCTTTAGATGTTCTTGACCACAAAGCGGTTTGAAAGATGTTCTATAATTCTGCTTAGAATACAAGGCAAATCCACTGAGATCTGTAAAAGGAATGGATGACATGTTCAGTATCTTGGGTTACAGGGCGCATAACCAAATGATCTTCAGATTCTTGGCAAGTGCTCTAATCCTTGCCTATACCATGTTTATGAGAAAAAAGGAAAATAAGAAGAAAACGAAATAAATTTAAAAAAAAGAGCAAAAGGGAAAAACAAACAACATCCACCTCTTTCTTCAGAAATGAAAACCTGATCGTAATTGGTGATGGTGCCAGGAGTTTCTCTTTGGCTTGTTATAGAGACAGTAGAAGTAGAAGTTTAACTTACATGCTCTTGGGAGGTCTTGAGATATATCCAACTTTCGCTTTTAGAATGTATTGTTTATCTAAAGAACACTTTGTTCCACTAGGTGTAAAAATTAGGAGCAATTATAATGACTGCATGAATGCCAAGCAGTTACACTTCATCTAGACCAATGTTGGTATTTCCAATGCATCCAAAATGTTCTGATTGCCTCCAAGAAATTTTGAATGACATTCTAAGGTAAGGTCTCAGTTTAAACATGATACATTTAAGCTAAGTATTTCAAGGTTAGAAGAAGATAAATGGATAATGAAAATTTGTCTTCACTGTTTTTTTTTCATGTTTCTAAATAAATTTATACACAAAAGGTCGTGTTTCTTTATGCATATCTTCATTAGTGATGAATGCAAGAATCACAGAATCACAGAATGGTTGAGTTCAGAAGAGAACTCTGGAGACCGTCTAGTCCAACCCCCCCTGCTCCAGCAGGGGCACCTAGATCATATGGTACAGGGTCACATCCAGGCGGGTTTTCAAGAAGTAGCCACAAATTGAAAAATAGCAAGAGGAGATAGAAAGAGGACCTGAGCAGGAGATAAATTAAGAAAATAAGAAAGAGGATAGCCACAAATTTAGGGGTTACCACACTTTACACTTACTATCTGATTGACAACCTGAATTCTATCCTTGATTTTTTGTTATTTATTGAGTTCTAGGAGGATCAGTACTGGCTAGCTGTTTTTCAAATAAATATAAAAGAAAAAGTTTTCAGGACCTGGTGTCCTTCCTTATAAGATTCTTAGCCAGCTGGGGAAGGCATATAGAGAATTTTTGGTGTATATGATAATTCTTGGTTAGAGGATTTCATATTTTTGTATCATGCCAACAACTTCTGGGGAAAAATAAATAAATAAATAAATAAATAAATAAATGTTTAGTACCTAACTGACAGTCAGACTACAGAGTATGGTGGAAGAAAAAGGCAGGCACATGCCTATGTGGTAGCACAGCTCACACTAGATATCCCAGAAGGAACTTTCCATTGTGCTGTGGAAAGGAAATGGATGAAGGATTACTGGAATTAGTTTTTAGTGGTGACAAATGGTTCTGGTGTCTCAGGTCCTAGCAAATTTTGAAAATAGGCTCTTAATAATCTCCTCAAATAAGCTGTGTCCAGGAACATAACACTTTTTTTCTTTTATGTTTTAAAATATCATTCTATATACAAATCTACTATCTGTATAATTTCTTTTTTCAGCCACAGAAACCAGTATAAGATTTGATATTAATAAAATATTGATGATGTTGGAAAACTGGTAAGGGATTTCTGTAACAAACCATTTCACAGTCCAAAATATCCAATGATTTTCTACAAATGGTACATTTTTTTTTAAAGATCATGCTCTGAAAATAATTGCTGAAGTGACTCACATTCTCCAATCCACTGGAAAAGAAAAAAATGAAATAAGAAAATCTTTAGCCAGTACACTGGTTACAAATGGTTGCGATTTTCACAGCCTAATTGTGTGGAAATTCCTCAGAGGCACATGGCTCTGCTAGCAGTCTCTGCAAGCTCTCTCTGCTGATGTTTTCATACTGTTCATTTAGAATGAACATGATTTTACAATGTAAATATCCTCCAGCTGTTTGTAGAGTCTTGAACTGGCACTGGCATGTCATTCTGGTTTCCAATCAATGTAAAAAGTTTCTCTCTCTCTTTTTATAACTTCTCCCCTCCCTTCCTGTCTCCTGATCCCTCTCCTCACCCCCACCTCTTTATTTCTTTGTTCGTTTTGGCTAAGTGTTTAAGTAACTGGCAGAAATTTGCTAAACATCACATGATCTATTGCAAACAACATAGAGAGGACTTCTGAAGTATTTATGTGCTGCCTTTTAGATATTCTTTAATGCTTTGCAAAAGTATACCCATTTGGTACTAAAGGGCATACACCAACATCAAATAATTTCCAATTTCAAATAAATTGTTTATGGAACTTTAATGTTGTTAACACATAATTCAGGAAAAGGCTTATTTTCTGCCTTTTTTAAGTAGAGACTGTCTCTAAATTTGTCTTAAGGCAGCATACATTGCTCCCCCACTCCTTAGGCAAATATTTGTATTCCATTGTAGTACATGTTTGGTATGGTTCATGCTAACCTACTCTTTGCAGTACGTATATTTTTTCCAGTAAAATGTCAGTGTAACATCTTAATAGTGGCTCCTGTAATAATCTTGTAATTGCTTCGAATTAAGAATGTTAATTTGCTTGCTTGCTCAGTTTTCTAGAGAACTTTTTCTTGGCTTCCCTGTTTGCCTGATTGGTGGCCTAGTAAAGAAGACAGATCAAGTTCTGTTTGCTTCCTTGTTTAAGCTTGTTCAGGTATGAATTCTGGGTTGGGTGCAGGGTGGTCGTGATGTTTTCCATAATCACTTTCGAAGTGACCTTTCTTTAGATTTTAAGCTTTGCAGAGAGCTAATACTTTTATTTTCTAGTAGTGGCATTCAACACAAACCTTATCTGAGGTCTTACCTCTACATATTTAATAATATATTCTGTACCTATTAATGTCCTAAAGGTGTGGATGAATGAACAACTTACTGTGCCATCAAGGTTTTCTGTATGTGGACATTATGTCTTTTTTTTTTTTTTTTAGATATCTTTCCTTCTTCAGATTTGTGATATCATTTATGTGAAATCAAAGAGATGGAAGAACATACATTAGCATACACATACATTCATAAAGGATATTTGAAGGATTTGCCTCTGTGTCAATCATATACAATTCAGAATCAGAGGTTCAAATGACTTTCTTAAAATCAAATAATAAGAATCAAATCACAGCAAGTATTTCAAAACAGGAATAACCATGTTACCTGTAAAAGAAAAAAAAAAAACAGTATTTACAACTTTTAAAGGGGGAAAAATATTTCCTTAGAAATTATCAAAGCAAATAATATATGTATACATATCAAAACAGTACAATAGGATATGGTATATAATCAGGATAAATTGTCAAGAAATCACAACAAACATTTCTCTTTATTTTACTTTTTTTTTTTTTTATTGCAGAGTCTCTATAACAAGAAAAGCAGAGCATGTTGACTTGACTTGAATAAGTTGCTCACATGGTTTAACATGGAGTATTCCCAAGTAAATTAATGTATTGCCATAAGGAGGTACAAACCGGGTGAATGACAAAATACTTGTCAACAGCTCATTGTCAAAATGGATATACAGAACTGAGTTTTACCTCTATTTAGTGTTTTGGTTTAGTTCTGTTTTAGCTCCTTCTCAGTAATAGTGAAATAGTGGATACCTATATAAATCAGAAAGCTCTAGGCAGCTCTCAGAAGTTGCAAGCAGACCAGAGAGCCTAATTAGCATTCCAAAAGGGAATTAAAATCGGGGAAAATTGAGAAAATATTCTTTCCTTTTCTCTCTCTCTCTCTTTTTTTTTTTTTTTAAGAAGGATGTAATTCATCAGTATAAGTGAAAGTATCTATATTTAGGGCTGCATGGACACAAGACAAGTGGTTTTAAAAAAGGCTCTGCAGGATATAGTGGAATTCAGGCTGAACATCAACAGAACGTTGTGTAAAAGGATCTTGCAGAGAGGAAAGGATAACATGTTTACATATCCATGGCAGGTAAGAAGAAAAATAATGGGTTTAAATTACAGGAAGGAAGATTTGGGTTAGATATTACAAGAAAGAATTTAAACAGGAAAGCCAGAGAAATACTGGAATAGATTGCCTGAGGAGACTGCATAATTTCTGCAACCTGGTTATTAAATTACTATAGCTGAGACCACTCCCTGGCATACCATTACTCGGTGAGCCTGATAATTCTGGGAAATACGTTCTGAAAGGATGGCATGCATTCCTATTGCATTCAGGCTACAAGATCAGACACCTTTATTCTTGCTGTTAAAACTTGGATGTGAGAAAAAAAAGCATATGTTCAATTTTTGACAGACTCAGTTTTCTCGGTCTTGATCATGTTACAATTGCTGAGGCCACACTCTCTCTCTGTCATTCTGTGGAGCCCCACTTGACAGCCCAACTAAAGGAATTAGAGTTCAGTTCCAACCCCAAGTTAACTTATTGCTTAGTCTCCTTTCTGAGACTGTAAACAAGGGTATCAATAGATACCAAATGTGACTGTGGTTTTTGTAAATTAGATGCTGATTGAGACCAGTGATTCACTTAATGTAGTTTGATAAATAGTTAGCAGATAAAAATACATTTTAGTCACTGTCCCTATGGTCAAAAACCCAAACTGGAAACACTCCAAAATCCACTACCAAACCTTTGAATGGCTTGTTCCCCAAATTATTACTATTATTATTAATATTATACTCATCAGGCTATGTTTTAATGCATTTCAGAAATGTTCAATTTCAGAAAAGGAGAAAAGTTATCCCAATTTAGAGGCTAAAGATTGCACAGCGGTTGAAGGCTTTACTTAAATGCACACATTTACATTTTATGGTATATGCCACCTCCTTAGGAGCAGCAACATTATTTGTTTCTGTTTTGGCTTGTTTTTGTTTGTGATAATTCTAGACAAAGGATTTTCAATTATGTAAAGAAACTTTTACATAATCTGTGCTTGGAAGAATGTCAATTCCATATTTCTGATTACAATTTAAAAGATATACATCAGAGAAATCAAACATGTTATTTAAAGCTGCCAGTATTTTTCTGCCTACAACTGCAGTGACAACTCAGTATTTGAATGACACAAGAAGCTAGTCACATTGTCTTAATATATTTTACAGTAGGAAATTGATGTAATTTTTATGCTCTCTCTCTTTTTTTTTTTTCAGTTTGACAGTATGTATTGGAATAAGTAGCTTAAGTGAAACACAGAATTCTACGGAAATACTGTGAATTGAGTATTTTGAACTTGACCTGTGACTATCCACCTGGAAAGGTTCATCCTAAAGACTTTATTTCTGTCAAAACTCATCCACTGTAGAACAGGGAGTTCATCCAATACTGGAGACTACATCCTGTTCAGAAGAGCATTATTTTACATCTGCTAATTATGAAATCAGGTATTCCACTTCCCTCCTTCCAAGAGCACATTCTTATATTCCATATATATATATGGTTATTTCAGAGGATTCGTATGAGTGTACAGGACCAGTTTCCTAACAAGCAGGAAAGATTTTTTTTTTCTCTCCTCTGGCTGATGTAATATGGCAGGTTACCCTCTGTTAGTTTTTTGTTGGTGGTGGTGGGTTTTTTGTTGTTGTTGTTGTTTTTAAATGCTATTGTGTTATAGTAAACGTAATTCTTTTATTATTACAATATTTTTGCCTCATAGCATAATGTGTTAATTTCGAAAAACTTGGTAGACAAGGAGAACTGTAGTGGTTCAGGTCATGTTGTCAGGTCATATTCTGCAATATTCCATATATGTTGGCAGCCTTTAACAACAGAAGGGATAAAATAAAGAAACCTACAGCATATCTTCTCAGCTCAGAAATATATATGTTAGGAACTTGCTGAGATAGAAACTGGAGGTATATTTGCCCTTGATGGCCTCCAATGAACCCATACTCAAGGATTTTCCTAATTATTTTATAGAGTCACTTATTCTGGCTCTGCAGTATACTGAAGCAATAAGTTCTACAATTTAACTGTGTATTAAATCAGGTCTTGCAGCATGTCTGTAGGTCTTGATCATCTCTTTACTGATCAATGAGTTCTGGGAATATTCTGTGGTTGGCTTGGTTAGCCAGTTAATCCATGGCTCAAAGTGAGAGTCTGAAATCTTTCTGGACTTTCATAGTCCCCAAATCTACAGCTATTGTGGATTTGTGCTGGAGTAGGTAAGCAGGTAGCTAGTTTCTTTCAGTGATAATATTTAGAAATACAGAAAAAAGGATTTCAGAAATTGAAAAGTAAAGATTATTCTGAAACACTTACATTTATGGTGAATAATTGGCTCCTATTATCAAGTTATTGACAAAGTGACTTAGGAAACAGAAATTTTGTTCTTCAGAAGGACTGGTCTGATTTTACAGATTTTACACTGATCATGCACATTCTTGAAAGCAATGCAATGATGTATATACATTTAAACATTACAGTTTTACTCACAGGAATAGGAACATATGTTCCGTAGCATTTGTCTCTATAATTGTTACAGGAGGTAAGGAACAATGAAAAAAATGCATAATATTCTCCTACTGCATCATTTATAATTAAAACAAATATTGATTGATGAGAATGTTCAAGGTGTAGAAAACTAAAATACCCTCAAATATGTCTAGAATAGAAAATCCAATTAAAAACAGTATTTTTCACAACTGCTGATGGCGTTGGTTTGTATTCTTTTTATTTTAAAAGGATCACATATCACTTCTTATCTGAAGTGCAAGAGCACTGCAGGAGCACATACAGTTAGAGATAAATGGTTAGGTTTTATTTGAGGAGAAATCCATCATTTAAACATGTTAACAGAGTATTTCCCTCCTGTCAGAAATGAAAAGATACAGAAAGACTATGAATATAGCATATGGAGATTTTATTGGATGCTGTTCGTCACCCCAAAGAATCACATACAGTGTATGTATTCAGTATAACGCTTTTCCAATCCCACATAGGAACATTTTGCTTAACAAAGACCTTAATGCTGTTTTTATTTCTGTGGGTTTTCACAAAGTTTGACGTTTCTCATTTCAAAAGAGTGTTTTGCTGTGCTCCAGCTTTACTTAATGAGAGCCAAATGATGATTATAATCTTTTGAAGACAGGAGCATTGTCTTCTGTTTGTGTCCTTATCAAAAGCTGTAATACGCAGAGTGAATTTGTCTGCAAATGAATCAACAGTATGGGAAAGTAAATGCTAATAGTTGTTTTAGATCTTATTTTAAATCTTTTTCACTGTCTTGAAACAATTTAAGCATAATTTGCTTATAAATCCTGTTATTTTGTTAAACATCATTATTTTTATATCAAATATTTTATTAAGAATATTTATGACATAATGTAGTTCATTGTGAATCTATGCAGACTCCTGACTATATTCTTCCATAGTACTATAAGATAGTAATAATGCAAGCTAATACATCTCATGTTCACTTCATGCCACTTTTTCCTATCACTTGTGCTGTGACACTTAGATGTGGTGTGTAAAAATGAGTAAACTATGACTTTCATGTTAGTTTATTAGCTAAATATCACTTACTGCTGGAAACAATCTTAAATATATTAGATGCATAAGAAAGTAAATTTGTTAAAATATGTTTCACATTTGAAACTAATTGAAATATTATATACAAAAAACATATTTGTAGTTGGTAAATTGGAGAGGTCGTTTCTGGTTACTATGCCCATCAAGGTTCATAACTATGATACAGTTCCTTTTATATCTTGATTTTATTCATATATTATGACAGAGAAAACAAACTTTCTTGCTTTTTGTACCCCCAGTGGATTGCTTCATTTTAAAAGTTATACATTGAATTAAGTTGCACAAACCAAATAAAATTGAATGGAGTTGAATAAATTGAGTCTAAGAAAATATTCCTTCAGTACCTGCAGAAGAAGCTTTGAAGACAGAAGTTGATTTAGAATCAAAAAAACTAGTTTTAGCTCAATAAGTCAATGAGTTCCAGTGGCTCAGAATCTGATTTTCCAAAGATATGTCATGTCATATATTTACTTACCACAAAATGTTTGTGCATGCTGGATCACAAATCTGAAACAAGATGACTAAATCAATTTGTGAAGTAATTACTTCGGAGAAGGAATTCCTGAAATAAATATGTAACCAATTTCATTATAGAAATAGAAAGAAAAAAAAAAAATCCATGCATTCCTTTCAACATAATCTAAATGGCTATTTCCAATATCTCTGTTACTATCTTGGTGGGTTTTAAGCTGACTTTCCTAAGAGCTTTTCTTATTGTTTTTCATATTCTCAAAATCTGAAATTTCAAAGCATACTAAGTATACTAAGAAATGCACAGAAACTTCTGTTGGCATATCCCTAAATTTGCTGTAAAGTGCTCCTCTCCTTGAAGTTGCTATGTGTGAATTTATCAAAGAAGAGTCAACAAAATGCAAGGCTGTCTTGAAAAGATGAAAAAATGATAAAATACCCTTGAAGTTCATTTGTATTTTCTGGTCAAAATGTGGTTCTTTCACTGTTAGGGGCCAAGTTGTGGGCATCCATGTAAGATGAAATGAGAAAAAGGGAAGTCAGAAAGATTATAACTCTTGGACTGAACAGGTCATTATAAATCAGTCTAAACTGTAAAATTTAGGCCCTAGTACTGGTCATCTTGGATTACGTTAGAACAACTTGGATTCTGTTAGGTTTGCACCATTGTAAATGTGTGACTTATATTACTTTACATTGTAATAGTGAAAGAGTGTGTCTGTCATAAAAAAATAGTAAACATTCTGGTAGTCTTATTTACACACTGCAAAATAAATGATAGCCTTGTTTTCCACATACTAACTTAAGAAAACTTTCAAGAAAATTAATCCAAAAATTTTTTTTTGTCTTTTCAAATTCATGATGTCATAGAAGTTATTGCTTAAGTCTGGTTTGCTCTTTTTTATTGAACAGAGATAGTTATTGTGGTGTGATTCATGAATAGGATATATTTTTTTTGGTCAGTATTCTATCATTACATTTCCCCTTCTCCCAAAATTACATTTATTTTGAATCTGCAGAAAAAAACCAAACACATAATTAGATGAAAAAATCCTTAGTACTTCTATGGAATTAAATTGATTTACATGAGCTATCCATAGCAAATATGTAGCTGTCAGTACATTGCTAATTATCTGTATTATTATTCGGTATCATCGTAATTTACATATGTAAAGGAACATAGGTAAAATAAACATAAAATTACAGAAAAATCATAACACAAATCTTAGAATGAAATATCATGCAACATTAGTCTGCATGTAGAATTTAATTAGGATAACAAAGACAAAACTGTTATAAAGGGAGTGTTCATTTTCAGAATTTCATCTTTCTTCTTAATCTTCCCAGTGAAAATTATAGCTAGATTGAAGGTAATTCAGGTTTGAACAACATAAATTTTAGGCGAATGAAAATATTATCTAGGAAGGCAGATTATAAAGATTATAAATGCTTATCTTTCAGAAGAAACATAAGAATGAATAATCCGTTTTTAATATATGGTGAATTTTGGAATTGTTTATCATAATAAGAAAAACAATCTAATGAAATGGATCATTTTTTCCATCAGAAGATCTTGAGTCACTGAAGTGTAATGATGTCAGAAAATATTTTGCTTTTAGTTGTCATTTGGACCTAATTAAAAAAAAAAAAAAAAAGTATCTCCAGAAATAGGAAACAACACACTTCCTATGTCATATTTTGAGATGGCTCTGGTTCTGATTGGAATTTGCCTGTTAATATTTTTCTTTGTTGGTAATTGAACATTGTGTTCTCCTTCCTAATTCCTATTTCACAACAGAACAAAGAAATATGTTTGTTTGTTTGTTTGTTTTGTTTGCATTTGGTTAATGTATCCAAGAGTTTTACTAGAAGGGAGCTCATACATTTCTCTGTGTTTTATTGACTTCCTTAATACTCTCATGTAACCATTAATTCCATGTATACAGTAGTAAGCAAACCACTGTGTATTGTTGTCTGATAATTCTATAAATGATCTACAGATTCTGTTTTTCTCTCAGCTTATATCCATGATAGCATGAAAGCTAGTGGTAGCACAAGAAGACCATAGCGACCACAGGAGAAAAGGAACAGAAAGTACCATAAGAAATGCCAAGAGTAATTTAATGAGTAGATTGAATGGAAACTGGCTGGAATGGAAACTCTCCAGCTAGATTTTGTAAGGCAGATATAACTGAAGGAATGGCTGTTGAGAAGCCAACACTGTCTTTGATAATGTTATGAAGGAAAATAAAGACAGAAAATAATCCACTTTTCTGTATTACAACTAAGCAAGTTTGTTGTTGTTATGAATAATGCATGACACAGAGTGATCTATACTTGCTTGAACTGAGGAGAACGTACTATATTCATGATTGCCTTTACCAACCGTGATTACTGACCCTTATTTTCCTGGTGATTACTTGAGGTGGATTACAAGAAAATGGATTTTTTTAATCTTTAATTATTGTTTTTGTCTGGTTAGGATAAAGTAGGTTGCTTCAATATGCTTCACATAAAACAGATGTATTATTCTTAAAAAAACAAACAAACAAACAAAAGACTTGAAAATGTCAAGGGAATAAGTGCAGAGGTCAGTCTCTTAATTTTAATTAGATGTTTTCAAGCAAAGATTTGTAATCAGTTAAACAGTTTTTTTTTTTTTTTCTGGTGAATAAGTATAGGTGAACTTTCAGGTTTTCCAGAAAAAAACTAGGGAAAATATTCATTTTTCCATGAAACAGATGTGACTAGATTAAGATCTTGAAATAAAGATAACATCTGTATGGTAATCAGCCCTTTCTTTTTCCTTTGTCCACAATAAGGACTAAAATTTCTGCCTGAAAAATATGAAAACATGCTCCTTTTTTTTGCATATTGATAACTTCGGATGTAATTGCTTCTAGCCAGGCAAATAGACAAATCGTCAACTTAAAATGAAACTTGATTACTTATATAGCTTATATTTTTTTCATAACTTTTTTCTTTTCTTAAAAGGTACTTTTAAAATTAGATCTGTATCTAAAATTCTTAGTCATACTTAGGAAATCTCATTGTCTAATTAAAAAAAAAACAATCAGTGAAATGAAACAAAATTTCTTATAAATTTTATCACATCTGTCTTTGTCAGAGAATGACAAGGTAAAATTAAGGCAATTTCTGCAGTTGGGTTCATATATAATATTTCTGGATTTCCTATTGTCTAATAGTGGGTCATTCTTCAGATTTCTTTTCCGTGAGGTCACTCATGAAGTTTCTTTCCCTCAGAACAAAGTATTTTAGGAAAACCTGTAAGAAATTTATGTGTTTGAGATCACTAATCCTTAGTCAAATCTAGTTGAAACTCACTAGCCTTTATGGGAAGATGCATGACTATCCAGGCAGCATGGCCATGTGGGCCTTGCTTCCATGGAAAACAGTCAGATAAAAAAAAAAAAAAAAAAAGTAATTTTCTTGACATGAATCTGTACATAAGCATAGGCAAGTAGTTTTCACTGCTCTTATTTTCTTACCTTGCAACTTATGCCTGTTATTGCATCTGCCACAAACAAGAGAGGTTTAGTTCTCCATACTAAAGTGAAAAAAAACCCAAAAAACTAATGTTCATCAGACTAAAGTCTGATTTTTCTCCAGGATATTTTTCATTCTATTCCTATTCCTTTGGATTACTTTTGGTTCATCACAATAAAAATGGGCAATATTCTTTACTTTCTATCATCTTTAAGAGAAGTATAGTCTAGTCTACCTTTCCTGAGGAGCTTTCTGATATTTTGTCTCTAGGGGATGATGTTTCTAGGGGCCAGGGAATGAGTCAGTAATGTGACAGTTCTGCTTAACAGCAAAGTAGATCATATAGTGGCTTTTAATGGAATTTCTTTCAGCAGTATGCAAAACAGGCAAAGCTTTTAGGGAACAGGGCAGGCTAGCAACAACTCCTTTATTTTTTTAGTCTCTTTCCTAGTTAAAATGGTCTTTAACTGTCACAAGTAAGTAATCAATCAAGTTACATGTTAGAAACCTTCCTCTCTCTAAAGTTCATTACAATTTCTAGACCAGGTTTTATCTAAAGAAACAGATGTCCTTTTGAATTTAGTGAATTTGTTGTTGGAGTGGTTGTGATTTATTTGTAAGTAGCATAGCATTGGTGAAATTTCAATTACTCAGCAAGGTATAAGTAGTAGTGTTTTTATTTAAAGCTTAGAATTTGTGTAAGGCTTGAAATGGCCACCTAATTCTTAAACCAGAAATTGCAACAAGTGCCAAAGTAGGTGTATATTTGACAGATGTATCCTCTTATATTGGCTTAAATAGCACTAGTAGTGCGTGATCTGTGTTTAATATTTCTTTTAGTTTATTTGCTTGAAATCTGGAGAAGTAAATTTAAGTAATACTACTAATGCCTTTGAATGTTGTTTTTTTTTTGTTAAAAAAGTCATATTAATATGTATTCAGCTCTTGTAAACTGTATAATAGAAAGCTATGGCATATAAAATAGGCTTTCTAGTTCTTAGGAAATAGCTTGGAAGCTGTGTAAACACAGAAAACTCTGTTAAAATCAAAATGATCCCTCTTAGTCCTGTAGGGCACTTATCAATTACACATGCATGAAGAAAACATTTTTTTTTACAGAACTCACTTCCAAATGAGCTTCTGTTTCTGATGGAAAACAAATTCTTTGTAGGCTTCAGTACTGCAGGAGTCAGAGGGAGTAAGCTGATATTTTCATGCTTAAATCATTAGTGCTCTAAGCTTCTCTTACCTTTTGTCACCCCCACTGATTTTCATTATCAAACAGTTCCTCATGTAAGAGGTCAGTTCTTCAAGGTCCTATTGTGGGGTTCTATTTCCTACCTCCCTCACTGTGTTTATAGCGAATGCACTGTTTGTGTATAAAGAGAGGACATCAGAAACTCTGCAACTTACTGGAGTTTAGTCTATGAAGAGCTGGTTGTAAACAAAGATGAGAAAAGGCCAATTTGCTTTGCACAGGAATGCTGCGTAGTGGGTTGTTGTGGCTTTAAATACACTTTTTGCAATTTATTGCTGCTTCCTTAACCATTCAAACAAATCATAAATACTATCTCAGTAAGATATGATGGTTCAGAAATACTCATATGCATTTTTAGCTTCCTTTGTAATTATCTTTAATTATTTTTTTTTAGTAATTAGAATTTTTTTGCAATTGACTGAATTTTTCAGAGTCTCAGAAGACTAAAACGCTGCTGGATAATCTGAATGCTCCTAAAAGTTCCCCTGTGCCATGACTCCTATACAGATCTGCAACAGAAAACATTGGAAAAAAAAAAAAAAGAGTATACATGTACATTTGGAATATATTTGTAAGGAACTGTATCTTCATGTCCTTTGGACTACTGCTGATTAATACTGTGTTAATATGAGAAAGTAACACAGTAAAGAATTACTTAGTAAGGGGAAGTGCAGTAATTGTAGCAAATTGATTCACTTATTCACTTCCCATATTTTATTTAAACATTGATGGTTTGTGTTTCAAAGGAGTTTGTATTTTTTGATAATCTGCCTGTATATTGTTACTTATAAATTAAATGGTATTATTCAGCTAAAAAAAAAAACTTTTTTTTTTTTTTTTTGTATTTTGTCATTTGTCCGTTGTGATCTCTGGTGACTAAGTATTAGATTTTTCTTCTAGCGAGATTTAGCTTTTCTCTGTAGTAAACTATGTCATAAATTTGAGATGAGAAGAGAATCAGAATTTTATTGTTTAAGAGATGTTTTTTTCATAGTTTGGAAGGATGGTTTATAATTGTTCTAACTTAATTCTTCAGCTACTGAGAAGAAAGTAGAAACATCTGAGAGAAGAATTCGGTCTACATACATACAATCTGAATCTCTCTGAGGGTTCCTTTCTCTTTTCCGTTGACTGTACAGGGAGCCTTGGATTCCTTATCTTCCTGGATATTTGGCAGACAACACTTCACAGGCAATATACCTTAGGACACGCAGTCTCAACAAGTCACCCATGGAAATGCAGCCTTTTGGAGCCTGTGTAACCTCTGGCCTGCTTCTGATAGTTTCTCCTACCATCTTGGGGACATCACTGTAAAACTCTGAGCCAGATAAAACTGTTCTGGCAGCAATAGCAGCATCTAGTTCACCTCTGCCTTTTCAGCTACTTTCTAAGTCACCAGACTGCTTGCTGAGAGCATGCTTTGCACGCACAGCAGAAGTGCTCCGTGTGTGCTCAGAAAGCCAGAGACTTTTTGGCAAGCAGTGGCCTTCTCAGGCATTTGACCTGAGCATTCCTGAGAGCAAATTCAGCATGCCTGAGAAATACTGTATTTTCGGATGATGCATAAAAGGAACGTGCTACTTGGAGAGTTGCTTACACATTTTTCTTCCTAATTTTTTGATTCCCATTGATAAAGTTTCCAGCAAAGTTTTCTGGTGTCCCCAGCTTGTCTTTGTAAGAGCAGCATTTCAATGCAATGGATGTTGAAAAAAAGCAGTGAAGTTGTTGGGAGACTCCAGGGACTTATCATTGTACAGTCTCTATTACACCCTGAACTTGATATCCCTGGATTTGGTAGTCAAATACAGCCCATCAAAAAAAATGATAAGAGCTAAAAAGCAATTGTAGGTATCTCAAATCATTCCAAAGTTACTTTTCAAACTATTTCATGCTGGATCAGACCTATGATTGGGATTTTAGAGCAGTTCAAAATGTGTATGTTCCCTGACTGCTTTTAGTTTTTGATAGTTGAAGGGTTGCAGTTCTGGAGAACAGTGTTTTCTCCTTGCTGCTGGAAGGACCTAAATATAGTCAAAACACTTGGATCAGAGCACTGTCTGTGAAGATAATGCTAATGTTTCTAGCATTTATTTTTAACAGTGATTAGAATCATATAATCATAGAATGCTTAGGGTTGGAAGGGACCTCTAGAGATCATCTAGTCCAACCCCCCTGCACACGCAGGGTCACCTAGAGCACGTGGCACAGGGTGGCATCCAAGCGGGTTTTGAAGATCTCCAGAGAAGGAGACTCCACAACCTCTCTGGGCAGCCTGTTCCAGGGCTCTGTCACCCTCACTGTTAAGAAATTTTTCCTTAAGTTCCTGTGGAACTTTTGGTGCTTCAGTTTCTGGCCATTTCCTCTAGTTCTGTCAGTGGCCACCACTGAAAAGAGACCAGCACCATCCTCCTCACTCCCTCCCTTGAGGTACTTATAGACACTGATTAGATCCCCTCTCAGCCTTCTCTTCTCCAGGCTGATTAGTTATTTCAAAATAACCTTTCTGTTTTTTTTTTTTTTCTTTATTAGCAATTTTTCTTCAATAGATGATCTAGCTTTTGGGAATTAAAAGTACACACACACAGCGCTCAAAAACAAATTTGTTAACTTTAAAAGAAAAACTTCAGTATTTAAGCCAAAGAGCCTGAGAAAATTATATAAATTATATAAAGAATAAGTGAATTAATTACCTAAGAATACTGATGTCTGAATTTTCCTTTGCAACCAAGCTGGATGCAAAACAAATGATCACAGGAGAGACAATAGGAATGAAATGAAAAATCCTAACAGGTATGAAAAGAGACCTGCAAGAAAAGGCTGGTTTCTACAGGCATTTGGAAGGAACGTAAAAATGTGAAGAAATATGAAGTCCTTTCCTTTACTCGCTGCATAACAGAGGCTTTGGCATTCAAAGAACTTTAGCTACATTTGTACATAGATTTTAAGATCCAGTTCAAATAAGTTTCGACATGAAACTTAGAAGTGAACATGTTAATGGTAAAGGTAAGTATTTTTTCAGAGATTGTTTTCAAGTCAAATACTCACAACTCACACATACCCTATTTTTGCCTGCAAAGTTGGGATCAAAATTAGCAGAATCAAAAGAATAAAAGAAAGATTATTAGATTATCTCAGAATACACCAAAAGATAATGAAAATTGTTCTAAACCTTTCCTCTGTAATAAAAAAAAAAAAAAAAAAAAAAAAAGTAAACATGGCACATCTCCATCCAGAAAGCTAAAAGAAATTCTGACAGATGTGATTGGGCTCTTCTTTTTAGCCCTTGGCTGCTTAGCTATTTTTTTAAAGTCATCCCTGCTACAGGTAGCAAAAGTTGAGTGCTTGCTATATTTTGCTAATATTGCTATTCCTGCTTTCCCAATAGAAAGTAACTCTTCTATAATACGTACTTTTTAATCATCTGATTTATAGTCTTTGTTTGCTTTACCATTTTATCCCTTTTCCTTTACAGGAAAAAGAAATATTTCTAGTGAATACCTTTGTCCAGGTTGCTTCCTTTTGTTTATAAGACCTGAAAGCCTTTTTTTTTTTTTAAGAAAAAATCTGAGTTTGTTGAATTGTAAATCAGATGATAGTTAAATGAGCATATTCTTATTTTACCTTTGAAATGGATATGTCTATTTAATTAGTTTTTTCTTTTTTCTTTTCTTTCCTTTTTTTTTTCAGGAAATTTGAAGAGAGCAGAGAAGTTGCCTTTAAAAAGATACTTGTTTGCTTATTTCAAGGGTTGCTCTATGCTGCCAAGTAGAACACTACTCATTATTTCATAATGAAAACATCTGTAGCCTTTTCCCCTTGAAAACAATAGCACTCCTCAGCTACCATAGAGGCCAATAACGTCTTGAAGAAATTAAAGAAGGAGTATTATTATGAATGTGATTTCATGAGAAATAAAATGAAGTGCAGAAGTACAGATAGCAACAAAATTTTAGGATAAAGGGATCTATAGGTCTGCACATATTTCTTATCCTTGCTGAGCTATTGTATATTTAAGATAGTAATGTGAAAAACATTCTTTCAAACAGTAATCTGATAGCTATGTACCTTCTGTTTAGTATCTCTATATTGTGTCATATCTGTTTTTTATGCCGTGACTGCAAAATCTCTTTAGCATCATTGGAATTCTGTAGTGTATTGGACAATATCAAACAACAGATAGAATTTAGCTCGGTGACCTGACAGATATGTATCTTTCTTTATAAAAGCTGAAATCTACTACAAATTTGAAAAGATATATCTCTAATATAAAATACCCAGGTCAAACAAATTAATTTACTCACTGGAGACAAGTTTTTTCCTGTTCTTGGAAGAAAGGTATATTACCTTATGGCTACATATGTGTTGTCTACACTCGATTGCCTCCAAAAAATCTCAAAATAACATAACGCACATTTTAAAACATCTGTTGTTGTCTGTGTCTTTGGGGGGAACAAATATGTTAGTTCAGTCCCTGGTCAATGGGAACTTAGTGTGCTAAACAACAATACAAGAGCAGATGTACAATAAGGGCCAGAAGGCTGGAAAATTTTGGCTACTGCCTCTTCCTTGGTAACAGGAAATGAACAGCTAATGATATAATCTGTCTAAATATTTCTTTGTAATTCTTTACCTTAGCGCAGCATGAATTCAATAAGAGAGCACTTTATTCCTCTGCATCACCCATATTCTATCACCTAAGTTTCAGTGTTTCTTTTACACAAGTATTGCTTTTGTATCTTTTCTTATCGAAGACATTTTTTTATTTTGGTTTTGAACATTTTATTTTACTATTTTTGCAGCACTTCCATACTTTCACAGAGTTATTGACATAATAATAATGAGCTTATTAGCTTTAAAAGATATAACTTAAACGTAATTTAAAATATATAATTAAAACAAAATAGAAAGAAAGAAATGCTTCGGTCCAGTCCCAGAATGTTTCTAGATATTCATCCTTCCCTCAACAGGCAAATATTTTTGTCTTATTAAAATAATTAAATAATCCAAATGTGGTAAAACTTACAGCAGGTCCAGGGATATATATACATATGTAAAAACTTCCTGAAAGGAGCACAATGGAAATGATAATGGGTACTTTGGCAAAGCATTATTAATTAGTCTTTCCAGATATATACACCGTAATATTACCGTCCTACTATTGGAAATCCCTATGAATTAAAATGGAATAATAATTTTTGTCCTATTTCCTTTCAAACATTAAGAAAGCATATTTAGTAATGGTGGCATAAATGTTATTAAATAATGATAAAATTGTTTCTTATTTATTGATCATAGGCAGATTTCATTTAAGAGGGAGAAATTATTCTCCCTCTTGAGTTTTTCTCTAGCAACTTAAAACCTGGATGTTTTTTCAAACTCCTTGGCTTTGATAGTGCTGATACATTCTCTCCACCATACCAGAAGGTCTTAAGCTGAGGTCTCCCCGCCATTACGGAGCAAATGCTCCACAGCCAAAGACTTGTTCAAGTATGCATTTTGGACATTTTAGCAGCCCCACCTTCCAGCTGTGGATTACATTTTTTCTGGTTATAGAGAAGGACTTTGGGCATCTGTTATCTGACTAAGCATAAAATGCTCAGACCAAGTATATTTGCATCTGCAGAAGTTTTGCTTTGACAGTTATTACTTAACAAGGTCTTATTGTTTAGGACTTTATCTTCTCATTTTACACCAACAAAAGCAGGAAAACTATGCACTCTGAGAGAGCTACAAACTCCTGTAACTTGCCAAACTTCTGTAAATATGTAGGCAGTTATCTGTCTCTTTCTTTCTAGCAACGGTGTTTTAATCTCTTGAGAGCTGACTCGTATATCTGATGTAGTTTTGTCATCTGTCAGGATAATCCAAGACTACTTTGCACTGCTTTAGTAGCAAAATTTAGCCGTAGTTTTCTGAGCTGTGTTGATGCACACAATTGCCTCAACACGTTTTTCACTGTGGAATAGGATTTCTATTTTCTTTCTGGTGATGTTCAATCTGAGCTTCTTGGCACCACAGCCAAAACAGCCTGTAAAGTACAGTGCATTGTGTTATGCATGTGCAATCAGGGCCCAAGTGTTGACAAGAAGTTTTTAAGAGATTCTGTCATTCCACCTGGCTCCTTTTCCATCCTGCCATAATGCAAAAGAAGAATGAAGCAGATTTAAAAATGTGTCTGGCAGAATTTTTGCAGGAACCTCTAGAGAGAGCTGCAGTTACTGATGCTAATATGGACTATGGAGTTAAGCATGGAGCTATACGTATTTCTCTGCACTGTGTACCACTTTGGCTGCAGAAATCATAGACACTTTGACTTTCTTGAGACACTTGTTAGCAACCTTACTGCGTTTTCCAAACAAGGATTTATCTCACGGTTAAGACAAGTGATACATCCTAGTATTTCTCTTGACGTGAGCAGTTTTCTTTTTCTGATGGCCTATGATGTTCACATCATCCTCTCCTTATCCCACATGGTGACAAACATCTGCACTGATAATCTGATTGGAATCTTTGTGAATCTCAGTGTTATAATTGAAAAATACATTTTTTCGTTAAAGTACATATATCAGATTCCTCTTCTGGATCATAAGATTGTGAATTTATTTAGGGTATAGAGATATTTTCTATTTTTTTACACACTACTTTCAGAAGTTTAAAAAAATGGTAGGATATTATACTAAAAATACATGCACATTCAAAAATTCTAATGTCTTTTTCTGAGGGAAAAAAAGGCCTTTCTGGATCAACTAGAGTATTTAGAACTTTTTTATTCAAGTCTCTTTTGTTTATTTTTAATTATTTGTTATATTTACTTAACTTTTTAACAACTTTTTATATACAAACTATTTCTGTAAGTATTTATCTTTATATTTTTATATATAGGATTTTTGTTCATTACTTATATAATTTTAAAATGAGCAATCAATAAAAAAGCAAAACTACCTCTTTTCTTGTTCAATTCATCTTTTTAATATTAATTTAATATTAACATCTGATAAGAGGTTAAGAGTTAATATTTTGCTCAGAATTATAAAACCTCATTGATATAGTCAATATTGTTGATGTATTTGATTCAACATATCATGCCTGGAAGTCTTATTGGAAGTCTTACAATAAAATTTAGCCCGATGTAGTTCATAACACAGTAAGTAGCAAAAAAGGTACTTACCATTAACACCAAACTTCCCACCTCCCTTAGCTCTAAGTGGGAAAGGCATCTCTAGGCTAGTGTGTCTGTTTTCACTCCCCTAATGGTTATTCTAGATGCTTATTCTGGATACTCCTACTTTACCTTCTCTGAAACTGACTCTGATTTCTACCACTAAAGATAGGTCTTCTAAAGGTCTTCTAAAGAATTCACTGTGTCTAGGACAAGACACACAATAGCATTTAGGTCTGGAAGGACAAATTGGCATAAAATCATTGCCAGAACAGAAACCTTTTAAGAACTGTAGTACGCTAATAACCCATTGAGTTTATGGTATCATCTCGATTATCCTACTTCTACCTAAAGAGAAACAAACTGGGAACCAAAGAAGACAGAAATTAAAACCAGAGGTATCTGTATGTATATCTATCTATTTATATATTTTGTTGTTGTTTTTGTTACAAACTGTAGTGCATGTAGTCTGCAAGTGAACTTTAATTCTGCTGTTTCCAGTGGTCATTAAATTTTAGAAAGATACAGCCATTTCCAGGAAGTTCTGAGCCACAGTCAGGTCCTAAGAAACATTTAGTCAAACATCAGAAATAGGCTTAATATTAAAAGCATGTAAGATGAGATTTTGATAGGCAGCTTTAGAAAAGGGTTCAGAGAAACTAATTGCATCTGAATTCTCCACTTAAAAGTCTTAAAAATCTCCACTTAAAAGTTTAGAAGTTACCTTAGGATGATTTCCATCTTACTAAAGATTTTGCTCAAAATGTCTGAAAGGATGCGCATCTACTCTTGAAAAAGGAGATACATCACGGTTAGAACAAACTGCCTGGAAGAGGACAGTAGATATTGAGAGAACAAATGAGCCAGTTACAGTAGATGTTAGAGTAGTCTGTAAAACTCAGTTGCAAATCTGGTGTTTTCATTTTCCATGGTTCTAAACCAAACACCGGGTGCCAACCCACCTTCCAAAATATGTGGGTTTGAATGCGGGAGATTCAAACCCCAGCTCTGGATCAGGGCTTTGTGGCTCAGAGCCATTGCTAATGCTGAAGCATAATACAGCTATGACAGTGTAAGAGATGTGTATTTATATGCAGTGCTCATGAAAATCCCAAACAACACTAAAGCTGTTTTATTTGAAAGTCTTTGATGTTAATAAGAGACAGGCTTATGCCAAGTCTGGCACATCAGAGTTTGAATTGTATAAAGGCAGCAGCCACAGAGGCTTTGTTCTGCATGAAGGCTTATATGTTGAGAGAGAGATTGTGCTTACAGTTGTGAACAGTGTAAAAATATTTTCAGAGGCCATAATGCTGTTTCATGTCAATTATTTGTTGAATGGGACTAACTATCAACCAGTTGACAGTTTTCTAACTAGTGGGAAATGAAGCAACAGACATCCTCCCCCTTTCTGTACCAGAGACTGTAGACAGTATATGTCTTGACCCTGAAAGATTTCTTTGAAGTGGTTTATTTTCTGATTTAACTAGAAATGCTTTTTCCGTCTTATTTTGGTTTGACTTAGAAAAAAGTCTTTTATTCCAAAAGGATACATTAAAGAAACACGTTCGCTTTCCTGAGCAGAAATTAGGAAGACCTCAGAATGCTTACATTCTAAGACCCAGCCACTTAGATGCACAATCTCTCCAAAACCTCTAGGTTTGCAGGGTTGTTGATTTGATTCTATATATGTATATATGACTTAAAATTGTAAGTAATAAAATATTGAAATACTTTTAATTAAATTGTCATAACTAAATCTTTTGATATTCAGGGGATTTTCTCCATCCAAAAAATTTCCATTTTCTGCTGAGTTTAAACTTCCAAAAACAACATTTAGAGTCAGCATTAGATTATGGCCCTTAAGTTTAGGTAAACTAAAACTAAAAATGTAGAGGTCAACATGCAAATGAAGCTCCAATATCAAATGCCAATGAAAATCTAGGGCTTGATTCAGTTGCTCGTTCACAGAGACCTGATAATAGCATTAGAGATGTCTCCAGGGGGGCTGAGAACATCTGCATCAGGCTGATGGGCAGACCCACGGGAGATCCACACACTTGTGGGCTGGCAGCTGAAGGCCACAAGGTTGCCATCAATTATAATATGATCTTAGGTGACTAACATGAGTGCATGCATCTACATTTTGGTACTGGGATGTAACCTGATACTTCTTTCAAATGCCTGTTTTCAGTCACCTAAACAGACAGGTTGTGCCATCTGTGGAGCATTAGGATATTCAAGATATTCAAGATATTCAGGGCTGATGATAGGAAACCAGCAGGGCATCTGACATGACTTCTTTTTCACATGCAGCTGGAGGTAAGGCATGTTGTCATGGGCCACCTCAAAGTGGATTGGATGTCTATGTTTATGTAAATGAACCGAAAGAGAAATGTCTACAGCTTTCCTGTATATTTTCTGTTCCTGCCATATATATTATATATAGTTTTTTTTTTAGAAAGGGGATCTAAATATCTAATAATTTGATGGTATTACAGTAATCTCATCATCAAAAATCATGAGATTATTATGAGATTATCATCACCATCATGATAATATCATCATGAAGGGATGGAGTGCCCCCTCGGCAGTTGGCTGATGATATGAAACTGGGAGGAGTAGCAGACTGGAAAACTGGGCAGTGAAAAACCTTATGAAATCTGACAAGGGTAAGCGCAAGGCCCTGAACCTGGCGGGGAATAACCCCAAACACCAGTACAGGCTGGGGACCGACCTTCTGGAGAGCAGCTCTGCAGAGGAGGACCTGGGTGTCATGGCGGACGACAAGTTGACCATGAGGCAGCAGTGTGCCCTTGTGGCCAAGAAGGCCAATGGGATCCTGGGGTGCGTTAAGAAGAGCGTCTCCAGCAGGTGGAGGGAGGTGATCCTGCCCCTCTACTCAGCCCTGGTGAGGCCACATCTGGAGTATTGTGTCCAGTTCTGGGCCCCACAGTACAAGAGGGATGTGGAGCTGCTGGAGAGAGTCCAGAGCAGGGCTACAAGGATGATCAGGGGCCTGGAATATCTGCCCTATGGGGAGGGACTGGGAGAGCTGGGCCTGTTCAGCCTGGAGAAGAGAAGGCTGAGAGGGGACCTTATCAGTGTCCACAAGTACCTCAAGGGAGACAGTGAGGAGGATGGTGCTGGCCTCTTTTCAGTGGTGGCCACCGACAGAATTAGAGGTAATGGCCACAAACTGAAACACCAAAAGTTCCACAAGAACTTAAGGAAAATTTTCTTAACAGTGAGGGTGACAGAGCACTGGAACAGGCTGCCCAGAGAGGTTGTGGAATCTCCTTCTCTGGAGATCTTCAAAACCCGCTTGGATGCAGTCCTGTGCCACATGCCCTAGTTGACCCTGCGTGTGCAGGGAGGTTGGACTAGATGATCTTTAAGGTCCCTTCCAACCTTAAGAGTTCTATGATTCTATGATTCTTTGATCAAAATAAACTTTTTCACTGATTTTGTGTACAGCATTTGTCTGACCAAAAACAAAATATCGGTGAGGAAACATCAGTTGATGAACCTGATTTTGCATGTATATTTTGTAGCCAACAAAGAAAACTAAATTTTCAAAGTTTCCTGGCTTTGAAAGAAGTTTCACATCAGGAATTGATACAGCATACTTATTGTACCAACCTTTACATTATTAACTAAACTTATTACACAATCATTTTTTTTTAAAAAAAGAAATAGCTTTACTCATGGTCAATACCATGAGCATAGAGAGGAATTGTGTCAATATATTTGTGTTGTTACATTTCCTAAACCATAATGTCATCGTTTTCGCTATCAAGTATATTTTGCAGGGAACTCTAGCAGATGTGAACCTGAAAGATTATTTCAAAGCATGCTCCATCATTAGCGTGCTTGCTGTCACAGCCATAGGGTGCATTCTAGCAAGAACGTTCTTGTCAGGGGACTTCTGCCAATTTTCTCTGTCCTGTGCCTGTAGGGTATTTTGGCTAATTTGATGGCTTCTCTTCTGGTTTGACACCTGTGATGAAATTTCAAACACCTCACTTTTTTGTATTAGTGGTCTCTTTCTGGTATTAGTGGACTGACATTCACAATGCCATTTTTGAAACATAGTGGACTACCACAGAAATATTATATGCACTTTAGAGGAGCACAAAGATGCTACTCTGTGAAGTTCCCAGTTTCATGGATCAGACCGGCAAGTGATCATTCTACTGTTGATCAACTTCTTCCACCTTCCTTTTAAACAACATCGATTCTCCAACTCCCCTACTTTCTTCTGAGCGTAGCTAATGTAGGTCAGTGAAGTAGCTCTTTTCAGTCTTCTGCTACATTCCATCCAAGTTCATTGTTCAAATTCAAGTTCATTGAAATGCCATAGAACTGATATCTTATTATCATAACAATAAAGCTGATACCAGTCATCCTCACCATCCTCCAACCTGAACAGTCAGTAAAGTAATGCTTGTCCAAGATCACCACTTTAGTCAACAACAGAGCTAAAACCAGAAATGCAATAATTGCTGGCAATAGGCTACCACAGTCAACCATGAAATAAATAGAAAAATAACCATATTCTCTCTAAATATACAACTTCAATATGTAAAAGGTTGAATGAAATATGTTAAATAATATTCTAATTTCATTCTAATATTCTGACAGAAAAAAATGTATATAATTCATAGCCAAGATTTTCTTATTTGGTTGCCTACAGCATATTTAAGTAATTAAACTCTTAAATATAAGGCCTGGTTTGAAAGAACCTGTCATCACCCTTCTGAAGTTGCCTTCTTTAGTTTTTGTTTGTTTGTTTGTTTGTCTTTCTGTTAATGAAATTATTCACTTTCTTCTCACATAATTATTATTGTGGCTTAAAATATTATGACAGATCCCAAAACTCACTTTATTGAGATCAGTTGTGAATACATATTTTAATAGTCAGTATTTAGCCTGTTTGTTAGCCACTGTGTTACTATACACAGATAAGTAAAAAATTATACCTCAAGTGTTTTTCACAGCATGAAATGAGTAGAGTGAGTAAGCAGGATACGGACAACGCAAGCAGAATGAGCAAATCACGTTCAGGTAAGTGTCCACTGTGTAGTCTCTCTCCCTCCTAAGTCATTCAGGGCCCTTGCTAAGGAGAAACTGCTGAAGAGGCAGAACTTATTTCATTTCTAATAAAACTGGACACTGATGATTCAAAATATACTGTCTGAAGTCCAAAATATTACCATAACAGAGCAAGTTAGTTTATAAAATGTAAAATTCATTAATATTTTCATTATAGAATTATTATATAAATAATAAAAATATATCACAATATTGAATGTAAAAACTGTAAGCACCACAAAAGGAAGTATTTTTTTGTACTAAGAGGATAAAATCAGAATGTCTAAATGTTTCCGTATCCTTTTTTTCCAAAGTAGATATATTGCCAAAAATTGAAATTCCAATAAAGCTACTTTTGCCAATGTACTATATTTAGTCCAGTTTTAGCATTTAAATTTCCACATAGGCAGCCCTTTTCAGCCCTTCTAATCAAATTAACTGGAACAGGGACTTTCTATTAATTAAAGCTGCATTCATGACTTGGGTAGAGAATTTTCTTCAAAACTTACATCATTGTAACATATATATTCTTTTGGGGAACATAAAAAAAAAGCAGGAAATCTGCTGACATTTAAAATGGATAAATGAGATTACTGGAGAAATTCTTTTCCTACAAATGTAGCTCTTAAGAAAAAATATTTACAATATCTAGAAGCACTGTAGAGTAATTAAAACCACATTTTTAAATGATATACATGATAAAAAGATTAGGCTAATCCTTCAATTTTATCCCTATTTAATTGTTTATATTAACTCATTGTTTTAAGAACTGACAGTTAAGATCTGATTTTAGGCTCCAGTTCAAAAGATTAAAAAGACTAACTTAACATCATTAAGTTAGTGGTTTAATATGTGTAGAATATTTGGTACAAAAATGCATTAAAAAGAAAGATATTGATGTTGTAAAGGGAAGTGAACAAAACCATTATTGCTGAAATTATAGTAGCAGAATCAACCCCAAGGAAAATCAATGTTAGCAAATATCATCTCAAAAAAGTAAAAGATCTAGTAATGAATCAAATACCTGAAAACTGAGGGATATAATGAATAGTGTGGGCCAAGATGAACTACAACCAAATGTCCCAATACTGTTCTGGGATGTATATCAGCTCATAACAATGATTCCTCCAAATCAGATATATATTGTGTGAAAACATATTCCACTCTAGGTCATACTGAAAACAACTACTTCTGTTTTTGGCTATCTACAGCTTAGAGCTTTTGAAATAATATTCTAAAGAAAAATTTCCAAATTAAAATAGGATTAACTAGAGCAAACAAACACAAAAATGGCCTGGTATGTTTGTTGGAATGAAAGTTAGGTCTGATTTCAATAGTCAACAGAAGTCTGCTTTTTATGTTTTCTATTTCACTCTGAATAGATCTATATCTTCTTATTCTTGATTAATTCATACAATGTATACAGGTTCTAGGGAAATGCAAAAGGTAAAATCATCCATACATTATCCAGTTTAATCTTTAGGGCTTTAAATTTAGTTGTAGTGTTGAACTTAAATGTATTATTCAATTTAGTATTAAAACATATGTATTACTTGTATATATGCATATATGATACACATATATGTAACCTATCCAATACATTAATTTATATAACATGCACTATACAACATGTATTGAACTATTTCAGCATGTTTTCCCACCTGCTCTACACAGAGACACACACACAGGTACACATCAGTGAACTGTCACTATTCTCACCATCCTTGTCTCTGATTTTCTGTATTCTGTCTTCATAGTGGTCAATATTTTTGTAGTATCTGAGGACTTTATTGTTCCTTACTTTGGTTTGAAAAGAGATCTTACAGGGCAAAAAGGAATCATGTCTCAGTTTAAACATACAGTATTAAGAGACAAACATTAATCAGAAACTGAAGATACTGGAGATGCAGCATGATGTGTGAAGGAAGTATACAATAGCATAATGAGATACATCTTAAAATATAATACATGCTAATCTTGAAATTTACAACACAAAAGTACAAACCGTTATTACCTCACATGTTTCTGGGTCAGACAGTAGATTTATCTTCTTTGGAGCTCATTTGTCATCTAAAACATCAGGAGGCTTGTGTGTAAGTCATCTGGTAAAAACAAATCAAAACAACAACAACAACAACAACAACAAACAATCTTGCAAATCTTATAAGCATATTCAGCATTTTATCTGTACTTTTCATCTGAACACTTAGGTTGCTCTATCTGTTGATAAGGAGTAGCACTCCATGAATTGGAAAACATAGAAGAAATTTATTGTTTTGCAGACTTTTTTGTTGTGATAAAAGAATTGTTGCTTGTTGCAAGTGATTCATAAATTATGAATAGTGCCTCACCAGCCTTAAAGACTGTACTTGCTTTTTGGGACCAATAAGGAATTTTGAATATTCCTTCCTCTTCCAGCCATGCTTGTTAGTTACATGATGTTATTTTTCTTTGCTTTCCACTCTGAAGCATGTAAATGGAATGGGTGGAGTAATTTATAAAGTTCTTAAAGCAGCTAATTTAGAGCAGCTTAGAAAGTTCTCAGTGCACTGCTCATGTAACGGATTATCTTGGACACTGATGATTTGGACTTGAAATGAAGGTCATGTCATAACTTTTCTGGAAGAAGAACAGGGAGATTGTCGAGTGGGGTGAGGATTGGACTTGTTTCAGTCAGCCTTACACACATATATGTCTGTATCTGAACTAGGATTGCTTGTTGCCAATGGAAGGAAATAGGTAAAATGGGAAATAATCCCTTTAGAATAAGAATTACTCCATACAGTCCTCCACTGATTCTAGCATGATTAATAGAATTGTCATGATTTGAATACCTAAAGCTTCATGAACTGAATTTGTGTCTCCTTTCATTCTCAGAGAAGGCCATAGGTCACTATACAACACTTCTGAGATGAGTGTGTAGGCTTTGGTGGAAAAGCAGAGCAATGTCAGGAAGAGTGTGATCATCATTGCTAGATTCTTTCCTGTTAATATTAGTAACCTGCGGACAGGTTAAACCACAGGCATTTTTCCTTGTATCTCTCCTGTATCGAGATAATTAATAGAAGGAAAAAAGCTTATTTTTCTCGGCCTTCTTTTTCTTGGTTGCTCTTTACACCTGCAAATCTCTGTAGTTTTAAGTGAGTGGCTTTGAAGCCATACTGTGAAATCATATCTATTTTTGATGATTCGGCCTTTTGAGATGTTAAATCCTTTTCGGGTTATGTTTTTCTTTTAAACAGAATGCAGTAAACTGATAATGACCAGAAATTAATAAAAAAAAAAGAATGTTAGTCACTGCAAAAAAATTTATGCTCTGCTTTTCTCACTCTCTCTCCCCAACTTTTAGAAGCAATAATCTCAACCCTAATAATTAATCCTGCAGAGACCAGGACCAAGTCATTCACTTATTAGTTGTCCTGTGTTTAACTTGCTCCTACTCAAATGTTTTTGGCTCAAAATGAACAGAGATGAGTAGAAATATAAGTGCCTCCTATATAAGAAATCTGCTTATGAAAGTAATATTTTAGAGCTCACCCTTTCAAGTCAGCAGCTTTCTACCTGTTCTTCCTTTCCAGGTTTGAAGCTCACTTCCAGCCACAGAAAAAGTCAATATTTTTTACCTTTCATGTTGTAGATTCCCAATGAAACGAATAAAGTAATGAGCACACACATATATGGCTTTTGCTTCCCTGCCATCTGCTTCTAATCTCTTTTCTTCTAAACCTGGTCTTCAGCTAAAAATAAGATTCTATACCTGCAAGTGTAACTGTAAATTGAAATTACAATAAGTTAATACAACAGAGAAAAAGAATAAACAGTCAGCCTCCTCCTTTATTCCTAAATCTGCTCAACTTCTTTGTATCTTTTCTTTCAGAAAGCCCAGATCTTACTGATACCTCATGGGTGGTTTCTGACATGAGCCATAGGTATCAACGTCCCTGAAGTCCAAACACAGGTAGACACTGATATTAAGAATTAAACATGCCAAGCATTTTAATGTTGCAAAAGACTTGTAATATCCATACCTCATTAAAACCTTTGAGTTTTTGATTAAGAGCTTGGACATCGGACTCCTATTTGTGATTGGACTCCTATTTATGATAATGCTTTACTTTTTCTAGAGAATGTGCTATATGCTATGTGCTATGTTTTCCTAAAACATCTGTGAAGTAGATAATTATTATTTTTTTAAAATAAATCAATGAAAATACTGCCAGAACATAGAAGGAACTAATGTTAGTACTGGATTAGACAGTGTTTTATTGCCATGCTTACATCAGAATTTCCGAGAACTTCGTGATTATGAAAAAAGCTTAGTCTAAATGCCGGACATGGAAAAGGATGGTATGTTCACTCCCCCTCCCACCTCCATCCATACAGATACTCTTGAATATTAGAGCAGATCTTCTTAGGCCACCAAAGACTTAATTTGATCCCATTTGGCTTTGGGTCTGACCTTGTCTCTACAATGAATATGGAGATTTCCACAGAACATAAACAACAGTGAAAACTGAAGCCTGGATTCTATTTTTACAAACAACAACTTGTTTCCTCACTTTTTATTTTTTAGATCAGATCCAGAAGGAATGAGAGCCTTACTGTTTGAAGTTCCTTCCTCTGTGTCCCACCCTCCCACAATCCTCCCATCAAAAAAAAAAAAAAAAAAAAAAAGGAGAAGAAAAGATAATTAAAAATAATTTACCAGAGCGAGGTTAAGCATAGAAATTTGCAGCACTCACAGGTTTCAGAGACAGGTACATATAACTTTATTTGTAAAGAATTTTATAAGTAATATATTTATTCATTGCAGAGAGCAAGCATAAAATAATAGCCGTTTGTTTCCAGAAATGCTCCGAAGAGTCCAAATCATAACACAGACTTTCTCTGTAAAGAAAGCCAACAAGTCCCATTCACAAAATTCTTTGCATTTCTTGTGAAAGAATTACCATTTCTAATTTCTAATGACTTCTGAAAAGCAGGTCAGATGAACTATCTCCAGCACTAGTTTTCTAATCTTGCATGTAGTAAGCTAATTACCCAGCGGAGCTGAGAGCATTCAGCATTAGGACCTTTCCCAGGCTCTGGGGTGCACTCTCTCAATGTACACTGCCAGTCTATCAGCTGTTAGCTGGGCCTTGAACAACAGCTGCCAGCAACTGCAAACATCCGGCCTCTGTGGAGAGGCATAAAGAGCCGATTGATAGGAACGAACTTCAGGATGCATAGGAATGCCTGCATAACTGTAAATTAATTCTTTAAATTTTAATAGTCTTAATGGAATGAGAGAGAAGAGTAAAAAAAAAAAGTCTATGTTAAGCTAACTGAGAGCATGATATCCCCAAGATGACTGCAATGATTTTTAAGTGTTACTGAAGTGTGCTTTAATCCTTTCTGACCTTCACTTCCTAGGCATCTACTCTTGTAAGCAAGTTTCTGCAATACTCTGATAAGCTGCTTAGCCAAACATCACTTGGCTAAAAGAGTGGGCTGATTTGTTTCCTTGTCACAGGAGAGCTGAACCAGTTTTTCTGCCTCCAAAGCATCAGGTGATAGACTAGATGGATATGTTGGTCCTTCATGACAGGGGGAACTGATGCCCCTGCCAGATTTGCTCTCTGGTAGTACTACAATTAGCAATTTTAAAAATAACTTCATGATAGCTTTGGCGTTTCAGCAAATGAGCGCCGCTTTGTCTGGAGAGAGCTCTGCCGACTGAGTGTGAACAGTGCCAGATCAGATAGAATTTCTTAGTAAAATATTTCTGTGGCCAATATCCTTTTAAAAAACTGAACATGAAGGAAAGAAAAAAAAATTAGCTTCGTGCTGCTGGAGATGACTAAATAACTGCTCTGTGGCTAATGGTCAGTTATTGTGACAAACTGGATCTTGCAGCAGCTAATGCAGCATTTCAAAATGGGTCATTGTAAGCCTCAAGCTCATGAATGAAGTATGGTCAGACGGAGTGAAGCCACATTTAAAGGGTCGCAGTAGGAACTCCAGCGGACACAAACAGGACAATTCAGACTGTAGGTCCTTTTCTCCAACGTCTGTGAGAACTAGAAGACAGGAACAACAGCATGAGCTTGTAATGGAATGTCATCCTTAACTCTGAGTTTCCTGGCAGCCATTCATCTGAGTCACAACTTTAACAGTGTTAAGTTGTTGGTTTTTTTTTTCCCCTATGTGAATCCCCTCGCCCTGTTTTTCATTTTTTACTTTTTAGCAACAGACTTGCTGTCTTATATAAACTTGTAGAAACACATTCTATAGAGATTTTAAAAAAGGCTTTTTTTTCAGATTCAAAATGTAATCTGCTTTTCATTAATAGTCAAGCCCTACCGACTGCTCTTTAGCCCCATATGGGCTCTTGGCAGGCAACCCATTGTTTTCTTGTTCTAGATCTGGAGACAAGAGGCAGAAGTGCACAGGGTTAATACTTCCTGCAGGGAGCAATTCCAGCTCTATGTATGTGAGCTGTCTGTATAGAAGCAGAAGGGCATTGGAAAAGTACAAGTAAGGGCCAAGACTGTTGTGGGGCCAGAAAATCTAATACTGAATAAACATTTCCACCCTTCCTTTCTTTGCATATAGATCACAAAATCATGAAGATAACTTTAGATATCAGTCTTTAGTGGACTCTTTGGAACAGGTTTTCTCCTCTCCTTTTCCAAGAATGCATTTGAAAACTCTTACCCATGGATTCACTCTAAAAGAGTGTTATGATGTCATCTGTTTTTCAAAGCAATGGGTGTTCATATCTTATTAATTGCAATAAATCAGGACATATGGAGTATAATTATTTTACCCCACATCAGTAGGAAAAGGTTCCAAAATTGTATCTGTCCCTTCAGTCAAGTTTTATTTGCTGTAGAGATAAAATTCAGGATATGTTATATTTTTTATTTATTTTTTAATCTGATCTGATCTGAATCATCAGATTATTCAGCTAAAAGGAAGGCCTGAGCATGAAATGGAAGGTATTATTGCTTACTTTGGATATCCCTAATATAGATATTTTCATCTATAGATATTTTCTATTTTCATTGAACTTTTATTAGGTGTCTAACCCAGGATAGGATGAACTTCTGCCCCAGACTTGGTTCTTTAACTCTTTTCCCTAGGATAGGATTTTTTTTTCATTTTTTATATTTATGAAGCCAGTGGGCAGAGTGTTAGTATAAGAAATACACTTCGCAGAGTGTTAGTATAAGAAATAAGGCAATTTTTGTTAGTACACTGAGACAAGTACCTGCTTGTCTACTTCTCCTTTTTTTATCCTTGCATTCTAGTTCTTGCTGTGAAGGTTAAGGCATTTTTACACAATGATTCCTTAACGCAGAAAATGCAAGGTCCTTAAGCAAGGAATGGGACATAAGACCCCCTTCCCCTGCCAGGGGAATGCAAGTGTATTAACCATAAGGCAACACTCAGGCTCTCTTTTGTGCCTCTCACTGATGGATTTTTGCATAGTAGCCAAACATGTCAAAGGAGAGGTGGAACATTCCCACCCCAGCGCCCACTTTGCACACAGGCTGGTGGCTGGGCACTCTTCCTGAAAGAAGAAGTGAATACAGGCAGGCTAGGACAAACCCATGGACTCTGCCGAGCTGCTTTTCGAAGTGGCTCTCCCAATGCCAGGCGTACTGCATGCTGAATTTGGTGCTGAATTTGGTGCCACTCTAGGTGTGTTCTGTAATCCTCCTCCCTCCCTCCCTCTCTCTCTCCACAACAAACTCTCTTCTACAGAGGGAGCCGTGGGGAAGCCTCTTTTGCTGGATCCAAACAGCCTGAAGTATGAGACATAGGCACCAAGATCCCCCAGCTCAGGCTGTAGAGCAGAGACAAAGTATCTCTAAGTAAGTATGGTAGTAGAACTTCAAGCATCTACATATATATTCTGCATTGATCCCTGGGGTCTATGACTTGTTAGGCAGCTAAGTTAACTGTTATCCTAAGTCAATCATGGTTTCTGCATATAGCTCACTTGTTTTGTGGAGATTTTTTGGATCTCATCCTCAGTCATCAAACTGGTGGAATTTAGCAACTTTTAGCAAAGTCCTTCGATGCTTAGGAAAGAGAGTATACTTACTGTTGAGACATGCATAAATGTATTTGGCCTGAAAAAAGTATCTTATATTTAATTATAAAGGAAGAATGCTGCAGTTTCCTTTAAATATAGCTTATTACTTTAGTCTGACCCATTAAGTTTTCTAAACCGAGGCTTGTGGTATTTGGCATCCATTCTTCTGTTCTTTTGATAAGTACCTAAACAGGATGTCCTTGCAAATTAAATGAAAAACAGCACTGGAAGTTCTCCTCCCTCAGGAATAAGTATTAAGATTGGCAGATGACTTAAGTGGAAATACACAGGAATGCACTTTAGCCCATACTTGAAAATCATTCCAGCAGATATTACTGAGGTAGATTCATGAAGCTCCATCAGACATCCTTCTGTGTTGAATCAATTTTAATGGCCTCGAGCAGAAGAGTTTAAACTTTTTTTATCCAAACTGCTGCAAAGCAGACTTAATCTAAAAATAAAAATATAAAAATAATCTAAAGTAACAACATCTTCAACTAATTTTATACCATAGGTGTGTCCTTACTGTTTCTTGGTAAGGAAGGCTGTGGATAGACCCTAACCAGCAATCATCCTTGCAAATCTAATGCAAACTCTCTCACAACTTAGGGCAACTTGCAGCCGAGTTCATACGTCTGTGTGCACGTGCAGTCATTCATGTAGGCATCTAGTTAGCACACCTATGTGTGTGGAGAAGGTTTGTGCATGATAAACTGCACGAGCCATGTCTCATATATGTGCTTACACGTTTCTCTCTCTCACCAGCATTTTGCTCTTCAAATCTTTGCTTCATAAGAACTCAAACAATGAGATTCCCTGAGCAGTGTCCAGTGGCAAGCAAACTAAACAAATCTCTGACAAACTGCCAGAAATAATATTTTCTCTTTACTTGCTCCAGATTCTTCTAGCATTAGCCATATAATGGGTAAATCTAAGAAATTTGGGAGCTACTGGCCCTCTAGTGGCTAAACGAGAGTTTATGAAAAGTGGGGAGATTGCCACTTCCAGTGGAAAAAAAAAAGTGAAATAACGGATAAAATAGAGTGGTTTTGCACACCCATTTCTGCATGTATATATAAATAGATAGGTGGGTGGACAAGTTAGTTTAAATCATTTTTCAGAAGTTTACTGAATTGGATCTCAGCTGCTTTGAAGACCACCACATCCTCCTGTGCCTCCGTTCAGCCTGATGACAGCACTGTGTTTGTTTCCCTAGTAAATTAGGCCTGGACTGCCTTGGTTGATGCATAAAAAGAAAAAAGATGGTGCTGAACAATTTATCCTTAAAAAACAATCTTAAATGATTTTCTAAAACAAATGCATATGAGAAAAAAAAATGCAGATCTGTATCTGTCCAGCAAAGGGAGACCTGGTGAGAACAGGTGTGGGAATATTTGGCCATGATTTCATGATAGTGCCTTTAAATTGCTATAATTAATTCACAGGATAAGCAGAGAGGCAGGAAAGCTCTCCTTGCCTCCACATATTTTTAAAGGAAGGGGAAACCTTTGGTCAGCAATTGTGCCTTTTCCTGCTGTAATCTTTATATAGTTGCGAGACTTTTTTTGCAGAGCACTAGCTGCAGTGTGGCGAGACCGAGTGCTACACATGCTGAAGTGTTTCCCCATTGTAAATGATACTTTCCTGGTGCCTGTATCATCTGTTCTATGCCATCTGGAAACTGTGAAGTGAAATAAAACAGCATGCACAGGTGCTGCAATTTGCAGTTTAATTACTACCATACAGCAGAATATATAAGAGAAAGAGCATTAGCTGTTAAATAGTTTAAAGTATTGCAAATACAGTTCAAAGAGTAAATTAGATAACATTATGAATGCAGCTACTTAGGGAAGCACTGATAGTAGGTTTAGTGCTATGGCAGTGATGGGATTTTCCTTTTTACAGAGGCAAAGAGGGTTGTATTTCTTTTCAGAACTCTTGTATCGAACCAGTCTGGTTTCCGTTTTATGAAAAGGCAAAATTCTGCCTGACAAAAATAGCAAAATAGCAAAAAGAGCAAAATAAGAACAATACTAAGAACAATACTTAATCTTCTGCAGTACCTTTACATTATAGACTCCCCATAGAATATCGTAAATTATATTGCTAGTATTTAAATTATATTGAAGTATATTAAAATGTTAAATATTATAGAATATATTTTGTGAATGTACACAGTGCTTTAGTCAAGGGACTAAAACATTTATATTATATACTTGAAAAAAAAAAAAGTAGATAGCATATCATGATTATGTTTTGTCCTGTACTTTATGACTTGAAACTTTATGGAATCATGAAAGGTGGGCACGTGTGGAGAGCAAAAGGGGTCCAAATGGACTCAACAAAGCAGAAGACATCTCTGTGAAAGTGCTGCCACATCCTGTGTTTGTTGTATAATGTAAAAATGATCATTAATGTCTCTTGAGAACTTCTTAGTCTCAGTGGAAGAACATGAAAGGAACTCTTTGTGTGATAACAAATAATGTTTACTCTGGTCATGTGTGTGGGAGGTTCATATCCTTTAGTGAAATGGAAGAAAAGCACTAAAAATATGTCAGGGATATTGCTAAAACTAAAATTCAACTTTGAGTCAATTATAGTGAGGAAAAATGTCTGTATTTTGAATCTCACTGTCTTTTTGGAGTGTTCTACAACTTTCTGATTTTATCATAGTGTTTTCCTGAAATATCTGACAATATAGGGTTATAGAAATGTGTGTGTAGGTTTTAGGATGCTAAAGTCTATTTGAAGAATTTGCCACTATTTTTTTCCAAACAATATTTATTTGAAATTCACAAGAAAATTAGGCCTTTTATCCTAACCTTATTAAAGTGGGTACAAATATATTTCCACCAAAAAAATCCAGTAGAAAACATAAGACGTCATGATGAAACAAACTTTTAATGAATTTTAAAAAGTATTGTGGTCAGGAATGGGAAAATAAAAGATCTAGTGAATAAAATGTGCTTTTTTTTTTTTTTTTTTTTTTTTCAAGGAACAAATATCTGTAAAACGACTATCCTTTCATTTGGAAGAGTACTGAACCCAGAATAGGATGGTTAAGTCTGAGCAGCTGAATTGTTAAGCAAAGTTATTGCACTAGGTAGTTGTGTGTGTTTTCCAAAGGAAGCTCAGGTTTATTTTAACTATAAAATCAATTTAACTGTAACAAAAGAAGCTCTTAATAGCACTTACTCTTAGTACTTTTCTCTGTCAATAATATCCTCACTGCACTGACATCAGGGAAAGCAGCATGTGGGATGGAAAGGAAATTAGATTATTTTTGTAGGGGGACATATGCGGGTGTAGGATAAAATCTTTGGGGAATGCCACCTGATTTACCACTGCTGGAAACAGCAGATTCTTTCTCCTCAGCCACATCACACCACAGATTCAATCTTATTTTTTTCCTTCTTCTTCCTCTTCTTCTCCTTGTGCCCCACAAGAGACATGTTACAATACTATACATGATTTTATGGGTGCACTATGTATAATGACAATTTTTAAATTTTTGTGTCGTAGAAAGAAGATAAAGTTGGCATAAGCTTATAGCAACCACTGTGTGAGAAAGAGAGTGTTTTGAGAGTGGTGGAGTGGTATAATAACAGTACAGAATATAACATCCATGGACATCTTCTAAGTTATTTGATATGTGCCGCAAACTCCCATTTGCAGATTCAACATTAGGTACATTTTATTATTAATACTTATCTTTAATAACATGACATGTAAATTAATAATATTCTCCATAAAATTTGTCTTCACAATATTTTTGATGGACACAAAATAGTAATACTCTATACCAAAAATATGTGTTATTTTACATAGTAGTTAAAATATTTATGCAAAATCATACAAAGGGTAACTAGAGCAGTCCAATCAAGATTTAAAGTAGACTTTAAGAACTGCAGATTTTGGTTAAGGATAGTCTACAGTTAAACTTGATTAGTCAGATGTTATCATCTCAGCTGTTAAAAGCAATTGAGTCAATCAAGCACTGATGGATTGACAAACCTTGTGAGCAGTGGTTAGTTGTAAAACTTTTAGAGATTATACCTCTTTTTGAGCCATAAATACCTAAAAAATACTTCTCATTCTAGTACCTTTTGGAAGTGAAATGACAAAAATCCACTAAAAAAATGTGGATAAGTTTAGATGACAGGGCATTTCAGGTTTCAGTGTATAGAGTCCCTATCACTTATGACTCTTGACAAACAGATAGAATTATAAAATCCCTGGTTCCCACGTAGCAAGTACTTAATCCCAAAACCAAGCATATAGGTGCTTCTGTTGAATTTAAGTTACAAATGAGGTTAATGGGTCTGCTCTTATAGAATGAGAAACTTGCTTAAGAACCTTACAGTCTCATTATTAAACAAATACTCTATCATAACTATCAGTCTGACCCTGGCTTGAAGAAATCATGAGTATCTTCAAAACTAACCTAGTAGGTACTGATATTTTTAAAATTTTGGTTCTAATGCTTTTCCCTTAGTTGAGGCTTGTAAGAGTTAGATACTTACATTTGAGCTGATCACAATAGTTCAATATACACAATAAATCAGTGGAAAGAAATTATTACCCTGACCTGTTTTAGATCTTAGATCCAACAATGAGATGGGTTGTGCTCCAGAAGACTCTGTTTTCCTCTGTTGACTCTACAGAGAGGACAGAGAGGACAAGGTGACTGGCAGATGTCCAATCTGAAGGCATTTAAAGCTATGCAAGGTGACTTCCACCCCTAGAGGCCCAGCTGCTAAAGGATTTTAAAATTCATGGCTGAAAAAAAAAAAAAAAGTACCCTCTCTTTCTAGTGTTCTCTTTATCCCTATTTCTATATCTTTATTACAGTAATATGTAAAGATCACAACAAAGAATGACAAATGATTCAGCCATCTGAATAAAAAGAGTTTTATAAAACCCAGTATATCCACTTTCTAGGAAAAAAGTCTCATTTTACTGCTATCATAAATGTCTTAAATGTATTTTTTTTTGCTAGCCAAAGAGCATGCTTTCATTTATATGAATTTTGCATATTTACATATATATATAGTAGCATTCAAATATTTTCCCATTTTTTTGAGAATATATAATCATGTTATCTGTGTTCTTGATACTATTTGTGCATGTGAAAATGTACCAGTATTCACCTTTAAAGATGTCGTTTAATTAAAGAATACAAAAATACTAAATCATTCATCTTTTGAGATACCTTACTGTTTTATTGCCAGTATTAGTTTTCAATTAAAACAACAAATCTCCTGAGCTCGGCTAAAATATGCTGTCATTAGGAATTTCTCAGTGTGCATACCTTCCAGTATACCAAAATGCTATATGATGGGGAAAAAGATGACTAAGCTAACACAGTTTGTGATTATAGTGATCAGTGAAGAAGGCCAAGTCCTTGTTGTTAGAACAGCTTCACACAGAGAGAGGCCTAAAATTTTCATGAAGTCCATGGGAGCCCACTGGGGTTCAACAGTTTGTCTAGGATGAGCAACCATCAGTGTTGAAGCTTCAGTGAAATGTAGAGAAAATTTAGATAGGAATCATATAGGAAGATGATTTTAGTGATTTTTGGATCAAATGTGTAATAAGGTGAAGACAAGCAGAAATGCATAAATTGGCACGTAGACCTATTTTTATACTTTGAGACATGAATTGCTGATGGCATGAACAATTTAAGTAACTTTCAACTATCATTTCCATAAAATGTGTTTAAACATTCTTTGGAACAAAAGATGTTTTATGTCCTGCACAATAAACCAAGAACCCAGATGAGGACAGGTATGCAAAACCGTTTCAATAATAGAACACAGCTGTCTGCTTTCCAAACTCCAGGTGCTGCGTAAAATTTACCACTGCAAAACTGCATGCAATATTGAAAGTCTTTGGTTTTGTAACATTAATCCTTTGTAAATATGTTAAATATTCTTCAACTTGATTCTAATATTTACTCTTATTTTAGCAACTATTCTCTAGAAAGTCAGAGAACTACATCTTTGATTCGATAAAAGGTTTTTAAAAACATCATTTGTATGAGTTTTATAATCTTTTGTTATCTCATCTAAAAGATTATATAGGAGAACTAGAAAAAGGACACTAAAGATCAACTGAGTGGTGATATGGAATGACTTCTATATGAAGACAATGTAAATAGACAAGGAATCTTCAGCAAGAAACAAGTATGAGTGACATATAATAGATAACTTTAGTTGGGAAAAATTAGGTTGACATTTAACACAGGCTATCAAAAAGTAGGAATAATTAACTGTACTAGTACAAGGTGAGAAAGGTTAGTAAAAGTTTGTAAGAAAACACTCCCAGGATTATAGTGGATTAGAACTGCATTGTTAGGGAAAAGGCAATCAAACTGAGATGTGTGAATTATAATAAATCTTGCTTAAAGAACAGAAGGTTTATAGAGTTTGTGATAAAACTGAAAATATGTAGAAGGATATTTAAAAAAGGTAAAGAATAAGAAGTAACACAGGAGAATCATCAAAGAAAGGGCAGTGGGAATGAATATATAAAATGAATAGATTAAAAAGAAACTCTTTGTGACAAGATCTAGATCTTGGAGGGAGAAATTGCTGCTAAGACAGACAATCATGATGTGAGTAGCTTGAAGACTACTTGGATAAATAATTCTCTTTATTAAAAAAGGTATATATTATATAAATAATCTGTTTATCTTTAGAATAGTATTATCGCCTACAGTCTAGGGCATATAACATGTCAGGGAAAAGGAAGATTCTGCATTTCTGGGGATGGGAACTCATCTAGATAACGCCTAAGGCACAAAGTCTCTAGTAGAGAATGCAAGAGCTTCTCTAGCTCTTGGATCTGTTCGAAACACAGGATTTGGGTAAATCATCACTGTACAAGGAAACTTAGTTCCAGAAATAAGGTTAAGACTATCACTGACAAAGCAGACACTTATCTAGCAAGATTCTTTTTTCTTCTTTTGAGGTTTAATCCCTCAAAAGGGCAAACTCTTTAATTGTACTATTGTTTCTTTCTGTTGTACGGACAGGTTTGCCCTCCTTTTCTTTCCATGGAATGTGTTGGTGCAATCCACACCAGATATCTACCCTGAAAAATGACATTATTGCAGCGGGGACAATCAGGACCTCTGAACACCAATTGTGGGAGTCATGAAAGTCAGGGATATTGATACAGGCTAGACTAGATATCAGGGCTCGTGATGCAGGCTAAACTAGACAGGAATAATCATTGAATAGTGAAGCATGGAATAATCACACGAGGACTTCACAGCATGTACTGGATATTGCTTACTTATTGAGAAGTAATGGTAAAACAGAACTTTGAAAATAGATTTTTATGAGGTTTTTAATTTTGGCCACAAGAGGTATGAAAATTCTTGTTGCATGATGCATTCATCATTTGCATTAAAATATGACTGTGAAAAATATCAACATATGAGGTGAAGTTTTAAATTCTGAACCCAAATTAAAGGCTTCTGTGGTACAGGAACCAGGCCTAATCAAGTTCAGGTAAATAGAGGAAACTAATGCCCTTCATGACTTGTGAAAATATGACAACTCCCCTTCCTGTCTCCCATAATACATTTGGTTTCTTTTCATGCTTTTTTTTTAAAAAAATTGTTATTTAAATTGATTTTTTTTCTGCTATCATTCTAGATGATCAAACAGGATGAGAATTCTCAGATTATATTCTCCACAATCACACAAAACTTTGAATTAAATATTTGTCTGTAGGGAAAAAGCTGTTTTTTTGCTGTAATGCTTATTTACTATTTCTGCATCACTTAAATATATTGGAAATATTATTCTGAAGCATAGCTCTTATGCTTACAAATTTCTACATAATCTTTTAAAAATATTTTCCTGAAAAATATCCTAGATTCTCTAGTGTTCATCTTGGAGATTATTTTTCCTTTTTGTTTTTCATTTACTCCAGCTATTTTGCCTGTTAAAAAATGAATGCTGTATATATATGGGACACGTATATGTGCGAGTAATTTGCATTCTGTTAAATTCTTTAAATAAGTGTAATCTGTCACTAGCTTATTTTGCTCTTGTGCATAACTGTCAGATTTCAGAGGTTTTTACTAATACTAATAGCATACTTGAGACCTCTTTAGGTCTAGATATTTTTTAGGTCAAGATATTTTTTTCTGGATTAAATTTCTGAAAAAACACCACATTATTCACAAGTAATAAATAATTTTTGCAAAAGGATAAGGAAAAAAATCTGAATACAGGGAAACCTATACTAATAGCATACTTGAGACCTCTTTCTATTAGCAAAATGTAAGATGAAATAGAGATTCTATAATCAGTGTTCTGCAGAAGATCAATTGATGTTTAAAGCATAAATTATTTATGTCAGTTGATACAGCAGTTCCAGTTCAGCCTCCTCTTTTGGAATGGGCAGAATGAAGAGTGCGTGGATGAAAGGCCAAAGAAATGTAGCTACTCATTCATTTTTTGATGAAGGTACAGACATTTTCTTCTTTAAGGGAGGAAAGAGGAGGAGGAAGGAATTAAAAGAGATAATAGCATATCTTGTCAGTAGATGATTCAGAGAGACATCGTCCTTCCAAGGGAACTCAGAAAATGATTCCTTGTCATCATGAGAGTTTGGAGATAATGCAGTTGGAAAGGCCTCTCAACAAAGAGGAAGGAGAGACCTGGGAAAATATCCAATTAAAATGTAGAATGCAGTTATTGTGAAGAAAATCATATGAGTTTATTAAAGACCTTTCCTTGGAAGGAGAATACTTTACAAGATATTTTTTTCTGGATTAAATTTCTGAAAAAACACCACATTATTCACAAGTAATAAATAATTTTTGCAAAAGGATAAGGAAAAAAATCTGACTGAATACAGGGAAACCTATACTAAATATCAAAATCTAGTGAATAGAGAGGTCAATATTTTTTCAAATATTAATTTTAAAATGAAAACAGTATAACTACAGTTAGATAAAGATGGAAATTAAACACAGGATGCTTCTGAGGTGGTGGAGATACTTCAGAAATAGGATAAGAAAAAAGGTTCAGAAAGGTACGAATTTTACTATTTACACAAATTTGAAACACAAGCTACACTCAGTGTGCTCAAATCACAGCAGCTAAAAACTGCATCTTAACAAAATATGTGCCCTGAAAACCAGGATCATTTTGGAAGTTCTTTGTTTCCTTCAGTGGATCAATCTGAATATGTTTAAAAACATTTTTTTTTTTTAGATTAGAGGCAGTTCAAATTAATGCACATAATTTTAAGGGAAGGGCATAGATAACTCAGAAGATGCATGGACAATACCTTGTTTTGTTAGCATTTATGTGCATATTAATCTCTTTGCCCTTATAACAAGGTGGCATTAGGAGATAATGCTTCCCAGAGTATCTAGAGCCCTCTCAACAAGTAAAACTTCAGAGAATTTCTACATGGCGTGATGAAGTTGGACTCCCACTTCTTAAGCCGGTGTTTGAGTGATGAGACAGTTTAAATTTGTTTTATAAGCCACAACACTACAGCAGCAGCTACAGTGACACAAGGAATATATCCCACATCACGTCCATCCAGATGACATACCTGATCTTTACTGAGAGTCATGGTCACCTAGAGACAGCACCAGGTCTATCTTTTGTAGATCAGAGTCTTTTGCAGACCAGAGTTGCCGGCCTTAGCAGATCAAGCAAAAGAGATGAGATCTTCCTGTACACATAATTCTATGTGTAAACCTAGGGCTGTTTTTCAGCTATGCTGATGAGGAGCAATACGTACATTATTCATTGCGGCTAATAACTGCCGGAGGCAGACATATCTCATCCTAAGATTAAGCATTGAAGAGAAGGCATATGAATCACTTCCCATAAATGCCTATCTTTCTCCACTGCCTGTAGGAGAAGCCTAGAGAAGTAGCTTTTGCTGGTTGCCTAGATGCCTACCTTCTGGACTGGGTAACATTGCATGATGTGTCTCATCTGTAAGCATGAGTTTTGAGGATATTTTAATATACAATGTTACAGTAATCTGGAGATTCAGTTTTGAAGGTGTATTCCTAAACTGGCCTAAAACCCAACTGTAGTTATGCCTGGTGTAAGTTACGCTAACAGGGCTAGTTTTGTACAACAATATTTGAGTACTGGACTGTTTAAAATTGGTTAAACTCTAGCAGATCAGATGTTGAAGCTCTGGTCATTTGAGTGAAAGATCTCCTTTTCTCAGTGCTCTAGGAACCACTATAAAATTAAATTAAAATGTCAGGAAGATAAACAAGAGGTTTTATACAACTATTATGCACAGATGCTTCCACTAGAGAAGAGCACAAAATGATGTGTCTGTTCATCCCATCACTCTCTGATTCTCATTCCCCCCAAAAAAATTGGGAGTGAAGGAAATGAGATCTGTTCTTTAAGGGTGAGAATATAAAGAAATCTGCACTACTTCAAACAGTTTTTTAAAATATTTATTTATTGAAGTCAGTTTCTAATTAAAAATAATAATTATGAAATTATTTGGTAGATTTTTCCTTCTATTTTATTTTCAGATTGAAGCTAGATAGCTGCTCATATACTTTATTTTAATTTTGCACAGGAGAACCCACAATGACCTCCATGCCAAAAAGAAGGGCTGGACAGGTGGCTGAAGTCATCTGCTTTTCACTGCAAATATATACGTATTTTTTAATCTCCGTGGGGATAGTGCAGGAAGAACAGGAATTAAGGCAGAACTGTTATAAACAAAGCTGTAGACCTCCTCCATATGGCTATGAACGGGTTTCCCGGGCTTGGCCTTGAGCAGCCCAATCTCCTGCAGGGCAAGTTCACTGGAGTGCAATGGCCTGCTATTAGAGGACTGTGTTTTCTAACACCTGGATGATGAATGGAGTTTCCAGCTAGTAATTAGACACCTCTGGCAGGCAGCAGAAGAGTCCCTTTTTATGCATTGTTTTCAAAGGTGGGGGCAGGGAATGGAGTGCTTAAAAAGCAGGGGAGAAAAAAAAAGGAAGAAAAAAAAAAGCTTCCTGTATGGTGTTTCATGTTAGCTTGCACTCTGTCAGGAAAGAAAACTGGGATTGAAGTTAGTTTCATATTAAATTTCATAAGAGGACATTCCTGCCGGATTCTCAACTGATTTTTCAGTCTCTTACAACTCAATATCACATTACAGGTATTGAAAATAAATGTGTTTTGCAAGCTAATGTGTAATGAGGCACTTAAGAGAAATCCCTGGACCCCTACATCTCTCTGGAGTCCAGAAAACTTAGCATTCATTGACAGCTCCAAGGGGATTTATTTAAGCCTAAAATAAGTATTTCTTTGGACTTAATTATAGGAAGTGCTTAAGCTGCTGAATTCAAATGCCAAAAGGGATTCATTTAGTCCAAAGTGAATCTTTTCCTGTTCTGAAATTAAATCTCTCAAAGCAGTCTGAAACAAGTAAGAAAAAAAAAAAAGATGAGTGAACACTGCCTATTTCCATTACACTTTTGCTTATTCTCGAGCTCCGCACTATCCTTGTGCTTTAAAAAAAAAAAAATTCAAAAACAGTTCCTGTTCATTTTATTGATATCTCCTGGAGTAGACATAGCAAGTATTATTGTTACAATAATGTGCAGTAAACAGCTTAAAGTTTAAATAACTGTATTTTAATATTTAAATAGTTTGAAAATTCATTTTTAAGGCTTCTGTGTGTTTCGTGTGTACATATTTTTTGTGCACTTTACACTGATATGACTGATTATTTATTGGTTGTTAAATTAAAGACCTATTTCAGGCTCATGCTTAACTCTTTTATTAAAACTTGCAGGCCAGAAATTCTGATAAAGTGTAGTTTCACGCAGTGCAGCAAAACTCACAGACACCAGGTATCTGGCCCTGATCTCTCAGCAGATAAAAAGTCTGGATAGATTGTAATAGCCTAAAGATCAAGTATCACTTGAACACATAGAACTATGCACTCAAAGTCCATGTAACTCTGCAGGAGCATGGGTATGCCCATTAGAGTAGTGTTCATCCTTGGGGCCTGTTTTGTATTCAGTTGGACCAGCTCAGCAACATTAAGGGATTATTGATACTTACTTAAATTTCTTAAAGCTTTTCGTATGTAAGTAAGTCAGGCAGTTTGTTCCTTTGCTTGTTCCTTCTCCTTTGCCAGATATAGAATTCAGACCACTGTCTCCTGATAAAATAAATGGAGGGAATAAATGCTGTACATAATCTATGGATTTTTCTCAGACTATGCCCCTTGGAAATTATCTGCCAGTTCTTTCCAGCATATCTAGAGTTGCCCTAATCTTCCTGCTTAGGGCAGGTAGATTAGGGCAAGTTTAGGGCAAGCATTTTCCTTGCATTTTCAAATCCTTTCTTCTCAGAGGTTCCTGAGAGTGTATGTAGCTTTGAAATTCTGCTGCTAGTGATGTAAAGAACTTTATATCAATGCTTTGATGTATAGAAACAGGATCCTTTGATCTTTTTGTTGTTGCTTTGCTTTGAAAATAAAAGGAGAAATGTTTTGTCCTCAGGTCCAGCTCTGCTGTAGGGACTCATTGCTGACCAGGCCTCTGAAACCACTTGTGCCAACCCTAACCAAGTGGAAATGAATGTCTCAACAGCATCCGTCTGCCAAGATACTCTAAATTCCTCACTGTGCCTCAGAAACTTGGCAGTTGCTTCTATTTCTCTGAAGCTCTATCCCTGCAAGGCATGGATTCAGGGGAGAAGAAGGGACAGCAAGGATGTTTTGCCAGGCAATTATTCCACAGTTCCTTCCCCCGCATCTGCATGGTTACCATTCAGAGTGAGAAATGGACTGGATGATCTTGAAAGTCTTTTCCAACCATAATGATTGTATGATACTATGTTTATATGATGCCAGACGTGTACTATGGAGAAAGGAAATAATAATAAGAAGAAACTCTTCCTGCCTAAAGCATTTGTAAGCGAGCAACAAAACCTAAGAAGAACATGGTTTCAATGTAAGTTGAAAATGTTGGTGAATCCATCCTGCAGTGTTGAATTTGTGTTCACACTGCATTTGTCAAGTCTGCATGTCCTTTTGCAGCAAGGGAACTTTTAATCACATGGTCTGTTCAGCCCTGCAACTTTAAATCCTGCTGACTTCCTTCTTAGGTGGTGCTGGTGATGGGGATTTGTTGCTTTTCTTCTTTGTTTTTAACCTGGCCATTTTAACAACTCATTATTGTTTCTCTTTCATATTTTCTCAATTGAACATATGTATGTGCATACATAGTATACATACACGTGTATGCATACTATGTGCATGTGTGTTAAACAATAAATATATATATTAATTCTAAATATATATATTAATTCTAAGTAGTCTATAAAATTCAATGGATTCTATTTCACACAAACCAAGTTTTTTTGCCAAGAACCAGAATTAAAGCCTGTAGAAGCTAATAAATTACTCTTGTGGTCAATGGTGTGAGTTTTCAAGGGAATAAAATATCCCCAATAAATGTCAGCATTACCTACAGTTATTTAATATTCTATTTACTCTTATAAATGTATTTACACATATTAACATTAATTATATATTAATACTAATTTCATTTGTAGCACTTCTGCATTTTGGTGGTAATACCTTAGTCTATTTAAGTTTGAAAGGACAACATTTTTTATTGTTTTTTATTTATGTGCCTATCTTCAGTATTAACATATCATCAGGCCAGAACTAAAGGTTTCAAAAAGAAAGAAGCACACAAAGCTAGATGGAAGTAGTTACTGGAATGTATGTTTGAAAAACATACTCTTGTGCTTTGAACTTAAGAAAAGATCTGATCCTTTCAAGATCTAAAGTGCAATACTCTCCTTATTTGTAAGGTACCAATAAGGTAAGTTTCTTAAAACAGCATACATTTAATTTGTTTTTTTTCTTTCTTTTGACAAATCAAAATAACAGAATTTATGCAGGAGTTATAATATAGAATAAAAATAAGATAAAATAAAACTTGTCATTTTTTGTTGCCTTTCTTTCCAGACACTGAACTGCTCATGTTACTCCCAGGCTTTCCTGCTCTTGAGAACTATTATGTAATAATGATATAATCTAGAATTAGCAATGGAACTATTTCAGCTTGCAACATGGGAATAAGCAGAGGCACCAGTAAGGAGAACACCTTGGAAGAATACCACAGCAGCTGCAAACTGTGCAAATGCATGTAGAAAATACATAAAATATCACTTCGCAGATTTTAGTGGTCTTTGTAAAATATGGCATGTTCTGTTTCAGCATCAGGGGCCAGATGTACATCTTAAGGAGAATATAATTCTGTTAGTTGAAGAAAGTTGAAATAAAGCCTTTACATAATTCACACTTAAAACTCAGCTTTGTGTGTGCTTTCTAAGATAGACAGATAGGTTCTGACTGTTCCACAATTTCAATAACACTGATCTTAGTTGGATCACAGTAGTGAATACTCCAAGTCATCACGAAGCAAATTACTTGAAAAGCAAAACAAAAGAAAAAAATTTCATGATATCCAAATTGTTACACAGGTCACAAAAAAGGTAGAGCTGTCAGTCTCATTAAAATACAGACATGATTGGAATTTTACTTTCATTTTATGTAGTAAGAATAAGACTTGTCTAATTTTTTAAAAAGTTTTCTTTTTTTAATTCCACCCATATACTTAACATCTACTATTGCAGGCTCTCAGCATCCTGAGTTTTCTACACAAAGTACAGCTCATTTGCAAAAGATATAGAGTATAAATATCTAGCTTTTTCTTCTGGATAATCTCAAAATGAATCTTATATCCAATATTAAAATAAAAAAGGTGAGTGACTGTAGTAGCAAAATGAAAAGTTGTGCTATTACTTTCAGTAACAAATAAAGAATCACTTCCTTGTTTTAAAATAAAAAATGATTAGGATTAGACATTTTAAAACACTGTAACGAATGACTGATGTAATCTCATAATTATGGATACAGACATAACTTGTCAAGTTCTAGCAATTGATTTTGTTTCAGGCCTACCTGAATCAAGTGGCTGATATTCAGACTCCTCTAGCACTCAGTTTAATTCACATTTTGATTCAAAATACTCTATATACTTTAGCATTTGAGGAAGGAGGGACTGTTAAGCAGAATGATGTACATATTAACTTAGCATGTCCGTTGTGGTATTTAAAAAGTAATAAAGATGCTCTGTATGTTTTAGCTACAGTGAAATTAATATCAAAACTATTCTCTGTCTTTAAAGTCAGGATTTCATTCATTCTGTATTCTTTCATCCGGTAGCTCTGTACATATCTTGAACAGGAGTGATATCACAGTGGAATCTTTTCTCTTATTAAAAACAAACAATCCAAAAACTTTGCCAAAAAGTGTAATTTCTTTACATGATAAGTCCTAAAATTAACATAAATTGGTATGTGCCCTTCCAGGTCAAACCTTGCAGAGAAATCTATATATTCAGATCTGCTTTTACTGACTCGACTCAGTGAGATCATAGAATCATAGAATCATAGAATGCTTGGGGTTGGAAGGGACCTCTAGAGATCATCTAGTCCAACCCCCCTGCACACGCAGGGACACCTAGAGCACGTGGCACAGGACTGCGTCCAAGCGGGTTTTGAAGATCTCCAGAGAAGGAGACTCCACAACCTCTCTGGGCAGCCTGTTCCAGTGCTCTGTCACCCTCACTGTTAAAAAGTTTTTCCTTAAGTTCCTGTGGAACTTTTGGTGCTTCAGTTTGTGGCCATTACCTCTAGTTCTGTCAGTGCAATGTCTTTAGCATTGCTTCTATTATTTATTCTCAATCCTTAAGTTTTTTGTTTTGTTTTGTTTTGTTTTGTTTTTGAGGAAAGATGGTTTCAGCCATCTAAGTTAAGATCACATCTATCAAAGACAGCTTATTCAGTAGCACAAAAATATAAATAGTTTTTCAAACCATTCCCAGTTCTTTGGTACTTCTATACTTACACCATGAGTGACATCTTTAATGCCTTCTCATTCTTAATGATAATAATTATAAATTTGAGTTGAGACCCTAACCTTGCAAAACAGTTCCATTATACAAAGTTGTGCCAATGTATCCAAGTATGCTTTCAAAATATCAGAATCCCTCTTTCTCCATCATCCCTGGCTATCTTCACTAATCCTCCAATTAGAAAGCTGAAAATGTAAATATAGTGGCTCTTTACACGTATCTGGAAAAAATACTTAAAAACTGTAGTTTTTTTAACCATATTTTTAACTGTATGTGCTACATGGCCTGTACATTTTTAAGCAATTTATTTTTTTTTCTCCTGATTGCTTGGAGTTTTTACATTTATTTATTTTCATCCAGAATAATGACTGCAGGATTTCCCACAAGGAGCTGGAGACATGAAAGATGATATATCAGGAAATGAAAACTTAAATGTCCCCAAGGAAAACACATTTCATTTGAGGATTTAGAGCAGATGTTTACATTTTTTGCTGTTTTGAGGAATAACATATGCCTGTTGCATTGATTTGTTTATCAAATACTGATATAGAAAAAGATTGTTCCTGTACCTAGTAATGGGAAATAAATCAGTACGTTAGATACCATTAAAAAAAAAAGGAAAAATAAATCCATTACAAACTGTGAAATAAAGTAAGAGAGCTTTCATTTGTATCTTTGTTTTGTGAGAACAGCCCTCACTTCATAAAAACAGCCTCTTCACAGAGCAAAGCCTAGAAAAAGAGAAAATTTTCACAATTTTTGCTGAATATATTATTAGACATGGAGATATGTCTCTTGATTGAACAGACTAATGTGAATTCCCAACGACAGTCATGACTTTTAGCAGATGAAGAAGGACCTGAGCATATATATAGATTATCTCTCTGCCAGTCTGTGCTGGTTCCAACTCCTCCTTTGCTGATTTTGTTATTTAGCACTTAACAAAGATTATATTATTCCTGAGGAACATTTCCATGCCCAGTGTGAGAACAGCAAATATCACTGAACCTAAAGCTCACACTCAGAGGGTTGCACAGGTGCCACACACTTTCATCTTCTTCATCTCTTTCCTTGTTTATGACTCTCAAACACAGACTCTCTGGTCAAGGGACCAAATGGTTCAAAAGTGCCCGACCTTATCCTCCCTTCATAGACGAAATGAAGATTTAGGTTTTGGGAGTACCAAGGCCCTCAAATGGTTTTCCTCTGTTAGGGGCAAGGAGTATGGCGGCGCTTGAAAAGTAAACACGTCTTACTTCTTTTTGTAGATTTATCCTAAGCATTTATCCCGCTTTTTTCTGTCATTCATAACTAAAGAACCAACAGTAAGCTTTACACAACCTCTTGGCATTCATTAAACACATTGCAGGCTATCCCTCCCGTCTTTTCCTTCTCGTCTTATTCTGTGTCACTTCATGGGTTAAGTACCTTAGAAAATGGTCAATTTTGTAGTAGTAGATTATCTATTCACTGAAGCTTATGTGCTTTTTTTACTCCTTCTGTTCCTTTCTTTGCCTTTTCAGTGAAAGATGGAAAAGAACAAAGAGATTTGGAGGAAAGTCAAGCCAATCAGGTTGAAACCCCTTCACTCCAGTTATTCAGGAGTTAAGTTCTGTAGTTCAGGCTCTGAGCTGTTCAATAAATGGAGAAGTGTGTGTTGGGGAGAGAAAAATGGGGGGAAGCCAAGGAGAACATTCTTTTATGGCGTTTTGTAGCCTCTGGGAAAGGAAAGCATTGCTCTTTCAGGGGAGTCAGATTAGTACAATCCTTCAGGCACCTCATCTGGAGAAACTTTTCCATAATCACTGTCATCTGGAATAGAAGGGAAATGCTGTTTTTGTAATGAACTATATGATTAATTTGGAGCTGTCCAGCAGGGTGTGGGCTCATTGACAGCTTTTCATATTGATACAACTACTCTTCCGTCAGTAACAAACCTATTGAGAGGATATGAAAAGGCAATTGTTAGTGCTGTGAGGTTTCTGTAAACTATAATATGACATCAAGGATATGGCTGCTGGATCAGAGCAAAGCACGAAATCTTCATGGACCTGTCTTTCTAAGAGTTCATACAACATAGTGCTTGTGCTTTAGGAATGGAAGGAAACAGACCCATTGAATTTATCAGGAATATTCATTTATTGTAACGATTAGAATGCACTCACCTTACTGTGGTCTAGTTTAATTATTATTTTTATTAACAATTATTTTTATGAGCAACCCAAAATAAATAATTGATGTAATTTTCCTGACATCTCTAACAGCCAAATAATTCCACTATATGCATCACTAAGCTAGTAAAAGAGAAAATAGTCAAAAGAGGTTTGTTATGTAAGCTTTCTATCAGACTTTTTTGCGCATGCACATAGAGGATAATATCTTAGCTCACAATTTCCCAGGTACAACAAATCATAAACAATGTAAGTCCACTTCAGCAGAGTTTTGTGCTGTAGTGTTACCAGAGGTGTAATACCTCTTTCCTGAAAATAAACAGGATCTTGTCTTGTGTGTCCAGAATCAGTGTAACAAATCTGGTGTTTCTATAAGAGCAGGAGAGCGTTATTCACTGACGATATCCTGCTACAATGACTTTATTTGCTAAATGCACCATATTTCAATGCCATTTTTAGGGATTCATAAAGTGTTACAAAAAAAAAAAAAAAACACATTTAATATTCTTCAGGCTAGGTGTTTTTGAAAGAGAGAAGAATATAACATATACTGCCATAAAAAAAAATGTAATTTTACTCATTTTAGAGCTGACATTGAAGTATCCCAACTCCTTCTAGAGCACTACTATATCCTTATTTAGCTTTCTGGACATTTATTTAATTTGCCAGTTTAAAATAAAAAGAAAAGAACAGAAAAAAATGTTCTTTAAACAGTAAAAAAGCTGCATACACTACATCTCTACAGATCACAACATTGTCTTATTTCTTACCATACATTTATAGACAAGCATGAATTTAAAATGCATTTAATTGATTTTCTAATCAACTTTTAGAGTTTAAATGACATAAGCTTTATGTAAAGATTTTAATTTTCATAAAACTTACATTTTCTTCTTCCAATACAAAAAAAAAAAAAATTCTGAAATTTAACCATTTAGTTTAAATGAAGGTGCTTTGAGAGGTAATAAAATACAGGCTCTAAATAAACAGTGGGCTTTGTAGGCACATCTCTGCGCCTGACATAAGCTCTGATGAAGTTAATACACATATGCAGAGTTCAGAGAGATCAGAGAGCAGAGTCTCGAATGGTGAGAGGACTAATTCTTGAAGTCTTAGCCTATATTGCACAGCAGGGCTCTACCTTTTTCAAGATTGGTTCTGAATGAACACTAAAGAGCGCTGAAGTGTTTCTACCTATGTAAATGATATGGAAGTAGTTTTAACTGCTGCACAGTCTTGCTGTAACAACCAAAAATTCCAGAATCTTTCAGATCAGAATTTCTGGATTTCAATAATTTAACATTGATACCTAGAGATGTGGACTGATTTGCTCTGAAAACTGAACTAATAGAGAAATATATATTCATGTTTAAAGAAAAGTGTATCCATACCACTGAAACTATGATCACTGCATGACAGCTAAGTAGATCACTTTGATTAGAGCTCTGCTGGACATTTTAAGATGCCAACCAACTGTCATGAACATAAATGACAAATTCTGATCAAAAGACCAGGAGTATGGTCCCAAAATTTAGATATGAGTTTGCTGCCCAAAACAGTCGAGAAAAAATACTGTCACTATTTTTCTAGTATTCAAAATGCGATTGATGATAAACCTTTTCCAAAGAAAAATGAAAAGAGAAGTTAATTTCTAAGGACAGGTTTTTTCTTTCTTTCTTTCTTTCTTTCTTTCTTTCTTTCTTTCTTTCTTTCTTTCTTTCTTTCTTTCTTTCTTTCTTTCTTTCTTTCTTTCTTTCTTTCTTTCTTTCTTTCTTTCTTTCTTTCTTTCTTTCTTTCTTTCTTTCTCTCTTTCTCTCTTTCTCTCTTTCTCTCTTTCTCTCTTTCTCTCTTTCTCTCTTTCTCTCTTTCTTTCTTTCTTTCTTTCTTTCTCTCTTTCTTTCTCTCTTTCTTTCTTTCTTTCTTTCTTTCTTTCTTTCTTTCTTTCTTTCTTTCTTTCTTTCTTTCTTTCTTTCTTTCTTTCTTTCTTTCTTTCTTTTTTTTTTTTTTTGCTTCTTAGAGAAAGACACAGAAGAATGCTCCAGGTATCATATTTGAAACTGCTTCATATTCCTAGAGTAAAAATTTATGATCCCATCTTTCACTTGATTTATACTTTCGCTGATTGAGTTTGCTCCCAAGACTGCCTTGTTGTAATTGTACCTCTGGCTATGCAGTATTTAAGGGATCTAAATAATTTTTGCTAGAAAATTTAAACCAGTGACACAAATATGGGAGATGATGGTCAGAACTGGATGCTTAATTCTGTGTATGCTGTTCTTTCAGTAATGTGAGCTGCTTTTGTTATTTTATTTTATTTTATTTTTGCATTTGAACAAAAAGTTATTTTAATCAAAAGGTGCAAGGGGGCCAATGGGAGTAAGTCCAACAGATGGCTTTTACAGAAAAAGTAGTTAACCATTTCTCCCTATCATTGTCACTGTCATCCAGGCTCACCACCTTCTTCAGATGAATGATGACATCTCATTCACAAAAACTCAATGCAATATCCATAAGCAAAGCTTACGATAATTCTTTTGCAGAAGTAATTTGAGAGGTGTTGAAGGGAGAAATACTCGAGGCATGAAGAAATAGTATTAGCTAATGCTTTATTGTTTCTCATAATCTTTAAGAATTTTTTAACAGGATGCCTATAAGCCTTAACCCAAAAACAGTCAGGCCTGTGAGTCCACATGTTATATGTCACTTTGTTTTCAACTTATCTTCTCTTAGTGCTGATCACTGCTTATTCATAGATCAGTATCTGAATCCTGCTTAGTAGATTCATTTCTGTGGAAAGGCAGAAACATTTGATCTTTAGGTTTATTGTGCTCTGATTCCTATTGATTATGCAGAGATCTGTTTCAAACACAGCTGGAGATGTTTTAAGATATAGGAAGTTTGCAGTATTTCATAGCAATGTTTTCTATAGGAAAGGCAATACAAAACTTGTTTAAATTGCTGTCATGTTCAACACTTTGTTGTATGTTCACTGGATTTTTAGTACTTCTACACAGAGCTGGATTGTGCAGGTTAGATGTATACTGAAAGCTCCCAATCAGTATATGCTCTGTAAAGTATATATAATACACTCTAGTATATTATACTAGACTGCTGCTAATATGATTGTATTTTCTATCTTTTTATTTTCTGTTTTCATCCTCCATGAGAATCAGAACTCCTTCCATCCTCATAAGTAATTGTGCTTAAGAACATATCTGCAACCTTTTTTACAATTACTGAGTTGAAAGACTTCTGTTGGAGTTAATCTAGGTAATCTCTTTACTGACCTTGAAGGATTTGGAGAATCTGAAACTTCAAAGAATCTAAAACACTTTAATTGCTCCCTTATCTTCCTTCTGCTTCATCTGCACTAAAGCTTTCAGTCTAAATCATTTCTTTCCTACCAACTTAACCATGGTACCCAAACCATGAGCTACTGTAAGAGTTTATTTATTGCAGTATTGCCCATGAGTATCAAGTGATACCTGGGATCTTTTTTACATAGTTATGAGGAAACATAGGTTTACACTTTAAAAAAATCAAAATTCTTATTATTTCAGTTTAACAGATTGCAAAAGAAGAGCTGAATAAACAACGAATTAAATTCATGAATGGCTTTAGATATTTATCATATTAAGAGAATGGTTGACACTCATGGACCTGTGAAAAATTTCAGAGTTCTTGTACACTGTCCATTTAACTGGGAAAGCATTAATATTACATAGGAAACTAAATTTCTGCTAATGGAAATGTACACAACTACCCAAATCTTTGCATAGCTGTTAAATCTGTCTGACCTATACCTGAGTTTGCAGTGGGATTCTCACATTGCTTATTTAATTCTGGGACAAGGGCCAATAGACCTTTTAAAAGCATGACTAGCAAAGAGCAAACAGATGAAGAAGATTCTCACACCCCCCATATATCTGAGATTCCATATGCTAGACCACTCATTCAGATGGCAGTAAAAGCAGGTTCTATTATCTCCAATTTAGACCATTAGTGGAAAACACGTTTTCTACCTTCTAGAACAAATGTTTTGCAGGTGAATTTTAAAGTCTGAAGCCTAAAGGTAGTCTCTAAGATAGAAGTTATTCCATTTGGAGAAAAAAAGAAGTCAAGATGACAACAAGATGTTTCTTAGATATTGCAGACCTTCAGCATTTCAATATACATATTCTGAATGTGTGTTATTTTGTTTGTGTGATGCACAGACTTAAACTGTGTCGTACTCTAGGTCCATTTTCCTTTTCATTTTCTACCTTTCCCATTATCCTTTTTCAAATCTACATGTTGCTCTTTGCTGTTTCTTGCCTTATTTTCTTCATTTCATATGCGTATATGTTTTTCAATTTACTAAACAACAGTTGTTTATGATGACCGTAGCATCTGTGCATTCGGTGCCTCTAACTCTTACCTAAAAATGTTCTCATCATGATGGTACAAAATCTTTGGTAGATGGCCCCTGATGAAATATTATGCTAAATGTTCTTAAGATTTCCTGCCTATCTTCAATGGCAACTAAGGATATGTCAATACAGTGTATTACTGTCATGTAATGTGGGAATGTTTCTGAACTCCCAAATTGGGATGGGTTTGAGTATTGAGAGAAGAATTCTGTGGATATCCTTGGAAAGGAACCTGGAATCTCAGCTGGGGATCCTGGAATCTCAGCTGGGGATGTGACAAGTTAAGGGACCAGGACGATCTTTCAGAACACATCTGTTGCAAATTAAAATGAAACAATATGTACTATTATTCTGTTATAAAAGCCTGGCAGGTATAACACCATATAGGTGAGGTCCACCTAAGCGAGGTTGTAGCATTGAACTTACTACCCTGAAAAGAATATTAATGGTGTTTTATCGCCATTAGATATTTAACAAAATAAATTTTAATTTGAAAAGGGAATCATAAATTTTACGCAAGCTAACTACAGTTGCTTGGACCTATGGCTTTTCCAACTTCCTCACTCAAATCTGTTAGTTAAGTGGTTTCCTACAGGATTGTTTTATAGTTGCATCAATGTTGCCTGATGCAGGGCCCTTTGGCCCTGCCCCTGTTGCTGTCGCTGCCATTGGGGCTGTGGATTAAGGGCACTGTGAGCATCCCCAGCTATGCCTGCCCTGCTCAGGATAGGGGAGTGCAGCCAGAGTAGTGTCTTGCTAGTTGGCTGTTGCTGTTCCTTGATGCTTGCACCAAAAAAGCACTAATTGCAGAAAAAAAAAAAAAAAAAAGACTGTTTCACTGTGATTTCAAAGCTCTTCCCAGAGCTTCAAAAGGAAATGATGCCCTTAACTAAAAATATTGTATTTCTTTTTTTTTTTCCCCAAGGTACATTAGTAGGAAGCCTTCACCAGGAAATGGCAATTCTCATTGGTCACAAGAGCCCCATGGCAGCCCCCATTCACATCCTTGGTTTCTAGGTATGTTCAGTATTTTAAATTTCCTACTCTCTATCTCTGCAGTTCCCTCCCCAGCTCACACAAGTTTTCTGATTTTACCCTTTAAGGTACATGAGCCTACAGACTAGATTTTGGATTTCCCTCAGAGGACCACATGTCTAGAAATGAGAAGCTTCAGGTTCTAACTTTAAGACATCTAAGTTTTATAGTGTGTTTAGCTTTTAATCCTAGTCTTGAGAATGTTTAAATCATTGTGTGTATGTGTGCACACATTTGCAGGACCACAATATTTTAATATATATAGCAGAAAATAGAAAGTTGTTTTTTTTCCAAGTATCAAATTTGTGTGTTAGGAGTGGTTATCCAGCCTATGTACACAACAGGAATAGCAGTTACATCTATGTTACTCCTGACAGAAAATCTACCTTTTTGTTTACCCTGCCCTTTCAAACCGTCACTAGCAGAGGTCTGTTTTGCTTCCATTGGGAATGACCATGAGGACAAACATATTTCTGAAATCTGAGGCAGCTGCTCATTGTATAAATAATGTATCCGTCAAAAAAGAGAGAGAGAAAAAAAGAGAGAGGGATACAAATTGTAAAGTTATGCCTTTAGGTTTGGAAAAGATTCTCTGGCAAGTCTGGAAATCTGGAAAGCACCACGAAAGGAAGCAAACTGTGCTGAGATCTCTTAGGACTCTTCTGTTATTTATTTACATCTGAATCAAGTCCTATTGTAATTCTCCTGGGGTTAATCATTTCCAATGTGCAAATCAGATAATAATAAATCAACCTACACACCATACAAAGACCCTTAAAATAGCAATGTGGATCACATGAAAATAATTTTATTGGAGCCAGTACCCAATAAAAGAGTTAAGGCCAGAGTAGATATTGTATTTACTTCTAATTAGATATAACTCTGTGTCTTAAATTACCCAGACTACAGAATTTCACAAAGATATGAATCATTTATAGCTTCCTCTGTCTTTGGTCGCTGTTCCTCAGAACACATAGCTGCATTCTTCTGTGACTCCCATAACCTTTTCTCTCATTGATGCCCTTTTTTGCAGATTCTTTCAGGCAGGTTCTGTTTACTCCTTTTTAACTTAATAATAAGCAGTAGATATGCAGAATATTTACAATAAAATAGGTGATAAATAATACAAATGTATTTGCTGATATAAAATCATAAATGATCTTATTTAAACATTTGTCCTTGGTAATGCTGAGCACAAAAATGAGGTAGAATCCTCAAAACAGATGTGTTCTTGGCTCCAGCTAACTATTCACAGAGGAGAAATATATATATTTTTTAAATGCAGGATATTAGGTTGTTTCTGCTTAAGGCACATTTGGAATTTAAGTATTTGTAGGATCCTCTTGAGCTGTATTTTGCATCACCACTTGTTAGTGGCTGTTGCTGAGCAGCAGACTACAATGAAAATTGATGTATCCTACAGATAAATGATATCACATACAAAACCTATGGGATTCTGGAATTTGTTTTTTCTGTGAGAGGTTATTCACTTTTAGTCTATGTGTTTAATTTATTGCAGAGGGTATTCACAGATTTTAGAGACATTTAGAGTTTTATGTTGTCGAAAACTATTGCATCCTATTCTATTGGGTACATTTTAGAGGCAAAAGCTACAGACCCTTGTTTTTGCAGACCCTGCACACACACACAGGGAAATGATCGTAAAGGTGGCTTAGCCAGCTGGAGTTCTTAGGGCAGAAGGATCTTGACTTTTCATAAAATTGATGTAACATAAGGCCCAATTTATTTCTTGTATGCATAGGGAATTGTACTGGGAGAAAAAGAAAATGGATCTTCTCCGCATTTTCACCAAGATATTACACGAATTACCTAAGGACATTTTGCTAGTTTTACCTCACATACCACACTGAGACATGCTGTGCTGCAGAGCCTGCTACCTGACAGCGGATGTCACCAACTGTCTGAACCAAACCCCAGAGGATGTGTCAACTTCTTCTTCGTGGGCATCAGGAACCCCCCATTAACCTAATTGATGCTGACAATAGTTACAGGAAGTCTCTCAGCAGCAGCTGCTGAGGGCTTGATATTCCCTTAGTCCTCAGGACTTCATTTCTCTTTTGAATTGTGGCAGAGGCCCTGAGTGCTTTGCATTGCAAAGACGGCAAGCTCCATGCATTCATGTACTGTGAATACGATTTTACTTAGGCACAACTGCTTTAGAATTGCGGTATGCTAGTTAGTAGTGTTTCATAATGTACTTTGGGAAAGCAGAAACTTGTAATATTTATGTGAAATTTACTCTTTGTAGTCCACCAATACTTCGCAAATCACATATAAATGATTTCTTCAAGGCTAGGGGAACAGAACACATGTTTGTTCATAGTAATGTAGTGATTCATTTTCTCTGGCATTTGATATGCATTTAAGTAGCCAAAAATTACAAGTTCAATACTCTGGCTGCGGGACTGAACTCTAGATGTAACTTAAGTCAAGCATGTGTGACAGAGGAACTAGCACTCATTCAGATCATTATACATGGTGATTAATATTTGATGTTTTTAGAAGAGTCAAAAGAAGGACAAAGTAGAAGACCATTATCAGTGCTACAACTCATTTATGGATTGCTTTGTATTTCTCATATTGTTAAATCTGAAAATTTCTTTATATCAAAAGATAAAGTATAAAAAGTTCGCCTTGATTTGGATAATAGCAGAAAGAATGAACAGCATACTTACTATTACCAAATCCAGAAGACTATCTACAGATAAGGTAACTTGACTCTTACTCTCCAATAATATATATATATCTCAGAAATGTAATTTATCGTATTTAATAATCCTAAAACTAATTTCTACAGGTTTTGAGACATGGACTATAAAGTTTAAAAATGCTTCCTCTTCTTCAATACGTGTTTGGAACTCATAATACAGATCCATAATAATGTAAAAAGATGGAGAATGTATGTTTTTGAAGAGATTTTGTTGTTTTTTATCACTCTCCTGAAAGCATTATAAAAAGTAGGATATAGGATATATTGATATCCAAAACCTCATCCACCAATTCCCCGTGGGTTTTCCTAACTGTCTCTGAGTTCTGCCTTATTCTTTACTACACTAATAATAAAGACCTCTGGGACTCAGCAGTAAAAGAGCTTTTCAAGTACTGCATCCACTTCCTGGCTATTAAAGACAAGCCCATTATATAATCCTGTTAAATGCATCCAGGTCCATCCGGAAGTAGTTATATTCCTTGTCTACACTTATCTTGTTGAAAGGCTACTCCAGAATCCTCTCGCAGTCAGGATTGTTTGCCTAGATTCCAGACAAAGCCTAGTCACGGTCACTTTATACTCATTTATTCTTTCTCTGGCATTATCTTTTTACCCTAGAGGAGAATAATAATATAGTTCCTCTGCCAAGTACTCCTTCTTTCTGTAGAAGTTTTGTTATCTGTTGATAATGAGCCCTTTTGCAAAGACACAGCAGCTCATTTGCAAGGCATCCACTGCACATTATTTTAACAGTGACACAGGCTCATACAAATGTTAATCAACCTCTCTCGATTTTATTTCCATGTCAATCACCGCAATCAAGTGAGGATGTGAATTCCACAAAATCACAAAATCAAAGTTATATTCACAAGCTGATAACTCTGGAGTAGGTACATAGACAAGTGAATGCACTGACGCAAATAAAGTTTGGGTTCAGGTTCTTTTGAAAATCTAGTGTGTGCTGTGAGTGCACAGAAGTAGCCCGTAGATTTGCCTTGAGAAGAGCCTGGTAGAGCAGGATAGCAATCTAAATTGGGTTGTGATGGCTGACAGCCATACTGGGCAAGGTATTATTATTATGGGAGACTTCCTGTGGTGCTGCTTCTGTTTCTTTTGACTGCTGTTTTCAGAAACAGCTGGGTGCTCTTGTAGGATCACAATTTGTTGCTCTTAAAGACTTGTGGTGATCAGAAAGTCTTAGCTTTCCTTAGCTTAGCTTAGTATGTCAAAAGTGTATGCTTTCTGACAGTACGTTTCTGTTTGTGTTGCATGCGCTGGTGACTACAAGAGAATGGTTATCTTGTACAGTGCATTATACCTAAAATTGTACAGTGAAGTGAGAAGAATGAAAAAAAGAATAAGGTTTGCAGGCTTACTGATCTAACTTGCAGAGCAGATGAAACTTACCTTGCAGTGAAAATAAATGATGAATAGGGAGTTCACAAAACCTTTTGATTTCAGTGAGAATGATTATTTGATTATTATTTGCACTTTTGCTTTTGTGTTAGCAGAGGTAATAGTAGCTGACAAAAGGTTACTACAAGCAGCAAAAAGACAGGACTTAGCAGTAGGTTATTTTAAGTTGTGAGGTATTGCTCCAGTGTTGGTGACGGGTGATGAGTTCAGGTGAACTCCAAATCAGATTTTAGATCATAGCAATACTTATTAAAACTGCCTTCTCCCTCCCTTCTGCTCTTTAGTCTAATCAGAATTTCAAAACAACTTCAAAAATTTTAATACAATTTCTTGATGACTCTACAACCAAATACATAACAAATATTTATATATTACTCTGCCAATATCTCTGCATTGATCTTCTTGAGTCTGGTGTTTACAGGCACTCTATTGGACCTAGATAATCAGCAAGCAAAGGATTTCCCATTTGCATTATAGTTAACATCTCTTGTAGTGGGCAAATGTTTAACATCTTTAGCATCTAAGGCTAAATATGAGCTATTTCTCCACCAATTTTGATCTCTTTTTATGTACTCACTTGAGTCATCACAATTGTCCTGTTATTGCTGCTGAGCAATTTGAGAGCTTGTTATTAAAGAAAAGCTTCAGTCTAAAGAGAATTTGTTGGTCTGGAAGGTCTTTCTCATACGGAGATGGAATTTCCTGTGTTTCAATTTATACCCATTACCCCTTGTCCTGTCACTGGCCACCACTGAGAAGAGTTTGGCCTTATCCTCCCTACATTCTTCCCTCAGGTACTTATACCTATACCTAAATCTCCTCTCAGTCTTCTCCAGACTAAACAGGCCCGGCTCGCTTAGTCTTTCCTCCTACAGTAGATGCTGCAGTCCCTTAATCATCTTTGTCACTTTATGCTGGACCCTCTCTAGAAGCTCCACGTCCCTCTTGTACCGATGAGCCCAGAACTGCACACAGTACTCCAAATATGGCCTCACCAGAGCTGAGCAGAGGGGAAGGATCACCTCCCTCAACCTGTTGTAGCCACTGAAAAGGTAAAAGCCTGGTAAAAGAAAAGAAGCAAACAACAAAAAGTCAGTCAGATTATTTTGTACCTGTTCATGTTCCAGCCAGCCGGCTAATTTGAGGGCACTTCAGATCTCTTTTTTGTAAATTTGATGAAAATAGCAGCGATGTGACAATTCTGTTACATTCATAACTAGGCAAGTTAGTAGTGAGATAATTTTTCTATTTAGCCTCCAAAATCTGTTTTTCTTGAGCAGAAAGTCTCTGTGAGAGTTAGTGTGTCTATTTTCACTAACTTTAGTCAGCTTGAAGCTTATGCTTGCTTGCTTTCCAAGTTAATGAATAATTGCAACTCAGATGCAAATACAGTTCACGACAGAACATTTTGTAAATATCTTTCTGTAAGATTTGTAGACAGAGACTATAGGTACTTCCAGTCCCCTTAGACATGTTTTTGAGACCTCTTCAAAGTTCAGATAATACATTTAATTTTGCTATATTTAATTTCTGAGCTTCCAAAGATGCTATTCAGCTTCTTATTGACCTATTCAACTAAAATGCTGACATGGGTTTATGAGGAATCATGTTTTCCTACAAATTGTCAAAATAATCTCAGGAATTTAAACACAGTATGAATTAAAAATTTTTCCCTCCCAAAGCCAAAACTTTTCTGAGGTTTGTTTATTATGCTACAACTTCTTTTCTTTGACATTTCTTTTAATTTGGAAAGATTTGTGTCAGCATCCTGAGAATAAACACAAGCTTTGATATCCATGTTTCCAAGAACTACCCAATATTTTTTAATATCCAGTTTCTGTTACTGAGGATCTAGCCCATTTTAAGGATGTGCATATCCCTAAAAGGTAACACAATCTCTCACAAACTGACGTTTGTTTTCCTCTAGTTTAAACCATTACTCCTTAAAAAGTTTTAGAAGCTTTCCGCTCTGGCCAGATGTTCTTCCGATGTTTTATAGAAACAAATGAAGTCATCTAAATACATGAGGATGTCTTAAATTCTCAAAATGTGGATTAGATCATTTAGTGCCTTATGAGAAGTCCCTCATGCGTTTGCAGTCTGAAAAGCATTTTGTATGGCTGAAATAATTGACGGGGTGTCATAAATGTGTTTTTTTCCCCTTGATCTTCACCTCCTTTTAAAAAAATTGATAGTATCCAGATTCTAAGTCAAAAGCAGTAAAATATTTTGCTTTTGACATGCTATCCAGGGAGTCTGGTATGGAAGGAAGTTGGTAGCTATCCTTCACTGTCTGTGCATTCTGTTTTCTTTTAAATCTTTTTTTTTTTTTTAAATAGCTTTTTAAAATTCTATCTGAAGATTTCAAGGGAATGAAGATTACCCAATTAGAATACCCTGGAGCGTGTACATTAACTGCTTTATCAGTGGTATCTGATACATCAAGAGAATTAGAATTCCAGATATCACTCTTCAAAAATACAAGTATAGGCACTGATACAATTATTTACATTGCTTATCTTAATAGTTATGGATGGTGACTTTTCTGCATAAATAATTTCTAGTTCTCATTTTGTGACATCGTTTTGTTGAGAGATTCAGTGGACTTTGTCCTTATACCACCTGCAAAAGTTATCTGACAGCTCCTGAAAAGTCTCACTCATGAAATAGTTTCTCTTATGGGACCCATGAGATGTCTGTGAATATCCTATAGTTAGATATCTTCCATTTAGCTGCTTTGGCATCAACCAGCTTCAAAACTGTACTCCATGGGAATCAACAGCCGATGTTGTGAGTCCCTGAACATTCCCTTCTAAGACTATACATATTTTTAACATGGGGAGGTTCACATGGTTGTGACTGAACACTGCTGCCTATGACTAATATTAGGAAAAGCTTAGGCACCTACAAAATACTGACAAGGTAGGATTTGATTTTCTCATAAGTCTACACGTTGAATAAACCAAAGTCTTTCAACCATCCACAAATTCTAGTTCTCTGTGATGTGTATTTTTTTTACTTGGGCAAAGGTGCTCTTGTTGTCTTGGATCTATTTCCAGATGGGATGAAAGTATTTCAGGGACAGAGGATGTGATGTTGAGCTGAGAACCATGCCTCGGCAGTCTTTTACTGTGGCAAGTGGAGTGTGCTATGGCTAGGAAAATACTGATAGAAAAAAAAAAAAGCTCCCAAACATTAGTTTCCACTGATAAATCTTCTATAAAGATTCTAAGTATCTTTAAAGAAGTTTCTTCTATAAAGAAACTGAAGGTAACAAATCTAGGCAGATAGAACACATGGAACTTAATTTAAACTCTCTCTCTCTTCTTCCCTACTGTTCTAATCAGAGGAAAAAACCAAGTGGAGTCATTACTGTGGCATCACCAGGCACAGTACCATCATAACACCACTACTAGCTGAGGGATAGTATGATTTCTTTCTATAATATTTTGAAACTGAATTGAAAGTAGATACCCTTACTTGTTGACCAAGATCACTTTGAATCCAACTCTTGTTCTACAAATGATTACAATTTCTGAGTTTTTCTCAGGCATATTTTTATAAGTATGTTCTTTGTGGTGTTGGCCAGACTGTTAACCAAAACATTGCCTAACACTCAGAAGTATCCCCATAAGTGCTTACTCGATATGTCTTTGCAATCCGATTGTTAATAATTACTACTGAAGGATTTTTTCAACTAGATACAAATCCTCATCCTTTCATGTGATAGGGAATGCTGAGCAAAGTTCTTTTGGATATACAAGGTCTACTGATTCTTTCATATAGAATAGGCTTATTACTCTTCCCAGAAAATAAATTAAATGAATTGGAAATGGTTCTTGAAAACCCACAGTGTCTGTTTCTTAACGCCTTATTACTGAGGTAAACAAAGTGTTCATTAACTTATTCCACTGTTTCTTTGTGTCCTGAACTCATGTTGACTTCATCTACCTGTGTTTTTACCTTTTTTTTTTTTTTGGCCTTTTTATTGTTCTTTTAAACAATATAATTTCTTTGTAAGTTCCCAAAAGAGACCCTAACGTTCTAGAGATCTTTTATTGGATTCTTTAGTGACAGAGAATGGATTTCTTCTACTCTTATTTACTGAGAAAAAGCTGAATTGTCTAAATGTCTATGCCTATGAGACATTATATCCATAGTAAGCCACTTGTTTGCAGTTTGCTTCTTTCTAATTTCATCCTTTTTCAGTTTCAACTGCCGACTTTCATGCTATTCCTTTGTATTCATGCTTAGGCATGTATCTTTATACTTATTTTTTGTTCTTTATTTTTTCAGTAATTAAAAGGTTTACAGATGCAGCTATATTTGCTTTCTGCTTTGCTTTGTGCCTTTCCCCAGCATCATGATACTCTACAGATGTGTCTTTGCCATTATCAGCTTTAGAAATTTTGAAAAAAAAACCTTCAAAATTTCTAAATTCTAAAGTCCTATACTGTATTAACTGCTCTCCCATCTCTTTGGAAGAAACATTCCTCAGGCTTCAGAGGGTAATAAATAGGTATTTGCTTATACCTGTAATTGGAAACTTCAGAACATACACGAGTTCAGAGCCTGGAAAATGTAATTTTAAAGCAAAGTTCCTCTCTTGTTACCTTTAGAAAAAGTACGAAGCTACATTAATACAAAGATAGAGAATGTATATATATTGATTTTCTGCCTGGTAGTCAAACGAGGCCAGCTACCTTCGTCTGTGATTAAACCAGAGATTCAGTGCAAAAGTTTGCCACTTCTAAAAGTTTTTTTTTTCCCCCCCCCACAAGATTTTATCTTTGTAGTCCAAATGTGTTGATAAATGTGTCATGGTGGCTATCGAGGGAGATGTGGACAAATGTATTTCCTGTGCTAAGACTATGTGCCATGACTGTGCAAGGATGTGGAGATGTACAATATGAGTATTATTGTGTTAGAAAAACCCTTGGCTTTGAGAAATTTCCTCAGGAGAGAGTCACTGATTCAACAGAGTGCACTCACCAGAGTCAGGGCTTTTTGGACACCCTTTCCCTAAGCCATAGCTTTGTGAATAGCTTGAAATGCTTTCTGAAATATTTAAGATCTGCAATAGTGCTCTTGTGAAATGATGCTGTGTGACTGCTTACTTGCTTAAGTAAAACTTTATATGATTCTTTCTCAAAATTTTTGAAAAGAATTACAGATGGAATCCTTATTATTTAAGATGAGATATTGACAGTGACGTGTTACAATGTATAACCTTGCAGATTATATATAAAGTGCTACTTAAGTGTAAGGAATTGTGAAAAGAAAATTTAAAGTAACATTAGCTCATACACATCTCCTCTATTACCACAGAGCTATGGTGCACTCTGAAGTGTAGGGCATTTGATTAAAATTTAAGGAGAGACACTAATAAGGAGAGGTATTTATCATGATCATTGAAGGGTTCTTGGGGTCCAAATGAAGTGTTAACACAATTTGTTGCAATAAAATATATATTCCCATAGTAGGTAAGCATTCCAGAGGGTGTAAATCAACACAATCGCACTGAAGTCAATGTTTGTTCACTGAATGGAATGGGACAATACCAGTATAAACTAGCAGAGAACATGGATCACTATGTTTGTAATGGAAACCAATTGTGATGTATGTTAAGAATGTTGCAAGTGATTATCAAATAAAGGATGGGAGCACACAGTCACACACATGCTCATATAACAGGCATCACAGACTAGATTTACACAGCCTTTTAAACAGTGACTCTTAAAAATGTGTTGCAGGAGGCAGGTTGGCCAGCTTTACTGCTTCTAAACTGAAGCACTTCTAAAATATGTGAAGCACTCTAATAATTTTCAGGCGCTCTTACTCTTGTACTGGTTATATGCAGGACTTGATGACTTCCAAATGGAATACTTCAGGTCACTTCAGTCTGCACATCAGTAATACTGAAAGTATACAGAGCCTTACAGTTAGAAAAATGGGCTTTGTTTTTATTTGAATATCAATTTTTAATTATTAAAGGATTGGATGATTGAACAACACTTTCACTACAGAGTGTGTATGCTGCATCGCACCACAGAAGACAAGTCTAGGTGCAGCTGCTCATGTTTCATTAAAATAAATAAGATTTTTAGCTCTTACAAGAAAGCTAGGGTTAGAGAAATCCTGCAGTTAGAGGAATAATGCTTTTTTGAGATGTCTTAGGGGATGGCATCATAGGACAACCAACTGCCACTGAAGAGGATCATGGGTCTCTTTGTAGGTCATGTATCATATCTGTAAAACCTATGCAGAAGTCTTAAATACCTGCAGCCTTGTAGATCTCACTGGATATATCTTATGTGCTAGCAAACAAATTAATATTGTTTCCAACCCGAAATCATATAGGAAAAGACAACATTTTCTCTTTAAACACTTTAGGAAGAGGATTCAGGTGTTTTAGATGTGAAGTGTATGTGTCTACAAAGAGATGGATGTCTAACTGCTATTATCATCAAAATGGAAATCCAATTAAGGAAGTCAGTGGCATCTGGAGAAATATTCAGTTCACTCTTAAAAAGACATCTATATTTTATCAGCTGAATAGCTGTCTAGATTAACTATTGTATTAAATATGCCATTAGATTCATATTTATACAGACATTTGATGTAGGCATCTTCAGGTCTGCCTTTGAATTCTACCTAAATTATCCTGGATTTAGGTGCGCAGAAAAAGATAAAATAACATAACATAGCATTAACAACAGGTTAACCAGAAAGAAGTTTGAGTTCAATTTAAAGAATCATTAAAATTTATTTTCCAATTATACTTACTGCATGCATATTGCAAGAATTTGGATCAACTGTTTTGAATGGAATATTATTACTATTGATAAAAAAGGGCAAGATACTGATAAAATACAAAAAGTTTCAAAAGTTTTACTATTTATTTCCCTCAGTTCTAGAAGCATTTCCTTTACTGCCGGATTTTCTTTGAATGTAACATAAAAACTGCAGGGCAAGTAAAGTCTACCTTTAAGTAGAAGCTGCTTTCTATCTTAACATGTATTTCGGGATCCCAAAGACAGCATTACTCAAACAAACAAAATCTCAACTGAGCTGTATCTTCCTATTATCAAAACCCTTGTGTAGGTGAATAATTCAGTCATTCTTCCTTTGCCTTTTTAAAGTTTGATTAAATAAACGTAATGTAGCACATACGGTTTGATGATCTTTGTTTTTCATATGTTTCAAAAGGAAAAAACAATGGTGTATCACCTTTAAAAGCATATTCACTTGATTTTAATCCATAGAAATAACAAAAAAAAAAAAAAAAAAAAAGGGAGAAACAACTGCTGTGTTTCATCAATTTATCCCTCTATATACTACTTTATTATAATCACATTAGTATTTGTGCGTATTAGTTTGGGTTTCTGGGGGAATAAAAAGACTGTGTTCACAAATAAGTATATTCATAAATAATATTATTTTAGGAAACCGAGTTCATCTATAGCTAAAGAATTTTGAAAGGTATTTATATCTGCGAGTAAATGTGAAATACAAGATAGTATTACATATCCTTTATTTTGGAGACAGAATTATATTTTAAAGCTTTTCTACCGTCAAAGTTTAATGTGCTGAAAAACTTCTTTACCTAAAATAGCAGAAAATCAAAAACACACTTGAAATTTTTGTCTGATAGCCTAAACATATATGTTGAGCTATTCAAGAACTTGGACATAATAGGAGGGAAAGGGAACCCCCTAGCGTATAAAACAAGAATTAAACATGAATGTTACCTGAAGTTTTATCCATTAAAGATGCAAATGGTGGTATTTAAGCTAGATTTTATAATTTAAACAAAAGTAAATCACATATGTGCACTTAGTACTTGCACCATGTGTTGGTTCTGACACAAGCTCGCAACTTCAAGATTAAAAAGATTATCAAGATTAATTTAATTTGTCCTTTTGTGCTAACTGCATGTATTATATATATATTTACTATGTATCAGAAATTTTCATTAAGCTTAATAATATTTTTATTACTCACAAAATCAAACCCAAAGTAATAAAAGTTATGTAAAGTATGATATGTTTTGTTTGCATGCAATATTTTTTATGAACCATATCTAGAAAGTCACTGTCATGGTATTTTTTGTGAATACTTTGTGAATGGTTTTCTCTGCAGAAGACATGAAAATTAATCATATGAAAAGTTACAAATATTAAGCATATCTATTGTGAAGGTTCTTTGTTTACAAATGAACATCTTTTAGCTTCTCATATTTGTTGATCTCATGAGTCTTGAATGTCTATGAACCCTTATCTTTGTATGTTCAGTGAAGCACATTCCTATCTATCTGTCTCAGATGTTTCCTTCATTCCTCATGTTCTTTGATCCCTTCTGTCATACCTTTCTGCTTCTCTGATCTGATTTTTCTGCTCTTCTTTCTGAATGACATTCCACTGTAGGAAAACTACAGAAATAACAAAAACTTATAGCTAATCACTTGTCGGAATTGTTACCAAACAAACACAAACATGATTCCATAAATGAGTGGAGATTTCTAACTTGATAGCCAGTTTACCCTCACTTTGCACTTAACCTTGACAGCTGTCAGAGACAACCTCAGACCTCCAGCAGCAAAGAATCAAACCTCTTCATTCAAGTTCTAGAATATTTTCTATACTTTTTTGACTTCACTTTTATACGAGGGCTTTTTTTTTTTAATTGACTTCTTTAATGAAGTTATCCCTGATCTCAGCAAAGCCTGTGAGATCTAAATTAGCTTATGTCTTCCTATTGAGATGAGTGTCAAAACTCTCAGTCCAGTAGTACAATGTCCCCAGGCCAAGGGATGCAGCTTCACACTCTCTGCTTCCCCAGTGGCTGATGAGACACTTCGAAGAGCTTAGTGGTATTACCTAGTTTATAACCTAGCTCCTTGTGTTGAGTTTTAAGAGCACTTAAATTCACCTTTTTTTTTTTTTTTTTTTTTTTGCTATCAATGATTTTTTAATTTAGGATCTGACACAAGTATTTAGCCTTTCTAAAGATGAGTTTAACTTATCTGGCATTGATGTCATAAATTACCTAATAACCTAATAAAATAAAATCTAAAATGAAATGCAATTCTTTGGAGTTTATTTATTTATGCATGCATTTTGAATATATATCAGCTCTTTTTTGATGTGTTGATCTCTAGCAAGCTACTCTTCATCCATGTTCTCAGAGACACTATAATACTTTTCCGCACTTGTATGCTTTTATTCCAAGATCTTTGTTTTTGTTTCACCTTTACCTCTTTCAGATTTCTCCCAAGAAGGCTGAGAGCAAATCTTAGTGTTGGGCCAGCTGAGAATAATACATCCTTTTCTCAATATGTTCACTCTGCCCTTTGGCTGCTCCCTGTCGAGGGACATGCTGAGCAGGAGCTGAAATAAATGAATATACTAAGTCATCAGTTTAGGAACCAGCACTTGGAAGTTTTAGAAATAGGCCTCCCGTCCACTCAGCAGTTAGAGAAAAGAACATCCTACAGCAGCAAGCAGAGGTGAAATGCAGAATAAAATATTAAGGGCAAAAGGCCAAGACAACCCAGTGTTGCAGGAGGCCAGCCAGGGAGCTGGAGAACTTAGAGAAAAGCCTAAGCATTCAGCCAGAAGCCATGAGTTAAGCAATTCTTGTGGGAATGCTCAACTGTGGGATCTTAGTACTCATCAGGAGCCCAACAAGAAGGAAAGACAGACAGGTGTAGAACCCTGAACTTCGTATGTCATTCTGCAACCACAGTCCAAAGAAAACAAAAATCTCATTAGTATTGGAAAGTCTGACTTTTTCTGTGCTTGCTTGACCAAATTAAGTATTCATAGCAAAAGTATCAAGCTGTACTGGTCAAATATATTGCATAACCTCATTCAGTGTCAAGTCTCAATTGATGTAAACTTTGAAAACTCTATTAACTCCAGTGAGGTTATATTTGTATAACAGCTGAAATTCTACCTCTCAAAATGCAAAATTAATTTATTTGTTTTATTACCTTCAAGCTGGAGGGTTCATGGGGACTCGTGAGCAATAGAAAAAAGGAATGTCATGAGAACTCACTAATGTAACCATACAGCGAAGAAATATGTAACATCTTAGCATGCGTGAAAAATTACTTAGGGAATATTTGGTTAATGGCATTATGGATTACTGAAGATGATTACTAAAGGTGTAAATAATGGCTACTTCATAGCAACAGAGTTTTTCAGGAGACACTGCAGTGGGGAAGCAATTGCATCATTAAAAAGTTTCAACTTCTTCTGGCATACATTTTAAATCAAAAGCAATGTTTAAAAACCACAGAGGGTGGGATTCACATAATTCCATATAACTTCAGAGTCTTGATTCATTTATCTAGCCACAGGTGTTCAATGCCATTAGGACTCCTTTGTTCATCAACTTTAGCTTCAAGCTGTCACTTCAGAAGGGCCTGAATCTCCTGTGAATGATGTACTATGTCTTCCATCCTCATGAAGGCGTCTGAAAATACCTATAGCTACTCTGTTTGCAGTAAAATCCTATGTTTGGTTAACCAAATTGAGTCCTAGATGTTTAGACATTGGATCTCTACAGTCTAGATGTCTAGCTAGTGATCTTCAACACTCTCTATAGTCAGTAAAGAAGATCTGATGCCTTTACATCTCAATAGTAAAGGAAAATATCCTCTTCAAGATGACTGTACCCAAGAAATATCTCTTTTTATCACTGACTATAAAGGGAAACAAATGCAACTATTTCAGGTTCAGGCCTCTGTATTTTATCTGGCATTAGCACTTAGCCATGTTGCTTTCTGTTGAAAGAACACAAACACAGAATCTTTTCCACCTACGTCTTCCTTTTTTCCTTCTATAATTGACACAGTAAGGATTATGCCTCTCCAAAAAGCATAGGTACTAATACTCCAAAATCTTGCCTGGCCTAAGATAAGGTGGCATTTGCCCTCTGTCTGTGGAGTGGTTGACTTTCTGAGACATCTATTGTCCTTACTTGTATGGTGGCAAGGAAGCTTTGGGTGCTGTAAGTATTTAGTTCCCTATAGGATATGGCCTTAGAGGAAAAGTATTTGCTTTGCTTTGCATTGCAGCTGGACAGCTTACTGACTGCAGTAACTTTCTTTTGCAGAGAAATATAACTTTTTTTTTTTCTCTCTTCATAGCAGGTCTTATTCACCTCATTACTTAGTGAATTAGCTTTCTGAGGGACAAACAGAGGGTCACAACAAACTGAACTGCTTGCCAGAGAGTACATCTGCTGGCTCTATTAGTAATGCCTTTAATTGAACATCTGCAAACATTCTGAGACTATTGACTATGTCTTTCATGCTCTCAATACAAAGAAAAGAAGCAAACAGTGTCCCAATGTTTTTCACCTTGGAATCATCAGCTTCATTTCCTCAAGAAGTAAAGAAATGATGAAGCTGACATATACATTTTGGTTAGCAAAGGCAATTATTCTTTCCAGCAATGTGTTTGTTCAATGTATTAATTTTCTTGTGTAAGAATCTTGACGTTCAATACGAAGACAATATATATCTGTGAGTGCACATGCACATATATGTACGTACACATACATTTACACCACTCAATTCAGTGGATGACACCTCATTGTTGGAGAGCTAAGGGAGGAAGTATGTAAATAAACTCATATCCTCTCATAACTGTAAAGACGTAACAATGCTTCCTCTACCTATGTTTTTTTTTTCTTTTTTTAAAATAAATTTAATTTAATTATGCATAAAACAAAATGTTAAAAGTCGCAACAACAATAGCACCACCCAATTCTATGGTCAATGTATGTATTACAGTTAGTAAAAAGTTTTAATTTTTATTTATATTATGTGTATAGATAAAGGCATATCAATAGTTTTCTGATTTTCCATTTTCATTAGTATAATACTTAATAAGATTTGTTGCTATTTTCAACTGTACGTGCCAGTAAATGCAATGTTGATTGTCGTTTACAATAAAGAATAGTATGCTGCAAGACTGTAAAACACCAAGATACACTAGATATTGAGTCTCTGTGGAGGGCTAAACTAGCTAGGTTTTATTCTTAACAACATAATACACTCACTACTTCTGCACTACTGCATCTCATTACATACCAAAATTAGTCCTTACCTCCTGGAAAAGTGTAGTATTTCTCTGTTTTATAAAGAGCAAACAGTTGGCTAAAAATGAGTTTTCTGTGTATTGTAAATGTAATGCATTCTTAATGAAATTAAGTGTTACAAAATGTTTCTTTCTCTATTAATTCCACCGGTAAAATTTTGGTTATATGTTTGGAAACTGAATGAAAATCTAAACAGGAAAGCCCTGGAATGGGTTTGATTTTTTACATAGCAATCAAAGTTAAGCTTAGTGGGAAGGGTACTCTATAGGCACTTCAGGTTTGAACACCCTATAGTGGAAAGCACTGTGTTAAAAAAGGTCACCACTATGTTAAAGAAAGCTTACCCTGGGTGTACTTAAAAGAAAACATTTAAAGTCCTAGTGCGTAGCTAAACACAGCTGAGTTCAAACAACCTGTCCCCTCCATAGGATGCCCAAGGACTGAGATGTGAAGCCTGAAATCAGATATAAACACCATGTAATACATAATCCTGTCTTCACTGTTTCATATTGATCTACTCTAGGCAGCCATATACTTGCATTGTGTTGTTTCAAAAAACTCAAAATTGCTCCCTCTAATGCATAAAGATTCCTCTAACAAAGTCAGGGGTTTTAGTGTTTTGGCAAATCTAATCTATAATTACTATATCAGGGGATCTGAAAATGAAATATGAATAATAAAAACTAGTACAGGTAGATTGCTGTAACTAACAACTGACTGCAGTTGTTGAGCTTCCTACAAATGAAAGAACCCAATGATTTCAGTAATAAAATATTGTTCCAAAGTCCTTAAAAAAATTCAGTACCAATGTGCCATGACTCAATTGAGCAAATCCCTCATAAAACAATAAATAAAAAAGAAAAAGAAAGAAAAGAAAAAAAAAGCATTTGTGATTTCTAGAGTACAAAGTGAAAACTCTCAGTCTTTTCCTTCCACCAAAGGACCGTCTTTCATTATTTTTTGCTCCTAGAGGAATAATTCATCTTCATCCAAGCTTCTAAGATGTGAAGCAAGGACTTAAAATGCTGAAGGGGATGGGCTTTTGAAAAACAGATACATTTTTGTAATTTTTATTAGATCAAAAAAAAAATCAATAATAGTGATTTTATTGATCCTGTTTTCTTTGGAAATATTAGCCTTAAACTTGGAGTTCTGTGTATGAATTTGTTTTTCTTGCTGCCTAGAAGCTAAAATTCACCTTTAGGGTGTCTGTCACTCACACAACTACATAGGCAAGGGATAAAGGCATTGCCCTGGGATAGGACAAACATAGGCGCAAATGCTGAGTAGGGCCCAAAATACAGGTTTCTCCCTATTTAGCAATGTGCACTATCCATATATTTTTATTTGACTCATCTATACTTTTCTTTGAGCTCAGTTAAGTTTGAAAGAGCTAAATTTGATCAAAGCTTGCATTTCCAAACACTTGCTTTTTTGTTTGTGCATTTTTTCCTACTTCAGTGATATAAGCAACAGTACTGTTTGAAGTAAGAATAAGTGTTTAATTGAGCAAAGACAGGGGTCTTACCGAGAAGAACAGGCTTCAGGAGTCCTGGAAGTTTTTGTCTAAAACATTACATGTTTAGACAAGGTCAGGCAGGTAGGCAAGTTAAGCAAGGAATTTCCTGATTTTCAAAACTTAAATAGTGTACAATGTCACAAGCTAGACAATGAGAGGAAAATGTAGCATTGGGTAGTTTTTTAAATGAACACCCTCTGTTATATTGCTTAAATAAGGCAAAAATATTCTGAAATAAAACTCTCAGTTGTAACATACAGTTGTAACATTTTAGGAAAGGGAGAGAAATGGAAGGATTTTAGGGAGGCGAGAGAAAAGGAAAGAGAGACTGTAAAACGTAAATTTTGATGTTACCTTACTCAGCCTTACTAGTATTTTTATAGTATGCTCTGTTTATTTATTGATGTTAAAGACTCACTCTCATCTTATCAAGTCTTAGTGGAAAAATGGCAACCAAAGTGATAAATAGCCTAAATGTCATTAATACTATGTAAGAACAATGGCAGTATTCACAGGACATGAACTACACACCCCAAATTCATGAAAATATTTTCTAAATCCTGAGAATAAATTGCTGCTTTTGTGCAGATTATAGTCTGCCTATCAAAACTATTTAATTAAATATAGACCAATTTATTTGCAGAAATCTGCAAAGAACCATGGTGAGAAGTTTCAAAAGGGTAAGCCTCTGACTAGATTCATTCATTTTTTGTGCTCATGGGTGCATGACATTTACCTTTGCTATCTAAATTTGTTGTCAACTTCTTGTCTCTGCTCCCTCTACAGCAAATAGAAAGAGACAAGAACTTATGTAGAGATTTATCGCATCAGTCCTGAACAGTTGCCTCGTGAAGGGGTGATTTTATCTTGGGAGATGGCTATTGCTACTGACAATAGGGAGATTCAAGATGACTAGAACAGCCCAAGTCCCTAATTTGTAGATGTCTGACAGTAGTTGAGATGAATCCCACCTTACCTGACTGCCTAGATGAAAACTGCTGGATTTGTGCCATGTAGATGTCAAAACACCGATGTCGATGAGGAAAAGACCATATGCATGTAATTCTTTTTCTTTCCTTTTGGTAAAGAATGAGAATTAATAATAGTTTGATAAAGCAGCAATTATTAAGTTAAAACTGTTTTATCACTATATATTTTTTAGTATATAAAACAACAACGGCAAAATGGCATAAATACTTACTGGGTATTTAAGTAGCAGGATGTGAGGAAAAAAATCCCCAAAGCATAAAGGTAGATTTCTTACTGAGTAGGGTGAATTATTTCAAGTGATAATCATCCAGCTGCTTCCAATAATATTTAACTCTTTGTTCAACACATTTTTACTTGTTAAATATATTCTTCTAAAGAGGAGCTATGCCATTAAGACAAACCTCCAAACCTCAAAGGAAAGCACTAAAGTCCTGTTAAGAGAGTTGGTACCCAGGATTTGGTCTTTTTTTCTCATGGCTTTGTCTTTGCAAATTTCTCTCTTGTGTTAAATTCAGGCCTTAGACAGTTACAGCTATTAAAGGAAAAGCTAGTAGTAGTGAGAATGGTATGATATGGAAAATGTTACATGGAGATAGTATACTCTTGTAAAATGGGCAAAGTTTCCTACAGACGTTCAGGAAACTGATTGCTGCTGCAGAAATCTACATTCGCAACCCACAGTAACCAGCTCTCCTGAAAGAGCAATTAAGCCATCAGATAAAATAGAATAAGACATTTAAAGTATTCTCCTTCTCTTTTCTGCCTGTTCTTTTTCTCCTGCCTTAAGCTAGTGACCAGTTCCTTACAGTAAGGAAAGTGAATAGATGAAAAGCAGGGGACAGGTGAATCTAGTCAGACCTAATCTCATCTAATCGAGTCATGTTCATTCTCTTGAAACAAAGGCTTCAGTCACATGAAGTCTAAATGGACTCATAGAATAGGACAGCCCTTTTTCCACTTGAAAATTTAGGGTTTAAGAAGCTTTCATCCACTCATTTTAGCAAGATGAAAGGAGGGACTGTATTTGGATTGGATTTCTAGTTTAGATTAAAAAGTAAACTGTGAGTTTGCTTAGCTTACTTGGTACAGTTTGCCTGATCTTCCTCACTGTCTGCTTGGCTGGTTTGGGGACTTTTTTGTTTTGTTCCTTTTTCTTTTCAAAAGTTTCCAGGAAAATCTAACTTTTTGTGCCATTTATGTTAGTTCACCACATAATTTAAGAGATTTCTTTGATGGCTAGCTTGTAAACCATTCCAAGGTTCTTTTTTGTTGTTGTTTTTTAATTCCAAACAATAGCTCTGCAGATGCAGAGTTAGGGCTCCTCCAGCCGTAATTCATTTCTTTTCCAGGGACTCTCATAGCCTCCAGGCTAAACATCTGTGGAAACTACACCCTATTCTGAGGAGTTACTTCCTCTTCAGAAGCAGCCTTGTGCTGTTGAATTGACATTATCCTCTCTAGCCATTGAAGCATGCACCAGTCCCGGGAGTGGGATCACGACTCCACCCAGCAGTGGGGTCTGTGCACCCCAGTGTCCTGGAAGTGTGGTTTATGTGAATACAGCAGAGAGGTAGTTTGTGTCAGTAAAAGAGATATAAATCTCCCTAGAATGGTTTTCCAGTGGAGATTGCAACACATATTTCTTGGAAATGCTCTTAATAGCTGTTGGAAATTTTTAAAAAATGTCCACAGATATAAATGAGTTTCTTTCCTAAATAAAGAACATTTATTCTGAAAACAATCAACATCCCCTAACCCACAATGCCTATTTCTTAAACTCTATTTTGGAAAGAAAAAAGAAGAACTGTTTTTTGTTTTTATATTCTTTGTACAGATAATATATACAGCTGCTTTTATCCATGGAATTCAATGCTTTGTGATGTTAAATGTACCTAGGAAAATAAATATCAATTTTTTCTTACTCAGTGCCATAATGTTATCCATAAATATGATGACATATATTCTATATCTTCAAATGAGCTTTGAACAGAAACTGATATGGTCAGGTACTTTGGATATAGGGATATGATCTCCTATGACTCTTGGAAAACAAAATGATTATTTGTATTGTTGCCGAGTGTGGTGAAAATTTTACCATCCAAAACAAAGGGTTCCACTGTGATTCAAAATGCGTGATCCATGAGCATCTAAAAACATCTTGTCTGCCAAGTAAACACAAAGCAGAACAACTGATTTAATGCACAATTATGGAATTACAAAAGTTGTAAGAATAAATGCATAAAAATAATGAAGCGGCAGGATGAGACAGCTGTTCAATCAAATGGCGATTATTGTGGATGCACTTTTGAAAGGAATTATCTCTTTCTCATATTTAAAAAGAATCTATTCTACATTAATCTATCTATTCCACACTTTCGATCAGTCAGATGGCAGTGAGAACCACGGTTTCTCTGGTACCTTAATCAGCTTCAGAAGGTACTAATTAAAAAGGGTAGAAGGCACAGGAGCAGGCCGGAAGAGGCTAGTAGTAAGCTAATGAAGTAGAGTCAAGAAAAACAGAGTAACTGAGAAAATGATAGGAAACAGGAACAGATTAGAAGAGGTCAGTAATTGGAAAGTGTAATAGTGGGGAGGAAACTTGATTTGAGTGGTATGTGTAGACAAAGAGCCGTAAAAGAACTACTGTAACCCTTGGTGTTTTTTTTTTTTTTTTTTTTATTAATACAGACATTTCCTGACACACAATTAAAGTAGATTTGGGGGATTAAGAAATAAATGTCTCAGAACCTGTGGGAATAGAGTTGTTAGATCTAGTGTCCTGGCCTCATTCCCATTTGGATATTCCCCCAATTTTTTAAAGCTGCATATGGTAACTCTCCATACTTCCTGTCCTAAACTGCCAAGTAGTGTTGCTTTATGTTGCCAAACAGCTGCTTATTCTAAAGTGCTTTGTGAAATTTTGGTGTGAAACATGGTGTGTCCAAAAGTCTGAGTCAAATAGATAAGTTGAACTTGCTAATAGCAAGTTATGCATGGCAAAAGCTAAAGGTGAAACCTTTCCAGATCCCATGCTGCAGTGGGTGTGCTCAGGGCAGGGAAGATGATCAGCACAAGTAGGAACATGTTCAATGCATTTTGAGGAGCTTCCAACAAGATTCCTATTTTGATTCTCTTTGGATTTGAGGGCACTCCTTTCTGGGAAAGAGCAAGGGGCATGGAAGCCTTATGCTGGTTGCAAGAGGTGCCATTCCTGTACGTTACATTGTGAGAGCAGATTTTGACACAGTTACTCTCATTTATTCCACAGGACAGGAATTCTGGTTTTATACATCTGAATGTGCATATATACAGATACATATATATACACACACACACACACACAGACATATATATATATATATATATATATATATATATGCTGAATGCTATTCTCCCCAAGTCTTTCTTTGCCTAGGCAGTGATCTGGGTAATGAATTGTGATATCATCTTTACAATCATCATTAATGAGAAATTAATCCTTCCCTTAGGAAAGAAGACCTGCTGGATGTCGTTATTCAAAGCTGACAGATTCACTAGCCAGTACAAGTTTCTTCTGGCTATACTTGCTTAAGCACTAACAGACATTTTGACTTTTGTGACTGCTTGGTCAGTGCAATAAAGTATGGTTATAATCTCAGTAACTAAAAGAGAGAAAAGGGAGTCATAAAATAATTACCTCCTTTCTGATTGTGCCCTGGGCCCTTTTACATTTTATTTCCTATCTGTACTCAGCACAGTTTCCATTATGTTGTTTTTTCAGATTTTTTATTCCTTATTCGATTTTTTTTTTTCAGTGAAGCAAAAGAAAACCCCAAATTATCCTGCCAAGAATGCTGTTCCAAACTCTACTTTCATTGTAATTTTTGTTTTTGCCTAATGGCGCTCTCTGCTGCTCCATTCCTCCCCAGGTTGTTGAGTGTTATAATGGATAGTTTTGCGGGTTAGTGAGTGAAGGTAAAGTTCAGGCAGGTTGCCTCCTGAATGACCCTCGGTGACAGTTGCAAATGGGGCAAACAGCTCTAATAAGGAGTTCAGTCTCACAATGGTCTGCTTCACTCTTCGGGGGGGTGGGTCGTGGAGGCAGGACTGGTCTTTATTAGCCGGAGAGATTGTGCTGCTAAGCAGCTTGCAGTTCACATGCTAATGGTTAATTTTAATGGACGGGTTGTGACACTATTCTGAAAGAAGTTAAAATAACATTTTCACAGCCTGAGGTAATACAAGAAGTCTTGCCATAATAAAACACCCCATCGATACAGTATCGTCAGGAAAAGATCTTTTGCTTTATAGCAACAGCTACGCAAAAATAAGAAAATTCGGTCATGTGCTTTACAAGCTACATTTATTAAAAATATTCAAGACTTTTTGTGATACAAATGATGCACCATTCTATATGCAAGATCTGACAGTTTACTTACTTAGTGCTACAGAAGTACTAGTAAGAACAGTGTTTTCCCATGACACATGTGGCTTCAGGAAGGCAAGTAAATGCTGACACTCTCAACGATGCTAGAAGTTAATGTTTTCTTTTTGCTGCTTAGAATGTTTTTCTTGTTCAGAATAAGTATTTAAATTGAAAGGGATTATTACACCTGATTTTGTTAAAACAGTTCGAAGTGGGAAATTATTTGAAAACTGTGGAAGTAATACTATCAATGTCAGCCCTGGTGTGATTTTAGCAGATTCATTCATGTAAGGATTATTCCTGGTGATGAATGTAAAATATTAGGATCTATATAATGCAAAAAGACATGTAGTGGAAATATGGATGGAAAAATCATAGTGTATTTTACCATCTTAGTAAGGAAAAATCCAAAAAGAAAAAAAATCTTTTTTTTTTTTTGAATATGAGGCAGTCTGTGAAAACAGACACTACAATATTCTTACAACTATATAATTATTTAATAGCATCATCTTATAGATGAGCTAAGATTACTTGGATGCCTTGAATTTTTGTTTTGATGTTTACTCATACTTGGATTTTTTCAACTGATTTTCTAAAAGCTACTATAATCTTATTTCAGATCTTCACTTGTAGATATTTAATCTGGAACATGATTCCAACTCAAGCTAACTTTTGTCTGCAAACACTGCATAGCAGTCATCTTGCCAATGTACCCGATCTGCTTGCAGGGAGATACACAAACATACTGTCATCAAAGGTGTGTTAGAGAAACAAAATATAGACTATTCTGCTGTATAAATACATAAGGGACATAAGCATCTTTGCAGGAGCTGCATGGTTACCTAGTGTGTTACCAGTACCGTTATTATACGTATTGATGTGGACGATGCAGCTGAGGAGCACACACTATCTTGTGGTCTAAGAGGATGTGCTGAAGATGTGCAGCATGCCCATCGCAGAGGAATGATTTCCATGACTTGTTTTCTTAGCCAACAGCATGCTGTTTGGCAAGTTAACGGGGGAGAATTACACGGGTTATATATAATAGAACGTCTGAGCAGCTGCTGTGGTGAGAGCAGCCAACAGGTTTGTCAGCTTTCAGAGTAATTAACCCAGCAGGAAATCCATTCCCAGGTGGCTACTGGTAAGAATCGAGTTTGGTGAGGCAATGACAGATGAGAAAATGAGAGTGGACTATGTATACAAACATCACTTTTTTTTTTCTTTTTTTTTTATAGAGCATATTAGTAGCAAACAGTAGCATAAAATTTATGTGTTTAATACATAAGAATAAAAAAACTGGTTCAGTCCATGCCTCCATCTAGCCTCAGATGACCAGGTACTTCAGAAGGAGGACACTCCTGCATATGTCCTCTTAAAATGCTCCCTGATCCAGACTAATTTCACCTTATCACGTACTTGCTGTCCCATATGGCTTATCTACTTTGTTACTTCTGACGGATGTCTCTGCCAGGTGGCCATCCAGTCTTGCCATCCTTTGCAACCACAGTACCCTTTGGTGATGTGTCCCTCAGGTCTGGTACCTGCTGCACGGAGACACTTCTGTACTTTAAAGTTGTGTCCTGCTTGTCTCATAAAATGGACCTGCTTCTTGCACTAGAGGTGAGAAACTGTCAGCTCCTATTCCCTCTCTTCCTAATACTTGTGGATACAGATACCACTTCCTTCTCCTAAGCCAAGTATTTTCCAGCTGAAGTGTCTCAGCCAATATTCCACACATTGAACCTATTTGACTATCTTTCTCACTTGCTTTGCCTTTCTTTGAAGTTAATTACTGGATGAAATTGCATTTGTTTGGATAAGAAGTGAGGCTGTAACATTCTATGCTCATTTTATGTAAACTAGCACATATAAGCTGTAATACATTTACCAAGAAAAAAAATATGCTGAGTCTGAACAAGTCTTTGGCTGATTTTGCTGAATCTTTGGCCCTTTGTTACAGGAAAGCTTTCCAAGTTGCTCCCCTATACAGGACCTTTTTTTTTTTTTTTTTTTTTTTTTTTTTTTTTTTTTTTCCACAGCAAAACCTGGTCTCTATGCTAATCAATTTTGGATCCTTTAAATAATTAAGATACTAATAATGATCCACTGTCGAGATGATGAAAATATATATTTAGACGTCTACGTATAGGAGAGTGACAAAAGTGTACACAATAATCTATTTTGCAAGGATGTTATTACATGTGCAAAAAATAGGAGGCTACGAGGAGTGAAGGTACCCACCTGCTATGAAGAAGCATGATTAAATGGACAGAATATTTAATACTGCTTCTTAAATAAGTGCATGCTCCAGCTATGCTACCACCTTGCAAAGACAACTGGAAAGGAGGAATCCTTAAGAGATGATTAAAGGAATGGAAGCAGCTGACTGCAGGTAGGAATCAGAGGGTGGCATATGGAGGGTGGATATGTATTTAGCTATGCACACACATCAAGGACAGCTTGGAGGGAAGTTTGAAGAATTTTGGTTAACCGCGCTGCTTAACGAACTATTTAGTAATTGGTCCCAAGATATTCACACCTTTACTCCCAGCAGACCTGATAAGGCAACCTCTAGGTGTCAAGCAAAACAGAACAAAATATGTATGGCCACTGAGGCAACAAAGGTGAATGGAAAACCAGGCATCCAAAGTACTATGTAAAATTAATAAAAAAAGGTGAATTGAAGAATTTTCAAAGCTTTCCATGTAAAGATTCTTAATGGAAAAGCAAACCTTTGAAGATGTCTTTCTTCCTTACAAATATTTTGAATATCTTGTATTTAATACCTAGTTCTTTTTGTTACATAAAATGGTATATAAATAATTCTTCTGAAAACTTTAGATGAAGTAGCTCCTGGATTTTGGTGACTTTTCATTCTTAATTTTAATTTTAGTAAAGCTAAAATTCCTCTAAGCCAAATAGCAAAATGCAGCTGTTATTATAAATTCCTTTTATTGTGGTCATTAAGTGACATTTATCAAATATGTAATATTTGTTCATGCATTATGAATGTATCATGAATGAAGCAGAAATTCAGACTCCAGGACTAAATTTTTCTGTATTTTGTGACTTAGCATTTAAACCATTGCTTATTTATAGTTTGTTGTTGTGGCTATCATTATTATTAATATAATTAATTTTGAATATCTCAGGCTTTGTGTGTTTATCGTTAGGTACCTGCAAATGTATTCACACAGTCTAACATGTTCGTTCATTTTCAGAAAAGTCATTTATGTTTACAATTCAAAAATAATAAAAAGAAAGAAAAAAGACTACTAATTACCAATCATTTAAAAATGATAAATGACATGACCTTACCCATTATTCTGGATAATCATTGTCCATGAGGTTTCACATGAAAACAGCAATGTATTTTAAAAATGATCACATTAGAGGAATAAAATTCTATGCTATGCTAATACAAAGCTATATCTCATAATATTGAAGAAAGCATATGTAAAAACACTATTTGAAGGTAAGGAGCATTAAATTGTGCTATAACTATCTGAAGTAAGCGTGTATTTTCTGCAGTATGCGTGATGTGTGCTTCAGGTTTTACAGTTCAGCTGGGCCTGATGACATTTAGTTTTGTTGAACGCCCCTTACTTTTTATCAAAAGATGCAGTGAGACATGTACAAAGGACTAAAGGCTGGGGCTTGGGGTAGGGGTTGCTTCACTTTGCAGTAATGGTGGTTTGAAATAGAAAGGTTTCAAAGAAAACTAGTTTTGAGTTCTCCTCCGACAGATTTCCCTCACACATCAGACAAATGACTAAACCAAGAAGGGATATGGTTACTGCTATGCTGAATATTGCAAAACCCAGCTTTCTGGTCCTCAGCCCATAGCCACATCCGCATTTTAAATTGGACACATAAGCTGGTTTTATAGTGTAGAAGGAGAATTAGATGTCTCAGAATCTACTCCAAAATATCCAACATGCAAGGAAAACAGTTGTTGACTACAGACTCTAGGCAACAACATTAAACTACATGTTTTACAGACTGTTAAGCAACTTTCTTTTTGCAAACAACTCCTTTACAGTTTTCTATTGTGCCATCAGGAACAGCATAGCATCGAGATATTTCACTGCACTATGCTGTGTAAATTCACTTTATGAGCCAGAACAGAACTAATTACACTGCCTAATATTTAAATAAAGTAGAAAGACCCTTGTCTAATTGTTTGTGAAAATGGCACATCACCAAAAAGAGTCTTGAAGTATTTATGAACAGAAGATAGGGATCCCGAATTAGAACACACATTTTCTTCTGTGCCTCTAGTCTATTTTAATACACATTACCAAATGTCCTGCACAGAAATGAAACAGAAAGGCTTATAAGACTCTATATCATCCTGCCTGCCTGGCATTCCTGGCTGAAACATAGGAAATGAAATGTCATTACATTCTGTGCATGAAAAGTACTTTAGGACCCTGGAGCCCTGATTTATTATATTATTTGGGGACCTTTGTTTTCTTACTAATTTTTCCATTAGCAGCTCAGCAGCTTTTGGAAAAACTTTCTCATGTTGTGGGTGTATTGATCACTGCTTTACATGAAAAATATCCTCTTTTCTGTTACCACCTTTATCCTGTTATGCTAGGCAATCTCTAACAAGCTGTATTTCATTTTTCCTTTCTGCTTTGTGTTGTTCCATATTTTATTCACACTTCATTCTCCTATTACATATCTAATATTTGTTTACTTAATAAGCTTGGAGTTGTCAGTATTTCAGACACTCATCAATGAAATTCAAAGAATTATTGGACTTCTAATTTTGTGTTACAAGGTATAAACCCAGAGTCTGTTTCTTTAAAAATAGCCTCATTCCAAATCTCTCAGGTCCATATCTTATCTTCTTTAGTGCTAAGGAACCTGAGAGATGCAATCTCTGAGGGTAAACTGATTGAGATGCTTGGTGAGAGGGGGAAAAAAAAAGGAAAAGAGAAAAGATATATGCGTCTACTCTTCTTTGAAAGAAAAAAAAAGAAAAGAGAAACCAAATAGTGAACAATAACAAAAGCTGACAGATGAGTGACAGCTGAATGCAAGCATTAGCTAGGAAATTTCTACATGAGTTAAATTCCTTGTTGATTTGTTTCTCTTCTGTCTGAGACGTGCTTAGTAAAGTTTGAGGCAAAAACCGAGAGTAGGCAGCCTGAAAAACAATGTCCTAGGGACAAAGGGCCCATACCAAAAACAAGGGATCTTCACAGTGGGGTTACTGAGTGGGTCGTTGTGGAGAAAATGTTTGGTATTCACATATGAAGAACATTCTAAATTCTGCACTGAAATACAAAATATTATTGAGCAGTTCACCTCATGGTGCCTGTCTCAGGAGAAAATACTGACATACTTAGTGAGCAAAGCTAACAGATGATTCAGAAAATAAGAATTTAATTTAGCTTCTCTTTTAAATGAAAGGAATATATATATATATACACATATATATATAGGTGTGTATATATATATGTATATGTCTATTCCAAAATGACTGGAGCATAAAAATAAGCTGAACGCTATATGTGAGAAAACTGAAACAAGACTACTATTAAAGAGGAGGAATTTAAACCAAATGTTGTGTGAGGATACAGTTTTCTGGGTGATGTTCTGTTGTTTTATCTGCCTCAGCTAGATGTGTCAGTAGCTGTGAGAACTTTGGTGTCAGTTGGCCCATGTTGCTGATGCTGTGGGGTAAGTGGAACTATTTTGAGCAGTACATGAAAATGAAGAATTATAATGGAAATTTCATTTCAAAATTTGGAGTTTCCAAAGAGTTTTTTTTTTTTTCCTGCTTCTAGGCAATTCAGACAAAAAGTTTTCTCAGGAGCCATCAGCATTTCAAGGTTTGCCTTTAGCTAGACACAAATGACCACCTTTGAATATGTATTAATTAAAGAACTGCAAAATCAAGTTACTATGAATATTTACGATGATATTTGGGGTCTCAAGTCCAGAGATAACTAACAGAACTTGTGTATCCTCTAAACACAGTACACAAAACCTTCATGTCCAGTGGGGAACACTGAAAGTTTCAGATGCTAAGAATGTCTGAAAACACAGTTGTTTCTGATATGGCCTTTCCATTTAAACTGGGTGAAGATTTGCTTCAGGCTTTCCATTACTCTGGATCCATAGCTAGGTGACCACAGATGTCTTTTTAGAGAACTGAGTAACCTTTGGAAAGAGAAGAATTTCTGACTTTTTCAGAAAACTTTTAAAATTGAATATATCATCTAAGGAATAAGAAAGACATCATCTTATACTTGATTTTTTTTAAGTAAAAATTTTTAATTTTAAAGGGAACAAAGCTTAAATTTCATTAGGGAAGTTATCAGTTATGTTTTTAGAATAATTCAATTAAAAAAAAATTAAAGACAATATATAGTTGTGATTTATCATTTACCAACAGCCAGGGATATTTATTAAAGAATTCGCATGCTCCAATATTTGTAAATAACTGTTTGGATCTGTGGACAGGACTTGTTTAAGCATTTATCATCTTATTCCTACTGGATTTGACTTTTTTTTTTTTTTTTTTTTTTTTTTTTTGTGCAGGCACCAGCTGATCATTAGAATTTCTCTCAGATGAAGAAATATCCACCAGTCAGCTATATATATTTATATACTTGGAATTAGAAGCTTATGATAACGTACTATTGGATATGTTGACAGTTAATGCTCTCAGATCCAGCTCAAAACTGCTGGATTAACCTTTACAATTCTTTACTCTCCAAAGCAGCATTTGTGAAATATTGATCTACCTTACATTAAAATGCATCCGGAAAACAGACATTGCTCTGGAATAACTGTTACTTCATTGGGAAAGATATATGCCAGATCAAACTGTCTAGAGGTTCTTCCACTTCTTCCATCTTTACAGCCATTACTTTTTTTTTTTTTTTTTTTTTTTTTTTTTTTTTAAATCTCTTCTTTCCTGGGCATTTGGACCTACAACAATGGGACAGTTTGAGACAGAAGTCAATTAAACAGGTAATGAAAACTATGTTAGTATCTTTATTGACATAGGCATATTTATATTTAGGAAGCTTAACTTAGTATGTCTTATATAAGAAGTGTTCCCATTTAAGTCAAAATGGTTCACTGTAATGGTAATGTAGAATGGTTCATTTTACAAATCAACTGTATAGCTCCCAATGAGGGGCCTGATGCAGTTGTCCACGCAGAGTAGTTAACTATCATGTGAGACACCTTAAAACGCCCCAAATATCCCAATGTTACCAGATACAATCATAAGGTAGACCAACGCCCTTCACAAGGGCAGACAGAATCAGCATGGGGTATCAAGAGCATTTCAAATAGGCAAGTTTTACCTTCATGTTTTTCGGCAACTGATCCTCCTTCTGGAAGACCTGCATATCCAGCTAGACATCCTATTTTCAGTGCTTCTAATCACACTATATGCCTGTGTTTGCCTGTGTTGTCCTTGTGTATCTAGACCAATTTAGGTTTCAGTTAAAACCTAGAGAAGAGATGGTTCAAATGTCATCTTATTTTATCCCCTGAATTTGTGTTCCTTTGAAGAGAAAAAAAAAAAAAAACTTCTTTCCATGTGCATGTAAGTCCATAAAAAGATCTTTAAGAGTCTCCTTCCTTGTCTTGGAAAGTTAACATAACTAAAAGAACTAATAAAAATATGTTAAATTAAAAAGAAAGGATCCTACAGTGTAAATGCTCCTGTTCTGCATTAAATATATTAAAGAAAAAAAAAAAAAAAGAACAAGTGAAAGATCTGATTTTTCTAAACTTCTTCAGTTAATCTCTAACTATTTCAGATGGGCCCTAGTTATAGCCATGGTCTTTGTGAAATGGCCACTAGTTCACAGTTCATTCCAATAATAAGAATAAATAATTTATTTGCTGTTCTTGTGATTTCTTATGTGAGAAATGCCATGCACTATCCCACTATGCAAGAGCTAATCTAAGGGGCTGCAGCAGTATGAAAGGAAACAGGATGAAAGTGAACCCCCAGATGAAAGCAAGTAAGAATGGCATGGGGCAGATACTCCTGCTGGCAGGAGAAGAGCTGCTTCTGCAAATAAAATGGTAATGCTTTTGCAAGCAGTAGAAGTCTTGAAAACTAATCTCAAACCAGCAACTACTTTACAGCAACTGCTAAAGTACCTTCCAAATATTGCAGGGGAGAAAGTGGGAAGGGAGAAGATTACCTTTTTCAGGGAAACTGTGCCATAATAAAAGTTATATGTGGCAGTGTGAGATGAAAGAGGTGAGTATATCCAGTCTATCTCTTTAAGTGTGTCTGCAGTTCACATTCCTGTGTAACTGCAGAAGATGTGGAAATTTTAAGTTATTTTACAGATTGTATGGATGGAAAGATGTTATGGCAGATAAAATAAATGGGTATATCTTTTATCTGATGTTATGGCAGATAAAAAAAAATCGAGGTGCAGCTCTCAAATCATGGGATTATGGCTTTTTTCTCTGCAATGTGCTTTGATATGATCAAGACAAGCATCAACTCATTAGGAAGACAAGAGTCCCAACTCTTTAGGATGCAGTCTCAAAATTCAAAGGCTATTTAGAGCCAGACCTTGCAGAATTATGTCTGTGGAGTCAGGAATGGTATTGTAATTTCTATACTCCATGATAGAACATATGAGAACTGGTACTTCCATTGCCATTAAATAAAAGACTTAAGAATAGCTCTAACTCTCAGGTATGACTCAGAATGAAAAGCAGCACATTTCAGCAGCCCAGAAAATTGTCAGTTTGGAAACTGGTTTAGATGTGGTTGAGAATTTATCAAAGAAAATTTTCCTGGTCCAGCACGCACAAGGAAATTCACTTTAATTTTGTCAGGATGAGGGTTGCAAATTATGTCCTAAAGTAACTGTTTTTTATCCAGTTGCTATGAATTTGTAAAAGAGCTATTTTTAACTAATGTGTTAAAAGTGATGCTATATATGGCATGTTAAATGAAATGTGCTAAGCAGAAAATATTGACTGAGACGAACAGCAAGCTCATATTTCTTCTATCATGGGAATATGCAGTGTATTTTATGCAATATGCTTATTTTTTGGAATGGTCAGAATTTTTCCAATTTGTCAAGCACACCATAAAGCAATCTGTAAACTTCCCTCTCAGCAGAATTTTTGTGAGACATAAGGATGTGGCAGTTAAAAAAAAATGCTCCATCACAGGGTAATCTTCAGAGAAAGCAGTGCAAATCTGTCTATTCACATTCTGCTAATGAATATGGTTCTACTTAACGTTTTACTCATACAAAGGCAAATGGACATCTTGGCTCCACAGAATCGCACAAAACAGAAGAACTAGAGAAGCTGTTAAAACAACATCTTTCTTTCTCTCTCTTGAAAAAAAAAATAAAAAAGGAAGTCAGGAGACTCCCATGCTGGAAATGATTTTTCCTTTTTTTTTCTTTCCCTTTTTCCTAGCTCTGTAACTTCAATTTTCAGCATTTTTTCTAGCTCCGTAACTTCAATTTTCAGCATCATGTTCCCTTTATGTTAGAAAAACAGATGTGCATGTTCCTGTTCACCTTCACCGGAAAACATATTTGTAACTCTGGAGCATTTTTTTTTTTTTAATTTGCAGCTATCTTTTCAGATGTGCCAGAATCTGACTATCAAGTTATATGACTACTTTATGACAAACTTAATTTTACCAGGAAAGATTTACAGAAGCAGAATTCACAAGACTACAGGTATATAGTTTCTGCAGTAAGTTTCCTTCCCTAGTAGGTCACATCCGTGAAGAATTTTTTTTCTTTTAATTGTTATTATTTTTTTTACAATAGATAACACCTGTCGAAACTTTTGTGCTGAGAAAAGACACAAACTGGCAGAATAAAAGCAAAAGCACAGTTTTCTGGCTCTTTTGACCTCCATAAACACCAGATGCATTACAGCTGGAGCCTGGAAAAGTCATCATGTCCTCATAAGTTCCATAATAAATGCAGCACAAGTGTGCAGCCTACAGGCAATTCATGTGAAGGCAATTTGATGGTAGAAAACAATGACATTTAGAGGAATTAATCTCAAGTTAATTTGATACATTCATCCTGATAGTGAATAACTAGTCCAAATTTAGGTAAGGATAAGGAATGTGAGTGTGGTATGGAAAGGAGAGAAAGATTTAATGGGAAATAATATTAAAAATGAAAAATTTAACTAAATGTGTGATCCTTTACAAAAACTAGGAAAGTGGGTACTAATATCTTCTCTCTGACCTCTTTCTACTCTGAGGCTCTCAGCACAAATAAATAAATAAATAAATAAAAAGCACTTGACAAAAAGTGCATGTGAGTATATCCCCTGATAAAAGTAATCAGAGCTGAATGATGTGTTAAGTTTCTTGTAACAACATAACCTTTGGGTTTTGACTTATTTTCCTGGATACAGCTACTTCACTCAGAGACTCACAAATGAACTTCATGCATCAGTTTGGGGCCTGTCAGAATGCCCTGAGTTTATAATTTGCAGTTATAATACTAATGAGAGTACCAAGTCTACAGTTCTTTTATTACTCTCTTTTTTCCTCCTACCAGTTTTTCCATTTACTAAACTATTGTAAGGCTTCTTAAAACTGTCTTTAAATGAAGGTTATATTAAAAGACTTTAAATTAATTGGAAATAACTCGTTTTTAATCCCTTTATTTATCTCCCATTCAGATACAGAATACTACCGCCTAATTTAACCACAATATTCATGTGTTAATGCACATTTGCACTCCCATTTGCACTCTCTGCTGCAGTAGTTGGCAATTTTGTTTGTTAATTTTGTTAGCTCTATCAGTTCAAAACAGCACCTGCATGTGAAAGGTTTGACAGTTACAAAGGTTTCCTGGAGAAGGCAGATAGGTAGAAAACAACAACGAAGTGCATGTACAGGAGTAAAAGAACCAACGGGACATCAGGGAGATAAGCAACAGGAAAGAAATTGTTGAAGCTCGTAATGATGCTTCTTCACTCCTGAATTTGTTTCTCACTCCTGTTCAAAGTGATCTCAACCTATTGACCCTCAAGGATGCTGGAAGGTTCCTCTATTTGCTGGGAGAAAACGTAGTCCAAAAAGGGAAAATCAGTTATTCTGAGGTAATATAATATTTGGAATGTTTGCACAGAGTCTGAACTCCTACATGTTTGACTAAAGCTAAGAAATTATCTTCTTTTTATAGTGAAGCTTTCCTTTCAAGAGTGAGATGATAGGATGGCAGAAACAGGATAAAATAAAATTAATTTTTGATATTCTTTTTGTGTAGTGCTAATGACACTAATTTGCTTAATATTTTGTGTTATGAAAGTTTTTACACTCCATTCCATCTGACTTGTATCAACATGACACAAGATTTTTATGAATATAATTCTTGTTTCACTGGATGAGCAGAACTAAAATACATGCCACATGCTTTGACCCAAAAATTCCATTCTGTGTATGCATGTTCAAATATAGCACGGCATGCAAGTGTCTCCTTATATTTGCGTTTGCATTTACATTTAAAAACAAACCAAGTACCTTTGTACGGAAAAATATAATGCTCATTTTGTAGATATTTACCTTGTAATCATAATCTGTTAAATCAGAAAACAGCCAGAAGTCCTCTGTTACTCACTGTTGAATGCAGTCATCTGTCCCAATGCTGTTTCTATATGAGTGTGATTTTACAGAAGCTGATACGGCACTTGATGAGCTTCAGCTAGGATAAAGCCTTATACTGGAATGAAACAAGCAAAATGTGCAAAATTTGTACACGAATCTAGTTTTAGCAGGTGTTTAAGTTGGCTATGAAGCATAATCACACAAATTCCTTACGCACAGAAAGTAAAACTACGCCAAGGTACAGGGAATAGTTCTCCACCATAAAATTATAAGGTCTTTTTCTTGGATCACATAATCGTTGGTGAAAAATATAAACTAGTACCTTTCCAAAATGAAAACCAAACACTAATCTATGAATATTTCTTACCATTAAGCATGAGAAAAATTCTTGTTGATAGTAAAATACATGTCTTTAAATGCTGTGGGACATGGCAGTCCTACTGTAATTATAATCAGGTGTGAACTTGAAGCTTTTGTGAATGGTCTGGAGTTAGAGATGGGCAAAATTTTTGATGAGAACTCCTTAAGTTAATACTTTTTCTTGTAGGATAGATGCAACTTGGCCTTTTTTAATAAATAATATTTATAATTATAATTAATATTAATTTATAATACTCCTTTGAGAATGTTTAAGGGTCACAAATGCCAGGCCAGCACACTCTTAGGAACCAGATACTGATGTGAAAGGTACCATCCTAGAGGGTACTCCTAGCCCTCTTGATTCCTGTCCCCTCTGAGTCCTCCCACACAGCCCTGGCCCCAAGAGCCCCAAGGCCCAGGATCTGGCTGCATCCTCAGGACAGGGGGGACAGGACCTAGGGGAGGAAGAGGACATAAATAACCTTGATTCCTTGCTTAAATTTCAGGCAGATTCAGAAACAGAAATGACTTTGATTTGTACCAGAGAGACTTCTGAGAATGTTAGTCCTGGACCCAGGAAAAGCGCTTAATAGTTTGGCCAAAGTGTTTGTCATCTACAGTCATAGAAATTATGTCTAGAATTAACCTTGAAAGTCATGTAAGTGATTCTTTTACTCTAAGATTAACTATGTCCAAACCATTCCTACCAAATATTTGTCAAATCTGGCCTTAAAAACCTCTTGCAATGGAAATGTTTTCCCAATCTCATGGTCAGTAAGAATAAATTACTCCCTTCTTTGCAACAACAACCCTCATACACACACAGACTATGCCTTTAGTCTTCTCCAGACTAAACAGTCTTCATACCTACAGTCATTCTTTGTAAGTCACATTTCCTGTACTTCTGACCATCCTTGTTACTCCTTTACAGACTCTCAGCAAAGCAGATTTTTTTTTGTCCATCTTAAAAACAATGCTTGTATACATCTTAGTTCTTTCCCCCTTACAACTTTACATTTACTGACACATGTCAAGGTTAAATTGATCCAATATACATTCCTGAAGAACCCTGCTCAAAATCAGCCTTTTATTTTGATAGCTAATCTCAAAATTTTAGTCATCCTGTACAGTTTCTAGCAAGCTTTTCACTCACTCTATCAATTCTTCTCTTCTCTGTACTGTGTATCTCAAGTATTACTGTAAGATGATTATATCTGAGCCAATATTAAAAGCTAGTGAGAAATAGTGTCCCCTTTATTTTTCTATCCATGGTGCCTCTTTATGCCACAACAAATACACTACATTGCTCTGAAGTGATTTGTTCTCAACTCTTTTGTTTTCCAAAGGCTATAAATAGACTGCCTTTTGTTTTTCAGGGATTATGAATAGAGTAGCTGATGATTTTTTTTTTTTCCCCAAAATATTTCTGGGAACTGAGATTAGACTATCAGATCCAGAAGCTTTTTTCCTATCTCTCCTCCTTTCCCTTCCCCTCCTTTTCTTTTTTTTTTTTTTTTTTTTAAGGATGGTATGTTCTTTCTTTTCTACTCAGAAAATCCTCCTAGAGTTCTTGGAGATAATAATGAATGGCACTGAGATTACTTTAATAGATTTTTTTTACCAAATTTTATTTATCACTCCAGGTGAATTTCATTAGACATGGTAGTTTGAAAATATCTAATTTATCTAAATGCACTCTGTTATGTTTCTCTGTGCTTACCTCTTCATCAGTGGTCCTTTAATAGTGTTTACTGTCTGATAGTAGTTAATATTTTAACTGAATGCTGATGCAAACAAGACAGTAAAGATCACAGAAGTCTCATCAATGTCTTTAAGTTTTTAATTCCTTTCTAAGATGTGGACGAACTTTTTTTTTTAATTTCTTTTTCTTTTTATTCTCTCTTCCTTCTCTCATATTTGCATCAATCAAAATTCTGAATAAGCAAGGGAGTAGAGGAATGCATTTTTATGCACAGACTATTAATGGGAACTTCCAAAACACGGCAGTGTGCAGTTCCCCTATCTCTTCTACAGCCAGGAGACATAGTTTATAAAAGTGATCAAAGCTGAAATTGTATATAAAGAAATTGAGACCTTAGAAGAGTTTTATGGACGCTGTTGAAAGAGGCTGCTTTTTGCTCCATGGTGAAACTCAGAAAATGTTAAAGCTCGAAAGAGCAAGAGGACAGCTGGGCAGTGATGTCAGCAGAAAGATTTCAGAACATGGAATATACCAGCTACCAAAGGAGGTCATCAGCTAGTTGTCCCACCATAAACAGAGGAAGTCCACTGAGTCAACAGACGAATTCTCCAGACTGAATTTCCTGTGTTTCCTCTATGAGCAGGATCTAGCAAACATAGAATCATAGAATCATTACGGTTGGAAAAGACCTTTAAGATCATTGAGTCCAACCATAAGCTCTTCAACAACACCATGCCTGCTTAACCATGTGCCTAAGTAAGTGCCTCATCCTTTTCTTGAACGCTGCCAGGGATGTTGACTCCATCACTTCCCTGGGCAGCCTGTTCCAGTGCTTCACCACTCTTTCCATGTAGGTTTTTTTCCTAATATTGAACCTGAATGTCCCCTGGCACAACTTGAAGTCATTTCCTCTTGCCCTGTTTCTGGAGAAGAGATCGACCCCCATCTCACTGCAACCTCCTTTCAGATAGTTGTAGAGAGTAACAGGTATTTGATTTGTGCATTTTGAGTGTGATGGAGCCAATGATGTCCATTTTTCCTCCTTGAAATAACATTCTCATTACAAAATTAAAGGCAAGTAACCTTATTGTTTTGTTTTGTTTTGTTTTGTTTTGTTTTGTTTTGCTGTGCCTATCAGTGTAAGTAGGAGCACTGCCTGTATTTTTTGTATTTCACAATGCGAGGAAGGTAAAAAACCTGAAGCTACAGACAGGAATTATTTGTGGAGAGTGAGTTACTCCACAATGCCTTGGGCTACTGCTTTTGAAAGTTAGCTTTTACTAACGAGTGCCTAAAGTTTCATGCACAGCTTTCAAAAATGTTCTACTCATTTCCTATTCCATTAAATAGTATATAAAAGGCCCTCCAATATCCTCTCAAATATTTAGATAGCATTAATTAGAAATGAACATTCAAAAACATGTCAGGTGTTCATTAATAAAAGCTTGAACAGATAATGAGACAGTACTGGGCAGCAAAGAAGTGGTAGTGATTATTATTTTTCACAGGCACTTCTAGTTCTACACACTATTGTATTGCTCCAATGTATTTCCACTAGATGGCACTACGTGATTCAAAATACCATTTTTTTTTCCATTGTATTTATATAACTACGCTTGAGTGATAACTTTTGTGATAAATAGCCCCATGTTTTGAAGACTTAGAGTAGCAGAAAGACAGAAACACCCGTTATAGCCAGCTGCCACTATTGCTTAGATTTACATGATAGACAGATGCAGAGTGATTCTAGCTCTGTACAACTTTAATATTGAGAATGGCACCACTAAGCACTAAGTGAAACTAATTAAAAGACAAACTTACAAAATTGAGGTAAAATATATACCGTTCAATTGCTGCAGTAATTCCAGAGATTTCCAGCTTAATAGCAATGATCTGACTTAACTTGATTAGTTTACCACCATACAAAAATGACAAATATATATATATACATACGCATACATACATATAAATAATATATATAAAGAATGTAGATTCTGATGAATGAATTCTGATGTAAATATCATTCTTGACCATAAACTCTAAGGCATTTTTGAATTCCTTAAATTATGCTGCATTATTTTGCAATTCTGCGCTCATAAGTAATTGTAGTAAATTGATTTTATTTTTAAGCTGTCAACTAAATCAAAATGACAATTAGTTTTCCTAGCAAGTTGAGATAATATTTTGTTTTGTTATAAATTTTGGAACCCAAACTAATGCTATTTAACAATTTAGCATTTAAATTTTGCCTGTAGTTATACAATTGCTGTGGAATGGATAGCCTAATTTCTTGCATTCTTACTGCACAGTTAAATTCAGTATATGTTACAGACAACATCACTGATATTGGAGGCACTCATCTGAGACACTCATACTGGGAGGATTCTTGAACACAGTGGGGAAATGATAAAAGAAGAGAAAGAGGGTAAGGCTAAATGAAACTCTTGAGAGAGAAATATCAGGTCATGAAAGATTGAATATGTGTTTTAGAGGAAAAGAATGTAAAACAAGCTCAGCAGAAAGAGAAAGGAAGAACAGAATGGCTGGGCTGGGGATAGAGGGGAAAGGAGAGAGAAATGAGAAGAAAGGTTTATGGGAAACTTGAAAGGAGAGAACCTAAGGACAGAAAATTTAAACTTATTTTAGAAGTTAAAGAAATGCTTTTCAAAATCAGCTTGGATTAAGACAGAAATAAGCCTTCTTGAACACTTCTCTTAACTTCCAGAATTATGGACTGAATCTTGATGCCATTTTTATAATCCCATCATCCTCAGTAACTTTATACACATATATTGCTGACTGCTGTCTTCATAAAAACAAAAATGATTCTGAAAGTGAGTGGGAATTGAATGATTCTTATTCTTTATCAGACATAGAAAAAATCTATATTATATGTATTAGCATTAAAAAAGGAAAAAAATGAAAAATCTGTAGAATTTATGTTTATAGGTATGAGGAAAAAAAAACTAGATTCTGAATGACAATCTGAAGTAAATTTTGGAGGGAAATACAAGAAGGGAAGGAAGGAGGGAAGGAAGGAAGGAGGGAAGGAAGGAAGGAAGGAAGGAAGGAAGGAAGGAAGGAAGGAAGGAAGGAAGGAAGGAAGGAAGGAAGGAAGGAAGGAAAAGGAAGGAAGGAAGGAAGGAAGGAAGGAAGGAAGGAAGGAAGGAAGGAAGGAAGGAAGGAAGGAAGGAAGGAAGGAAAAGGAAGGAAGGAAGGAAGGAAAAGGAAGGAAGGAAGGAAGGAAGGAAGGAAGGAAGGAAGGAAGGAAGGAAGGAAGGAAGGAAGGAAAAGGAAAAGGAAAAGGAAAAGGAAAAGGAAAAGGAAAAGGAAAAGGAAAAGGAAAAGGAAAAGGAAAAGGAAAAGGAAAAGGAAAAGGAAAAGGAAAAGGAAAAGGAAAAGGAAGGAAAGGAGGAACCATTCCCCACCATTTTTTTCTGCTCATATGTATTCCTGAACAAGAACTTTCATTTGATCATAAGTAGGACCTCAACATCTTTATGTATATAACAAATTTCCCATTGTTTCTATTAGAAGCTTCTGAATCCTGTAGGCCTATTGCAGTGCTGCCACAGCTACCCCTTCCTAGGTGTCGCTGCAAGACAAGCTCAGATCATGTTTTCAAGGGGCACACACGTAGAAGTATATACATAAGACTCATAGACACATATATAAACAGCCATTCAAACAACTCAGCAGAGACAGAAATCCCTACAGTCACACAAACTCAAACAATACCAAAAACCTTCTTTTGTTTCCTTCTTTGGATGATCAGAGCGAAGACCTTTTAATGGCAAATATACAGGTATATATATGTTGGGGATATCTTCAACAGTAGGCCTTGGACACCCAGTATACCCAGTAACTCACCTCCAGTTGCCTGATGCACAGACATGCACACAGACGTGCAAGTGGTCTCACCACCTCTCCAGGCCCCTCCTGGCCCCTCTGATAGCCACGACCCCAAGTTACTGGGATTCCCCCAGCTCCACCAGTTCCTCTGTAATCATGGAGCTGAGCTTTTTATCACATAGATTTCAACATAATTCTTTCTTTCAGACAGAAATTAAAATATTAGCCTGTTTGGAATGTTATACCCAATAACCTGTTTTCAAAGCCCTGAATGTGTGCGTCAATGCATATGTTTTAACATCTCTACCTGCTCGTCTATTCAAGCCTCTTGAAAACTATACTCATACAGAATTCTAGCCAAGATGGATTTTTTATTACAAATGCTGCCTGCAATCTCTTTCAACTATTTCTAAAGTAATACAATTTCCTAAATTTGATTTTGATAGTAATGGACTCTAATTTAACCATTTAAGAATAAAGCTGCCTTTTCATTAGACTGTTCTATGGAGTATAGTGTGCTTGACATGATCCTACTTTTTATATGTAGTCAAACTCTCCAGAGTATTTTAGAGTTTATGAGATCAGCAGACCTTAAATGCTCACCATCTCCTAGCATTTTATTACACTGGCTCCGTTTCCTATGATGATTTTTTTCAATTGTCACTGATCCTGTTAGCTGTTCACTGAACAGTAAAGAATAGTCTTATTCCACCTTGAAGTGACTAAATGCTGTGTTAGTGGTTGCAGAATGGATATCCTTCACTGAACTGTCAAGAAAATTGAAATCCCACTGGTCGACTATTCTTTTTCTTTTTTTCCTAAACCAAGGGCTTTTCCACTCCTTTTGAATTACTTTTCACTTTAATCATAGCACTTTATATATCTTTCCTCTGAACATCTTCTGTATGCTTTTACATTTCATTGTCATTATGTATTTTTGGATAGGATTTTCTGTATTCATTTATTAAAGTCTTTGTTTTATCTCTCTTCTTTATGTGCTATAAGATAGTGACTTATGCAGCATACTATACAAATAGACCAACTCCTAGTCAGATTTCACACTCAGAGTTACTTAATCTTTATTCAAAGTAACTGAGGTGTTTTAAATACTCACTATTTCTTCATCTTTAATAAATCTTTGTTAATTAAAAAAAAAAGTTTCAAGATTGAATACAAAACCCATTTTGCCAAGTCCTAGTTTGCTCTGACAGAGAAACAAATAGTGCACATAAGCCTATCCATTAACTTCCAGGACACTTCACAAGTTTTTTTGTCTCATCCTTTGAACGAATAATCATTTTTTCAGGCAGCAGCACTGCATTGCAAAGGTTTGGATAGTAAGGTGTTAATTATGGGACATCGGAATAAAAACTGCTTTGTGGCAGTCAAATTTCATATTTAAAGAAAAAATTCCTAATGTAGTGGATAAATAATTTTGAAGATAAATAAAAGATACAACAACATTACAATCTAAATTTTAGGGCTTGAACACAGTGAGTTGCTATTTCTTGTCCAGTTATATTCAGCACGATATAGTATAAATTTTGTCTTGTAGGGTTGGATGGGCATGCAATGAGGATCTGGGGAGGAAGAAGGGACAGAGGAAGAAGAGGGATTGCAAGCAACCATAGTTTATCTCTGCCATCCAAGGACAGCATGTCTGAGTGGATTTGCACTGAAAAGATTCCAGGGGGTCTAAGTCCTCATCTTCCTTCTTTCACTTGAATCTTCTTTGACCTGCTAAAAAACAACCAACCAACCAGAAAGAAAAGGAAAGGGAAAGGAGCACACAAATTTTAAAATTAAAGAGTAAATGAAACAAAGGCAGACCTCCAGAGAGAGCTCTGGTGAACAGAAATAATCTATCTGTGATTCAAGGTTCAAGTTTGTTTGTTTGTTTTCACATAAAATAAATATTCAGAAGAGCATATTTCGTTTTATTCTTATCAGGAATCAACTGTCACATGCCTCTTTCAAACATAGAAATAACTTTCACTATACAACTAAAGTTTGCTTTAGAGACCTTCAAAAGCATCTGTCTCTCCCCATTGATTCTGCTGGGAATTTTATGAAAGATGGTTCACGCACATCAAATTTCTGGCATAACTGAGGTGTTGAAGTTAAGCAGACTGGATCACAGCTGGTGTTGCTATTTTACAGTTTCATAACCTATGCTTTCTCTAGCGTTCTAAATATACCTTCCAAAAATATCAGGGAAAATGGCGGTTTCCCTTTCTCCCCTGTAAGTATGTAGTACTTTTCCTCAGATTGAAGAAGGAATTTAATAAACATGTCATGGATTAGTAAATTCTAAGTTCTTTAGTAAACATTAGTAAATTAAATTCTACTTTTTCCATCTGAATTATTTCCATATTAATACTGATTCCTATCTTTTGAGTAGAATAACTTTGAGCCTTTAAAGACAATTCAGCTAAAGGATATTTGTATTTATATTTTATATATTTATATTTTCCTTCCACACACAGAATTTTTACTTAGCCTTCTACTTTAAAAGGACATGTTAGATCTCACAGAATCACTGAATCATTGATGTTGGATATTATCTAGTCTAAACCTCTTGCTCAAGGAAGGGTCAGCTAAAACAGATTACTCTGGACTATATCGAGTTGGATTTTGAATATCTTCAAGGATGTTGATTAACCTTCACAGTAAAAAGAAAAATATATATATTTTTATTATGCTTAGATGGAAATTTCTGCATTTTAATTTGTGCTTATTGCCTCTTTTTTCTGTTACTGGGTGTCACTGAAAAAGGTCTTGCTCCATTTTCTTTATACTTTCCCTTCAGAGGTTTATACACATTGATACAATCCGCCCTGAGCCACCTCTTCTCCAACCTGAATCATCCCAACTCTCTAAGAATAGCAGATGCTTCAAGCCCTTAATCATTTTTGTGCTGTGTAGATGGACTTGCTCCAGTATGTCCGTGTTTTTTCCTTGGGAGACCAGAGCTCCACTCAGCACTCCAGATCTGGCTTCAGTAGGGATGCGTAGAAGAGAAGGATCGCCTCCCTCAACCTGCTGTCCAGCCAGTCAAAATCCTTCTGAATGACAGCACAGACAACCATGTGTATCAACCATTCCTCTCAGTTTTCTATCATCTGCAAATTTGCTGAGAGTGCACTCTGTCCCTTCATCCTGGCCTTTGATGAAACTATATTGTCCCCAGGATACGGACCTTGGGATATATCAGTAATGTCTAGCCTCCAACTGAACTTTGTGACACTGATCACTGTCTTTTCAGCCTACGAGTTCAGCTGCTTCTCAGTTCATCTCATTGTCCAGGGATCTAATTGGTATTTTATCAGTTGGTCAACAAGGATGTTACAGCAAGGTTTTTGACACTGTTGTCCATAATATCCTTGCTGACAACCTCATCTTATCTTTTTTGTTTGTTTGTGTGTTTGTTTTTTGCCTGGTTCCCTCCTCTCTGGGAGTGGGGTTATTCTGTCTGGAGAAGAGGAGGCTGAGGGGAGACCTTATCGCGCTCTACGACTACCTACGAAAGGAGGTTGTATTGAAGCAGGGGTTGATCTCTTCTCCAAAATACCTACCAACAGGACAAGAGGAAATGACATCAAGTAGCGCCAAGGGAAGTTCCTGGCTAGCCCTCTAATCCTGACCCCATAATCTAAGGTGGCTCATCTGCCATAATGAGGCAGCTCCTTGCATGGAGCTCCTCTCTCACATAACATGTGACTCCCTGTCTTCACTGTCATGGTGATGGTAGATTTAGGTTTTCATTCTTAATTCTTCTAGTGCCTAAATTACCTGGGAGAGTCTCTGTCTCTCCATGATTTCTTCATATGCCTCTTCAATAACTAATTATAAAACATGATATTGACTTCTAGGTGATTTTTTTCCTAAATTTTATTTGAATCTCAAGTATGTAACCAGTTTTACTGGCATGTGGCTTTTTTTAATATTTGATTTCTGCTTTTTTAATGCTACCCCAGGTCTGTATGCTTTTCATCTGATTGCTAAGGAAAAATATTTTTAAAAAAGTATGAAAATCCATCTTAGAAAAGAAATTCCTAAAGACTCTCTCTGAATGCTGTGCCACATGTATAACTGAATAAATAAATAAAAATTTTAGTAAATGTTGGCTGGAGATGAAGCCAACCTCATTTTTAAATACGTCTTCATTGGTAACATACTTCCTATTGTCATCCATCTGTGCTGAACAGCAGTCCTGCCTCTTTCCACTCCTCATGCTTTATTGAGCAAAACCTCCAATCCTAAAATAATAGCCTAGCAAATATTGCTGTCTGCCAGTGCTCCCACCTTTTGTCAGTGGAGTGGGAGTTCATTCTCAAACAAGTTTATAAAATTTAATAGACTCTCTGACTTGACTTACTGCTCCTTTAACTCAGAGAAAAATTATTATGGATTAACCCATTCGGAAAGACAGCTTTTTTCTTTCATGCAACTACTTTTATGAGCCCACATCAATGAAAGTTAATCTGGAAACTCTTTTGTCATTTCCATTCAAAACTGTAACTTTTTTTTTATGTTATCTTTAAACAAAATATTCATGTCTGCCACTTACATTCCCAAAGTTTTCCTCAAGAAAACTGAAGAATTATTTGAAATGTAGCATCCGTCATGAGCCTTTTGGAGACCTTTAAAATTTAGAAATAGACTTTTATTTTGTCTTTTCTTTTTAGAACAGATCTATCGCAAGGATTCTATGGGCTCATTTAACTATCATTTAATATTAAAATTCTAGATTCTGACTAAAAAATCAATGCCAACACTGAAAGAATTGAGGGTGTTATTCTGAAGCTACCGAGAAAAAATAAAATGAATGTAGGACAAACATTAGTTGATATGGTAGAGATCTCTCAGTTTATCCACAATACCATGTCAAAAAATCTCATTATCCTGACTCTATTATAACCCCTTTGAATGCATGTGAAAGAGAAATCTGTGACAATAATCCAGTGAGTAGAATTAATTAAGTAAGTCACCTGAATTATATCACTAAAAGGTAAATCTTGCTACCAAAGACTTCTCATGCAGAAAACATTTTTGGCTGTTTCTGTACTGAAACAGATCTGGGGCACAAAGGAAATGGCAACCATCACATCCATATGCATTAACTCTCTTCAAAACAAGGAGGCAACCTACGTGCCATAGGCTTTGGCAAGGAGTGTCTCCCATAAGCATTTCTATTCATTTACTGACAAGCCTCTTCAGCACAGCACCCAAGTTACACTCTTCAGTCACCCCCCTTGACCTCACTGCTTTGACTGCACATATAGCCAATGCACTGTGAGGTAGCAACCCTGGACAAGGCTAGACCCCAGCTCCAGTGGAGTGTCATCATAGATGCTATCTACATCTTGTACCATTACTGGCAATCTTGCTAACTGATTATATATCCTTTCCTTCTCAGGAGTCAGTTCGCTCTTAAAGAGCACTAACATCAGCACATAGGTTTTGATTCTCAAGAGAGAGAAACTAGGAAAATGCCTGCATTTGCAATACCCCTAAAAGCTGTCTGAGACTGTAGATTGAGAGCTGGGGGTGGTAGAAGTGAGAGGCAAAGGAGGTAGACTGTTGTTGCAGCTGCTTTATCCAAGGGATGTCCTGAAACCCAGAAAAGTCCTGCTGCATCAATTGCTCACTCTGTTCCCAGAAGTGCATGGGAGGGATGAGTCTTCATGTAGCTGGGATGCACAGAGTCACTTTTGAAAAGTCAGACTATATATTTTGTTTGAAGGGGACGGAACTGGTTAGATTATGTGCATGCACAGCCATGCACAGGGGCATATTTTTCAGAAGTGTACCTCATCGTTTTGTGGTGTCTGTTCCAATGGTGGCACACTTATCTGTGAACTATCCTATTACAATGCAGATATGCTTGCTTGTACTGTCTTTGTCTTTCACAGCTGTCCTGTAAGACTCTAGAGAATGTGACAGATTCTCTTTTCTGCTCCCACAGCACATTTCTTGGCTCTTGACATGATGAGAAGTTATAGGATATGTCTGCTTGCTGGGACAATGCTGGAGGACCAATATTGCCAAAGAGAGCATGCCAGAGTAGAATATCTCTATCTTTTCTGCCTATTAAGCATATGGTCTGGCCTACTGTGGTCCTCCAAATTAAACCCATATGTTGTTTGTGAAAGTGATAGTTGAAATGGGCCCAAACCATGTCAAAGTATGTCATCATTTAACAGTATGGACAGCCAAATCCCAGAACCTGAACATATTGCCTAGAATTGTTTAATGTAGATCTAGCCTCTGAACCAGAAAAGGGTCAGACTTCATACTGTCAGAAATGACAAATTATTTTTCAGAGTTGCTATACTTTGCACCATGGTTTTATCACCACTGTTATTAGAATATGATGTACAGAAACACTGCATTGTAATTGAAGCCAGATTGTTTGTGAGGATGCTTCTGTCAAACCACACACACATAAAAAATGTGTCAATTACAAATATAATTGTAGTATGTTCCTTATTATCTCAGTTATGCCCCCCCCTTTTTTTTTTTCATCCACACTGTGCAATATTGGATGACAGTCCTTTTGCACCTGGATGGCCTTGTCAGAATCAGCAAAGGCCCCAGAGGATGGTATTGGAAATGCCCTGTAGATCTACTGCAACACCACACACACACCACATCATGCTCTGCAACATGGGCTGGAGAGTGCTGGTATTTTTATTAACAGAAAAAGAGAACTCCAAAAAGTATGGGTTTAAAATTTTTAATTCCATACAACAGGAGTTCCATACAAAGAGCTGTGGAGTCGCTGTGTGTGTAACTAGCTAAATTATTTTCATTGAAGACAAAAGTAGTCATTCTGATTGGGCAGCAAACTTATCCATGCCACTTTTTAAGAGGGATCCTGGATGGATCGATCCTGGAGGAAAACTATTTCTACAACCACCAGCAGGCTTTGTCATATGAAAAGCTAATTAGGGTGACAAATAAAAATAAAATGGGAGAAGTTTGTCATTAAGCATGTAAATAGCCAAAGGTCTGTTGTTCAGTCTCATTGTCATCCAGTTATTTTAAAACATTGTAGAAACAGCTTCATCATGCCAGACATTTAGACATTTATATTTTTCAGACAAACGTCTTTTTTTTTTTTGGTCTAGGTTAGAAATAAACTGGTAAACTAGCATGTCCATGTGCAAGTGGAATTAGTTTGCTCTTAAACTAGAGGTTCCTAAATGTGTGTCTTAAAAAGCCTGATTCTCTTCTTCTGCTATGGCCCTCTCAGGGTATAAAGGGTAAAAAAAAAAAAAAAAAAAAAAAAAGTCATTCTGGATGGCGTACATGACCATAAATGACTGCACAAAGTGCATGTAAAAAAAAGAGCTAACTATAGTGTGCAGAAGAATACTATGTCCACTGTGGCATTTCAGTAATGCAAATCAGAGATCGAGGACAACATTGGAATTCCGTTGCGGCTATTCCGAGTACTTTGCATCACACTTCAGCTCAAGTTTTATGACCTTATAGACCTGATGGACATGTTATTTGGGAAACAGTCAATAAAATCAGAATCAGAACACTCCTTACTGCTTCCTGGTTTATATGATATCTCTGGATGTTCACAACCTGTCACAGGGGATATTTTACCTTTTAATAAGAAGCAGCATCAGGGGACTGGATCCCTTTGTCCAAAGGGATCCAGTCTTCCCTCTCCAGACCACCTATGGCCATGCATGGTACTGTAAATACAGCACTGCACAGTTAAAAGAAAGATTTGAGCTGGGCAGAAGTAGAGGAAATGATCATGGGTCTGCTGCAGCTCCTTCCATTCATGTCTGTCCTACTAGATTTGTGGCAATGAGCCCATTTCAGCTCTGGTAAAAGGGACAAGATATTCAGTGAACCCTATTTGTTTTTCATTAAATATATATATATATATATATATTTGGATAGAATGTTGGAATAAAATGCTTTATAAAAAGGGAAAAGATTCAACATAGAACATTTCCACAATGTTTATATCTGCCTTTAACATACTACCAAAATCATTATTTTCTGCGTCCTTTTTATTTATTTTTTCTGTGTGTGTATTTTAATGTGTAGGTACTGTATAAGAAAATGAAAAGTGAAAAATTTCCTGATCAGTTCAGATTTTTCATTGATCTGAATCAATTACAGCTACACTAAAATGTAGTCATTGTCACTGTCACTCTAAGCACTGTTCTGACAGAAGTTCAATGTAATATTTATTACATTTTAAAGTAAATTCATTTTGTTTTAAAATATTCACATAAGAGACAGAGATTACACTATTTTTCTTGTCACAAGTGAGTTGTGTCACAAGTGAGGAGTTGAATAGTGATTAAATTGAAGAGAATTATATGATAATTCACATGTTGGTCTTGGGTAATTAAAAGTTATCTGGACTACCATTTTATATTGATTTTATCCTATACCTTTTTTAATTGCTTAAGAAATATTTTATTGCTACTCTATTTGTGTTCTGATTCAAATATGATGCTGCAGTATATAAAAGTTAGGGGACTTCAGTAAAGAAAATAAATTCCTACTCTTCTGTATTTGCACTAGGATGAATAGGTTTTTTGTTGAGCAAATATTTAGAAAGTGTAGTGATTGGGTCTTGCTGTGGAGCTATGGTTGTCAAAATTACAGTTACAGTTCAATATTCCTTGAACTGCCCTATCTTCTATTAAAGAATGTTACAGCTAGTGTTGTATCTATTTCACAATTGATTACAGTATATTACAGCACAACAGGAAGAAAGATATTTTGAACTCTGATTTATCCTATTAGATGTAAGCATGAGCCTCCTATAATATACCCTTTCAAAGCAGAAGTATTCATGCGTGGATGATCTTTCCTACAAAGGCCCTTTAAAGGCCCATTCTCACACAGGAAAAAAAAACAAATAAACAAACAAACAAAAGCAAAAACAAAAGCAAAACAAAACAAATAATGATAATAAAAAAATCTGCCACATTTTTAGGCATTATTAGGTTTGAGCTAAAATATTCTTCCATTTTCATTTTGAACAGTCAAAAATCTGCTCTTTTACTGAACATAGTTTAGTGTGAATTAATTAAAGACTAGAGAATACAAAAGCCTTTCTTTTTATTTTCAGCATATATTTCCATACCTGTATTTTTTTTCAAATTTTCAGAAATGTATGTTTTGCTTTCTAATCAATATAGATATATATTCTTAATGTTTAAGTAGAATAGTCATAAATAGTCATAAAGTACAGTCTTGAAGCAGTGGGAAAAATTAAAGGGAAAATTAAACTTATGTTCTTTTCTGTGTATTGTTCTAACATCTTAATAATATACTTAGGCTTTATGTTCTGTTGTAAAATTCAGGAAGACTGAAGCTTTATTTGTTTTTGTACTCAACATTACTGTTTGCTTCCTTAAACTTATACATCTGTTTGTAGGTGTATCTGTGAGATTTAATTTTTCTTTTTTGACCCATTCATTATCCAGACTTAGTAGTTTATTTGACTAGATGTGACAGTATAATATTTCAGCAGTTGGAAGAATATTGCTTCTTTTATTTTTGCTTCTTTTATTTCTTGCTTCTTTTCTAGATTTTTTAAACTTTACAGTGAGATTCAAAGTTACACAACTTGACTCAAAGCTTCTCAAAGTAGCAGGCAAGATAAGAGAAATTTGCTACATCTTCCAAAATTGATAGTGGAAAAGATAGAAATAATGGAAATAACAGACCTGGGAGCTTAGAGACTTTTTTTTCCTTCTTCTAAATGAAACAGGATGCAACTAGAAATGGGGACATAAGCTGTCACTGTTCAGAAGAGCCTTCATCAGCAGTAACAACCATATTCCCTTTTACAGTGATAGTAATGGATTCTACTTGCTTGGCTTCCCTAATCTTCAGTACAAAGTAGGTGGCATAGACATTTTTCTGATCTTAAAAATACAGCTGATGATTAGCTAATTTTTCTAGGACTAGAAGAAAACTTATGTGAAACAGTGAAGCAAGCATAAGAACAGAACAAAGAATGATGTCCCTCAGAGACTTTCTAATAGTTGAAGTAAGTTGCTGAATAATACCTAAGTGAATATGTCACTAGATTATATTGTAATTTGAATTTTACGAGTTCAGAGAATTTTGGCTATACCTCTTTACTGGTATTTTAGGTTTGAATTTAAAAATTATGTACCAGCTGGACTGCAGAAAAACAGACATTTTCAAATCATTTTTGTATATCCCACAAAAGAAAGCAAAAGCTTCATCCATATTCTTATCGTTTTAGGGAATAAAGTGATAGAACATTATATTTCCTGAAGTACTGATCTTATAACTCTTCCTCCAGTGTTCCATCCTTTACTTCTACACAAGTGCAATTATTCCCTCTTAGAAGAAAGTTTATCATAAATCCCTTCTTACTTTTATGGACAGACTTTTTTTTTTTTTTTTTTTTTTTTTTTTAATCATTTTTATGCTTCCTTATTTTAGTGACTAAAGAGCAAAGTAGTCCTAACAATTCAGTTTGATGTACCTAAGTATTCTGATTTTGCCTCTGGTTTGCAGCAAACAAACAAGGTCTGCGTAACTTCTTTGTACATTTTTCTAATACAACTGATATGGACACATAGTTAAGGAATCTTCGACGGGTATCCTAGTTATAAAATGCAATTGTTATTCTTATCCCATGAGGCTTACAGTCCAGTGGTGTATATGCCGATTGCAAATATTAAGGGTTTGGATTACATATTAATCATGTAAAGGCAAAAATAAACTCTATGTAGTATGGTTGCTACTTGATCATGGGAAAAAAAACTTATAATTAACAAGACAATTATTTTTAGTTGACAGGGTATAAAACTATGGAGTACATAAACAGTGCTTAAAAAGTCTGACTATTCATTTAAATGAGTTTTATGTCCATAGAGTCCATGGAAATTATCTGATAACTTTGCTATTCTCTTTCAGGTCATACTATTAGATTTTCATGCTTATATACACACACACACACACAAAAAGCTTTTCATGCTTTTATTCTGTTGATTTTTGTGTTAAAAAGGTGGATAAACATTCATTTCTCTTTTGCTATGATAACATTATAGATGTGTTTTAAGATTGAGGACAAGATAGGACAGGAATTGCAGTAGTTACTACAATACAGCAATCCAATATCACTATCATAATAAAGGGATTTTACTTATAAAGACCCAGAATATTCAAAATTATGCCACAGATTTTCAGATGAAAATTAAATGATGAAATTATATCTCTTACATAAATATTTTTCATTCTGTTTATTCTTACTCATTTTTAGTGCTATATGAGATGAAACTGTTAGTAAATTACTAAAGCTACTAATCTTAAAGCAGTAATTGGGGTTTCCTAGCAAGCAAGGAATTAGCTTGTTCAGCAGACCATCTGGCATGGACTATGTGAGCTACAAATCGTATCTTTTTTTTTTTTTTTTTCCCTGATGCATCTTGATACAGATGCCAGTATTCATCTAAAAGCACAGAAAAGAGATTCTTTATTTCTTTTCACAGTCTATCTATATGAATTCCCTTTGAAAATTGCTTATAGCTTTTAAAAATTGCTGAAAGGAATGACAATATTTAACTGCATACAGACTCCCCTGAAAAATGTGGCCTGAAGTTTCTCTGAGCCTCACCCCTTATTTAGTTATTTATTTAAATAAGGAGACTAGGGAAATTAGTACTAAATGGGTATATGACTTTCCTATTTCATTAATGTAGTATGAGGAAGGAGAAATTAAAATGCCTGAGGAATGCTCAGATAATATGCTAATAGCACTTATCAGTACCTTAGACCTTGTAGTATATGCTTGTATGAAGCAAAGATTACATCTAGGTGATTAAGGCAATGCTCTCTTAAGAAGCTTGTTAAACAGTAACTTGTTTGCAGCATACAATATCCCTCAGAAAGATTTCTGTATTTGGCTCTGTGTTTATGTTTGCTTAACAAAGGTTAGTCCTTGTTCTGGACATTGTTCACTCAAGTCAGGGATATCTATTCTGTGCTCTATCACAGAGTTTAGAAATTCCCATAGTACCTGAACTTGTGAATCTTAATGAAAGTTCAAAGGCAAAGAACATTCATATTTAACACAGCCAAGAACTATTTTCAAGAGGTCTGAAAGTTTGCAGTCAAATCAAACAGTCATGATCAAGAAAAATGAACCAAATAAAACATGATTAGTAACTAAAATATTTTGAATGGGCTTCAATATATGCAGATGATAGTGAAGCAGCTAATTTTGAAGGACTCAGTTGATTTGGAAAGACAGTTTACACTGAGATAGATGGGATGTGATCATGACATCTTCCTGGCAAACATCATGTTACTTACTGTTTGCTTTAGTTATTTTCAATCTTCAACATAGTACAGTGCACTACATTTTTTTTTTAATTAAATTGAGATTGGTATTTCTTAGAAGATCTGGGAAGTTATCACTCGCTCCTATTATTTTACTAGACTTATAAAACTTAAAGTTCATTAAGTTTCATTATACAGGAAGCAGCATCTCCTAAAAAATATTTTGAGGGTCATCAAACTGAAGGAAGTTATACACTCCCCTCTCCTAATTACAGGACTCTCTCTGCACTTTTACAGATGTTTGAAAAGAGCTTTACCAATCAATTTTTTTTTGTGTAGCTCCAAACCAAAAAGAGGTTTCATAGCTGTTAGAAACCTGAATGGAGTTCTTAACATCTTAACACAGAACACTACTCTTAGTCACTGCCCTTATAGAAAATTAGTTGATGAAAAACTATATACAACTGATTTAGGACATTTTTTTTCCCCCAAAGTAGCGAATGCAATTTACCTCTACTTAATCAAGTACCTACTTGAAAACAGCTCCGTGGAGAAGGATTTGAGAGTCCTGGTTGACAAGAAGTTAACCATGAGGCAGGAATGTGCCCTCATGGCCAAGGCCAATGGGATCCTGGCCTGTATCAAGAGGAGTGTTGCCAGCAGGTTGGCGGAGGTGATCCTGCCCCTCTCCTCAGCTCTGAAGAGGCCACACCTGGAGTATTGTGTGCAGTTCTGGGCTCTCCAGTACAAGAGGGATGTGGAGGTTCTAGAGAGGGTCCAGCGTAGAGCAATGAAGATGATTAAGGGACTGCAGCCATCTATCTTATGAGGAAAGACTAAGTGAATTGGGCCTGTTTAGCCTAGAGAAGAGAAGATTGAGAGGAGATCTGAGCAACATGTACCTTAGGGGTGAATGTAGGGAGGATGGGTCTAAACTCTTTTCTGTGGTGGCCAGTGACAGGACAGGAGCTAATGGGTGCAAGCTGAAACACAGGAAATTCCACCGCTATGTGAAGAAGAACTTCTTTCCTGTGGGGTTGACAGAGCCCTGGAACAGGCTGCCCAGAGAGGCTGTGGAGTCTCCTTCTCTGGAGATCTTCCAAACCTGCTTGGATGCCACCCTGTGCCATGTGCTCTGAGTGTCCCTGCTTGAGCAGAGCGGGGTTGGACCAGATGATCTCTAGAAGTCCCTTAACAATTCTGTGGTTCTGTGAAGTATTTGAAACTGTGCCTTAAAATATTTTTCTATCCAAGTTGGGACACTGGGTGGACAAAATGCTGTGTAAAAGAATGGTTGGATGATTGAGCTCAGACGGTTTTAGTTAATGGGTTGCACTCTGCATGTAGGCTAGTAACAAAAGGAGTAGCATAAGGGTTTTATTTGTCTATTTTCATTTTTTTAAAGAATATTTCTACTAGCGTCATTTGGTTTTCCTGAATTATTTTTCATTTTCATTCTTTTCTTGAATGCAAAACTTCAGCTTTACTCTAGAAAACCTTAGAGTTTTAAATCCACTTTCTCTGAGATAATGTCTCTCCGTTTGTCCAATGGAGGGACAAACACCATTTGTGGGTAGCCTTTCAACCTAAGCAATGAACTAACAACAAAGGTTAAAGACAAAAGCATTACCAGAAGCAGAAACTCATCGTCTTTCTCTTCCTCTTTTCTAAGATCTTTAAGCTCTTTATTTCCCGGTGTTTTTTTTTTTTTTTTTTTTTTTTTTTTTGTTATGTTTTTGTCAGGATAGGTGATGAGTTATAATCTCACAGAGTTTGATATCCTGATGGTGGATAATATCCTGGTGCTACAAAACACTCAGCATGAAAAGAATGTAGTAATTCATATTTTCAGATATAGTAATTCAATAGCATGTCATTCAATTCAACAGAATTTTGTGGATTTAAGAAATTACTTCAGAACACACCACTGCCTGCAAAAAAAATAACCATTGAGCAAATGGAAAGGCTGGTAATGGGATAAGAGCAAATACAAGATTTCTGAGAAGAAAGTATTTTCTGTACTGAATGTGGAAAAGAATTACTGGCACAATAATGTTGAACAGTTTAGCTTTTTTAATTTCAGTAACCAGTCATGCTGCTTAAAGACAACTAACCCTCAGAGTGACAACTTTCTTGCTTTGAGATTAATATTTTATGTATGGTAGTCTAAAGAAAGCCTAAAGCTAAACACATAAATTTGTCTCGGAGAGAAGAAGAGAAAAAGAGACTAGATTGAACACAGAAATACAAATTTCAACTATGTATTGAAAGGTGGGAAAAAAAAAAGTAGTTCAGTGGCTTCAGGGATGACGCTGAGATATCATAGAAAATATGTCTGTAAGATACTTGAGGAGGTCAGCAACTCCACTTCTACCCAACAAGAGAATCTGCTATTCATATTGTAGAAAAAGGTTGCCCAAAGGAAATGTAGACTATATCAATGGAACTTTCTATGCTGAATACCTTTTAAAATTTATTCTAGTGTATGACTGAAACATCTTTAAACTTCTGAAAACGCTGTGTAGAAATTAACATGGTCTGAACTCATGATTTCTTGTCCTATCCAAGTACTTTCAGTCAATCCTCCCCCACCTTCCAGCTATACCTTAAGTATTTGATGATTTGTGTTTTCCTTCAGATTTCTGCAGAATACACAAGTTGCAACAGTCATGTTTCTTTGGTCTATCCTTTTTTTTTCCAAGATCCATTAACTTTATATTTTGTATTTGTCTAGTTGTTTCTTCCTAATTACAAAACTTTATTGTTTCTTTTTTGAATTGGCTCCTACTTATTTTATTCTAATATATTCCATTTTACAAATGCCTTTGAATATAATTCTATTTTCCTATGTACTTAAAAATACAACTTCTTATCATGAAAACTAAATCTGCATTCAATATTTATCCCTCTAAGAAATCATCCATAGTCAAACATTTGTCCCTATGATTAATATCTCATTCTAGACCTTTATAGTTAGAAATGAGAATTTCATAAAATACCCACTAAAACTTCAATGTTTTAGCTCTCACTCACAGTGCAATATTGCCATGCTCCTAAATATGTTATTGGCATATATAATATTATGTAAGTAGTTTGATATAGAAGTCAGAAGGTGCCAGAAGTCAGAAGGTATTAGCCCAAGGTGCTAATAGTCACACAGGACTCTGACTATATCAGGAGACAGTATTCAGACAGTGTATCTCTTAAGATGTGTTGTTCTGAAAGATATTTTTTTCCTAAAAATGCAATTTCTTGCCTCATTCAGACTTACAATTTCCTTTTTGTTAACAGTAGCTTTGAACTTTGTAAATTGTGAGACATATTTTTTTCTTCTTCCTTCATCACTGAGAATGCAGTAATGACAGTTAGCATAGGATGGTTGTTCAGGAGAATTGTCTTAACAATAAGAGGTATCCAACTACCTACTCTCTCTTTCCATAGTAACCACTTCATTTATCTTATACCCTAGCAATTCTCTCAAATGATCCCATGACTAAAATTTTTACTTATCAGATGCTAATGAACTTGGCATCGCTCGGGTGATGCCAGATGCCACATCTCCCACACTTTTCTCACTATCTTTTTCCCTAGAAATTCCACAAGCATACAACTTCCACACTAGCAGTGTTTTATTTCTTATCTTTCCAAGGAGATGTAGATCACAACCTCATATCGAGTAAGTAGTTGGAAGCTTTCTTTTTTGATACATTGTCATTATCTAACCGTCATCAGTGTGAATGAAAGAATAACTAGTCTGTGGAGTGCATGTGGTGTGCATATGGTGTTATATGTATTTGGGTTATTCTTTAACAGACTCAAAGACTGTTGGCAGGGCAGCACCTTGCCTCCAGGGACCATTCCATCACCTCAAAAGGCAGCAGGACAGCCAGGGGCAGTCAAGACAGCCCCAGCTCCAGTCCTGGCTATCAGGCACCTCCAGCAACAGCAAATTCTGGATCTCAGGCCAGCTTTAGAGGTAGAGCTGCAGGGGTAGAGCCAGGCACTCCCAAGGGAAGAGGATCAGCACACACCAAGGCCTCTCACTTTCATCACAGCAACTTTCCTCAAGGTCACCATCTGGACTCCCTCTGAACTGGCCCTGAACCCAGACAGGCAACCCCCAGAGCAGTGAGAACACACCTAGGACTCTTGCATAACTCCTTCGTATACAAAATTTTCACTCAGATACCAAAATTAGGATACCAAGCAATTAGCTTGTTCATTTTTGACAGCTTAGACTTGGGAAGCCCTTTATTCAAAGATATAACAACCACTACATAGTCAATAAAATATGTACCTTATAACCATTAATTTCTCCTCAGAAAAATTATTCATTTATGAAACTGTATCAGGTAGGTTTGTTTCATTTAGATACTGGGATAAGAATTTATTTTAACCATTATATAATAATTATAATAATTGTTCTTTATATCTTCTTTCATTATGAAGAAACCTTTACCTAACTCACTGACACCTTTTAAGTATAGAGTACTGTTTCACAGAACCATGGAATGGTTGAGGTTGGAAGGGACCTCTAGAGATCATCTAGTCCAGCCCCCTTGCTCCAGCAGGGACACCCAGAGCACGTAGCACAGGGTGGCATCCAGGCAGGTTTGGAAGATTTCCAGAGAAGGAGACTCCACAACCTCTCTGGGCAGCCTGTTCTGAGGCTCTGTTACCCTCACAGGAAAGAAGTTCTTCCTCATATGGAGGTGGAACTTTCTGTGCTTCAACTTACACCCATTACCCCTCATCCTGTTACCAGCCACCACGGAGAAGAGCCTGGCCCCGCCCTCCCTACAGTTGCCCCTCAGGTACTTGAACATGTTGATCAAATCTCCTCTCAGCCTTCTTTTCTCAAGAAAAGAAGGTTTCTGTGTATTTCTGTAGTGCTCTGCGCGCTCCTGATGCTGCATATCAAAGGATTACATTTAACCGAATATATAGTATAGACTATACTATAGTATAGTACATGTGTCCAGTATTGTGTCCAGTTCTGAGCTCCACAGTATAAGAGAGATGTGGAGCTGCTGGAGAGAGTCCAGTGCAGGGCCACAGGGATGACTGGGGGCCTGGAGCATCTGCCCTGTAAGGAGAGGCTGAGGGAGCTGGGCCTGTTCAGCCTGGAGAAGAGAAGGCTGAGAGGGGATCTAATCAGTGTATATAAGTACCTTAAGGGAGGGAGTGCAGAGGATGGTGCTGGTCTCTTTTCAGTGGTGGCCACTGATAGGACTAGAGGTATGGCCACGAACTGAAGCACCAAAAGTTCCACAGGAACTTAAGGAAAAGTTTCTTAACAGTGAGGGTGACAGAGCCCTGGAACAGGCTGCCCAGAGAGGTTGTGGAGTCTCCTTCTCTGGAGATCTTCAAAACCCGCTTGGACACAGCCCTGTGCCACGTACTTTAGGTGACCCTGCGTGTGCAGGGGGGTTGGACTAGATGATCTCTAGAGGTCCCTTCCAACCCTAAACATTCTATGATTCTATGATTCTATGTTTCCTTAAAATGAGAAAGTAATGCTATTCAAATAAGCAACTTTCTTATTTCCAGCCTATATCCATTTTGACTTAATGTATGTTACTCCCAGATGGTGTGGCAAGCAAAAGACTGTCTACTATGTTTATGCTATTTATGCTTCACGAATCAGCCAGCATTGGAGATTGTACAACTATCCTATCCACAGGGTGAGTCCAGTTCCTGAAATAAGTAACATTAAAGTTATAGATCTACTTTTATTTAAGCTCTCTCTATCTGAATGTATATATTTCTATCTTTATCTTTATTTCCACATTTTAAATGCTTGGGTTTTTTTTAGCCATAGTTATATACAAATTGTTCTTATTTTACATAAGAAAAACATTTTATTCTATATTAATATCATTCCTAAATATAAAAATCTTACTTAGGGATATCTGTTCAATTGGTTTGGTTTAGTTTTTGAGGAGTTTAAATTCTCATATTTAAATTCTCTTTGCTATTTTGCGTTTTAGTAGACAATTATTTTGTTGTTTATTTTGTTGGGGGGAGTCATGTGTGTGTGTGTGTGTTTTCTTTAGGGGAGGAAAAAGAATTGATGCATAGTGATGAATCATCTTTCTGTTTTTCAGCTTTAAAGAAAAGTGGTAGGAGAGAACATTTATGATACCATAAGAGCATCCTAGCTAAAATCAATAAATTTCTTCTAAAAGGCCCCATGCCTTCCAAAGCCAAGATATTGTAGGATATCTCAATGTATAACTGACATCTGCAAATAGGCAGCAAGATTTCCAGGTAAACTTCCTTCAACAGTAATGAGAGCTTAGATACCTAAATTTCACATATACACACAGTTTTGGTATCTTTATCTGCCATCCACAAGTTCAGCTGAAAGGAGTAATTTCAATTCGTTTTTTACGTCATGCATTGTTTCATAACTAAGACTTTTAGAGTGCAGGGAATGTGTATACAAAATGCGACTTCATACTCTTTGCTAGCACCTGGGATTCCGAATGTCCTTAGATGACTCAAACTGTTTATCAAATGTATGAGGGATCTGGGACAATTAATAGCTAAGTACTAATGATTTTCCCCAAAAAAGTGTAACTAGGCATATTTATATATTAATTCAAAACATATTGATCTCTAAACCTCATATACCTATCTAACGATGAATGGTGGAAGAGAGAGTGACTTATCTGAGAAGGCTGTTTGCAAAGGATGTGTGTGTTTGTAAAGGATTACTTCTCACACTTGGTCACTCCCAAGTGAACTGTCATGTGAACCAAGGGTTCTGCTAAAACATCAGGTCCCTGTCTCATCCTATCTGCTTATAGGCATCGGTCAAAACTGACTTAGGAACTTAATAATTTTAGATACGCTCTATACTCAGTTGGAGGAAAGGTAATCCAGGTGTCGGTCTAGTCACAGCATAAGTGAACAGATTAGTTTTCAAGAGATGCTGATCTTTTTCCAGTGTTTTAGCATTTTACTTAGAGTGATTAATTACTTGGAAATGCTTGATCAGTGATGAATTTGTTTCTGTATCCAGAAAAAAATCAGTAATCTATGAGTGTGGCAAAGGTCACCTAATAGCATGACATGAAAGGAGATTGCTTAAAGGCATTACTAGAAAACTGGAGAAATAATTGGAATGCATTTATTTGTGCATCAAATGAAACTAGAGATAAACTTGAAATAAATTAAAAATAAAAGCAAGTATCCTCTTTGATGAATGTAAATGCCATTTTATTTCTAAGATCTCTTTTATAGAGTATGATAATGAATAATTAATGCAATACAAGAATTTCTTTTTAAGGAAAGGTTTGAGTAAAAAATCAATCCTTGGGATTCTTACATGTCAAGATGGACTGGAAAAAAAAACACTGTTTCTACAACTATGTCTGTGTCTTAAATAATTTGCTAAAATAAAGTTAAAATTGTATTTAAAGTGAACAAAATTAGTATTGAGTCAATTCTTATTATGAGTATTGTTCATTATATTTGTATATTCTTCAAGCTGTCAGAGATTCCTATGATTCTGATGTTCTTCAATTCTACTGTAGCTACCACCTTGTAACATCATTAGTCAATGGCTTATAATTTTCCGAAGTCCCTACTAGCTTGTGAAGAACAATTTGCAAAACTAAATACATCATACTATTGTAAAACAAGTTGCTCATTACCTATCACATATGGCAATAAAATTGAATATACTTTCACAGACTTTTGCATGGCACAAGCTGACAAGAAAACAAAATTTTTATGGTGTTATTGACAATGAAAGTCTTCAAAGAATCCCATGAACCTCAACAAAATCTCAGGTGTAACTGAAATTTGTTAAAATATAGGATACAATAAGATACAAAACAAACTTAGATTAGTACTGGAACTTTTAAAACATTTTTCAGTTGTAAATTCATATTACATGTGCATTTAAATCTTGACATTTACTGCTGGTGGTAGTCAAACTTCATATGTTATTTACAATACTTTCCTTTCTAAGCATAGGGGAACTGCAAATGCCTCACTAATGGTAAATAGCACAGTTTGATAAATGTCGAGAATTTAATAGTGCACTGTAATCAGTATGGAACAGATTCTGATAACTTACCTTGAAGTGGGGAGCATTTCACTCCATGTAGAATCTCACTGACTTCAGCAGCACTATTTGTGCTAATGTTTGATACAACAACGGACTCATCTATGCAGGCATGTGGGTAAGAAAATTTTAAGTAAAACAACAGTTCTATAGTGTATTCTTATATACATTTTCATTGGTATGTTTTTCTAAGTCCATTTCTAAAGTAGAAAACCTTGCTACCATACTCTAAAAGCACATTCAAAGGTAATGTCTACCCAATATAGTGTAGAAGATATGAAATGCATGAAATGCACTAACACAGAACCAAACTTGAAATAACAATCTCTGCTGGGGAATTGAAGCTGCTCGACAAAACCTGCATATGTTTTGACTAAGAGTTGGTTAGTGTTTTCCTAGTTCACCCTTGTTCCCACTGGACCATGAATGTAAATTCAGGTTTAGGTATTTCTTGCATTCTATAGTACTTTGATTGTCATGCAAGCAATCATAGTACTTCCATTGTGGGATTATAGACTTGCCACTTAGTCCATCTCAAACCATTTTTTATTTGAAAATGTTTTACTATAAGGAATAGGACAAATGATAGATCTTTGCACCATGCAAATCAAAGTTTGATGTCTGGAAGACAGAAGTTCACATTAAGTATAAAGATATGTGTAGGGAAAACATTTCGTTTGTATTTCCATCCTACTCCATTTTTGTTTTAAATGGTGTGGGTTCAGGATGTCCTAATGTAAAGTCTAATTCTGTAATAGATGCTTCAGTCATCTGAAGCAATTTGAAAAACAGTTTCTGCCTATTTATTATTTTGACTTTTTTTTACTGCTTAATAGAAATATATCTAAAAGTTATAATACCAATGTATTTTTGCAATTATTTTATTTACTGAAGAGAAAGATTGTTCCCTAAATCAGTAAGTCTTATAGGTCCTGTTTAGGATTTTATAACTCTGTGATATAAAATGAACTCTATGTAACAAAGTATTTCTATTCATTTTGTGTCAAAATATCTGTATTTTCATTAGTTTAAGAATAGTGGACATCTGCATTTCATCTCTCATCTTTTCTGATCCTCTGCATATCTCTTTTCTTCTATTTACATCCAAAATTAAAACTAATGGTATAACGTTTCGAGGTATATTCTATTTTATAAGATTTTTACCAGTGACATTCACAAAAGTAAAGCAAACTTTTTTGCAGTTGGGCAGAACTGATACTAGAATTAGTCTTTCACATCTATGTTTTCTAATTATGAGAATAACATCAGATTGAAATTTAGGTTCTTGTTGCCACCTTATTACTTATCTCCAGAATGAAAGTGTTACAAAACGTTCTTTCATTATTCAAGCGTCTGGCGCACTGTTCAGCAAATACAATGCAACAACGAAAGTACAAAATATATTAATGCAAAATTATGGTTGACATTTAACACACACAAAAGTCAGTAAAGTCAAAGTTATGGTTGCCACAGAAACCATATCTCATGTCTCTTACATAAACTTATTCTCCAATATACGTGCGCAAAGTGGCTGAATTATGGTTTCTATGGCAACGGTATCTCTGAATATACACATTTATCACTTCTCTATGTAGAGCACTCAATAAGAAATTGCTTTTATTAATAACCTGCACTTCTTGGACCCTAGTAACACATCCATAAAAGTGGCATGTATACCGTAAACAGTCCTGAAACGATTTCCCAAACAGTTCTGAAATTTCTGTGACTGTTAGCCTATACTTTTTCACTTTGTCTTAACTGATGAGCTTTTTCCTCACCTTTCACAGTCTCTCTCTGTTTACGATTCTTACCAGAACATGGAATTTTAAATTTTCAAATCTTCAGAGACTCCATTGTTAAGCATACGGTATCATGCATTTTTGGAAGGAAGGCAAGAGTAGATTATCTGAGGGAAGGTATCCTACTTTGAATTTTCATCTAAAGTTTTGCTTTTATTTTTCCACGCACAATTAGTAAATCAAACTAGCTCATTCTGAGTGACCAAAACACTTTCAAAATCTTGACAAACTAGATAAAGAATGAGATCTTTTATAGGTGTTTTTCTTAAGATCCTTATTCTAGGTCTTTCTTATATCTTATTTTCAATCTGCACAAATAATAACCTTGAGGCAGTCCAGAACCTTGAGAAGATCATATTATATATTAACTTATTGAAATATGATTGTTGAATTTTATCAGTTTTGAACATTAGCTTGCATACTTATATTTCAGTCTTGTTCCTCAAACATTTCAGTAACCTAGGCTTACAGAACCATTTGGTAGAAATTCTGCAATAACTGCAATAAAATATGTCAACAAGGACCTCCCACAGCCTCCCTCATGTTAATAAGGGGCACTCAAATGAATTTATGTGTGTCTTCTTGTGAGAGAAAAAAAAAATTATGCTTCACTGTCCAAGATATAGAAACACTTTTAACATAGAATACATTAAAACATGTTATTTTCTGCAGAGCTGCTTTTTCAAGGAAGATATTTTCCACATATATGAGCTGTCTTTCTTTTTTAGACTCAGATTCTTCAGTGTCAATGTTTGTTTACAGTACTTTCTTTCAGCTTAGCAAGAGAAAAAAAAAAGATGACTTTCATCTTGCTTAATTTCTACACAGCAGATAGTGTAGAACTTTACTTCTTTTGTATCTTTTCTCCACAAGAGCTTTCATATAACTTTTTGAATGAATTAGTTTTATAGAAGGGTAATTTTCTCAACCTTAACGTGTTCAACAGAAGCATTAACATGTAAAGAGAAACAAAAATATCAGACAGAACACAAATTGAAGTTGGCCGTTGCTGTCTGACTTTGATCTATCCCCCCAAAATATGAAATACTATTGAATTACAGGAATATTACTAGTTCTACTCCCCTTCTCCTGAGTTGTCAGAATTATCAAGACAATACCTAAATGCAATGAATTTTAAAATGCCACAATCAAGATATACCATCAAGAGAAGATCAGTCATGTGCCTACTTTGAAAGATAGCTAGTCGGTTTTGGATTCCAGTGCATGCTATGTTTCTTTCTTGGTATTGCTAAGGTTTCAGCATACTATTTATGAGTGAAAGGTTGAGACTGAAACAGAAGGATCTATAGCTAGAAATAGTAATAGACCTTTCCATAACTACAATCTGGATAGGGCTACATGTCCACTAACAGCACCAGGATACGATGCAGGCTATAGAGACTGATGCAGATGGAGCATATAATGCTCAGTTTACCACACAACATCGCAAGAGAAATAGAGATCAAAAACATAAGATGCGCCTCCTTTTCATATTCACATGTCTACATGACATGTAGACATATATATATACAGTTAATATATATACAGTTATATTCAGAACCACCCACATCCCCCAAAACAACTCAAACCCAACATTTCACTGTAAAATTCTTGACCTTATTTTCTTCTTATGGAAGGTAAATAAACATATGTCATCAGAACCTCTTAAATAATAATATTTTCTTGTTAATTAAAATCACATCATTGTGCTTCCTCATTTTTTTTCTAAAACTACATTCATGGCATTTTTTTTTAATGTAGAATAGTAAAATGCCTAAAGTGTAGAAGATGTTTGTGTTTCAGTTGATGATTGTGTGGCTGAACAGACGTAAATCTACTGGTGACAATGATGTAAAAAATCATAATTAAATAAGCAGATGTTTTGAAATGGTCATCCGTGCCAATTTTATTCCAGTTGTTAGTCATGCAAAATATCTTTTTTATCATAATCAAATGAAATGATAGAGTGCTTCCTGAAAAATCATCATAAATGCTATTTTCTCTTGCACAATTGCTTACATAATTTACAGAGATGACAGGCAGGTTGACAGCAAATTGATAGTTATACAAATCTGTTTCTCACAACTGTAGTTAATCAAAAGTTGCCCTCTGGATATGTTGAATGGAATGTTTCTTGATAAAATCCCTGAAGAAATCAGGGAACAAAAGTTATTTGAAAAAAAAAATCTGTCCAAAATATGCAACCTTTTCCAACTGTTGTTTGTCTGAATATTAAAAATCAGCACTCTTTCCTCTAAATATCTTATAACAATAATATAGTCTGTCTTCCACTCCCTTTGGAGGAAAATATGTCCCATTTATCTGTCAATATTTGTTCTCTATTCCAATTTTTTGGTTCCTGGGAGATATGTGCTTATAAAAATTCTATTAAAGTTGAAGTCTTTCTTACTAAATGAAGCCAGAGGACCACAGAAATTTTTGAAACAAACAAAAACCTCCACGATTCATTTTTAAGGTAATAAACTCCTGCCAACAGGACTGTAGGGCAGTTATCAGAGAAATAATAATAAAAATAATAACAATAAACAACTTTGAACAGAAAAATGTCAAAAAATATGAATGTTATCTTGCCTTTCCACTTAGAAGGAGTATATATGAAATCATATAAATCTCAAAATACCATAAAAGAATTCAAACAGAAAAAATGGAGTCTTCAGCAATATATCTGGACTGTGCTTTAAATTCTAGTTTAGAAATATATATTTAAAACAAATTATCTATTAATTTAAAATGATAGAGTTTGATATAGAGTTTGTCAAGTGGGGAGATGCTGATGAAGACACAATCCTGAACACCTTACTTTAAATTTACTGTAATTACATCTTTTTAAAAGCTTAAGTGTACTTGTTAACATGCATGTGTATATGTGTATGTATATGTATACGTATGTGTAAATATAAACAAGCCTTGTAATCAAGAAGTCACATCTGCAACTACACACAACAGTGAAGGTTTGGATCAAATCATAAACAACTAATGAAGTGATATATCAAGTACTCAAAACAAAATGATGAAATGCAATATAAAGCAGAGATTATTGGGTTTGGCTTTCTTTAGTTCTGAAAAATTGTACAATATCTTGTCTCATTATTAAACTGCCTACACAGCTCCTCATTTTTTGTACAGTATTCTAATCTACCTCTGGATAGCACTTTATCATATCTTCAGAACATGCCAATACTTATTTAATGCTAGGACATTAAATAAGAATACTAACAGGGCTAATTCTTAAAGACTCTTAGTAGTAGTCTTTCTCTGATGTCATATTTCCTCTTTCAGGTGAATTTGTTATTTACATCGTAGTCCTTCATCCTCTATTTATCTTTTGTTTCAATCTTGTAGGCTAGTAAGGAATCCCATGTGAAAGAAAAACTATATCAAATGATTTATTGGAATCTCTATCATACTGAAATACCTTATATTCCCTGTCTAGAAGATCAATCATTTTTTCAGGGAATGATATGAAGTTGGTTTGGAATGAATTATCTTGGATAAAAGCCCGTTGAGTCCTACAGAATTTACTCACAATTATATTCTTCTGAATTTAATAATTTTAAGTATGCTAATCTGTAATGACAGCCTGCATATGTGCCTGGTCAATACAACAGAGTTGATATTGTATGGTTCTCATTTAGGGCATTTTACTCCATGAATTAGGGAAAACAACTCTTATTCAATATTAGAACAAAAAAAATTTCTTAACTGATATAATGCTCTTTTGTAGACTGATTTTTAGAAAAGCACAATCATTTTATTGTGCAAATGTGGGTTAGAATGTCAGGAGTAGTTCGCTACAGATCATCAATTAACAGAACAAGAAATGAAGGTAGAATAAAATTGGACGTGTGACAATTGTATAGCAATGGAGCTTACACACACAAAAAAATGTTGTTTAAGAGGAAAAAGGCAAAACTCATGAAGTCATATATGCTATACAGAGTGTTTTAAAGAATAATTTTAATGCCATTATTTTGCTGTCAAATTTGTTAAATAAAGTTGTTTTGGTCATGTGTAGTTTCTTTCATAAAGTTCATTAACGCTATGTCTTTATCACTTCTGGAGTAGATTAAATTAAAATAGATATGGGGTGAAATATCAGCCAACAAAAGCTTTGTTTCTTTGCTTTGTAGCACAGTGAGAAAAACAATAAGAGTTGTAAGAGGGTGGCAATTGGCTGGGTGGTAGATCTTTATGTGAAAAAATATAAGGGATTAGGTGCTTATATACTAACTAACTAAAAAAAGAAATATCCCCTGCTTGTTTCTAATTTGTAAAGAGAAATTTAATCTTGGAGAGTCACAGCTGTACTTGCATTATAAAGTTCTTTAAGAATTTGTGAAATTACTTGTTGATTAAAACATATGTACAGGAAGTGAAAGAGTGAGATTCACTTTTCATTATCGGTTTCAGTAAATTCAAATTTACATGTCTCATGAAAATGTCTCAGACCACATCAATGTAGCACATTGATGCATGTTCCTTCTCTGATTCTAATGTTTATTTGTTATAGTGTATATAAAGTCGCAAAAGTCCTGAGCACAGAGGGTAAGGAATAGACCTGAACCTTCCCTCTGCTTTCTGAACTCTTCTTTCATTCTGTATTACATAACCATTAATTTAAAAACAGAAACAATGCAAAGTAGAATAAAGCAAAACCCAACTTAATCCCTCTAGCAAAGTTCTTTCTCTAATCCAATCTATTATGACTTCTTTGATACATATGAACAAGTCCAGGTTGGGAATGCATTTCCTCCCCCATTAGGAATGTACTTACGGTCTTAGCTAATTTACCTGGCTGAATAAGGAAGAAGTTGCCTGAAGGTTTGAGCACAGGAATCCCGCTTTCTTTGTGAAGACAGATTGTTACATTAAAGATGTATTTCCTGTCTTCTTATCCCTTTTTCAGAGCAATATTACTAAGTCAACCTCCATGAAACAGTATAAGCCAAAGCATATCATGTTTTCAGATTCCAGGAAGCTTTAAGCATGACCTAATTACAAGACAGAGATAAGTGATCAGCAATCTTTAATGCAAAACTTATTTCTACACAAACAGCAGAAAAATAAGGACTTTCAATGCATGAATATGTATTTTTTCAGTCTCGAAATCTTTATTACAATAATTCTGGCTCTAATTATATTTCCTTTGACACTCCCGGAAAAGAGCTTTAGATTAGCCGCTGTGCATCAGCAGATTCTATGCACATGCAGTCTGATATTGCCTTTTCCTCTTTTTGGTGCACAGCCTTGAATACTGTGGTACTATTGGTCACAAAACTTTCTGGAATGTCATTACTCTTAAGACTTCTAACCTTTTGCTAAATGTGATTGAAAGTGATCAAGAGATCAAATTGGGAGAGGTAGAAAAAGAGAAGGTCATTTTACTAAATTATCTTACAGAAAGGCAAGAGACTCGTACAGATAACTGTCAGGTAAGCAATCAGTTTGAAGTTTAAAAGTCATAATGTAAATGAAGGTATATAAAGATCATTATAAACTGGAATATGTTATCTAAATTCCTCTTTCCAAGATTTGGAAGTGAAATGATGTTAATTTTTATAAAGGAAACTGATAAACTCTCAAATTCAACAGAGGAAAACAGTTTACCATATATTTTTTTTTAAAGTATAAAATACACATACTGCCTTGTCTCACAGTAATAGTTTCAGTAGCATAAATAGCTTAATTGTGTGCTCTATTATGTTGTATTTTTTTAAGTCGCCTTTAATTTTACACAGTTTTCTAAACTGGGTCAACAGAAAGGTTCCTTTAACCATAAAAAGTTTGTTCAGCCCTATTTATTTCCTTCTTTTCCAAAATTCATCCCCTGCACAATCACACTAAGGAAAAAAAAACTCCAGAATAACTCGAGTGATGAAATGGAGCCAACTCCCAGCGGGAGTATGGTAGTGGGGAAGTGAGGATAGGAAATGATCCCGGAGTGTCCTCTTTCACCCCTCCTGGGAAACCTGTGGCCTCTGTTGCTTCCCTGAAATGCCTGTATACCAATGCGCGAAGCATGGGGAATAAGCAGGATGAACTGGAGATCTGTGTGCGGTCCCAGCGTCATGATCTCATCGGAATCACAGAGACGTGGTGGGATAGCTCGCACGACTGGAGCGCTGCCATGGAAGGCTATGTGCTCTTTAGGAAGGACAGGCTGGGAAGGCGAGGTGGTGGAGTTGCTCTTTATGTGAGAGAGCAACTGGAATGCATGGAGCTCAACCTGGGAGTCGAGGATGAGCGAGTTGAGAGCTTGTGGGTAAGGATTAGAGGGCAGGCTAATGTGGGAGACACTGTGGTGGGTGTCTGCTACCGGCCACCTGACCAAGACGAGGAGGTTGATGAGGCCTTCTATAGGCAGCTGGATGTTGCCTCACGGTCACAGGCCCTGGTTCTCATGGGGGACTTCAACTACCCCGACATCAACTGGGAGGACAACACAGCCAGGCATAAGCAGTCCTGGAGGTTCCTGCAGAGCGTCGACGATAACTTTTTGACGCAGGTTGTGGAGGAGCCGACGAGGAGAGGTGGGCTACTGGACCTCGTGCTATCAAATAGGGAGGGCCTAGTAGGAGATGTGAAGGTGGGGGGTAGCCTCGGCTGCAGTGACCATGAGTTGGTGGAGTTCAGGATTCAACGAGGAGGAGGAAGGGCTGTAAGTAGCCTTGCGACGATGGACTTCAGGAGGGCCAACTTTAGCCTCTTCAGAGACCTCCTCGGTAGAATCCCATGGGCTAGTGCTCTAGAAGGCAGGGGGGCCCAAGAGAGCTGGTTAGTTTTCAAGCGGCACTTCCTCCACGTCCAGCAACAGTGCATCCCTGTGTGTAGGAAGGGAGGCAGAGGGGGCAGGCGACCTGCGTGGATGAGCCGGGAGCTTGTGGCAATGCTCAAGCGGAAGGCAGCGGTATACAGAATGTGGAAAAAAGGACAGGCCCCCTGGGAGAAATACAGGAACGTAGTCAGGGAGTGCAGAGATGCGACAAGGAAAGCTAAGGCACGTCTGGAAGGCAAGCTGGCAAGGGACGTTAAAAATAACAAAAAAAAAATTCTTCAAATACATTAACAGCAAAAGGAAGATCAGGGAAAACGTGGGTCCGCTGGAGGACGGGATGGGCACCTTGGTTACAAATAACACAGAAAAAGCAGAGTTGCTCAATGCCTTCTTTGCTTCGGTGTTTACCAAGGGCAGCCCTTTAGAGCCCCAGGCCCTAGAGGCAAGAGAAGAAGCTGGTGGAGAGGAAGACTTGCCCTGGGTAGAGGAAGACTGGGTCAGAGAGCACCTAAGGAACCTCGATACCCACAAATCCATGGGCCCTGATGGGATGCACCCCAGAGTGCTGCGGGAGCTGGCAGATGCCATAGCTAAGCCGCTCTCCATCATCTTTGAAAGATCCTGGAGAACGGGGGAGGTGCCGGAAGACTGGAAGAAGGCCAATGTCACGCCAGTCTTCAAAAAAGGCAAGAAGGAGGACCCAGGCAACTACAGGCCAGTCAGCCTCACCTCCGTCCCCGGAAAAGTGATGGAACGGCTCATACTGGCTGTTGTCTCCAGGCACATGGAGGACAAGAAGGTGCTCAAGAGTAGTCAGCATGGATTCACCAAGGGAAAATCTTGCCTGACTAACCTGATAGCCTTCTATGATGAAATGACCGGCTGGATAGACGAGGGGAGAGCGGTGGATGTCGTCTATCTCGACTTCACCAAGGCTTTTGACACCGTCCCTCACAACATCCTCCTGGGCAAGCTCCGGAAGTGTGGGATAGATGAGTGGACAGTGAGGTGGATTAGGAACTGGCTGGATGGCAGGGCCCAGAGAGTGGTGATCAGCGGTGCAGAGTCTAGTTGGAGGCCTGTGGCTAGTGGGGTCCCCCAGGGGTCAGTCCTTGGTCCAGTCCTGTTCAATTTATTCATCAATGACCTGGATGAAGGCACAGAGTGCTCCCTCAGCAAGTTTGCTGATGATACCAAACTGGGAGGAGTAGCCGATACCCCAGAGGGCTGTGCTGCCATCCAGAGGGACCTGGACAGACTGGACAACTGGGCGGTGAAAAACCTCATGCAATTCAACAAGGCCAAGTGCAAGGTCCTGCACCTGGGGAGGAATAACCCTAAACACCAGTACAGGCTGGGGACCGAGCTTGTGGAGAGCAGCTCTGCGGAGAAAGACCTGGGTGTCATGGTGGACGACAAGTTGACCATGAGGCAGCAGTGTGCCCTCGTGGCCAAGAAGGCCAATGGGATCCTGGGCTGCATTAAGAAGAGCATCTCTAGCAGGTCGAGGGAGGTGATCCTGCCCCTCTACTCAGCCCTGGTGAGGCCGCATCTGGAGTACTGTGTCCAGTTCTGGGCTCCACACTACAAGAGGGATGTGGAGCTGCTGGAGAGAGTCCAGCGCAGGGCTACAAGGATGATCAGGGGCCTGGAACATCTGCCCTATGAGGAGAGGCTGAGGGAGCTGGGCCTGTTCAGCCTGGAGAAGAGAAGGCTGAGAGGGGATCTAATCAGTGTATATAAATACCTCAAGGGAGGGAGTGCAGAGGACGGGGATGGTCTCTTTTCAGTGGTGGCCACTGATAGGACTAGAGGAAATGGCCGGAAACTGAAACATCAAAAATTCCATAGGAACTTAAGGAAAAATTTCTTAACAGTGAGGGTGACAGAGCACTGGAACAGGCTGCCCAGAGAGGTTGTGGAGTCTCCTTCTCTGGAGATCTTCAAAACCCGCTTGGATGCAGTCCTGTGCCACGTGCTTTAGGTGACCCTGCGTGTGCAGGGGGGTTGGACTAGATGATCTCTAGAGGTCCCTTCCAACCCTAAGCATTCTATGATTCTATGATTCTATGAACTCTGCACATGAAAACTGCAGGAATGCTGACAGAAACAGCACCCGACTTTCTAAGTTTGACAAGATAAGAAATGTTAATTGCTGTGCAAATTTTGTCATGGAACTGCTCTTCATTTTATAAAAAAGATGTGCAATTCTGGAAGATACCAACTATTAACAATAGCTAAAGCTCTTGAGAGCCTAACTGTGGATATTAAAGAAAGTGTACTTAATGCATTTGCTGATTTGTGAGTTTGTTTGTTTGTTTCCTTTAAACATTTATTACATAACTAATTTCTCCGTAAAAAAGTGATGCTGCTTAATTTCTGGAAAAACAACTCAAATATTTGGAATGATGAAAATTTACAAATGGCACAATAATGTATCTTGGAGCAATAGAGGCAATATCACATATTTACTCTGACTATTGACAGATACACTGCTGTATTTTAGACAAAATAAAGACAAATTAAACTGTGATCTTCCTCAGTTATCTGCCATTTGAGATAGGCTTATTCTGCCATCAATATACTATGTCAATGCCTCATTCTATGAAACATTATCTGCCTCTATCTAGGGTCAAAAAATAAAAATAACTTGCAAGCAATCACAATAAGTAAATATGTTGACTGTCAAGGAAAAACGGACGTTCATAAAATTCATATCTTGTTAGTACTGCATTTTCATTGCCTCTGCTGACTCACTGCACTATACTTAGCATAATGATGTCGGGGCCATTGTGTGGTATTGTAATCAAATAATAATAATAATAACAACAACAATGATTTAAAGGTTTCTCAATCAGTAGCACTTTAGAGACTGCCATGTATTTGAGATTTCCTTAATGCAGTTATTCTACATAATATTTGCATTTTTTTAGATTATTCTTTCTTAAGAGTTAGGGTTACTAAAGGGTATAATATTAAAGATTAATAGGCAAAGACAGTATTAACATCAGAGTTTTCACTAGGGACCTATAAAACTTTGAGGATGAAATTATAATGAGATAACATGAGCATTATTTATTGTATGTTCTATGGTGATGCTTCCAAGCTTGTGCATAAATGAGAATGTATTCATTCTCCTTTTACTGTCTTAAACAAATGGAATGCCTATTTGCTAAAGATTTTGCTGTACTGGTAATAACTGTAAAAATAGCGTTGGTAGGATTTTAAATAATACTAGGAAATTTAAACAATTTTTTATTTATCTACTTATTTTAATGTGCTCTGTCAGACAGCATACCATTGGGAGGAATTATGGCTTTTTCAACTAAAAGTGAAAACAAATCACTTTCCCAGCTAGTGAAAACAAAACCTAACCTAGCTTTTGTCTATTCATTGAATTAAACTGCTTAAATTGAAGTAGTTCCATGACAAAACATTTGGAAATGTCATAACATTTTCCTATTTTCAAACCTTTTTTTTTCCTAGTCTTGACTACTGATTTTGGCTTGTTAGATTTTAGATTGAGATATTGTGGAGGAATCTGACTCTAAAAAGCACTGGGTTCTAATATGCTGAAATAAATTTGTCATCCCAAAATAAAACACAAGAAGAAATGAGCAAGAAAAGTTTTTTTTTTTTTTTTTTTTCAATCCCACAGAATCATTTCAGCATGTTGAGAAGACTTTTTGAGGAAAATATGTTGACAGATTTGGAAATATTGTCCATAATTCATCTGGAGACCAGTTTGTAATATTTACTTCTTAAAAATCACACAGAAATGTGTTCCCTCATAACATCCTCCTGGGCAAGCTCCAGAAGTGTGGGATAGATGAGTGCCCAGTGAGGTGGATTAGGAATTGGCTGGATGGCAGAGCTCAGAGGGTGGTGATCAGCAGTGCAGAGTCTATTTGGAGGCCTGTAGCTAGTGGTGTCCCCCAGGGGTCAGTCCTTGGTCCAGTCCTGTCCAATTTATTCATCAATGGCCTGGATGGAAGCACAGAGTGCTCCCTCAGCAAGTTTGCTGATGATACGAAACTGGGAGGAGTAGCCGATACCCCAGAGGGCTGTGCTGCCATCCAGAGGGACCAGGACAGACTGGACAACTGGGCAGTGAAAAACCTCATGCAATTCAACAAGGCCAAGTACAGGCTGGGGACTGGCCTTCCGGAGAGCATCTGGAGTACTGTTCTGGGCCCCACAGTACAAGAGGGATGTGGAGCTGCTGGAGAGTCCAGCGCAGGGCTATAAGGACGATCAGGGGGCTGGAACATCTGCCCTATGAGGAGAGGCTGAGGGAGCTGGCCCTGTTCAGCCTGGAGGAGAGAAGGCTGAGAGGGGATCTAATCAGTGTCTATAAGTACCTCAAAGGGAGGCAGTGAGGAGGATGGTGCTGGCCTCTTTTCACTGGTGGCCACCGACAGAACTAGAGGAAATGGCCACAAACTGAAGCATTAAAAGTTCCACAGGAACTTCAGGAAAAAAATCTTAACAGTGAGGGTGACAGCACTGGAACAGACTGCCCAGAGAGGTTGTGGAGTCTCCTTCTCTGGACATCTTCCAAACCTGCTTGGATGCAGTCCTGTGCCCTGTGCTCTAGGTGACCCTGCATGTGCAGGGGAGTTGAACTAGATGACCTCTAGAGGTCATTTCCAACCTTAAGCATTCTATGATTCTATGATTCTATGAAAATCTTTACTTTTGGTAATTTATATTTTAGTGTAAACATGTATTCATTGAAAAAACTGTAATTGTCTCTTATCCCAAGACCAGCTTCCTAAGCTAAGGCACACAAGCCATTATTCCTAGTGAACATTTTTTAATCATTTTTAATTAAAAAAAGAAACTCAATGAAATGAAATGAAATCATGTAATTTCAAAAAGAACTGTATTTTTGGTTGTATTGGGAAAGAACAGATTCTGATCAAATCTCTTCAGAGTCTGCCTGTATGTATGTCTACAGAGTTTGTCTGTAGACATAGTATGAGGTTCATTAATATTTCCCCAAATCTTGGCTACAGTATTGATGAAAGTTATAGAAGACTCTATAAACCCTGGATCTAATGTCTAGGCTAGTGCCTTAGGCTTGTGCCTTGGTCCTGTTTCAGTCGTCTTTTTTTTCTTCATTATTCTAAATGATAAACGTAACTTGAATAGATGGAATAGCTGGGAAAATGGCTTCTGCTTTATTATATAAAGCCTGAAAACGAAATAAGCTTTGAGTAGAGTCTATTTTCCATATCTCCATGATACATTTTTGAATGCAGAAAGGGATCAGCATTAGTTCAAGTCTGTATGTTCTATTACTTTAGAACTCTATCTACTTTAATTGTAGATTATGCCATTTCAAATAAAGTTTTATCAGGTCTATGGTAAGATTTTTCCCTACATATTTTCTATTTGAGTAAATTTTTAAACTATTTAAAAACTATTAATATTGTTATTATTTTTGTTATTATTATTATATTACAAGATAAATTATTATATTACAAGAGAAATCAATTAGAATTATCCTCTTCTTACTAGTAATTCAAAGGAATTGGCATTTGGACGTTTACAGTTAGGATTTATCATAAGGCTGCCTTGTTTGTAAGCTTAATTTTCATGGGAAATAAAGGACTTTTATGGCAGAGTGTTCTCAGTTTGTTTATAAACTGAGCCAAGAATAAATTTAAGAAAGATAAAGTAGCCAACTGCCTTGGCTTTTTGCCATTATTTCTGTATTATGGGCAAGTGAAAATGCTTTCTGCCAAAACTAAAGAAAAAAAGAGAGAATACACTTATCAGCCTAAAACAGAAACACATTAGAGACAAAAACAGAAACATGGATTATTGTAACTTCTGTATTAAAATTATTGGTAAAAAATTGAAAACACAATACAATACAAACATTTTATCTGAACTATTTAGTTTTTTAAATGGAATATAATGACAACTAAAGAAGACAGAATGAATGAATGCATCATTTGCATCAACAATTCAAAAAAAAAATTCAATGCAATTTTTTCTTGTCTGAAAAAAACAGTCCTGAACTTAATATTTGCCCCTAATTCTCCTCAGAAGACATTGCTTTTGTCAGATATCTCACAGAAGGTGTGTTGCTAAAGTAGTAAGGAAAAGAATGGATCTTTTTGAAAAAATGTATAAATGATTCATTTTTATCCAAGCATTTATACTTGTCTGCTCCTTATGAAGTTTCTGAAAGAGGTTTGTTTTCTCTCAGACTCACACATGCACATACAAAAAAGGAGTATGAATATGTCATGGTATTCAGGGTCTGTTTGGTGCTGAACTTGTCCAGAATTTAGGTTGGTTCTGTCTCATCTAAGAAAGGGGGAGGATATCCATACTCTTCAGTGCTGCCCGGACCCTGTTCTATGTGGTCAAGTTCAATAGCTCACTAAGGAAGGATCTAGAGTGCATCACTTAACTATGCACCTGTCTTAAACTTTGAAAAATGAGATTTCAAATCTACAGTGACCATTTAGGCTCCTTCCACTGTCAGCATATAAGTAGGGCACTGGAAAGTTGATCACTGTTTTAATGCCATTTCTGGAGAGGTCTTCAGTCATCATGCTTAGAGATAGAAACAGCTTACACACCTATCGCAATTTCCTATATTTGGGTTCTTATCTGAGTTTTGTTTATCCCTCTTATGATTTTAGCGCTATCTGTTGTGACCTCATCAATACAGTATGTATACTGCAGACATTTATAAAGCAAACTTTGAAGCATCCAGACTCCTATTATTTAACATCACTTTTGTATTTATCAATTTTGGAAACAAACAACTTTGATCTGTTCTACCACTTAAATTTAGATTGTTATATATTATATCGTTCTGACTTCTGTGCTAGGATAAAATAGTACTGACCTCTGCTTGGCCCCAATTATTCAGTATCTTCCAAGCTATGCAACATTAGCTGCACATCTCTATCGTATTAAATTTTATATTTACAAGATAATCTGAGTTGATTTGAATGATTTCAGTTTTAGAGTTTTTGACAGAAACAGGTATGAAGCAGAAAGGTGGTGAAGGATATTAAGTAGTGTATGCAAGCAGGTAAAGATTACTTCCTGAAAAAAAAAAAAAAAGGTGTAAAGCAGGGGTGGAGGCCAGCAACAGTCACTTCCACTATGATTCAGTTGCAACCACAAAAATGTGTCTTACTCAACTGTATCAGGAATGGTGGTGTTAGCTAAGTAAAGTACTTCCAGAAGCTGATCATGAGTGACAGCTTAATGGTTGGCTGAGACCTCTGCTACTGTTGAGAACAGCTGTGGGTTCCTGTAAATGCCTATGGTGGCTATTATAAACAGAACTTCATGACAACCAGTAGAACCATTGTTAAAAAACTAAACTTAGCAATAGTCTTATTTTTCTTGATTTTAGAAGTTTAACATTTCTTTCTCAGTAACAGCATGGATGTTTAGATAATCAAGTTAATCAACCAAGGTGGTAATTAAAGAAAAAATTTTATAGTGTTTTCTAATGATAATATATAACAGAAAGTCAGAAAATCATCAGAGTTTGAGCCTTGAGAGAGAAAATTACTTTAATGGAAAAAAAAAAAAAATCTATGGAGCAATAGTGTTTTCCATGTGTATTTTATCATAAATATTTTTCATGAGTATTCAACACTATGTTTAATTTTCTTTCTATAGAGAAGAAATTTTAACACTTTTTATATTATACCCTTTTCACAGTAACAAATAGAAGCGTGAATTAATGAATGTCAAAGAATAATTTATAACAATATATATGAATTAAAACATGTAACGTAATTCACTATATAGATTGATTTCATTGCCATGAATACAAAACAAAAAATATAATAAAAATATTATTTGTAAAATCCTTTATTTCTTAAAAGATCATTGATAAAAATGTTTTTAAACAACTGCAATTTTATTAACTTGATGAAGAAACAATGAATTTGAGAATAAAAATATTTTAACACTTGATGCAACTTCAATTGTAATATGTTTTTATCAAAATCAGAGTAAATATTCGATCCCAATTCCAGTTGTATTTATTTCCTAGAAAAATACAGGGACTATATTTGTTATGAATACTTATGAATAATCTTTCATCAAGGTTCTAACAAAGTAAAACAGAAAAAAGGCAAAAGTTAAGTACCAGAAACTATGTAAGAATTTTTAGTCTGGTGAAGATAAGCTAATTCACAGGAAATGTTTTCTTATCAAAGTGTCAATTTATAGGGAGAAAAAAAAGAGGCTGATATTTCTGTCTTTTAATTTTGCTACACAATGCTGGACTATTTCAGTCTATGGTAGTCCCCTACTTGTATGGTTAATAGAAGAAAACAGAAGTGCATCCTGAAGATGACTAATGCCAACAATCTAAGGGAGATCAGGGTGAGGGAAGGCACATATTTCTTTCTAGTTACCTAGATGTTACCCAGCTTAAGTAACATTTTAACAGAAATGATTGCTCAAAGGTGTTGCCTCCTACAATATTCCCAATGCAGACTATGAAGCAGAGACTTGATGGTATGGATGGTGATGACAAAGGATAGTATAAAGGATAGATTTTGCTTCATAAAAATAAAACAAAGTGTTTTCCAGGAGTCGTGGGGATTGAGCAATAACAAGGGAATAAGCTACTGTGAGAATGTGAAACAAAGTGATTAAGTGGAGGCAGCCAGACTAGATGTTAACAACCATCTCTTCTGCCTTGAAAGTGATGAATTAAGTAAAGTCTGCATCGAACATTCACTCACTGAACTAAACTTATGAGATTAAAAGGGGTTGTGTTTATTTGAATGGGTAAAATGTGTTCAGAAAAGACAAAGGGTCAAAGACGTGATCTATAGTGGCTAAATGTAAAATACGTATCCAGGCTCTCTGCTTCTGTGTATCTCATTGCACATGGCAATAAGACAATATACTTGTAATTAAAGATAAAACTTGGACATTTATCCACTACAAAACACAAAATAATAATAAAAATGTAATAAAAATAATCAAAACACATTCAATGTTTTAAAATCAAGTATTTATACAGAAAAAAAAAGAAAGAAAAGAATCCCATCCTTAAGCAGAAGTCTATTATAGAAGTCCATTCTTCCAAAAGAATCAAAGTTAAAAAAGCCTATGCGGTCTAATACTCCTTCATAATAAAGTGAAAACAACTATCTCTATAGCAATTTTTTTTTTCTGTTTTTAATTCAACACATATAGACAAAATTAGAAAGAGAACAGGGAGTCATCAATGTGATATGGCTGATTTCTCAGATCTCAGTGAAAACCTGGTGGGTTGTTTCATCTCATTTTGCTGATGCCATGCAGTAGGGCCAAACAATCTGGTGGAAGTCAAGAAGGAGGAATAAGGAACTGGGAGGTGGGAAGGAACCCATAAATATTACAAGTGGACAGAGGTGAAATTCTTTGTAGGCTGATTTTTATAGCTAGTGGAGGAGTGACTACCAGTTGCTCCCACTCATGAACTAAGGTCAAGACATCACATTAAGTAAGTCTCACAGTGCACACATGGTAGAAAGAGCCTCAGAGAAGCTATGCCACAGTCTCTTCACTCCTACAGGAATTTTCAATCTTCCATGCATTCTTCCCTGAGAATACAAAATGCACACAAGCTGGAATAATGCTTTCCTTCTCTCTCTATCCTCTCTCTCTCTCTCTCTTTTTTTTTTTTTTTTCCAAGTACATCTAATTTAGTTCCATTGAGTTAAATTATTCCAGTTTATTAAACATGTTTTTGGTTGTCTAGAGTTGGAATCATTAACATTTTGGTTTTGAATCAACACTCTAGTGTTTTTTCTAGTGCTACCTAAAGATATTCAGATATTCTTTTTTGCCTTTCTTCTACAACTTTCCCAACACTTATCATCATGTGTAATTGTGACGCTTCATAAGTTTCCATTTATTTTTACAGTAAATTACTTCCTTCACCTCTCTTTTTGAAGAGTGACAAACTTTCTGATTCTGTTCCCTCAGTTCATTTTCTTTTCCCTTTCTTGGAATGGGCCATATCTTTACTGCTGCTTAAAATGAAATAACGTTTATTCCTTAGATAGTTTAAACTATCTATAAGCCCTGGCCTCTGCCTAAATTCTTTTGGTACAGAGTTAGACATCAGGGTGCAAGAATTAGCAAGCTAAGTCTGCTGTTACATTAGTGCCTGGGCTATGCATGTTCCTGAGAAAGCTCCTAGCTAGAGTAAATCTGTTACCATAGATGCTTTAGTAACATACAGATAAACAAAAAATATTTCAGTTGTTTCCCTCATCCTTTCAAATTTTGGCATACTTTAGACATTGAATGTACTTTTTATCCATCTTTCTAATCTTTGCCTTTCTTCCCTTTATAAAATATTGTATGCTTATGTAATTTATTTGTGCTTGTGGCGAAAACTGATCATCATAAGTTGCAATTTACTCATCTAATGTTTCTGAGTGGAGGCTTGAACCAGAACTTCACTAGCTTTCAGAAAAATGTGAACCTCATCCTCAACTGAGTCTTGACAAATGGGCTGTGTTTATGCAGTTTATGAAAGGATGATGAACACATTATTTTCTATTTATTAGGTATCTTCTTAGAAAGTTCAAGCAGTATGTAGCTTTAAGGAAGAAAGGAGCAGTTCACGATTGACAAAGTATATTCCTAAAAATAATAATTTGCTAATATTTTTCTAGAAGCTTTTATTAACAATTTGTAAAAAAAAAATCTCTGTTCTAAGCAGCAGATTGTTAGAGACGTGAGAAGAATAGACTGAAGTTTGAATGATTAAATAATTTAAGAGTCCAAATGCAGTGCTAAGTATATGAGAAGCAGGTTAGTGTCAGGCCAACTGTTTGCTCCCTGTTGTTTTAGGAAACAATGTTGGTAATTGGATCAGAAAGGAGGAAGATGCTGTAAATGAGGATACTCACAGGTGGTGAAATGATTAATGCTGGATCTAAACAGTACAGGTGTCTGGCAATTCTTGAAATGGCCAGGAAATAAATGGGATATTTATTCTCCCTGACGAGAAAAGAAAAAGTATGTGGTTGATCCTCCATCTCTACAAATGAAGTGTTCAGTAAATTGTTTTGTTGATTTATTACAGTAATATCAGCTAACATTCCTACAGAAAAAAAAATAAAATCTGTCATGATTTTCAGTATGAGACACTATTTTAAGTATCTCTTGTCTAACCATGAACAACAGAATTAAAAAATGGAAAAGGAGATGGACACGAAAGACTTATAATACACCTAATACCTTTTTCTTGTTTTCTTTTTTCCTTTTATTTTCCTTTTTTTTTAAAATACAACAAAATAATCTTCCAGAACCTGCAATTTTTAACATCATTTGGTTTCCTAACCATTTATTCTACTTATTCTTGAACTTGTCCTGCTGCTACATTTCTTTGTTGCTCCAATGTTTGTTTGTTTTTATTTCTAGGCCTTATTCATCCTGCTCTCATCATTAATTATTATATATTATCTTTTATTCTCTATTACCTATTATCCTTCACTCCTCTGAATATCTTTACTGATGGGAGGTGTTTCACTGCACAAAGTCTGAAACTTGGACACTTGAATTTCCATTACCACAAGTTTATCTCCAAGTCTCTTTCTAAGTGAGTTTTTCATCCTGCTTTCATCACAAAAGAAGGACAAGTAAACCCTAGCTTGGTTTGAACTGAGAGGCATTTGCTGACAAAGAATAATGTTGACAGAAATGGTGCTTTTGTGTACTGCTGTAGATGAATATTAATCTATCTTATCAATATTGTCACCCACAGTGATTTCCACAGTGATTTTTAAAGATAAAAATGTTTTATAATTGACTGTTTAATGAATGCCTTCTTCCGTTTAATTACTGGTTAACTTGGATTGCTCTCTTTATAAATTATTGTGTGAGATTCATCCTCGCTACTTTTCATGCCTCTCAAAATGTATACCAGAGGAAATAGTTTAAACTAATCTGATCTGAACTTTGCTATTAATTCTGTGTGAGTGCTAATGTAGTTCTCAGAGCATGTCTGGGTATAACTTACGTTGTTAGTGTCCTCTGCTTGGTGAAATTATTTGTGTTTATTATGGATAACCAATATATTAACAGTTTATACTGAGTTTGCAGCGCAGATGAAGAGAATATGCAAAAAATAAAAATATATAATTCTGATGGAATATGATTTTATCACAATATTTATACTATTCTTCATGTAAATTCCTACAAAGATTAAGATTTTCCTTTAAAGAAAGCCTCAACTTTGTAGATTTTTTTCAGGCACTCTATCTCCAAGACTGATTTATATCCCATATATTCTAAACAAAATAGATTATGAGCTACAAGATAAAAAAGATTTGTTTGCTGAAATTCCTCTGAGAGAGTTTTTTTTGTTTTGTTTTGTTTTGTTTTTTGACTGTCTATAGCAATATTAGAGAAAGGCTTTCTGAGAAAAACATGATTTCACTGGAACTTATGGAAATGGCTGACACTTTATACATTCAAAAATTCTTATGATGGAGAAAAAATGCTTCTGCACTAGATATTGGTATTCTGTTTTTGGAAAAAACAAACAAGAACACAAACCCAACAGCATCCTTTCCTCATATACAGCTGCTTAAAATAGAATATTATAAGAAATAACAGATTTTAAATCTACCATTTGTAGTGTAAAGTGACAAAAACATGCTTTTCGTCTTTTCATTTTCCTTATTCAATCACACAAAGAAAAAATGTTTGCTAGGAACAATATTGCTTATAATAAATGGATTTTTTGGAATAATTCATGAACTGGCCTTATGTTTTCTTCTAATGTACTTGCTTAAAAAAAAAAGAGAGAATATTTTAGTCTTTTAATATTTTAGGAATGTCCTACTAATTCAAGTATTTATTTCTTTTATACACAGCATTTACTATTGTTGTTGTTGTTGTTTACTGAAAAATTTATAACAGAAAAAACAAATACTTTTTTGTTATTGAAGATTTGTTCCTTATCCTTGTTCCACTGATTTTAGCAAAAAAGAAAACAGTAGCAATAATAACAGCAACAAAACCAGAATTTTGCATAGCATATTATATTCTAAGTTTATTCAGAACCCATCAGATTTTCATGACATTAACTTGCTAACATAGTGCTTTTAGATTTTTTTAAAAGAACAATTTGTTTTTACCCAGTACTTGACTAATTTCTTATAAACATACTTGATGAAATAGATACATTCTTATGAAAACAGTCTAATCCGATGAAAATTTTCCAAGGACAAAGCTTTCCACTCAGAATTATTTAATCGTCTCTGTTTTTAATGTTTAATGGCACTTGTGAACTAGTGTTGAGTGCATAATGGTTTCTATATTTGACAATAGGGAAACTTCACCGTCTGGAAGTTACCCATTCCTCAAAAATGCATTGCAATAATAGCTAATGTAATGCTAATTCCTTTTTATTTAAAAGGAATCTAACACTCCTAAATTTTTGATGCACCCTGTCACATACTCGTTGCTTAGAGTAGTCCTCAGAAATACCTTTAAGTGTCATTTATTTATAAGGATGATGAAACTGTCATCCTGTTATACAATTATATAATCTATAAGTAGGAAGCTCTTCACAATGTTGCTGTTGCTAGGCTGATTAAGACTGTAGTTGAAGATCTTTAAATATAATGATTGACAACGGGAACCTGTTGGGAGAAAATGACAGATGCCAACAGGGCTTTCGGTTAATATTATTCTAGAAGATTTCATGCATCATCTTTTATAGAAATCTCTGCCTTTCGTATTTGATTTGATTTGCTTTTATTCCCTCATTGTCGTGCATCACATCAACACACATCTCACTTTTCTTTCTGTCATTTATGTCCTATTTGCTTGGTGTTGGTCGCAAAAGTAATTCAATAGTCTGCCTCCCTCCTTCAACCTTCTTCCAAACCACTGAGGAGATGGTCTCACTATCACTTTGTCAAGAAATTGCAGCTTAAAACCCAAACATAGAATTTCAGGAAACATAAAGATGTAGCTTTTTATAGCTTATTATTTTTTCTTTTGTTATTCATTGACGGTGTAATGAAAAGTCAGCCCAAACTGGAGAGAAATATATTTCTGTGGATGTTTAACTTCTCATATTTATAGCTCCACACTACTGCGTCTCAAGGGAGGAGGCAATGCTCACCTACTCACACACACATGCACTTACACAGAGGACCGCAGTTTTCAGAGATGCTTGGCTGCCATCCTCACTTCCCTGCTATGTAGAAATATAACTTAGTTATAGCTGTAATATCCATACTATTTCTGAGTTCAGCTACAGGCTTTCTGAGAGGGTTTTCTGAGGGGTTTCTGCACATTGGATAACAAAGAGAGGAATTATTACTTTAAGTCTCCTTATTCTTTTATAGGTTTGTAAAAGATGACACTTTAGGTACTGGAGTGAGAAACTTTGACGGAAGGAGCGTATGTGTTTGAGGGAGAAAAGGTCTCATTCAGAACTTTACTAAGCCGTGTAATTATTAACTATACAAAAGATTCCTGCCTCAGCCACCTTGTCCTCTAAATATTTAGACATTGTATACCTATCACCTTTGAAAAGAGAAAAGTTCAATAAGGTTCAACAAGGAAAACTGCAGGTCCTGCACCTGGGGAGGAATAATCCGAGGCACCAGTACAGGTTAGGGGTTGATCTGCTGGAAAGTAGCTCTGTGGAGAGGGGTTTAGGAGTCCTGGTTGACAAGTTAACCATGAGGCAGCAAAGTGCCCTCATGGCCAAGAAGGTCAATGGGATCCTGACCTGCATCAGGAGGAGTGTTGCCAGCAGGTTGAGAGAGGTGATTCTCCATCTCTACTCAGAACCTGGGGTATTGTGTGCATTTCTGAGTTCCCCAGTACAAGAGGGATGTGCAGGTTATAGAGAGGGTCCAGTGAAGAGCTATGAAAATGATTAAGGGACTGGAACATCTATCTTATAAGGAAAGACTAAAAGTGAGCTGGGCCTGTATAGCCTGGAGAAGAGAAGATTGAGAAGAGATCTGATTAATATTTAAAAATACCTGAGGGGAGAATGTAGGGATAATGGGGCCAAACTCTTCTCAGTGATGGCCAGTGACAGGACAAGATATAATGGGTACAAGCTGAAACACAGGAAGTTCCATCTCCATATGAGGGAACTTTACTGTGAGGGTGACAGAGCACTGGAACAGGCTGCCCAGATGCCAGGTTGTGGAGTCTCCTTCTCTGGAGATCTTTCAAACCTGCCTGGATGTGACCCTGTGCCATGTGCTTTAGGTGTCCCTGCTTGAACAGGACATTTGGACTACATGATCTCTAGAGGTCCCTTCCAACCTCAACCATTCAGTGATTCTGTGAAAGAGAAAAAACAGCAAGAGCTTAAAATCTTACTGGAAAACTACAGCTGTAGTGCCAGTCTACAGCTTGGACATGGAAATGGTCCTGCAAAGTGCAACTGGTATGTGTGCTGTAGACAATTTTGCAAACTTTAAACCCAAAGGAAGTTTGACAGAATGAATAGAGATTGGTCTACACTGAGAAACCTGTTCTCTCCTCTCCTCTTGCCTCTTGCTTTGGATGTCATCATGTGCTACTAAGGTGATGAATGAAAATACCACCAGTAGTACCCAAAGCAATAGATTTCTAAGAATTCCTGATTCTGATGCAGTTGAAGTGATGTATGAAAAATATATTTTGTTTTCAAAATATATTTTGTTTTGCTCTGATGGAGATGTCCATTGGATTTGAATTGTTTGGTGATGATATGTGTGCAAAAAAAAATGCAAATCACTCCCTTAGAGCCCATATGAATAACAAGATTTATTCAATATTGTTACCTGGGCAGCAAAAAGCTAAGGTAGTTTACCACCTGGGCAAAGGTATTAAGTTAAATAAGTTAAAGTTTTACCACAGCATGTTCATATCACTGTAGTTAAGATTGTGTCAGCATTTCCAATATAAATAATTTATGGTTTTATAACTCAGCAGGAGTTATCACTAGGCTTGTCACATTTTAAATGAATTATTTGTTCAATGCAACTTTAAGAGTCAAGGCAGGTATGCCAAAACCTTTCTAGGGCGTTAGTGCATATGCTAGACATTTCAGCTGCAGCCAGCTTGTTAAAAATATTCCTTAGTCTAAATATGATGTACATATTATCAGGATAGGATAAATTTCAGATGTAGTCCAAGAAGAGATACAGTATTGACTATCAATATTTGTCAAATAATGAATAATAAGAATACTTACACATTAAAATTGCTTACACATAGTACTTACAATGAGGACAAGTGAGAGTGCAGGAAGATAAGTTTTGATACCAGATGATCTGGGAATCCTGTGTTTGCATTTGGAAAATGAAAATATGTACTCACTGTCCAGGCCCCTTTCCAAAAAAGTACTTAAGCATGCAGTTTTTTATGGGTTCATGAGCCCTCTTTCTGACTTCATATAAATTGCTCACATGGATAAGCTGAAGTGCATGCAAAAAATTTTAATTGTGGTTGAGAGAAGGGCATACCTAGGAGACAAAAGAGAAAGAATGAGGTTGCAGCCAGGCAATGATGTCCATTAATTCAGCCATGTCATTACCATCATTCCCAATATTTTTCAGCATTTATCTGACTCTTTCCCTTCAAACAACCCTGAAAAATATATTAAAAAAAAAAAAAAAGAACAGGAAAAGGACCAATGTTTCTGGTAGCTTTAAACCAATTCTAGACATTACTATTAGTGGTGTAACTCCCTTTTAGCTTATCAGAGACAAGTATCTACTGGAATGTTTTAGCACAGTTATTTTGTAAATACAGTTTATTTCTTTGTTTTTATGTATAATCTATGTAAAAAGACAAAGATTAATGATTTAATGTAGAAAAAAAAATGGATGTAAAATGGTAAAATATTCTCACTCTGTGTGTCTGAGCCCCTACATGATGTAATTCATGTTTTGCCATGTACCATTACAGGATATATTAAAGCATAGGATAGAGATCTATATACAAGTAGGTATGTAGTCTTAGAGTAAATGTTGTTGAAATGAGCAAATCTGTAATGCTGTTGTAATTAACTGTAAAAATTAAAAAGCTGAAAGATTATATCCCAGAGTTCATTGTCAATTTAGTGTGATTTCACAGAAAATCATATGTTTTGCATTGCAGACCGATTTTAAAAAGGACAGGACAATGTGCACTTTTTTGGTTTTAATCCCTTAAGTCATTTCATTTTTACTTCTTTTATTCCTGGAAATTTTTTGTTCGCCAAAAGATAGTTCTTCATGAGATTAGGCCAGAACTGGGGAATTTAGATTTGTTCTAGCATTGTGCCAATTAATTCCTTTCTGTGGTTGGAAAGGATTTTTTTTTTCCTTTCCAGACCAGATTTTTCACCCTTTCATACCAAGGCAAACAGTTGAGAAGATGCACTACATTGCAACTTGATAAATGCTCAGTTTAGTTTTTGTTCAGGAACAAAAAAGATTTCTTAGGACTGAAAGAAAAATGGAAAATCACATTAGGCAAAAGTGGAGACTGAATTTTTGGATAAAATGAGTTATGAACTATGAGTTATGAACTAGAAGTTCTTCTATTCTTTAATAACTACAGAGATGATAATATGAATCCTGTGCCTGATCCAAGACAACTTTTTCCTTCTCACTGCCTTGTGTGGAAATACAGGTGCTGAACAAGGATTTTATAGAGCTAAGATTCCATGAGAAATTGATATACCCTGACAAACAAAAGAAGATGTCCTGCAGTGGATGAGTTATTGCTGGTCAAGATACATGCATTCCTTTTTAACTGTACAGTGATTACACCTCATCATTTTGTTCTTTTTTTTTTTTTTTTTTTTGTAATCTCCTGGGCACTAATTATGCCCTTATTATATATGCAGCTTTCTAGAAGAACAATAGTTTAATTAACCCTGATAAGCTGTAGCAATCACATCTGATCACCCATCTGATCAGCAGGGTTTGTTGTTGCTTTGGGTTTATTTTATCCACTCGTATTAAAACAAAACAAAACAATATGAACAAAAAAACCACACTGGATCATGGTATGATATAGCCATATGACCTGAAGTTCTGTCTAATTCACTCAGATGACTTCAGTCTCTGGAAATCAGCACAGATACAATGTTTTCGTTAGCAAATCTGAGGACGAGCTTATGTGTCCTCAGAAAGTTTTTAAAGAGAGAAACTATTTGAAAAGATTCTCTCAGGTTTAAAATCACTCAAGGAGCTGAAGAAGATGATACATCTTGAAGAAGAGAAAATCCTTTGTGGTTTTCTTTAAAACTACACCAAGTAATTGAAAAAGAGTTCTAAATCTGCAGCTTTTAGAGCACATTTTAGCTCTCTATGGAGGGCATATTTGCAGAGGTGCCTGTATGGTACGGTGTGATGGTCTCCCCAAATACCAGTTATACCTTCAGACATATCTGCTGAAGCTGTTTTATGTTTTGCTTTTGTACTTCGCCCCACTGCAGTGTCCAGTCTCTGAAATGATGTTCCGGTTTTATTTTGAAAACCTCTGACTATATTTCTTGTTTGTGAGTTAATCATGCCAGTCAGGGTTTTGATTCAACACTTTGGTCCATTAAACACAGGCCTCTGATCGGAATCTAGCTCATTCCTAATCATAGTACAAAGAGCTGTAATATAAGTATCTACTCTCCATATAGGGAGATTATAATACTACAGTGTTGTTAATATGTCCTGTGCTCAGATAGATTGATTTAAATATGAAGACGTAGATTTCAATACCATTCCATTTAACTTAACTGATGTTTGAAGGACACCTTGCCTATTTTACCTGGGCTCGTGGGACACAGCTTTCTCCATTTCAAGAAGGTTCCTGTCTATTCCGGACTTTGGCAGCGCAGCAGTCAGTTTGTAATGCTGCTATTTCCTTTAGTCTGACCTTGATCATTAGTGCTGAGTCTTAAATCTCTAGAGAAAGGTTAGGAGAAGGGTCTCATGATACCAATACAATGAAGCTGTCTTGTACATGCACCAAAAAAAAAAAGGAAGAAAAAAAAAAACAAAAGTTGAGTTTATTCAGTAGATGGCAGTAAGAGCTAGCAAGAAGCCTGCAGGCTGGTCTCACAGGCCTTTTGCACATTAATCATACATACAGAAAATTCCACAAAGTACAAGCTGACAAAGACCTTGCTTTGCCACAATCAATCTTTATTCACCACTAGATTAAAGTGGTTAGATACACTTGATTGCCTCAGGTTCAGGACAAAGCTTATAAATAACTACATATATGTAATCTGCTTAAATTTGTGCCATTCCATTTTTTTTATTATGTTTTATTTTATTTTTTTAAACTAAGGTTGGGGTGTAATCCATTATTCTTAGCTTTCCACCCAGTCCATCTGTCACCTTGACAGTGAAGCTGTAATTTTAACGTTTGGCTGTGTAAATGTTTAAAGCTTCATTCTTTTATTTACAAAGGAGAAGGATACAGCTAATAGAGTGTAGCTGAAAGCGGACTGTCTCTGCTCTCTTGTCTTTACTCCAAGACTTTCATTGCTGTGTGCCTTTGTGTTTTAAACTGAAATGGCACCAGAATGGTGGCGTAAATGCTGAATTGTACTTCAAAATCCATTTTGGACAGCTTAATTCTCCAGTCTGCTCTGCTTTTGCCTGCTGACAATGTACAAAGGATGTTCTCATTATTCGCTTTGGAAAGTTGTCAGTGCAAATATTTTCCTAACATACAGTCAGTAACAGGAATTGTGTAAGTGTGGTCAAAATAAAGAGAAATGATGTGGAGACATTTTCCAGTTCACTCTGTAATGAAATGGCTCATCTAAAAATACATGTTAAGGTTTGTAAAATGTCGTAGATTGTTTTTGGCCTAAATATATAAAAAATTTGATCTCTGTGTTTTACTTCTCAGACTCATTAAAGGTTTTTGCTCTATTTGCTCGACTCATGCATTTGTGTAGCAGTCATGCTCACGATGCTTTCACAGTATAACACCTAAAATATATAATACATACATCCATGCATACATACATACATATATGTATATATAATCACAAGAAAAAAAAAAGAAAAATGTTAAATGTGGGAGAATTTAGTTGTGGCCTTTAGCTATAAATGTAGAAGTTTATCTGGAGGTTACAAAAGGAAAGAACCATCTCCGAAAAAAAGTCTTTCATGGCAATGCATGGTTCCTGTTAGAACTAAGTAGAGTCAGGCAGATCCATACACTTGGATCATAACCACTAGTTAGCAAAGGAATCAGATAACCAGAAAGAGACATATATGTATGAATGTGATTACAAAATACTGACAGAATTCATTTCTGATTGATAAAACTACTACAGAGCTTCTGGCAAGCTGCACTTACTGTTGAGTGCTCGCGTGCAGAATCACAGCTACCGTGGTTCAAATGCAGATGTCACATTTCAAGCAGCCTGTGCAGCCCTAATGACTAAGTGGGGAGCCAGTTGCTCCGTGGAAATGAGCAGAGCGGAATAAGCGTCCCCCTGGAGCACATCGATGTTTTACATTCTGCCAGAATCTGCCGGCGTGTGTCACGCTGGCATCTAAAGAAAACAACAGGTGGTGATTTCAGATTTCCCAGGTGAGGACTGCAATCAGTTGATCAGACCGCAATTGCCTTTTACCCCGGGGCAAACGCAAACACGCATGGATTGGTCCTTGCGGTCATGCTTCGTTGGTGTCCAGTTAGCTTCTGACACCACCAGCTTAAACTACATCTCCTTTCCAGGCAGATAACTTTATCCTTTTGCCAAGGACACTCACATCAGTCACAGCATTCTTTGTCAGCTACGGCTCTGTGAGAATCATTCTCTTTTAACTCTTCAATAAGTAAACATTTTACTGACAGCTTCTTTTCATTCTACAGTTTTTGAATTGTTTTATTTTTTATTCTTTGCTCTGTGAGAATCATTCTCTTTTAACTCTTCAATAAGTAAACATTTTACTGACAGCTTCTCTTCATTCCACAGTTTTTGAATTGTTTTATTTTTTATTCTTTTAAGCATTTTCTTCCCATTAAAACTAAAACAGCATTCTTTAAAAAATATCCCTTATTAATTAAATGCCAGAGACTACACAATAGACTTCAGTAAAAGCTGAGATTTATTCATGGCAAGTACAAGACATTTGAACAGCCTGTAATTCAATCTCTTTCTCTCTCTCTTTTTTTTTTTATTTTTCTTTCTGTTTGCCTTATCAAGTGATTGGTAAGCTGTAGAAAACTCTATCCATTTTCTTGATTAATATGCTACAATACTACCTTTGGTTCCCCTGTCAGCACGAAGGTTATAAAAACACAGTAGTACTCATGGAATAGACGATATCCCATGGAGAAGGCAAGAATGTTAAATACATGTAGCATTTTTTGACAAAACTGTTGATGCAGGGCTGAAAAGGAAAAAAGAGATAATAGAACTATATTAATAGCCTAGGGAAAGGGTTCTCATCTTTGTATTTTAAGGATTTTGTATTTGTTTTACACTGACAGGAAATTTGGAGCCTATATCTCTTTAAAAAAAACAAAGTTCAAAAGAATTATCAGAGTTTCACTAATATTTCTCTGTATTTCATGTTCACAGCTAGAATTGACCAAAACTGTGAAAAATGTGAGTAGGTCAGAGTGAACTTAAGTTTATGTGAATAAAAAAATAATGGCTGGGATCAAAATGTATCCCACCTTAGTCATTTCAAGGGATGATCACATAAATTTGGGCTTACCAGCTTCCATGTTTAAACCCTTATTGAAAGGACTTATATGAGTTCTGTTAATAACTTATTAGTGCCAAAGAGAATTAAGACATTCAGAAGTACCTTCCTCTTCATTGCAAGTTTTGCACTAGAATATTATAATGAATTAATGTCTGTCTCGAAAAACAGATATGTATATTATTAATTTTATTTCTCATTAGTAGTGTAAATTTAGAGTTAATGACAAAACGATGTAACAGGTTAATGATTTCTGAAAGTGAACAACAGAAATCATTTTCCCCATCAAAATGATATTAATGTGTTTAAAAATTTGAAACACAGAAGACAGCTAAAAACAACCTGACAAGTCATCCTCACTACTTGGAAATAAGAAAAAAAAATAAAGGAAGAGAGAGAGGACTAGTGGCACAAAAATTGCAGTGGGAGGAAACAAAGCACTTGCTGTACAGAAGTATTTTTTCTATAAAGCACTGAAATTAAAAGTTAACCCCCAATGTTCCTTCTTATTTCAAAATATTGATACCCACAGCAATCACTCAATTTAAATTGCATTATATTCACACATGCTACAATACTAGCAGCATTATATTACAAAAGGATTTTATTAGACAGAAAATATTTTAATCTTTGAGTGCTCCGTTGAGAAATATCTACCTCTTTTATTAAACAGATTCATACAAGACAAAGATCCTGTATTTATTGTCTTGTGACAGTGTCATTTGATCAAATTGTCAGTCCTTTATATATGCAGTTGTGTTAACTGCCATTCAAAATGCAGGTGCCTGGCAATAGCTTTTCCATCTTTCTTCCACCAAGCACACTCATCTATCATTCACTAAATATACTGTCTTCACTTTAACAGCATAGATCAGTGTAAAAGTATAAGGAAACTGCTGTGACTTACTCAATTTTTACAAGACTTAGGGGAATAAGACACCACAATTTGAGACAATTTTGTGTGTGTATGAGTGTGTGTGTCTCTCTGTCTTTAATGTTAGCTTGTGCATCAATAGGCTGCCTGCTTGCAAAGTAATTCTCTTTTAAATGACTGCATGCTCTGCCCTCCAAGACATTATGGCTTGGCTATGTGATGTAAGTGTATTGATTATAAAGTGGGTGGAAAACTGCCTGGTCACAAAGTGTCAGCAGTGCAACATCCAGCTGGGACTCATTTATTGCTAGTGTCTCAGGGTTCATTAGTGGGGTCAGCACTGTTCAACAACTTCTTTGTTAACAACCTGCATGATGAGAAAAAGTGCACTCAGCAAGTTTCCTTAAGATGCCAAACTGGTACAAGCTGTTGATACAGTGGAGAGGAGGGCTGCTCTTCAGAGGACCTGAACAGGCTGGAGAAATGGGCTGACAGGAAGCTGGTGAGGAGCTGCAAATTGAATACAAAGTCCTGAACCACTGAAGGAAAAATCCCTTGCAAAGGACAGGTTGGGCACTGATTGTCAGGAAAGCACCTTATCCGTAAAAGACCTGGGGATCCTGATTGACAACAAATTCAACACTTTGAAGGGAGTGTGCCCTTGCAGCAAAGGCCAACCACATCACGAGTTGTACTAGCAAGAATGAGCCAGCAATGAGAGATTATAATGAAGATAGTGAGAAGTTACCTTGAGCAGAGAGGATGTTTCCAAGAAGGTGAGGGGATGAAGATCATTTTACCAAAGAAGTGCTAGCCATTACTGTAAACAGGAACTGTTTTCTGTAGTATTGAGATATCATCATTATAAACTGTAAGCCACCCGATGGAGAAGGAATCTTTTAGTTTTGCTTTAAGTTTCATTTGAAGAGTAGTCTGTAAAAAGAATGTTTTTTCTCTGTATTACTAAAATGCAACTATTTCAGCTGGATGATCTTGAGCATGTAACAATTAAAGGAAATTTTCTGTGGATATGTCTATTTAACATAGTGTTAAATCATGTCTACAAATCTTATCCAGGCTGAGGTGCTGGTTTCATTAAAGTAATCGTTTTGTTTGTTTGAGTTTTGTTTGCTTGCTTGTTTTTATTTTAACCTAGTTCAGTACTTATATTGTATGTTTAACATAGCTTCATTATGGCTTTTCTGATAGTGGATTAACCAGTTTGTGCATAACACTATGTTCTCCTGGAAGTATTGTTTTGAGAGACAATTAAAAAAAATCACTTAGTTTAGCTGATATCTGAAGTAATAGATGATGTGTTATCTGAACTGACTCCTTGGGAGATGTACTCAGGATTTTTTTTTCCTGATATTATGATCCTTCAAAATTTACAGATCATCTGAATTTGTGTAACATTTAATGCAACAAATACTGTTCTTGGAAACTAGAACTAAGAGAGTTGGAAGAACTTATAACTACTAATAAATACTCTTACCAGGAACTTGAATTGAGCAAGCAAAAAAAAAAAAAAATCTTACTCATTCTTTTTGAAAATCCCACTCCCATGGAAGTTTTTACAGGCTTTTATTTTGAAGAACTTTACACTTGTTTAGTAAGAGTTTGGAAAATAAATGATTATCTAATGTAATTTAAAAAGAAAAACAACCCCCAAGATTAGGTATGTTTAATTTTTTTAAGTAACAAAATGTTTTTAAAATGCATAATTAGAATTAAGAATGTGCCAAGATGGAGGATACTCCTTTGTGCATGTGAAGAAAATATCTTTAGCTGTGTATTGCACATTTTTGATATATATTTTTGATACCTATTATTTTTTTCCCCTGAAAGTCCCTCCTGACAGATCTCTCACAGTAGACTTGGCCTGCCTATGTTAATTCTGATATTGCCCTTTCAATCATATTTATACCTTTATTCTGCATTAACTTATAGGAAAAAAATGTTATGTAAAATGTATAAAATTAGTAATATGGATCATTTTGGATTAAAATACAGCAGATGCACTTTTAAGTGGTCTTGTTTCTATGGCAATGGATTGGCAGCTTGCCAGTGAATTCAAAAGAATTTAATAAAACAAACAAATCATCCTATAGACAAACCTTTAAGTTTTCTTTTACTAATCTGACCTTCATTTTTAAAAATATTTTCTTAAGTAGGACAAGTTCTTGTATTAGTGTTAGTGCTTTCTATTTGAAGTAGTCAGTGTTTTGATTAAAGAAAAATCCAAAAGTGGTATGTGATAACTGCTTTTGTAATTATAAAGGCATCACCAAAAACTGGGTCATGCTTTCAGTGACTGACATGGTGTATTTGGTAGTGCAGGTGTTCAATTGAAATTATTTGGAGTAATTTTTAACCTTAAATTAGCACTGGCAGAAGGATGAAGCCAGGGTGAGTTTAGAAGGCATCCTCAGATGTTTTAGAAAGGAGAAGTAAACATATTTTATGCTCAGTATATATGAAAGGAGAGTTTTAAGCCATCCCATACTATCATGGCAAGAGTATTTATTTGCTCATCTCTATTTGATTTCATTTTATAGTTTCTGAGCTTAATCCTCATGATTTTATGACTCTTGTTGCCACAAAAAAAAAAAAAAAAAAAAAAGATTATTTTAACCATTGGTTTTGAATAGCAATAATTATATACAAGATAGACTAAAAAAAAAACACAGCCCAAGTTAGAGTTGCAGAACTTTTGCAAGGTGTTTACTTAACTTTCTTTCACATTCATTACTCTGTTGCCATTAATCACATTTTTAGCACTATTCATTTGTTTACAGTACCTACTGTCATTTGAGATGCCTTAGGGTACCTAAGATGAGAATGTGGCTCATAGACAGAACAGAAGACATCCAGGAAAATCTATTTTTCTGAGCAACAACTAGAAGAGTGTTGCTTAGTACCTAAAGCTACACCAGATAAATTAAGCTGAGGCAGTTGATTCCCATCTTCCCTTTTCTTTTCTTTTATTTTCTCTTTTCTTTTCTTTTCTTTTCTTTTCTTTTCTTTTCTTTTCTTTTCTTTTCTTTTTTCTTTTCTTTTCTTTTCTTTTCTTTTCCTGTTATAGACAAAGGTTTCTTAGGGACTGTGGTAAGTCCTCTGCACTATTGCCATCAGACAGTGCATACACTTTATTTAAGAGAGATGATTGCAAAGGTTACTCGTCCATTTTAGTCTGTTTTTTTTTTTTTTTTCCCTATTGGTTTAAAAACTTTCTAAAGCAAGAAAATGTCTTTCTACAAAACACCCTGTAGCCTGCAGTTGCTGTCAGAGAAAACATTGATAATATAACAGCGGGAGATGTTTCTCCGGGGGCGGGGCTTCAGATTTAGTCTCCAATAGAAAGATACAATCAAGATAAATGTAAATACAGTCTAAATACAAACTGCAAGACAAATCTGCAAGCAGTAACTTACATTGCAAGCAAAATGTTCTCCTTGTGATGTAATATATGTAGATACTGTAAGGAAATAACCCTATCATTTGTTACAATAGAAGGAGAAAGGGAGAAATGTTCTTTGAACAAACCATACACAAGACTGGGAGATATAACTGCAACTGAAACTCAGTTTCACACACAGAATCACAGAATGATTAAGGTTGGAAGGGACCTCTAGCGATCATCTAGTCTAACCCCCAGGGACAACACTTCCCAAAATGTTGGGAAGTATTATGGTATTCTCAACTACAAAGAGTAAAAAGCAAAATTACAAAGTTTTAAGCTGCAAAGAGCAAGCATCTAGTAACCTTGCAATGTATTCGATGCTTGAATTCAAGAAGAGGCATTCATTGCAAACTGAAAAGGTGCAAATATTGAAGAGAAGACATAACATTCAAGTGAAAGTTACCCTGCCTCTTTCAGTAAACACCTGGGAGGGTTTAGGCATTCCTTATATATATTGTTTAGATAGCCTTTGGATATAAAGCCAATAAAATACTTGGAGAAAAATCTAGCATTCTTGTTACAGAGTCACACTACCTGTCTGTCTGTCTTTCCCTTCCTTTCTGTGTCCTCTACCTCCTCTAAGTCCCTTGCAATAGGGTTTTGTCCTAGTTAGCAGAGTTTCTGTTTGATTCTCTCAGTACAAGGAATGTTTTGAACCTGAAATTCCCAGATGCTGGGGAGGCAATGCAAGCTATTAGTTTTGTGCAAAAATCAAATACCATCAGTCTATGGTTATGCTTGTTTATGACTGCCGTGCCTTGTACTGTACTCAGTGTTAGTACATGTACCAACAGGCGCTGTCCACAGCTATTAAATCCAGGGCCTTAGAGAAACAGGATGGGAGCATGGGGTGCTAGGATCTCAAATGGATGTTCCTGGAGACAGCTGCCAAACTGCCCTTGGGTACATAGGGCAGTATGTCTTTAGGAGACTTTAGAGGTAGTATTGGATGCAATGGTAGTTTCTCAAGCATCTAAAAACTTAGATAGTTTGCCGATTTTGTTCTTAAGTGCTGGTGCCTAAAGTGTTTCTTCTGAATTTCAGTCTTAGCCCATAAATCACTATAGTCCTAACAACTGGAACCTCGATTTGGGAGCCAGACAAAGGCAGAGAAATTGCCAGCACCAGCAGAATCCTAAATTCATCATCTAAAGTTATGTCTGCTGCTTCTTGCATCTCAGTCTTTGTTCCCTGGTATACAGAACATAAAAAGACAGACACTTCAGAAATCCTAACCAGCAGATACACAGAAGTCTGGGAAATAAGATTTTTCATTATCATTGCTTCAAATGTATGGAGCAACAGTTTATTTATCCTGAAAAAAAAAGTATCACATATGCAATTGATTTATCCTCTAGACCAAAGATCTGAGACTCTTCTCAGCAGTGCTAGTTTTACATCACTACAATTCAGAATTCACAATTTAGGCTGATTCACCCCAGCATGAGAGGACCAGAAGTCTCTAAATTTGCTACAGAATAAAAATTTCTGCTTAGTATTTTCTGAATATGAGAGTAAAGCACACAGATTTTTTTTTGTCCTGCCTTAGACATTCATTTTAAGTGCATGAAATATTTGTTTCAATGCAGTGAATATCTTTCTAAAGGCCAGGGTGAATTTCAGTATCTCATTACCTCTTTTGACATTTACAGTATATTCAGGCACTTTCTAGGAGCTTTTCTGTACTGATAGAAACAAGCATCATTAAGCAGTTTTCTTAGATGCTTAAGAAACAGATTGCCTACTGAGAACGGGTTTCTCCTTTCTTTGTCCTCTCCTTTCCCTGAGTTCAGATTTGGACTTCCCATTTATCAGCTGTCTACCTTTTGCCACATGATGCAACTTAATCCTAAAATGATAGTCCGGAGAGGCACTCTTAGAATTGGTGCTGATATGAAGATGTGTAATGTTGAATGTGAATGTGTTTTCTACAGAATGCTTATTTTGTTAACCACTTAGATTTAAAGTCTAAGCTCTTTGCAAGGATCAGCTATATTTTTTCCCCTGAAAAATAGCCGACAAATTAGCAGTTAAAATGTCATATACTTCAGAGAACACATGGCAGTTATTAAAATTCATAAGAACTTCACAGTGGTCTGCACAGTTTTCATCATACATTGTGAGAAGTATTTCTTCACTCCTCTCCACTCAAAGCATATGCTCTCTGCCTAAATTCAGGAAATTGTTATTATATGGGCTACTGTGACATGTTGTAAAGTTCACTGGGGGAGGAGTGAATGAACTGCACTCATGACATGTTCTGACTTCCAAATGAACTAGCAGGAACAGCCCTTGTGCTAACCAAAGTGTGATGTTTTCTTGTTTTAGCTTAATTTGTCTGTTAGCATTACTTACTGAATAGCCAACCTAACATCTGCCTGGTGATTTCACCTTCCATTGTGATAATCTAATCTAGAAGCACAAAAGCATAAAAGACTTTGGTGAAGATCTTACACAAAGAGAATCCGTAATAATTTTATACAGTGCAAAAGTAAAAGAAGTAACTGAAAAAGGACAAGATCCTGCATCAATAAAAACCAACTATATTTGCTATTACGCAGTATGATACTATTGTTGACATCTCCTCTGGTGACTTAAAAATCTGCTTACATTAGCATTGTCTGGTTTCAAGTAGATAACAGATTAATCATTTTTAAGTTTCACAGAACTTTTTTTTTTTCTAGTTTCATAAGTTTGTCTCCAGAAGGAATACTCTTTTACCTAGTTTCACCTATGACAAGGTAATTCTAATATAGGGGAGTTAGTATTGAAGCTATCTATCTTGTATGCATCCAAAGCTTAACTCCTAAAATATCCATTTCTCATCTGAAAACCTTAGGAAATGGAAATACCATTATTTCCCACCATAATTTGCTTCACTGTTTATAGCATATGACTGATGACAGTCTCAGTACTTGCCTGCCTGGGAATATTTGGGTGAGCATATTTTATCAGCAAGGATTTTCTGTCTGCTTCAAAATCATCAGTCGCTCTTCTGAATAGGACAATTTCTGCTTGGCTTGGCAGTAACATTTTTAAGTAACATTTTTGTTCTTTGTGGCCTCCTTATTAACAGTTTATTGTAAAATTTCCTGTTATTCATTTTTTAATCTCCTTAGCCTGTCTCTATTAAATTTCTAATCACATCACAGGGAAAAATCAAGTTTTTTTGATGAGATCTATTTTCCAAAAGCCATGTTTACTGATTTAAAATTACCAGTTGATTTTCCTTTGTTGGATTTTTCCCAAACATTTCTCTCAATTATTATTAAATTTGAGACTTGGTATGACATGAATACAACATTTCTGCTTATTTCCAGCAATTGAAAAGAACTATTTACAGAATATTTCCTCCCTCCCTTCTCCGCTCCCTCCTTCCTTCCCTCCCTCCACAGTATAGAGTGTCTGGACTTAGGGATATCAGGATACTTTTACTTCTAACAGACATCCCCCACTCCTCGCTCAAAGCTTTTTCTAATATATGGTACAGCTGGCTATGGTTTCAACTTAATTTCCACGCACTATCCATTTTCTATAATTCTCAACTAATATTTAATTTGCCCCCTAGTCTCTCTTTTTCTTACATTACATTGATATTTCTAATCACTTCTTTCACTTTGCGATTGACCCAGAACTAGATTTTAGTGAAATTAACATTGACATGCTTTATTTTCCAGTTTAAAAGTTTTTTTTTTTTTTCTGTGAAAAAGGTAAGCTCTATTGAAAGGGGACTCATGCCCTTTAGATGACATTTTAACATGCACTTCTGAACCAAGTTGTGTAAATAATTCTTGGATGAAGAGAGTTACTGTAAAAAAAAGAACAGAATGAGTCATTGTGCCACATTATTGCATACTATAAGATAAATAAATAAATAAATTATGACCTGTTTTCAACTTATTTAGTGGAAAAAGAAGCAATGACAGAAAAGTGAGCCAACTATTGGCAAAGACTGACTTTTTTGACATGAATCATCATATACTTTGTCTAAAGATGAAGGTTTGTCGAGGGTCACTCTCGCGCCAAGTGCCAGGGCCCTCCCCACAAGCCAGCACAAACAACACCTCCACACAAAGTGAGGTCAACTCCCCCTGCTGTTGTCTGTAGCAGGGCTTTATACCGGTGCAGGTGGGCATGCGCTGAGGAGCAGCACTCATTGGCTACAGGCTCCCAGCTGATTGGTTCTCCTCCAGGTGTTCGGTTGCTAGGCGTCGGTCCAGTTCCCCACAAACTCCACTTTCCTATATATTCTTACTAAGGCCCCAACATCTCCCCCTCTTTTTTCCAAAAAACAAAAATTAGCAATAAACATTGCAACATTTACAAAAAACAAATTAACATAGCTGTAAACCTCAGCATTTCCCCTCTTTTTACAAAAAACAAAAATTGGCAATACCATGCATCAAAATATTATAAACAAAAACAAAGTAACTTAGTTGCAAGCACAAATATAATCATTCTGGTCACGCTTATGATAGTGTTTCATTTTTAAATTCCCAAGACAAAAGAAAACGGTCCCAAAGGAATACACAATTTCATTTTGCTTACAACCACAGAAATTCTTCTTGGAAAGGTAATTGTGCTCTTCATTTCAGCAACAGGAGAAGGAAAAAATCTTGCCCTTTGGAGTTGGGGAGGATGGGGGTCCAAGTTAGTATGGTCAGACTGGATATGCTATCAGTTTTAGTTTTCAACCGCTGGAAAGTTCTTCCAGTCACGGAGTCTGTCGCTCTTTTCAGTTCCAGATCTTGAGGAAGCTGTCCCACGATCCTGTTGCCACTGCCATTCCATCATCAGTCACACCTAAGCAACTGACACGGTTATCATGATCCCAGACATTGCAGTTGAAGTCGTCATAACCAGCTAGGAGGAGACATAGCTGTCCCAGATTATAAGCTTGCCTCGCAGCGGACCGCCAGCTCGATCCCAAGATCCAACTACGAGCTTTTTAACTGCAGCAACTTTAATATACGCTATTGGAGCTGGAATTACCGCGGCTGCTGGCACCAGACTTGCCCTCCAATGGATCCTCGTTAAAGGATTTAAAGTGTACTCATTCCAATTACAGGGCCGGAGTCCTATTCCATTATTCCTAGCTGGAGTATTCCGGCGGCCAGCCTGCTTTGAACACTCTAATTTTTTCAAAGTAAACGCTTCGGGCCCCGCGGGACACTCAGTTAAGAGCATCGAGGGGGCGCCGAGAGACAGGGGCTGGGACAGGCGGTTGGGGGGGGGGGGGGGGGGGGGGTCGCTGGCTCTCAGCTCCTCCCCAGGGGACCAGTGCACATTGATTCTAAAATATGCACGTCAGAATCTCTAATCACTGTGGATTTTGCCACATAGAGGTCGACTCCTGCACTTCCTCGGGTTGCGGCGGAGAGTTCGTGGAGGCAGCCATTGTCTGGGGATACTTGTTCGCCGCGTCCCTCACAACGCGGCGACTCCCATTTCCCTGTATCAGCGTGCCATTCTTGTGGAACCGTGATCGGCACTCCGCTGCCTTATGCCCGAACCTTTGACATCTCGTACAGGTCCCATTAAATCCTCTCGGGGCCGTACCTTCCATCCTGAATCTATTAGGACAGTTCCTCCTCATGTGTCCTAATCGACCACATAGGAAACATGTCCCATGAAATCTCTTGTCTTCCTTTCTAGACATTCTTTCTCCTTTAATTGCTGCGGCCAAAGCCGCACCATGTATTTTTGCTTTTTGTTCTTCCTCCATCAATGGCGCTCGGGCACAGGTCTCTATCATTTGGACAATTGAAGCTCCTGGTGGCAAAGTAGCTAACAGTTGCTTGCAAGTTTGGTTTGCGTTCTGAACTGCTAGATCCTTTGCCAATATTGCTTTCATTTCCGCAGGCACATTAGGTGCCATATCCAAGGCTTCCTTCAGTCGATCAACAAAGTTGAAAAAAGACTCATTCGGCTTTTGCGTTATTTTGGTGTATGGCAACTGTGGCGTTCCTATTTGTGGTAGTGCAAGAAAAGTGGCTAGCGCTGCATTTTTTGATTGCTGTAGTATCCTGGGGTGGAGCGCTGCCTGGGCCTCGGTTGCCCGGTAACGCCCATTGCCCATCAGTTGATCAAGGGTGGCAACCCTTAATGGATCGTCCATACTGCGATTTAGATTCTCCAACTGTTTTTCCTCTAATCTTTCCTGCCATTTTGCTAACCAAAGCATGTAAGCGGTAGAGGAAAGCAGGAGCTCCATTATCGCTCTGCTATCCGCAGGTACCATATGGGAATATTTAAACAGGGCGGAGACCTGATTTCTCACCAACTTATTGTCGTGCCCATACTGCATTACTGTTTTTTGTATGCCTTGAACAAATTTCCAATCGAGAGGTTCCCACCTGGGGCCCTGGGCTCCCGTTACTACAGGAGCTGCTAGTGGTGTTAGTACAAATTCTCCTTGTAACTGAGCATTCTCTATGAGCCCTTTATACCGTGCTCCCGCATTAAATGTTGGATTAACAGGTGGCATTTCCTCATCATTACTTCCACCTGCAGTGGAAGTGGCTGGGAGCTCCGGCAACAATCCTTCTTCAGCTGGGTCACTTCCTCCAGCTGCTTTCTTTTGAATCTTAGGAGCATCTTTTCGTGCCTCCCACTGCTCTAATTGTTTGTCTACATTTTCCAACCCTTCCACTATAGCCCTATGGGCAGCCTTATAGGCTGCCTTCACATCTCTGGCCTTGGACCCACCGTCTAGTCGCCGCATTTGTTCTAATAATTCTGTCATTTTCTCTGCCTGTCCCCGAAGTTCTTGCCGCATTTTTTGAACCACGGCATTATCATCGTCCGATCCATCTGGGATCGGTACTTTAACTGGGTCCACTTCCATTTCGGGCGCTGTGGGGGTTGGTCGCTTTTCCCCCTCCCATTCGGGCGCTGTGGGAGGTGGTCGCTTTTCCCATTCAGGTGCTGTGGGGGGTGGTCGCTCCTCCCCCTCCCACGGGGGGAGATACTCATCCACTCCCCCCCATACTTCTCGTTCGGCCAAAGTTACCAGACATGCCTGTTTAGGTGAGGTTACCTTTCTCTTATTATCTATTTTCTTACACTGAACTGGCTCAGTATTGTTGGTACATTCAGAACTTTCAGACCCGTTTTCCTTTTCTTCTCCATGGAGCGCTTCCCAAAACGCAATAGCAACTAACCGCTCAAACATAGGCCATATTAGACAAAATGTCTTTGTGAGGCGCCACGCTTCCTCCGAGCCTAATTGTACACCGTCCCATAGTTCTCTTCCTACTCGCTCCCATGATTCAAATTTATATGCTTGGGAAGCTTCTTCTATGATTTTTCTCTTCTTACAAAATAGTAATAAATCAGTTAGCTCGGTTTTCGAGACCTCAATCTTAGTTTTTTGAGCAAGCCTTACGAAGCGTTCAACAGTATCATGTTCCATTGCTGTTGCAGCAACTTTCACTCTAGATGCGCCAATTCCCATTCTGACTCACCAGGTCGTGGTCACAATCCGCTTTTCTCCAGTAAGATCCCTCGCGTTCTCGCACGATCACGTCGCCCACGATCACATCGGGGTCACCAGATGTCGAGGGTCACTCTCGCGCCAAGTGCCAGGGCCCTCCCCACAAGCTGGAACAAACAACACCTCCACACAAAGTGAGGTCAACTCCCCCTGCTGTTGTCTGTAGCAGGGCTTTATACCGGTGCAGGTGGGCATGCGCTGAGGAGCAGCACTCATTGGCTACAGGCTCCCAGCTGATTGGTTCTCCTCCAGGTGTTCGGTTGCTAGGCGTCGGTCCAGTTCCCCACAAACTCCACTTTCCTATATATTCTTACTAAGGCCCCAACAAAGGTTGATTCGAAAATGAGGAGAAAAATCTGTTGTTTTTGAAAAATAAATATAGAAATATTATGTCAAATATATAATGCTTATTAAGTGTTTTCTGAATCTATATTGGATTTTTATGAAGAACAATTATGGATGAGTTAGAGTTAATAAAATGAGAGAGAAGATCATATCTGTGAGTATATCATTCGTGTAGCATCGAACATCAACTCCCCTTTTAGATACCTTTATACACACAACTTCTAAATAGATGAACCAAAAAATTTATAGGTATGTTTAGATAGAGATATAGACATATATATATATATATTCTATATAGAGAATGTAGATTAAAATAGTTAAATATATACTCCTTCTATATGCAGTGAACTGTTGCTTATAATTGCTCTAATACCAACAATAAGACAAACAAAATGAGCATGGAAATATCAACAATAGAAAATTTATTTAACTATCAAGACCTACAGAAAAATTGAGATTGGATGGGGTTCTGGAGGTTTGGAGGATTGGATGGGGTTTTGGTTCTATACCAAAATCCTACCTGATACCGGGCAAAATCAAAGTTAGACCAGTTTGCTCATGACCACATTCAATTGAGTTCTGAAAATTTCTGGGCCACCTGTGATTAGTCACTTTCACTCTTTTTATTTTTTCCTTTATGTTCCAATCAAGATTTCCCTTGTTGTAGCTGTGACCTTGCCTTTTCACTGGGTACCTCTGAGAAGAAACTGGCTTGAGTTTCTCTAATTTTCCTTCAGGAAATGAAAAAGTTGAAATCCCTCCTTAGCCCTCTCTTCTCCAGGATAATCGAGTTCCTGTCAGCCCATTCCTCCAGTCTGCCCAGCCCCCTTTGAATAGCCACCCTTCTCTCCAGTATATCAACCACTCTCCCCAGACTGCTACCATCTGCAAGTCAGCTCAGTGTGAGTTCTGCCTTGTTGTCCAGGTTATCGATGAAAACTTTAATTAACAGTACTAATTCCATTACTGAACCTTGAGGAACATCACCAAGTTCCCCTGGAAGTTTCTAACCTCATTGTCTTTTACTGTGATATCTGTTCCCCTATTCTTACAAATAAGTGTGAAGACCTAGGACACTCAAGAGCTGACAATAACATCAATGATTTAAGGAGACACCAATTTCCTCTTGTGTCTGCCATTTACCTGCTCTGTTCTTCATTAAACCCACATTTTACTTTCTCTTCCTTTTGCTGCTGACATGCCTATATAAGCCATGCTTGTTGTCCTTTGCATCCCTCAACACTTTCAAATTCAGCTGAGCTTTGTCCTTCTTAATTGTAGTCCTGCAAGCCTGAGTGCCTCCGCATTTCTGCTTCAAAGCCTACTCCTGAGTACCTTTTGCCGATTTCTTTTCTTTGAGTTCAAGGTGTTCCTTATTCCACCAAGGCAGTCTGCTGCTACATTCGCTTGAATGCATGATTCTTTAATAATTATTTATAAAGACATATTTCTTTAAGAATTATGCTTTAAGAATAATGCTTCATCTTTAAGAAAGATATCTTTAAAAATTTTGCAGCTCAGCAGGACTGTTTTAACCTGCAAGGTAGGGAATCCTCCAAAGAAAAGAGTTTATGTGAAAAATGTTGAACTTCCAAGTGGCAAAGGCCCTATTACTTTCCTTCTTACTTCCCTCGGGTTTCTTTTCTTACCTCCTTCAGGTTTTAAACACTATCATCCCATGATGACTGCAGCTGAGGACATAATAGAGTATCAAATCCCTGAACAGTTCCTCCTTGTTTGTTTATAGCATGTTAAGCAGAACTTCCTCCCTGTCCATATTACAAAATTATTCCTGACATACCCCAGAAATCTCTTGCAATTCCCATGCTTTCAGTGCTGCTGTTCTGGCAGATTTTGTGAAGATTAAAAGCCCCCTGTAAAAATCAGAGCTTGAAACTGGGAGATTTTGGACGAAAGATTTGTCTAGGTATTCTTCATGACAGGATTACCTGTAGTAGATGCCCAAGTGTCCCCCTTTTTGACCTCTGTTCCGATCCCAGCACAAAGCTCTCAGTAGCCTAGCTGCCCCAAACATTACAAAACTTCATGTGTTCAAACTGTTCTTTTGCACAGAGGCCAACTCCCTACGTTCCCTTCCTAAAGAGACTGTACCATCCATGGTAATGTTATGACTGTGTGAGATATTCCTCATGTCTGCATAACACCAGTGACCTCACAGCTCTGTGATAGTGCAGGGATGGCTAGTTTCTTCTGGCTGTGTGTGTCCATACACTTGAGATGGGCCCCAGTCACCTTGCTTTCTTAAGAGTAGTGAGAGATTTTCTCTTATGATCTTCTCACAGTTTTATTTCCCCCTATTTCCCTTTTATTCACTTACTCAATTGACTTTAGTCTTTATTACTTTGGGAATCTAATTGTACCGTCTGTTATGCCAAAGCATTAAATAGAATCTAAAATAGAATCTAAATTCAACCAAAAAATTTTTTGCTCCACGAGTAGACCATTTATTGAATCTTCAAGGTTCAAAATATCACTTCAGTAACATATGAGTGTCTGTAGTTATGCACACAAAATACTCTGACACCTGAACATTAAATAAAAGTGAGGAGAAGATATGGGAGATCAGAGAATGTATTCATTTTCGTATAAGAGCTCAAAGAAATTGCGACACTCGAGAGACACGTCCCGCCTCTCCCCCCTCCAAAAAAACATAATATATAGATTACACAAGTCAACTGCCTTTCTTTTTAAGAAGGAGGGAAAAGATAGTGAGTGAAGCTTCAGCTCTCTTCTGATATTCATTCAAATCTAAAATATAATTTAAAAGAAGAAAGAACCAGTGATATCATTTCTTTGCTCCTTGAACTAAAGAAGACATCATTAAAGGATACCAGAACAATAAAAATTGTTACTTACAGTGAGCTCAAATTGCACAAGTAATGATGCTCTCAGCTACTCTTTCACAAGGATATATTCTGAAAGTTTGTGTCCCTGATAACACCATATTTACCTCCTGGGAACTTTCAAAATGCAAAGAATACTGAATGCCTCTTGTTTCTTAAAATTAACCTGAAAACCTTTTTAAAAAGTAATCTCCTGTGCAATGAAATGAATAATATGCTAACAACTGGAGGAGTTGGAAGTATAGTCAATGAATTTCATTTTACTAGTAATAGTCTTTTTGAATTTATTGCAAGTAATATTCATCTTAACTCATGTAACCATTTGTTAAGAATGCAGTTTGCAGGTAACATAAATAACACAAATAGCCAAAGCAGTAATGCTGATATGCAGGCATTGAGAACTCTTGCTCCACTGCACCTGGTTCAATGAGAACATTATCTATAAAGCAGCTCTTTAGTAACTGGACATATATTTCCTCTTTAAAAACATAAAATAGATATCTCTTAGCTGTGCAGTTATCCTCTGTTAATATTTAAACCTCCTGCTTAATTTATGACAAGGCTAAATAGTGAAGATTTTATTCCTTCATGTTTGAAGAACAACAAAAATGATAGTTTTGGATATTGAGAGTAAAAGAATTTACCTCTATCATGAAAGAAGTGAACAATTCCAATTATCAAAATACAAGCTCTTTTCTTATATTTTTGCCAGGAAAAATCTTCAGAAAGAAAAGACAATTTAAGAAGTGTACAATGAACTTTATTTCCAATTCCCAATGCAGTTCCTCATTTGTCATTTTCCAAAATTTATTGAATTTTCTTCAGAATTGTATGTTGTTTTTTGACAACACCCAAGCGCACTGATATTCACTGATATTACAAAATATTGTTCATATTTTCCTAAGATTTCATGATTATTCAAACACAGTCTTGATGGATTTCTTTGAATTTCTACAGAAATTGGTGATAACATTAACTGTCAATTCATCTTTAGAATCAGATTCAGTTTCATAGATACTGTTGTGAAATGCATCCTCATCTTCCAGTGAAAATCTTTTGCCTTACTAAACAGATCATGTCCACACATAAAGGACATTAAAAATCAAAGAATTTAACAGTCTAAAGATGACTAGGAATTAATAAAATATCTTCGTCTTAGAGACATGCAGAGTTCTGTCTTTTTTCTTCTCTTATTTATTTATTTTAAAGAAAATGTAGTTCAAAACATTTCTAGTGTCATTTATCACCTTTCCTAGATGTCTCTTTAGATATGAGGCCAGAGACATAAAAAAGTAGTATCTTGTTTTTTTGATCCACTACTTCTCATACATATTTCTATCCTGGTTGATCTCTGTCACCTCTAATGCTTACTTATTCTGAAGAACATGCAAAATATATGAGAACTGGCTTCTCTGATTATACTGAAAAATTGATATTGTTAGTTTGTTAGCTTTGCAGACATAGTATGTTTATCTGCAGGCATGAGAAAACTCCACGCCATCTAGAGATAACCTAATCAGTATTTTCACCAAATTACAGAAGATAATTTTCCATTATTTCAAAGCCTAATTGAAAATAGAAATAAATCTTACTTGATTTTTATGAATAAATAAACAAACAAACCCTACATTGTTGTTGTTTTTGAACCACAATGAATATCATTTTGGTTTGGAAAAAAGTACATAGAAAAACAAAATAAATAACCTTTGTCCCCCATGCCTTTAAGAAATAAATAATTGAACTTTCATGTCAACACAATTCTCTATTGAGGATGTTCTCTCTTAATCCTGCTTTCAATTCTGGCTTAATCAGGGAGTCATATAAACTATTTCAGCAACAAGAAAATGCCAGCTTTTAATATCCCAATCACATCATGACCTAACAGAGTTTCATAGCTCCTTCTCTTACATGCATAGAATCTGCTAAGGTAGCTTCACATCCTGATTTTCCCACATGGAGCTGGGTAGCTTCTGAAGCTCCTGAAGATGAGAAATATGAATGAGATGCAAGACTATCTAAAGTTTGCAAAAGTGTGACTTTTTTTGGGGGGGGGGGGGGGGGAGGGGGGCGGGTAGGATTATCTAGATAGAAGCTTGCCTACCTGTAACTTCATGAAATATGAGAATATATATTTGCCATCAGATCTTTTGGATCTTTTGATGCTGACACCATGACATTGTTTCACCTGAGCTTTGCTCATAAAATAAAAAAAGACTGCAGATATCTTTTATGGAGGTGACCACCGCAAGAATGAGAACCTATCCATTTTCTATACCAAGAATACAATTTTCTAATTTTCCTTTTAAGACTATGGTTTAAATAACAATTTATTTATAGAACCACAAAAAGTGCTGAAAATCCAACAGTTAAATTAATTTTTCATTGTTGCTCTGCCACCTTCACTAAGTTTGAAGGTATTATTCACACAACCCCTCACCTCCCAAAATAAAGGCACTAAAGAAATAATCAATATTTAGAAGTAGTAGCATGACTGACTTCAATATTTGTGAATAACATCTTTTAGAAAAAGGTGCCTTAGATTGAATTTATTCAATTAGAACTGAGTCTGAATCTGAGACTCTGAGTACAATGGCATGTGTGTTGTGGAAAGTTTATGCATTTTTTATATACCAATCATTAATATTTCAAACTTGCTTCATTAGAGTACTGCATCAGTACAGCCGTTATAATCAATAAACATCAATTCTTGCTTAATTGATGGTATTCTGGAAATTGGACAAAATAAGTCATGTTTCCTTAGTTTTGTTATTCACCTTTCCACTGAAGGAAAAGATTATTCACATGGCTAAAATGCAGTTCTTTTTCTGATGTCTTCCTCTCTTTATTAACTGTTCAGTCATTTTATTGTAAGTGCTTTTTTCTGTATGCTCTTTTCTAGCGCAGACAGAGTAATTATATCTATCCCCAAAAAATGGATGTGGTCCTGACAAAGACTACACAATGTCATTCCCACAATATCATTCCCATTTTGGCACATCACACAGACTTCTTATAAGCTCTGCAATGGCAACGTAAATGCAAACTTGACGTCTGGATGTTGTAAATTGTGTGTGATAAAACAAAGGGCTTTGTCTTGCTCCATTGTGATTCACGACAATCATTAAACTCATTTTTAAAGTTGCAGTAAGTGTTTGTAGGATATGAGCATCTAGTCTGCCTACTGCTTCTTCTGGCTTACCTAGAACAACAACATAACAACAACAAATCTGTAAATCTGTAAATCAATCAATAAATTGTATAAAAATCTCTTATTGGCTGATGCAAATAATAAAAGATTAACATTTTCACTTACCAAATACCTCTCAAAATGCTTATATAATTTAATGCACTCTATGCATGATTCAGATTTTTGCTGTCAGATTACTGTAACAAAATAATTACGTAATAGTAAGGTAAGGTACAAAGTCCTGACTTTCAGTTTTGACTGCTTCTGCACTTCCTAGACCTGTTAGATGTAGTAGTGAGAGGGTCTAAATAACCAGCTGCTGATAGCATCCTGTCCAGAAATGAATGTGATATAAATATTATGAAGAGCATTCTCACTACATTTTCAGTGCATTCTTGCATAATCAAGAAGCTTAGATTATTCACAAAAGTTTAGATGAACTTTTGGAAGGCTACGTTAACTGACCTATCAAAGTCTTTGAAAATCACCTATTGCTGTTTAAACTTGAGCAGTTTGGTTCACAGTCTGTGGACTGCCTATATTAATAAAGTCAAGGCCCTAGTTACACTGTCTGTGTGAGGAGTTTAATCCATACTATATTTTCTGCATGAACGGTATCCACTTTGAAAACTCAGACACTGACTAGGGGTTAGAGATTTTATATTCTTCTGCATGAGATAACAGAAACACAGATGCCTGGGTTTGACTTACTGCAGGTAGATTTATACATTCCTGTCTTCACATTTTTCATCTTAACATTTTTTTTTTTAGTCTCATATATATATCCAAAATGACTGTAGAGATGGGGGCAGAAAACCTGAATAGGTTGACTATTTTGATCGTAGATGTAGGGATCAAATGATCAAACTGACATCTATTCAATACACATTTCTCAAACTTAATATATTCAACGGTATTTCAAAAACTGTATTTGAGAATCTGAACACCTGAGTTTTATTGCAGCTTACCACCTTCAAAACTTTTCAGAAATGTTTGCAGTTTACAGTTCTATCTTTACTCTTTGGTTTAATTATAGTGGGACACAATTCCCCCCGGCTTATTTGTAAAGAATTGTGAAGGGAATTTCACAGCCTAAAAGAGAGCAGAACAAATCATGCATAATAATTTCTGAGGCAAATGTTTCTCAGAGGTCTTTAATTCACCCCTTTGACAGTAAATCTGTCCCAGGTTTTTTATATTGCATGGAAACTTCTCTTGCAAACACAAGAGGTAAAACAGTTCTACCTTCCCTCTGGAATCTAAACTTCTACAGATAGCCCATCACAAATATATCCTAGCTAACAAATTAAAAGTGGCAAGATAGCCACTGCAACATATAAAGATTCTGGCAATAAAGGAATTGAAAGCTATAAATAAATCATCTCTAAAGAGTCCTTCATGTTTCAGACTGCAGTTTCCCTTGTCTTGCATTTTATACCATTAACAAGTACTTTTTTTTTTGATCTCTGCCATAGAGCAGGGTGAATTGAATGTAAGCTATTCTGTTAGTTAAGATGGTTCTTTCTCCCCCTTCCTCTGGATATACCTACCTTTTCTTTTACAGGAAAGGATGACAACCTTGTAAATAATCTTTGATACTCTTAGCTTCCTTACTAGGAAGAAGGACAACAAGAGAAAGAGTCAAATTATATAGCTTTTAAAATGTCTCTCCAGGCATGAGAGGGAGAGTATGATTATGTTAAATAAAAGCAGCTAAAAGGCACATGTGTGAGATCTCTAGGACCCAGAAGGGTGACTATGACCTTCTCTTCCTTGTTCTTTCCTGTTATTCTTTTTCATGCATGCATGAATGGAAATAAGTGGAAATGACATCCAGGAGCTTAAACGAGACACATGTAGCTCATCCTCTTGTCCTTTTAACTGCTGCAACAGTGTACAGTCTATTAGCATGCAGATACTGGTAGTAATAGTTGTGAATTGCTAAGCTGCTATCTCAACTGTTTGATTTTGTCAGTTGAACAACGATGTAAACAGTATGAATCTTTTGCTCCGCTGAGGTTTCTCTTCTGGCTCTCTATGCTCTTCAGATAAAAGAATATGTTTTCACTTGCACAAAAATGCCATAAATTCACACTGCATTTTCTGATAACACACACTTGTATTTACTAAGACAGTACAAATGGGGGATGGTAGTTCTGCAGTTCCTGTGTTACAGCCAGTGCATTATAATTAGTTACAGACCCTACCTTATAGCAAATGTACTGCAGATCCTGTATCTAATCTCAATGATACAAAAAAAGAAAAAAAAAAGAAAAAAAAAAAGGTTTCTTTAGCAGTCAAGCAGTTAAGAATGCCATTTGCTTCCCTGATGATCCAGTGCAGCCATGCTAAAGAAACAACATAATTTTGTAGAGCAAATAGATTAATATTAATTTTGAATGGCTCCTCAAAGCCATTCACATTAAAACAGATTATATCTAAGGTAACTAAGGAGCACAATATGACTTTAAAAGGGTGAGGCAATAAAATGAGGACTCAGATCATGTTTCTTACTTAAAGAATTGAAAGGTTCTGCCTGCCAATGTCACATATGCTGGCTTTTCTTCACATGGAGCTGGTTGCTAGCTACCAGAATTTTACCGAGCTGGTTGCTAGAAACAAGAATTTTGTCCTTCCTATCCACAAATAACTCATTTACAGTCAGCTTAGAAAGAAATCTTGGGTAGGTAGTCTTGAGTCTACATCTACCTATGCAGACATTCCTTATGAGTTAGACTTAGACTGAACAAATGAAACTGGTGGTGGTGGTGGAGTGGGGAGGCAGATGTCCTAGTACTGTTTCTTTTAAAGAAAAAAAAATCAGTAATAGCAGAGGAAAAAAAATGTAAAAAGGATATACATTGTTTTAGAATACAAGGTTCTGGTTCTCCAGTTGATTTCTTTGAATTTCAGGATTCCCAGGCATTATTGCCCCTACAGGAAGTACAAAATATATGAAGAAACACAGACACCTTTTGAGAAGCAGAAACAAGAGCAAGGGCAAACAAAAGTCAAATATTTGGTGGGGAGGAAGGAAGGGATGAATTATTTGTGAATATTTGGAAAAAACAAAGAAGTAAGAGCATCACAAATTTCAACCAACCCCACAAATGAACACTAAAATCCTTCTTCTTTTTAGGGTATTTCACTCAGGAGAAGGCCGTATATTTCAAGCACAGAAGACATTTCAAATCTCACTTATTTTTACTTTAAATAACTAGCTGTTAGGCATAATAAATTAAATAGAGAAAATCAGTGTTAAGTTGATAGCTTTATTCTCTTAGGTATAAAAGCAGAGCAAACAGTTTGCTGCATTTCTTCTGTGGGTTCATGTGTTTGTTCTATAGGAAGTATCCCCTGGAGAACCCCCTGGGAAATTCCCTCTTACTGTGCTACAAATGAAATGTCTTCTTGCAGTACACTGCATCATAGTTCATCAGGAGGCATCTTCTCCGGGTCCTTCGATATATGAAACTCTGAAGCAAAGATGTGCCTGGAGGCAACCTGGAAAGTTCTTGTGAAACTTCCATCACCAAATTAAGTAGAAGCTTTGGGTGATTTCCTTCCCCCAATGCAATTTGCCTGCTTCATGCCAAAAGTGAAACCATCTCTTTCACAGATAATTATTTCTGGGGCTTTAGCATAATTTCCTTTGAAGAGCAAGTGTTTTATCCTTTGGATAAGGCCAAGTTGCACCAGAAGACAAGTTAATATATACATCTTTAGACTTTTTTACATGGCTGTTTTTGATACTGCAGATATTGTATGTTGTATATTTATTGTGATTAAACTGACTGGGTTTTTTTTAGCTCCTTTATTCCGGTAAATAAAGCAAATTTCAGTGAAGTTTACAAACTAGCTTGTGCATTGTCTCACACTAATCATAAAATTATTTTTTTTTAAAGGATTTTTTGGGTGACTTAATGCTGCACAATTGCTAGAGATTAGTAAGGAATTCACAGTTTTCCTTACATCCTTTATATAAAAAATACACTGCCTAATAGTTTAGTATTGGTAGGATTCTTCTGGGGAAAGACAATGATGGTGATTTTCTTTCAAAATTTTAATGCAATTAAATTTAAATATATTGGATAGAATGCTTGGTTTTAATGCAGGCAGACTATGGCTCTTCCACATGCTTGTTGTAGTACTATTCACCTTTCCTGAATAAAAAATACCAAAATACTTTTAAGCATTATAATAAGAAGAAAACAGTAATATTTATGAGTTCTGAATAGTAATTACCATAAGGAAAGAAAAGGTATTACATAAGAATAGCATAATTAATTCTACCGTTTTTAATGGAATCTCAGAATCACTGACCTGTGAACAACAACAGCCTCAACCCTCAGGACCAAAGCAGGATCAATGTATGCCCAGTAAGGTTTTAAATACCTCTGAGGATGGAAACTCCTCGTCTCCTCTAGGCAACTCATGGTAAAACAAAACAAAACCTTTTTCTTATGCTTAAGCAGCTTTTCCTGTGTTTCAGTTGTGCCCATTCCTGTCACTGGAAAACACTGAAAAGAGCCTGGCTCTGTCTTTTTTTTACTCCTCCTACATCATATACTTACACATATTGATAAGAGCTCCCTAAGCCATTCTCTTCTCCAGACTGAACAAACCTGCCCTCTCCCTGACTCTTCTTTGAGTCCTTATTCATCTTTGGGGCCCTTTACTGTACTTGCTCCAATATATCTCCCTTGCTTTGGGGAGGCCAGCACTGGAACAGCATTCCCTGTGTAGCCTCACTAGGGCTAAGTAGAGGGGAAGGATCATTTGCCTCAACATGCTGGTAATGCAGAAGTCCCAGCACTCCCAGGACACCGTTGTCATTCTTGCCCACCTCAGCATACTGTTGGTACACAGTCTACTTGTTGTCCAACAGAACCCTCTGGTACTTCTCTACAGAGCTGCTTTTCAACAGGTCTGTACCAGGCATGTGCCCTGTCGTTCCTCCCCATCCTCAGGGAGGAACTTGGTATTTCCGTTTGTTGAACATCTTGAGGTTCCTTTCTGCCCATCTCTCCATCTGAATGGTAGCACAGCTTTCTGGTGTATCAGCCACTTCTGCCAGTTCTGCATCATCAGCAGACACCCTGAGGGTGCCTTCCATCCCACTGTCCAGATCTTTAATGAAGTGTTATATTGCATTGGTCTCAGTCGCAATCCATGGGAGACACTGCAAGACACTAAACTCCAGCTGAGTTTTCTGCCAATGATCTCAGCCCTTTCACACTAGCAGTTCAGCCAGTCTTCAGTCCATCTCGTTGTCTATTCATCTATGAAGACAGCATTATGGGAGACAGTGTGGAAAGCCTTTTTTAAGTCAAGGGAAAGAACAGGCAATGCTGCCATGCATTCACTGAATAAGTCATAGAAGGCTATCAATCTGGTCAGGCATGATTTTCATAAACCCAGGTGAATTGTTCCCAATCACTGCCTTTTCCCTAATGTATTTGGAAAATGCTTTCAGAATTGCTTAAACCGTCATTTTCCTATGGATTGAGATAGTCTGTAATTTAGCTTCAGATTTACAGATGCATATGTTGTTTCTTCACCAGTACTACAGAAATAATAGTGAAATTAAAAAAAAAAAAACTATTTTGATCTCAGAAAAAAAAAATTCCAGTCACTTCTCTGTCCTCTTTTAGCCTGTTAAGAATAAACTGTCTTAGCAGTTAGTCGGTGTTGCTAACAAATTGTTCAAAACTCACCTTAGCCCCACTGTACAGCCTAGAAGAGAACTACCAGAGGTTCAACTCATTCAAATCAATACAGTCCCATTGACTTTGATAGAACTAAGTCAATTTACAGCAGCTCCATATTTCATTGTCCAAACTCGACATAAAACAGAATAGAGAAATTTAAGGAGACAAGCAGCCCACAAAATTAAATTGATCTGCGAATGTGAAGTATTTCTTGCTGTAAATTAATTTGTCAGCAGAACTGACTTTCATCAAGTAGTTTCAAGAATCTCATTTAACAGCAAAGGAACTGAAGTGTCAATCAGTCGTAGTTTGTATATTTTACCCTTCAGCAGCTCCTGTATAAATGACTGTAAATAGGCTTTCTAATGGAAAGCCTGCAAAAGTCCCATAAAAATAGCTGTACAAATAAATTCAACTGCATGAAAACAGCATATAGAGACTTTGCTAGATTAATATGTGCTCAGTTCATCATTACAACTATAGCAGCATTTTAAATAACAGGACGTCTGCTCCCTGGGCGCAGTGCAATTAGAATGAGTTCACAGCAAATGTGTTCATTAAGCTAAAGTTACTCACAACAAGGATGTAAAAAGAGCCATCAGACAGATGACTTTAATGCAGTTGAATCCTTTGTTTCTCTTCTCCTGTCTCCTCTCTCTTTTCTTCTATATTTGAATGGAAGATATTATGCATTTATAAACTTTCATTTTATATGCTAAGCCATGGCCATTTTATTGATTTTTCCTACAAAACCTTTACATGGGAATCTGTGTTCCTCTTATTAAAGTTCATATTGCTTATTCATTGGATTAGATTATATAAACAGCATACAAGTTAACTGTAAGTATCTCACATTGTGTTTTTATGACAGCTGCTTTTTGTCAGAAATGTGAGTGATGTTTTCTGCTAGTTTCATCATAGAATCTTATTATCCTGAGAATAAAAAATGTGCCACGGGCATTTAAAATCTATTTAGAGGATCTGATTAACAGGGAAGCAGATGAGCCATCTTTTCTTTCTTTTTCTTCTCCTTCCTCTGCTATATTTCCTTACTCACTAGTGGCTTTTATTATGGCAATTTATCTAGATCTAGCAGAGCTATAGGGGAATATGGAGGAGGAAATGCTTCTCTGAGTAGTTAGTAGCTGCTGTGTGGCAGCATGAATGGTTGTTTCAGGTAACTAAAAGAGTGATGAAGCTGATTTAACTTCTGGTAAATGAGCTCATTTGACCCAATACTATCTGCAATGATAAATGATGTAAATTGGAGCTATTGGAGAAAAAATGGTGAAGTCTTGCTGAAAATAAGACAACACATCTTCTTTTGGGCCTAGATGTCATCTAAATAGCTATAAAATGGACATTTTTCACACCTGTAAAGAAATTGGCTTAGTTCTTGTAACAGTGGAAGCTGTAATTCTTTAATATTATTAAGAAGAAAATCTTAGACAGGACTCATCATTTTGAAAAGTATAGCAACCATTGAAAACATAAAAGCAATGCAACAAGAAATCTGCCGTACTAAGTTTATGAAAAAAAAAAAAAAAAGGCTAGGAATTAGATTCCAACATCAAAAGTTTAAAAAGCCACTGATATTGTTCCCAGATTTCTAAATTAAAATACATTTAGACGCACATTAGACTGATATTTTGACAGATGTAATTAGATATCTCCATTTGACCACCTGAGAAAACCTCAGCTGTATATCTTTATAAATGATGTGTATTTCCAAAGTCAAGAGACTTTGGAAATATGGAGATGGAACTTCCTGTGTTTTAATTTATACCCATTTCCCCTTGCCCTGTCACTGACCACCACCAAGAGGAGTTTGGCCCCATCTTCCCTACATTCTCCCCTCAGGTATTTATACATACTGATCAGATCTCCTCTCAATCTTCTCTTCTCTGGACTAAACAGGCCCAGCTCACTTAGTCTTTCCTCATAAGACAGATGCTTTAGTCCCTTAACCATTTTTGTTGCTCTGCACTGGAGTACCATGTCCCTCTTATACGGGGGAGCCCAGAACTGCACGCAGGACTCCAGGTGCAGCCACACGAAAGCTGAGTAGCGGGACAGGATCATCTCCCTAGTCCTGCTGGCAACGCTCCTCCTAATACAAGCCAGGATCCCATTGGTCTTCTTGGCCCCAAGGAGACATTGCCGCCTCATGGTTAAGAATGAGAAATAGCCATTGATTTCTATAAAATATTAGATGGAGTTAAAACAGTTCTTTGTTCTCACTAAAATTTTTATTTAATGTCTTTGAATAAACAACATAGTAAAATGAAAAGTATCCAGATTAAAGTTTCTGGAAATATATTTATGACATTTTTTTACCTATGAATGCTTGGAATTTTGAGAACAGTTGCAATAAAAAAAATAATAATAAAAACACCACTTCTAAATTCTCCTTAGCTCTTCTAGGTCGGCATAGATTTTCTCCACCAATTGCTTTGGTACTATTTAAAATAAAATAAAATTATATAAATTCTGCGTACTCCATCTTATGTGAAACAAAAGTAACCATACAGCCAATTGCACATTTCATTATTTAGTATGTTATTATGCAATGTTCTCTTTTAGTGTTTCACTCTCTAATAAATTGTTTGATTTTTCCCCTGTGGCTTTGCATAATTAAAAGTTTCTAATTATAGGCCAGATACTTGTTCCTTCACATCTGATCAAAGTAAGACAGATGAATATTATCTAGCCCTGAGTAATCACTCTTTGAATAAAATTGTAAAGTGGCCTTCTGTCCATTTGGAACAGAACAGCTATTCTCCTAACTTTTCATGCTGTCATTGACAATCTGGAGCTGATTGTAAAAAGTAACAAGCATATAACTAACCTTGACCAAACTTCTACATCCTAGTGTCTTTTTTCTCAGCGTGGGAGCCAGTCAGCCAACTACTTTGCACTTAAGCTTTTGCAGTCTATTGAACAATAAATAGAAGACTGAAGTTAAAGCAGAATTCAGCTGACAATGAGTAGGGTATGCATATAGGGTGTCCAAGACATTGGTTGACACAAGGCTAGCAGATACGACTAGACAGCCTCTGGAAAACGTATGCTTTTATTAAACATTATCAGGATATCAGGTATTAAACCCTGCAGCAGTTAAAAGATAACCAAGGACAAATGTTCCAGTGTATTTGCAACTGAAACCTGCCCTAAAAGTCTCAGTTTTCTCAAAAGTCAATGAAGAAAGCCTTCAGATGGTGGCCTACAATGTAAAAACATGGGTATTTATATTAGACTACTGGGACTAATCCAGTAAAAGTGACAGAGATAAACACTTGTTTACATGCACAAGAACTGGGATAGGGAAGAGACCTCTGGAGAATAAAAACTGGATCCCAGGACAGAAAAATAGGACTAGGAAAGTGAGTTAGGGAAAATTGGAAAAAAAAAAAAAAAAAAAAAAAAAAGACTTGAAGAGAGAGCAGAAGAGGAAGGAGAGAGGAAAAAAAAAGAGATAAATAAATAAATAAATAAAAACTTATCTGTACTAATATAGGCTATATTCCTTGCAATTTTTGAGAATGGAAGAGAAGATCTCTGTGTGGAAATTCTCTGTTGTCAGAATAAATCTGTGTATCCTTTCTCTTGCCAGAGCTTTGTGAAGAACATATAACAGTTCCAACTGTGAGTTGTGGATGACAACATAAATAAAGGTGATGGAACTTGTATGAAGGTGAAGTTGTAAGATGACTTTGATCTTTTGGGGAACAAAATACTGTTCTCTAGCACTGTGTTTCTATTTGGCTATGAAGAAGTTGGTCTGAACTTGTGCATCACACGACAAAACAGAATTTACCGAACTGCAAGCAAACTCAGCTCCAATAGTAGCAACCCAAATGGCTGTTAAAATATCTCTTTAATATATAATTGCACATAATACTTATTTTCATCTGCCATAACTCAATATCAAAGAGTGCTTACAATTCTGCAATTCTGCATCTGAAAAGCAGAAGATAAACTTAGTCTGACATATTAAATACTACAATATTGAAGTCACATAATCTTACTAAGCTAAGCCGATATAAACAATCTTATCTAAAAGACAAAGATAAACCAAAAATGCACAGAGAAGGCAACTGAGACTCACTGCTCTAATCTCACTCCATGGGGGAGGATGGCACGGAGGGGGCCGGCGGGAGAGAACAAAACAAAACCAAAACCCTGCCTAACTTGAATTTTTGTGAGGAGATGCTAACAACACTGAGTTGTCTATCTGGAGAAAAAATGTGTTTTGAGTCCTGCTGGGACAAAGACTGAGTGTGATGTTCTCAATAGATCCCCTTATATTATTCTTTATCTAGTGCTAGCTCATACTATTAGCATATAGACACACCGATTAATTCACTCTCAGCAAATATATGCATGAAAGGATTATTTAATTTTCTCCCCCCACTCGCTTCCAGTGATCAGGCATGAAATGCCTTGTAAAGTGTTGGCACAAAATGTAGTGACTAACAAGATGTGCATTTGGAGTGGGTTTTAGTATGTATGAGTCATGTTATTTCAATAACTAACAGCTACAGTGGGCATAGATTGATGTGCTTTACAGAGGAGCATGAAAATGAGATCAATCATGCCAGCTGTAAAGGGAGTGTCTGGGAAAAATCTATGCCATTTTTCAAAGAAAAAATGATTCTCAAGTAAGTGGCTAGGTATAACTGTAGAGGTACAGCTGCATTAGTTCTTGTGTGCTTGAAACTGTCAGGATTATTTCAAAGGGGACATAATGACATTCAGCTTCCTGAATTTGTCAGAAAGGGAAATCAAAACAGGCTACATTTTCCTCTCAAAGACCTTCAGTTACATCAAAAGCATTCAGCTACACCTCCTCAGTACTGCACATCATATCTGAGAGGGGGGTCTGGGTTATTGAAGGAACTGGGCCACGAAAAACTCATGCTATGGTGCAGCTGTCAAAAACATTTCATATCGACCACCATGTATCTTGTGCTAAAGGCAGTAAACCATAAAAAGGGGCATTGGCATGAGGATATATATGAAAATGGTAAAATTGCTACTGTTTGACCTTAATATCTAGAGCCTTTTTTTTAAGTCCTTCTCATTATCAGTATCTATATTTAGTTTCTCAGAAATAATTAATAATAGCAATGTAAACTGAATTTATCAATATTTTCAGTATGTATTGATCAGGAATCTTGCAGATGTATTCAATGTGAAATGCCATATAACCTGGATACTAACAGGCCCCTATTCTTATTGCATGTGCCTCCTTCAATTTTCTTCTTTTTTAGGTTTGTTAAGACAGTGTACACTGTCTTAAACTATACTGTATTGGAGCTAAAAACAAACAAAACAAAACAGTAAAGAAAATTTAAAAAAATCTTTCAGCAGTATTATTCTCATTAAGCTTTGAAAAGGCATAGCTGAGAGCACAGTGCTGCAGGAGAACATCTTGAAGAGACCACCTGGAAGCACTGTCTTGCTGAGAGACAGAATAATTTTGTGAATCCTTTCATGCTATGGATGCCACATCCTTTTATTATAGAGTGTTGCTTCTTCTCCCAGGTGCATTGTTCTTACTTATGAATCAGAATGCAGAAATAAGTCTTATCAAATTCCAAATTCTCCTTTCACCTATGTGAAGTGACCTGCTCAAGTACCCCAACATGAAATAATTATTATACTGCTGGAGCATTACAGGGCACTATTTGAAAGAAGTCTTTGAAAGCCTAAGCATTACCAGCTCCAACAAGTACAAAATCTTGCATTTGGCTTCAATATATATAAGTAATTTGTACTGTTTTTCTTGTCTTTACGCTAAAGACAATAAAATTTACAATAAAATGTAGTTCTAATTTTGCTAACTTTTTCTCCCTAATTTTATGACTTTATATAAAACTATAGGTTTTAATTCCATAAAACATTTGCAAAGAAATAGTGAGCAAAATAATCACAAAATATCACCAAAATGTTTGAAAGTACACGAGCTGAGGCCCAAAATATTCTTCTGTTTCTCTAGGTAGGTAACAAAAGTTTGAATCTTACTTCTGTGACTGACAAGTTAGTTTCCATAGATTATCTGTTATTCTCCAGGGTCTGAAATAGAAATTCAAAGTGAGAGCTCACCCCTTTAAACACAAGGGATAGAAGTTTCATAAAAAATAAAAAAAAAGGAAAAGGAAAAGGAAAAGGAAAAGGGAAAGGGAAAGGAAAAGGAAAAGGAAAAGGAAAAGGAAAAGGAAAAGGAAAAGGAAAAGGAAAAGGAAAAGGAAAAGGAAAAAGGAAAGGACTGTAGATTCTAATAAACTCTTGATTACAGGAACTGAGATTTAAAGGAAACCTAAGTGGCCATTCCCAGGCAATGCCAAAGCACAGAGCTAAAAGCTGCCCTTGCATTTGTGCTAGACCTGCTGCTGTCACCACATAGGGATACAGGTGTCTCCCAAAATCTGTCTATCTGTCTGCTCTGATCGGTGTCCCAAAAAGCACCAGAACTCTGTATGTGGAAAATGAATCAAGGCTCTACCCTTCATCAGACAAATAAACCCTTAGTGTCCCTGACTGTAATGATTAAGGCTCCATTTTGTAATTTTGTTATCTCAAACAAACAAAAAATGGTTTACTGCCATTTCAGGTGTCTTTCTTTGTGCAATCTGCCTGGCCTCTGAGAGTTCCTCTGCGAGATTCAGTGCCTCCTGTAAGTCCTGTGAATGGAATTCTAAGTCTTAATTTTCTACTACAGATTCATAGAATCTTATCTATGAGGAAGGTACTCCCCGTTACACATTTCAATCTGAAGATGAATCTGACCTCAGGACTCCATTCAGATATGATACATCCTGTGGGACATTTGAACCTTTCTGGAGAGAAAATTGCAATTCAAGCAGAATAATCCTAAATGGCATCATGCACCTGCATGTAGATAATAGCATCAAAGAAGAGGCGACAATATTTTGATTTTTTTGTTATTTTTTAATCAATCTTTCATTAAAATGTATTTTCTTTCCTAGTTAATTCTTCTCTATTTTTTTTTTTAATCCAAAGAAGACTCAGAGAATCATAGAATCATAGAATGCTTAAGGTGGAAGGGACCTCTAGAGGTCATCTAGAGGTCATCTAGGGTCATCACAGGGTCACCTAGAGCACGTGGCACAGGACTGCATCCAAGTGGATTTTGAAGTTCTTCAGAGAAGGAGACTCCACAACCTCTCTGGGCAGCCTGTTCCAGTGCTCTGTCACCCTCACAGGAAAGAAGTTCTTCCTCACACAGAGGTGGAACTTCCTGTGTTTCAGCTTACACCCATCACCCTTTGTCCCGTCACTGACCACCACAGAGAAGAGCCTGGCCCCATCCTCCCTACATTCACCCCTAAAGACACTTGTACGTGTTGATCAGATCAACAGTTGATCAGTCTTCTCTAGGCTAAACAGGCCTGGCTCGCTTAGTCTTTCCTCATAAGATAGATGGCTGCAGTCCCTTAATCATCTTCATTGCTCTACGCTGGACCCTCTCTAGAATCTCCACATCCCTCTTGTACTGGGGAACTCAGAACTGCACATAATACTTCAGGTGTTGAGTAGAGGTGGAGAATCACCTCCCTCGACCTGCTGGCAATGCTCCTCCTGATGCAGCCAGGATCCCATTGGCCTTCTTGGCCACGAGGGCACACTGCTGCTTCATGGTTAACTTGTTGTCAACCAGGACTCCCAAATTGCTCTCCATGGAGCTGCTTTCCAGCAGATCAACCCCTAATCTGTCCTGGTGCCTTGGGTTATTCCTCCACAGGTGTAGGATCCTGCACATGTCCTTGTTGAACCTCATGAGGTTCCTCTCCATCCAACTCTCCATCCTGCTATGAATGCTGAAGCTAGCTATGAAAGAAAGAAGAGAGAATTCCTGCTTGAAATTGAAACATCTAACAAATTAGAGGGAATATTTGGAATCGGACAAGTCAAACAAACAGATCAATGGCTTGCTTCAGCAGAAGGCAGAACCCTGCAAGAAGTGTGACTATGTTGAATATTGTACACTGAACTTGTGTATTACAATTTAAAGATATTCCACCGTAGTTTGTTTTTGATAATGAGAGCTAATATGATTAGCTTTTCAATACTTAGAAGCCATCCATAAATAAATATTAACAAATCATCACTAAAAAATATTTGTAGAATGAAAAGCTAAAAACAGAACAATCCTCTTGAGTTTCATGGAGAAACTACAAGGAAGATATATATTATTGGAGGAACATTTTTACAGAACCTATTAGCATTAAGTTTAACGTTTCTTTCATGAGTGTGCGTGCAGCACTGTAAAAATTTTGCCTGACCTGTTTTTTTCGAGTGGTGGTAATATAGCCTTGGAGAAAGGTTATATCACCTTTACATTTATATTATAAATGATTCATATGTCACTTTTTCAATAGAACTGCGAAAAAGTGCTACACTTGAATGGCTTTATTGAAACCTTAGGGAATTTTGTCTTCCCTTCTGAACATCACTTAGTCATTTGTCTGATTTACTTCCTATTCTTGTATAGTTTCCTCAAGGCTTTTAAAACTAGGTTGGTCCTGATGGATATAATTTAGTAAAATTTAAACATTGCTTTTACAACATATAGTTTTCATGTTTAAATCTAGGGCTTACATTACCCAGAGCAGCCAACAATTTAATTATACAGCAGCTTATGTACAGTTGTCAGTAATATCACAGAAAACAAAACAAAAATATTTTGGAGGAATGGAAAAATTGACAATTAAAATTATTTCTTCTTGCATTTTTAATCTATGGATATTCTTATATGTTTTATTTTAAAATAAATGCATTAATATAATATGTGTCAAATAGAATAGAATAATAATAACAAACAAAAAATATCTAGAGAGGCTCATTTTCCTTATCATTTATTTTATTTAAAGCTTTTGGGCTTCATTCTCCTCTAGTTACGGTCTCTCACTCATCAAAATTTCAGAGTACTTTTGCATAATTCATTTTTATTATAATATGGTTTTATTAGTAAATTTACTGATTTTGCCTTCTTGTAATTTAAAAAAAATAAGATTTTTTGTATTTAAAAATGCAAAATATTTTTGTATTAATATTTAAAAGCTAAAAAGGATTATGATTTGCCAAATCATACTTTCCACCTATAGTAAGTTATCTTTTAATTAGCAAAGTGCATATTAGATAGATTGATTATTCCACCCACTCTTGGTGTTCTGCACCTCTGAGTTTTCATGATGGAACCCGTCCATCCCTACAACACACAAACATTTGTGTTCCAGCTTATTTATTTCACATTTATCCATCAAGATTCTTAAAACAACACATCAGAGAGATGGAGAATTCACTTTGATTGCTCAGCAGGTCTCCAAAGTTGTTCTTTGATCTGTCTCTGTTCTTTCTGAGATCAAGTACAAACAAAACGTGATCTGTGTTCCTGCAGGTGATGATACATCTAGCTATGTTTTTTTGAATAATTCACATTAACAATCTAAAAAAAAAAATACCATCCAAAACACATGCATCAATTACTAGAGATTATTATAATGGGTTTATTTCTGCAGTTTTAATTCTGAATAAAATATTTCTGATAGTACAGTATATCATGACTAGAATTATGCAGAAATTAGAATTCCTGTTCTGTGAAAAACAGACAGAATACTGAATTAACAGGTTTCTAATTAATTTATTATCTTTTGGCATGTTCGGATGCTGAAGTACTGTGACTGAAATTTAAGTTTCAACTATGTATTAAAACTGATGCCCCAAGTTAATTCAGCCTAATATTTTTTTTTTTCTTGTAGATCTCTGCTATCTCTGAGTAACTGGAATTATAACATGGAAGTTTTTAATGTTTGAGAATGGCCCAGTAAAGTACTGGTAATCAAGCAGCTTCTGAATTCTGAAATATTTGTACCAGAGTCAAACTAAAGAAATGTTAAAACACCCATTTCAGTGCTGAATCATATTAATGCTACCTGATTAAATGCATAAATGAAAATATTTTCAATTTAACTTAATTTTACTTCTAGATCTAAATACAAACACACATATGTCATATACAGTCCAAATGCTATGTAGCATACTTTAAAATGTTTAAATAACTGAAAATACTTCATTCTCAAAACTTGTGTAAAATCAATTATTAAACCAGTTATTAAATGTCTATCAGGCAAAAGATGCCTGCAGATATCAAACAATATTACAAAATGATTAACTATTGTATAATTACTGCAATCACAATATGTTAGATAACAAAATATACTCATCTGTGGATATAAGGTGTAACTTTGATCTATCTAGAAAACTGGCATCCAATTCAACATTTAATTCTAATAATTTTAGCACTGAGAGTTGTGATGGTTAGTAAATAGAATGTCACTTGTTCATCTTTCTTTCTGAGAAATCATATCTGAATTGCTAGCGTTTGTCAATATTACCCATTTGTTAACAATCAGAGGATGACTGTTAATGTGCATGCTGCAATGGGGGATAGGGAAGTATCCCCTTTATATTACTCTGCATTTTAACTCAATATATATTTAAGCCCATTCTGTATTATGGATTAAATGATAGTAAAAAAGGACTAGATATGAGGTACAGGAATTGGATGATACTATCCCTAGCATATGCTATTGCCACTCTGGAGTTCATGATACTAAAAAGTAGAAGAATTTAAGAGTGATTGGGAATATCATTTTACACAGGTCAGACTGAAGTGTGTTGTTGGCTAAACTGCTGGCAAAAGAGTAGAGCCAAGTGGGTGCTAAGGGTCTCTCTTAGGAGGGAACCTGAGACTTCACCCATGCCTCTGACAGTGGGAGAAGAGCACAGACCAGACTAGAGGTCCCAGTATACGTGAATACATGAGTCATAAACATTCTGCGATGACTTTTTCCTTGTCTATAAGTAGTATGAGGATTTTTTTAATGATTAATTACTCAGAACATTTATTACTGATACTGATGGGAAGAACTGGGTTTCATAAAACTGAAATGGAATTTTACGGTGATTATATCAAAACGTGTCTTTTAACAACAATCTGATGCTGTCTTCATTGTTTCACATATAAGGAGGTTACTGTTTCATATTGAGCAGCATAGGACTTCCCTTGGGAAAGCAATATGAAACGGGATCAAAAGCATTTCATATTCAAATATTGGAATCAATATATTCAATCATATTCAAAATATTGGAATTAATACTGCACTTTATGTTTAAATGCATATAGTTTTCAGATAGCAAGCATATATAGTGCTGATATGGATAGTAAGAAGTAACAAACTAACTTTGCTTCAGATGCCTTTTTTTTTTCTTTTCTTTAGGATGGCTGCAATAAAATATAAAACTTAATCTCTGAATAGCTCATTCTTTTTTTCAAGTCTAAAACTTGTAAGTTTTTACTAAAAGAATATGCTACCTGGGTAATGAGCTAAATATATGGACACAACATCTGTGCGTTTATGAGGTTATATAGAAGTCAAACCCATCATTTTGACTGTACATCATGTTTTTATATAGTAGGTATAGATCTCAATGCTTTTGTAATTAGCAAGTTTATGAGGAAGTAATGGCACATTATTCTCTACTGATTTGTTTGAAATTTTGTCCTGTCTTGAGAAAGGGCAAATTTAGAAGGATGCTATTAGATGGATCTTGAATTAATCTGTTCCAAAATCTGTCAGGGGAATGGTGACAGAAGAGCAAATCACAACCACATATAATCTACAATGTTTACTATAATTCAGATTTTACACTTGATCTAGATTATGAAGCTTCCTGCTCAACTTAATTCTTACAGCATGCTTTGTCTTCCTGTCTCTCTTTTGCATTCCTGTAGGTGTCTTTCTTGTTTTCTTTCTCTTTGTATTTGCAAAAACTGAAAAAAAAAAGAAATTAATTTGACCATATACACATAATACCTTTGTCTGAGCATATATACAGACATAAAACTGCAGAGTTCTTTAACATACAGTGAAGAAAGGTATCATGGTTTGGTGTGAAAAAAAGGTAAAATTAAACTGGAAATAAAGTACATGTTCTAAAAAACAGAGAGTGCTTTAAATTCAGAATGAGCTTACTCAAAGACCGGTTCAAGATTGTAAATGAACAGTCAGGGTCAACTGATATAAATGAATGCAGCTTCATCGACTTAAGAGGGCAATTAGTACCACTTGGCTGGCTACTCAAGGATAAAATATTGACAAATATCTCTTGCAGTTCTTTTTTTTTTTTTTTTTTCTTTTCTTTTTCTTTTTTTTTTTACTCTGGTATAGATCAAGTGTTTACTACTTTTGCTATCTTAATGAGTATGTTGTCATGACTGTTCTTTTTGACTTAACATTGAAAAAGAAGGTTGAAATTGATATGAAATTTGTATATGTGTTGTCTGAAATCATAGAAACTGTATCAAACTGTGTGCAACATATTGTTCTAGGATGGTATTTTATTTTCTCTATATTATGAAATTCTATGAATATAAAATAAAATATGTGTCATTTACAACTCCATGGGCCCTCGGCATCTACAAATCCTGATGGCATGAACACATGAGTGCTGAGGAAGCTGGTAAATATGATTCCAAGCCCACTCTTCGTTGTCTTTGAAAGGACATGGAGAACAAGAAAAGTGCCTGAGGACTGAAAGAAAGCAACTGTCACTCTGGTCTTCAAAAAGGGCAAAAAGGAAGACACAGGGAACTAGAGACCAGTTACTTCCGCTTCCTTCCCTGGAGAGGTGATGGAACAACTCAATCTGGGTGCTATCTCTAAGCCTGTGAATGAGAAGAGATGGAGGCAATAGTTACAAGCTGAAACATAACTCCATCTGAGCATAAGGAAAATCTTCTTGCAGTTAGGTTCATTTAGTGCTAGAAGCAGTAGCACAAATGTGTTTTGAGATATGTAAAAGCCATTTTGACACAACTCTAGGCAACATGATAGGGGATCCCGCTTGGACAGAGGAGTTGGACTAGATATTTCCAAAGGTCCTCTCCAACCGCAATCTTTCTGTGAATCTGTGAAATATTATAAAATATTTTAAATAAATATTATACTATATAACTAAAACATTTTAAAATATTTTTTAAAAAACAGATCTTTCAATTAAGCCTTTTATTTATAGTTTGGGGTTTTTGTGTTGTTTTGTTTTCCTAATGAATAGTGCCTAGCATTTTTACTGCCTTGGATTTTTTAAAATTACTTTTTAAACTAAAATTCATGTTTGTTTACTCAATTCCAGTGTCAGGGGAAGTTTCAATACGATCCCAAGAGCAAGATTAAGACACAAATGAGGTCAAATGCCATACAACCTTGTAAGCTTTATTATCATAAGCACGATAGGATGGAGAGAAAAAGAAGGGAAAAAGAAAGAAAAGCAAGCAATCAGGAGAGATGCAGCAAGATTATAGTTACCACCACCACCAGTCCAGCTAAGTGTCGTCGGCTCTGCTTTGGTGCAGGTACAGGTGCCTCAGTGCAGGTGATGTTCTGCACGCACCTCAGTGCAAGGGATGTTCAGGGAAAGAAGCCATGCACCCCAGAAGAAGCCGCACACATGGCAAGAAGCTGCACACCCACGGGGAGAAGCCGCACACCCATGGGAAGAGGCCTCATGCCACCAGGGGGAGCGTATGCAGTCCCCTTAGGTCCCTGTTCTTGAAGAGTCTGCGCCCTTTCTGTGTACTCTGGTGCTTCTCTTCACCGAACTCAAGTGTGTACGCTGCTCCATAGACACTGCTGAGAGTTGTTTGCATCTCGTGTTGATCTCACAGTCTTCCCAGAGACAGGATGCCAAGGCCAAGAAGTTGATAAAGCACCATGAGCTGATATCATTCTTCCCAGATTCAAGGCCAAGAAGTATGGCAACAATGTCAAGACAAACACAATCTAAAACAGTCTCTTACAGCTACACACATTGGTCAGATCCTCCCAAGTCTTTTCTTCTATAGGATGACCAGGCCCAGTGCTCTTGGCCTTCCTTTCCTTGTATGACAACTATTCCAGTCCTTTCACCGTCTTGATAGCCCTCTACTGGAATCGCTCCAATATCTCCATGCATTTCTTGTATTGAAATACTCGGATTTGGGCCCAGAATTCCAGATGAGGCCACAGGGTTGCTTAGTTGAGTGGAAGGATCATGTTCCTCGACCTGCTAGTGACAATTTCTAAAACAATCCAGGAGGCTGCTCGTCATCTTCATTGCAAGAACACGTTGCTGAATCATGGTCAACTTCTTGTCCAAAAGTATAACAAAGCTGCTGTCCAGCCAGTTACCCCACAGTTGGTATTGGTGCATGAAGTTATTCCTCTCCAGGTGCATGACTTGACATTTCTTCTTGCTGAGTTTCTTGAGGTTCCTCTCTGCTCGTTTCCCCAGCCTGTAGAGGTGTGTCTGAGTGGTAATAGAGCCATATCATACATTAAGCACTCCTCCCAACTTTGTATGACATGCAGACTTGCTGCATGCATTTATTTCCATCAGCATTAAAGAAATAGTCATTAATAAAAGTGTTAGTGACTGGTCTCCAGCTGGACTTTGTGTTGCTGATCACAACCCTTTGGACCTAGCAGTTCCATGAGTTTTCAGTCCACCTTGGTGTCCCTTTGTCTATTGTCAAATCACTTATGAATGCAGACAGTGCAAAACTTCCCTCTTGAGCTCCTAGTTTGAGTCATTTGACACTTGTGATTGTCAGAGACAGCAGTGCAGTTGGTAGAAACCACTGCTATATTATTTGGGAATGTAGGTCCCAAAGACAGTAAAAAAAAAAAAAAAACAGTAAAAACAAGAATTGTATTGACCAGAATTATTTTTATGATTTTTTTTATTCTTTTGCAAAAATGTGCTTATTCATGGTTTAAAGTGTTGTCAGATATTTAGCTAGATGTTATTTAAAATCATCTGATGAAGTTTTTCTATAGACACAATTTGCAGATAAGCAGTTTATCTTTTGACTTGTATTCATTTGCTACATAACAAGCTCCTAATAGTAACTAAATCTAATTAAAAATACTTTTACATCAACTTGTGTATGTGGCTCTTTGCACATTTCGTTCTCATTAAAATGCCTTAGGGAATCAGTTTTGAATACAACTAACTAAATAACAAAACCGTGCTTGAATCCTAGGAAGAATACAGTGTTTTGAAGAAATGCTTAATAGAGATACACATCTCAAATCTATTCAGTCTGTCTACAATTATCATTTTGATCCTTATTAAGAATATGAAAATAGAAAGGTATAAAGCTTAGTTTGTATTTTGTATTCCATAAATTTGTATGAAGTATAATGAGATATGAAACTTTCTCAAAGTTAACAACAATTTAAGACAAGTGTGAATAAAATGAACTTCACTGTTTATGTTAAAACAAGATGAAAGTTCATATAGAAGAAATTCTGCACTTGTCTGTTATAGTGAATTATATTTTGAATTTACAGACAATTCAAATATTCATTAACTTTACAGCAACTTTGGTGTTTTCACTGTGTTGATATGCTGCTAAAACCTAATGCTTGTCTTAGACTGGGTGTCCCAGTGTAATAATAAGGTTGGATTTCACCACAGCAGAAGATTAGATTAACTTCATAGAGCAAATTGTCCTTGTCATGGGAAGACAGTGACCACTTCTCCTTATTGTTCTGGTGGGAATTAACAGATATATCATGTATCTAGGATATATTTGAGTCTTACTGATAGTCTTTTCCTAGACAAGCTGGGCACCTGTGTGGATGAATATTACTCTATTCTGAGGTGTAAGTATGTTCCTTAACGCTACAAGTATTCTCAGCTTGATTCCTGTTAGAGAGTGCTGATGCAACTTGCTGTTCTTTAGAGATACCCCAAAACATTCCAGAGTGAGTTCAGTTTTCATCCAGCATATTTTTAGAAGTTCAGAACCAAGTTCAGTTCTTTATTTCAAACTGCAAGTGAATCTTTGTTTTTTTTCTGACTAGGAAACACTTTAAAAAAAAAAAAAAAGAAAAAAAGAAAAAGATCATATAAAAAAAGATAAAAAGCTCTGGCTTTGTCTCTTTGATTCCTCTTTTTTGATCCCTCTGATTCTTAGGGATGCCAGCGTGATAGTTAAGGACCTTTTTTGGATGTTAAGATTCTTACATTTAAGTACAGTTGATCCTGTAGACCCAAGATTGTATCCCAGCAAGTAAGCATACAGCATGACATAGCAGATAACATGGAAAGACTGAGGATACACTGACATTCACATAAAATCCATTCAGTTCTTTTTTTTTTTTTTTTGGTTGTTTGGTATGTGTCCGTGTGTGTACATTTTTGTGCGTTGGGAGAGGCAGTGTTCCTGCCAAGTTGCTGGTGAAAAATAACTGGATGTACTTATAGAAAATAGATATCTAGGAGGAATGACAGGACATCAAGAAAGTTCTGCAAAAACCACAGTGTACAATGAAGATCTTTAAATGGATACATGTTTCCCTGTATGGCGATAATGACCACTTAACGTGATCATACCACTGAGTATGCTAAATCTTCACCTGAATGTCATGTAGTCAAAAAAGAAGAAATAAAACAATACAAACTTTAACTGAAAAATGTACTTACTTTTTTTTTCCTGATACTGTGAACTACATGCATTTTACTTTACTTTTGCATTATTACAATTTTATTTTTATTTTATTTTATTTTTTTAGACTTAAAGTGTATCTTTGAGTACACTGAATTCTAGGTTTGAATAATTGAATATCTGGACTCACTAAAAGCAGGAGAGGAACAGTGAGAACACAAGTCTCACTGTGAGTCTAGATTAAGTAATCTAAACTTCAAACAAGTAAGCAGTCTTGACACCTGTATTGTGTGATTTTTTTCTCACTCATTGTGTGAACACACAAAGGGCCTAAGCTGTTATTAAAACTTTGTTATTGACTTGCTTTTCTCTGCTACATTACGCAGAAGGACCTCCGTATACCACATTAATTTTTCTAAGTAAATTTTTACTTCACATAAATCTCATCTCCTCTCATCCTCTGTAAACTCATCTTCAAAGATGCATTCAGATCTTGACTATATTTCCCGAATGGATATGGAAGTGAGGATTCCTACTTGGTAGCGAGCCTTTCTGAATGGTATGACAGGCACAGTCCCTTTCACAATCTTATATTTTTTGAGCCTGGGAGAGTCCATTCTTGTATGTTTGTTTGCTTGCTTTAGAATAAACTGTTTTTAGATATATATTTAACTAGATTAATATGGATTGGGTTGGAGACTTTGACAGAACTTAAAGGCATAATGAAAAAGATGCTGTGATTATAGCTGAGGATAGTTAAAGTTACTGGAGAGGCGAAGGAGAAGTTTCCAACAGTAATTACATATAGAGATTAGGTCTGCAATATGAGAAAAGATAGCAGGTATAAAAGATGGGAAATGCTGGAGATGACACTTCCAGAGAGCTTTTAATCTTAAGTATCCTGAATTTTTATCTCAGAATAGCAACTTCTCGTCTGGAAAATTCCATCCCTTCTTCTTTCCCTCTCTCCCTCTCTCTTTCATTACCTTTTCCTCACTTCCCTCTCTCTCTGAGACAACAATATTTAATGTCACATTCTTTAATTCAATCCTTAAGAAACCTTAAGAAGCCAAAAGTCCTTTGTTATTCCACTTCCCCTTTCGTTTTTAGCTCAAAGCCTTGTGTGACAATGAGCAACCAAGACAATGTAAGAAGCATTTGAGCTGGAGAGTGCAGTGTGAATTGAGATCATGGCATTCCTCAGCAAATCAAAGAGGAAATGTCCTTTGCAAAGCCCAGACCAGCAGCTCAGAGACAAGAAAGCAAAAAGAAATGAGCCAGGCTGCTTAGTCTACATTCATCCTGCCTTAATTGAACACCAGTTGATGTATTTAATTTAAAAGCCTAGCTCATTTATATTTCCCTATGCTTACAAAAGAGAGTTAGATATCTCCAGAGAACAATTCAGATTTCAAATTTAAATTATTTTCTGGAGAGACATTTTGGAGTGACACTGTTCCTTAATTAGGTATTTCAGATATGTGACTAAGGTGAAAGAACTGTAGTTTTGCTATGAAGAAAAGACTTTTCAAATGTTCTTTTTTTTTCTTTGCAATATCTTTAAATGTCTTAATGATTGTCTAGCAATTTTGTTTGAATTATAACTTCCTATCATTAAGAGATGTAGACAAGCAATTTATCTCAATGACTTCTGCTTTCTCTCGAAGTAATGTGTATAATGGAAACTCAAAACAGTGTTTGATCCACATTCAGAATGTATGAACATATATTCTTGTTCACTTAGGTGGATTTAAATGTCTTTGCACAACTGGAAAAACCATTTTTGTGCTTAAAACAAAAGTTGACTTGAAGTATAAATATCTGATAAAAGAATGTTTTGATTTCTTGCCAGCCTAATGTCAAATAGGTAGAGGATATTTTGCAGAAAGTTTCTTTTGATTTTTTTTTTTTTTTAACAGATCATGGTTCTATATTCAGCAATACTAAGCAATGCTCTGAATGCTCAGATGTAATTCTACAAATTCACAATCAATTCCTTCTGGATCAAAAGTTTTAAGATATAGTCCATAAAATGTACTGTCATTAATCTGATTCTGAGTGTCTGTGAATAAGTTATTATGTGAGCATTCTTATTCAGTTATGTGCATTTGATAATGTTATATCTTCTTTGCTGAAATCAGATATTGTGCTGAGAGTAAGATGTTATACAGATATCCAGACGTAATTCACATTTTGGGGAGGAATATATGCAGCTACTGCTTGTGTTCCCACCTCTCTTTGCAGACTGGATTACAACAATAATATCTCCACCTCTTCTCAGGACTTTATTTGCTTCAGGTAAGAAGTCAACAAGGGAGAGAGAAAGATGCGGTCCCAATATTCTTTTAAATACAATGCCTGAAATTGCCTCTTTGGTTGTGCATAATATTGGTATGGCCTGCTATGGAGCTGCATGCAGATTTATTTCTTCCCATTGTCCGCACTGCTATATACTTAAATTCAGACACATTAAAAAAAAAAAAAGTCCAACAGTTTAAGATTGGCAAGACAATGAGGTATCCACTTGTATAAGCTTTGGACCAGTATAAAAGGGAAAAATCAGACTATTTAAAGATATCCACAGATAGATTCCCTTCAACTTTTCCTGAGTAAACAGTGCTGTTTACTGCACTTTTTTTTTTCCCCCCCAGATTTTGTGGCTGTAATTATACACCACACAAGCTTCTTGATTTTTTTCTCTTAATTAGCTTTCCATTAGTTCTCCGAGGACTGAAAATCTTCAGGCCAAGTCTGTGTTTGAAAACAGCTGATGAAGTAACCCTTGAAAGATAGCATTTATAGTGGAAATCACAACACTATCATAAGAAGACAGCAAGGATACTTGAAGATTCAAATATCTAACATATCTGACAGTCTTTCTTTTTTCCCTCATCTTAGCTACTACCCCTTATAGAAACTTAGGGAAGAAATATGGATGCAAAACAAATTCATATTTCTTCTTAGAAAAAGCAGGGAGCTTGTTATCAGCAGAACAGTTTCAAACACTAACATTCTGAGCTAATTACAAATGAAGATTATTGTCAGTGGATTATTTATTCTTCATAAAGACTTGCTCCTCCATTTAAAATAAATTCTGTCTGCTTCTGAAGGACAAATACAAAGTTATATGTAGGCTGCTGTATTATATTCTATCATGCAATAATTACATATGCGGTCTCTCCATGGGGGAAAAAAAAAAAAAAATACAGACCAGCCGATTTATTTAGTGATTGTCAGAGAAGCTCCAAAAAGGAGTAACAAATTATAGCTCTTGTAAACAGAATATTTGGGCTAGATATTGAGTTTAAATTGCCATGGCTGCATCTAATTCTTTGGCAGTGTGTCACTCACACCAATAGAAAAACAAGCCTCCAGGGATGGAAAGCAGGATCCAAGCCTGAGTCTTATCTCTTTCTGCTTACCACAAATTCTTGTTCTTTCTACTGTGGAAGTAGGATAGTTACAACATTAAAATACAAGTATAGAGTTCATTTTCATGGCATGCATAATCTGATCAGGTTGCTGCTAGTAAAGAATTAGTCTTGGTATCCACTCCTCTCTGGGCCATGATTTCTCTGAGCCATGCTTTGTATTTGATTGATTATAACAATCTGGTGATTATGAGACCATTTGTGTCATCTCACTGAATAAAATGAAAACTCAACAGATGCATACACATATGTAGTAAATACTTACTATACTATCCTACTATGTGATCATGTAACTGAGAAACCCGACTCAAGTTAAAAGAAAGAATGATCATTTGGGAGACTGAGGCTGTGACTCTTCTTTTTATCTAAAAATGAAAACTTTAAGACTAGTTCACTGAAATAATAGCAATCTATAATATAAAACAAATATTTTATTTCTTTTTAATGTTTTCTATCAATCTAAATTGATTTAGGTGAAATGTTGTCCCTCAAAAAATCTTGGCACTTTTAGACCTCATTCTAAAAGTGAATTAAATCTGGTTTAAACAAGTCTGCAAACTTCTAAGAAATGCAATTTCTCTTGTCTGAAACTCTTCCATTTTAAGATCACAAAAATGATACATATGGTGGTCCCCTGAAGATTGTTGTATTGATGTGCTATATAGGCTGAGTGTTCTCTATGTTAACTAATTTTTAGTTTCTCCATAAAATAGGGTTATCATGTCTAGCTTCCTGTGTAGACAGCTTGCATACCTAATAATTAATATAATTTTTCTACTGCCTTGCATTATCACTCAGCAAGAAAGCATCCTGAGAACAAATCAATACTGGGAACATCCTGAGGACTGAGATTATAGTTGCAGTCAATCTTGTAGATTATCTCAGTGGGAAGACTACTTGCTTTCTGTTTAGCAAGGTCTTGTAAACATCATCTGCAAGCTATTTCCATAAAAAGAGAAGTCTGAATCCATCCAAAGTCCCTGCTCATCCTTGCGACCAGACTTTATTACAGATATCTGCTCTGAGCTAAATCTCTGACCTGTGAGAAGACAAGTCTGCTGAAGCCCTTGGACTGCAGAGATGAAGGAAGAAACACTGCAGTTGTAAGCAGTGACAAGTTTTCAGGAATTAAGACTCTTCTTTTTAAGGATCTTTTCTTTTTCTTCTTCTTTTTTTTTTTTTTCCTTTCACAAGAGAGAACAATTCTGAAGCCTTTTCCAATTCACCATTAAGCTGCATGGTTTCCAATGGAAACATGGAGATGCAGATTTCCTACACTTCCTTCTTTCTGTAGAAGAGGAAGGGAGAAAAAATGGGGGTAGCCAGTGTAGGAGTAGGGGTGCTGAGACAGACATTTCTACCCATGCAAATCTTGTTATTTATGCAAGGTCGATAAGTATTTTTCCTATGATAGAGAGCTCTGTGTATATCATTAAAGACCTTCAGACCAAAACTCATTTTGCAAAGTCTTTCTATGGTTATATTTTCTAGATTCATGTAAGCTCTTTTGGGCATCTATCATTCTTCACTTAATTCCCTTTCTCTCTCCCTCCTGGACTGAGGAGACTGTGGAAAGGTGCTGGTACCTTATTAATAGATCTAAAGGTACTCCCTCTGTAGGAGTTGGACTTCTGTCATATTCTACCTAACAGATTTCCTGATACTCCTTTTGTTATGTTGTTCAATATTGCTGTAATTCACCAAAAATAATAGTAAAAGAACTCACGTAGGAGAAGGAAACAAATACTAGATTTTCATAGATACATTTAAACCAACTCCTTTGCTTTGTGATTTTTAATGGGATTGATCTTGAAGAGTGATACTACATGATTATATAATATTTTAAAGATTTTTCTTTTTAACTTTTCAATGGGATTATATATTTATTTAGGTAGTAAACATCGAAGCAGTGCCATGCAAATTAATATGTTGCTACTAGTAAATAAAAATTATATTATTTTCATCAGTAATGAAATACAAAGTAGAAAAGATTAAAATGAAAATTATGCAAGATAAAAGAGAGTTTATATTGTGACCGAAAGCAGAGACTGAATAGATTAGATCTCAAGGAGACACAGGAAGGATTTTGAAAAATAAAGACATAAATCTTAAAACTGGTACAAATGGGAAGTAAAGCAGAAATATTAGAATGCATGGAAAATGCAAATACTGAAACAAGCTAGGAGGAGGGATGGTCACATATACCTCTGAGAAAAAAAAAAAAGACATAGTGAAGGAGAACAAGGAATAAATAGACTATAGTTTATTTTATTAACTATAAATCTTAGAATTAGTTTCTCAGACTAATATAAGGCTCTAATGATCTCAATTTGTTCCACTGATATATTGTTCGTGTGTATGTCTATCTGTGATAGGCAAATGTAATATTGTTTAAAACACTGCTCTTCCAAACTGTTGGACCCTTTTACTCACCTAAAAAAAAAAAAAAAATTATTTCAAAATGTCTTTTTAAATATATTGCAAGGTATTATAAGGGAAAAAATAGTTTGCTCTCTTTTTTTTGGCTTATAATTAGCACTGATTTGATTTTTTTTCCATTTATTATTTTTGTTAAAATAAGATATTTTATTTTTGTCTTCATTTTGCAGTGTTTCAGAAATCTCTTGAGAATTTACATACTGACAAAAATTTGTGATGAAGAATAATCACAGTCCTCAAGAACCATGCAATAATCCCTCCCTTCAAAACTACAAAACTACTAAACTTAACATTTTTTAAAAAAATCTGAAAGAAAAAAAATATACTGAAATAAGATTTGCCAATCTATTGTAAAATGTTGCTAAAAAGAAAAAGAAGGAAACAATGTTGAAAACAGTAAAACTGAGTATATAGAGAGAAATTACAACTGAGTTAAGCAGAGATTTATGTATTGATGAAACACAGATAGCTATTAATCAACTATAGCATTCAGTATGGGAGAAAATTTTTAGTACTGTAAATGAAACGTTTTTGATTCTCTTAAAATACCCTATAATTTGTGTTTGTGAAGAAAATAAGTTTCACTGAAATCTGCTGCAACTAACTGCAGCATTACTGAATGATGCATTGTGGGTTATGAGAAGTGAGCAGGGAGGTGCCAAATGGATTCTGAAAGAAAGAGAAAAATAATCAACAAAAAGCTAATTAAATCTTGGTTCCTTTCTGAGTGTTCCTGAAGTCTGTTTGTTCAGACTATTCAACACAGAGACCTGAATATATCTAAGGTTTCTCTTTTCTTTTAGAATGTCAATATACTTTTAATATTAAAAAAAAAAGTGTTCTCGAAGCATAGAAATCTCCTTGTCTCCAAGATTTTCATCCAAGTCTAAATATCTATGTGTGACAGCTGAAAGTCTGTATTAAATTTATTTGTTCTAAACAGAAATTTATTTTATTTGAAAATAAAATGTACTAGAAAGGATAGACATTTTTCAGTTGCATAGATGTGAAAAAATGCATAACCACAAAAATAACATTTTAATGTACTTTAAAAATACTTTCTCAACATTCCAAATCATAGAAATAAACATTCAAAAATGAATACTTGCTGCTTGTCTTGATATAAACAACGACAACAACAAGATAAAACAATGCATTAAGTAATGTAGTCCCTAAATGAAATGAAATGCACTTGAAAGTTTTAGATCCACTAATGCTTCAGTAAAATGTATATTTTCTAGCTGTGCTTTCAGTGATATGGCAAATTTTTTGTCCTTCTTAATGGAACACACATGGTTACTTCATCATAATTGTACAGCAATCTAAAGGTGCAAGTTTTCTCTTGAACCACTTTTGCAGAATACATATGCAAACTAGTAATATATCCATTTTCTGATATATTTTATTTCAGAATGCACATTTCAGAAGGACAAGAAGATGTGCATGTCTAAGATATACTCATATGCATAAGTGAATATTGTGCATTAAATTTGACTATTTTTTCTTTGAAGTAGAGAACATGATTTTTTTCTTTGTGGTACTTAGACTTTTATAGATAAGCCTCTAACCACAGCAAATATTTTTCACTTTAACTTTAGGTGAGGACTTTTTTGCACTTTTAAATTTAGGTAATATAGTTGTGCATATAAATAAAGAAAAATGTAATCTATCAATCAGGAGATATTTCCTTGCTTTCTTCACACAAATAACACCATTGCTTTCCATACATTTTTGGAAAGAATAACAGACAGTGACAAAACTTTTATTTTTTCACTTAAGCCTTTTTGAGATACAATACTGCTATGCAGAAAAGCTGTAAATTCAGTCTGAATGGACATGGTAACTTCAGCATTGAATATACTAGAACAATGCTTGGGATAAAAAAGCTGACCATACAAAAGTTTTAGTCATTGCCTTTTGGCAGTTCAATGACACACATAATATGGTTACCCAGCCAAGTTAGGTTATGTGGTCCTTTTGCAAATTACCTTTTTCCAGTCATCTTCCAAACTGTCAAGAGACATTCTAAAATTAAGAAAGCCTCTTCTGATGCCTCCTCTTACCTACTGTAAGTCTCAGTATGCAATAGTAAACCTCAGTATGCAGTAAATAATATTTGGACTGTGCTGCCTTAGATTTCAGCAATTGAATCTCTGTCGACTTGCACTAGAGTGCTGAAACTTCTAATATCACTGTGGATATATCTGCCATTACGCATGTATTAGTTGGCTTCTGGATCCTGAAAGTTGCAGAATGGTGTTTTGTTTAACTCCATGCTTCATGTTTATCTGGCTTGAATGCTAAACCGGTGAACACATTTTTAGATAATTACAGCTACTGTTTCAGAAGGTTAAATCTCTCAGAAAGAAAAAAAATCAAAGGAAAACAGCTTAGTTTGCAAGCCCCCAATAACTGACAAAATAATTCTTAAATCCCAGGAAGCATTTTCAAAATGCCAAACTTTATAAATTTTGCTTTATTTCCCTAATGTTTAAAGCTTCCCTCCTCCCACTCCTAAGAAATATATCAAAAACTTAGGGCTCTTCTGATCATTTCTGACTTCAGTATTCAATCTAGCCCAAATAAAAATAAAAAAAAATAAAATTAAAAAAAAATAAAAAAATAAATAATAATAATAATAAAAAAAACCTAGGAGTTGCTGGTCCTTCATGCAGGACTGAAGCAAGCTATCTGACTTCCAAAAACCACTTTGGATCTTAGCATACTCAGAGCATAGCCTTGGTTTGTAGCAATAAATAGGGAAGAGACCCTCAGAAGTCCTATGTAGTGAAACTATCTGAGAAGAAAGTGAAGTGATATAGAGATACAAAAAGAGCAGACTGGAAACTAAAGGCAATTCTATTAGAGATTTTTTTCTTTTTAGGTCCCTTCTATCTACACCTGAAAAAAAAAAAAAAAAAAAAAAAAACTGTTCTCTCATACTGTATCAGGATAAGGAGTATATGTAGAGAAAGAGGTGTTTGTCCTGTTTTTCAGTCTCCCTCCCAAAAAAAAATCAAAAAAGAAAACAATCAAACAAACAAAAAAGGATGTTGCAGTTCTGTAGACTGGTATATTTGAGTTACCATTTCCTATATCAAGTCATTTGTATCACTTCAGGGCCCCAGAATAAGGTTTTACCAGGAGTAATTTATCTTGGCCTGCTTGGAGCTTTGTTTTAGCATATTTAGCTGAATCAACAATTTTCAAGCAACCAGAGGACAAATTGCTATTGCCTAATTCTTCTTAGTCTTGCTTAGCTTTTTGTAAGGGACCACATTTTTATAGCATTTTTGATATAGTTCTGTACCTACTGCAGGTACAGACCTATAGCTGCATACCTATATGTACTATATATGTACTATACATTTTACTATAGTAAGGTCAAGTAGCACACAGAACTGCAGACCAGTGAAGAAGCTGCAGAGTGTAATGATGCATGTTGGAAAACGTTAAAGTTTCCTCAAGAGAGCCATAAGATGAGAAATAAGAAGCCATCACCATAATCTTCCTCCTGACAAAGATCTCCAAAAACTGATGACTGACCAGAACAGAAATAGGAAAATGGCTACACATGAAGGGGTTTGTTTATATAGTTTGAGCTACATTATAAATGAGATGTATTAATCAGTTAATTAGAAGTTATCTTTATGACTGAACTAATGATAATTCTTTGATTGGAGCACAAAAAATTAATTAGACTAATAATGCATTCCTGGATTTGCATAATTTGCATATTCTTAGCCCACCTGAATTGTGCAGAGTATAAGAATGCACATGTACAAAAAAAGTTAGAAATATTTCCTAATGGAAAGAAAATGTGTGAAAATAAACCTGAAAGAATCTCAGTAGCCATTTTTTTCAGATATATAAAATATTCATGAGATTATGGGAAATAATATGTAATTAGTTGGGGGAAAAAAAGAAAAAAAAAAGAGAATATGAGAGTCTTTACCTATTGAGTATATGAGAAAATTCATGCATACTTAGACATGATTTTGGGCATGAGTGTTTAATCATATTAAAAAACTTTTAGAATGGCAACCAGAGTAAATGTGGTCTTTTCCAACTAGAACTCAAAGAATTCTGAGGAACAGCTTAATAGTAGGAAGAAAATCATGGACCTTTCCAAATCAATTTGTGTGTTGGATCTTATTTTGAAGGCCTGACAGTCTGTAAGTGTAGACAAGAACTATATGTGATTTTTAGCCTAAATATGTAGGCTGGTCTCTGAGCATACTAAATTTACTGTTATGCAAATATTGTATAGTTCGATTCTCAAAGAAGTCCCTTTCCTGAGCAAATTTAGTCATTCTGGGAATCCAGACACCCTCTATACATATTGGTGAGATAACAGGGAGCAGCATATTGCGGGGCGGGAATCATTAAAAACCTCTCAGGTGAATATTCTAACAGTGGAGACATCTACAGCAGCATTAGTCGTTTCAGGCACCCCTTAGAGTTAATGAAAAGTAATTGGTAATTTTAGAGAGTTATTTTTATCCTAAAGAGTATGTTCAAAGTAGGTAGATTAAATCTCAGTCCAGCAGACTTTTTTTTTCCTCTTTAAATGACAACGGATATCCAAAGTGACCACCTAGATGCAGAGACTTATGTTACACATGACTAAATTATTCAATATAAATCCAATTGTTTTTGACTGCCATTTTTTTCCCCATAAAAGTTTTCAACAATTTCTGAAAGGAAAGGTTTATGGGACAAATAGCATTTTGCAGGTGCAGTGCCATCAGCTGACGGGATTTCCTGTTTTTGCCTTCATGTTACATTTTTACAACATAGGGAGTTGTAATTATAGTCGTAATTGGAGTGTTAAAAAATACCTTGCTCACAGAGATGAAAACATACAACTTCATACCTGTGAAGTATTTAAAATGTAATGAAAATATGATGAACAGAATATTAGAGAAAAAATATATGTTCAAGAAAACAAACACTAAAAAGTAATACTAGCATTCTTTATACACTTTTATAAATATGCAATCAGGTAAAAAATAAATGCACACACACAGTGAGGTAGAAAGTTGCATTATCCCGAGCAAAAACACACAGATAGATTCAGATGAGGGACCATCAGAATTATCATCCTGTTTCCAACAGTAGTCATAGGTGGGAGCACATGAAAGAGAAAGAACAGGGCAAAAAGATAATATTTTGAAATATTCTAGCCTTCATGTAGTTTTAGCACAGGAGATTTCCACATAAATACTACCTACTCTGTCAGTAAAAACGGGTAACCATCACTTTCATTTATTCTAGTTTCTTTTATATTTTGTCACTAATGGCGGCTTCTGACTTCTTTTGCTGGTATTCAGGCTTTCAAAACTACTGCTATTATGGCAAGAAGGAATGTTGTCTTCATGTAAGGACAGCCATTTTAAGACCATAACCATAGTTATTTCACAGCTGCTGATTTGAAAAGACTGCCAAACATGACTGATATGAGGACAGAAAGGAGAAGACTAGAGCACACAAGGGCAAAAATGTGTGGGTGTATATGTATTTGAATAAGATGTTATAATTCCAGTGAAGGACTGTGTGTCATACTGTCTGTCAGTTTACATGATTTTACTTTTTTTTTTTTTTTAAGTGACAGTTATGCAAGGACAAAATTTTTATAAATTAAGATTTTATACGTGCATTAGCAGCACCTTTCAGGTACAAAATGAAGTAATAAAGATATAGCATCTGGTAGACTTTTGTAACATTTTCATATGTATCTTAAACCTAATTTCTTTTCTGTGTTTCACTTCAAAAGCTGTTGACGTTTTGGGGCTCTACATCAGAGCTAATAAAAGTTGAGAAAAGTGTGATTGGAGGAGACGAAGAGGGAAAGAGCAGAGGAGAGGAAAGCTGGCCACTGGCCTAACACTCCATTTAGAAAAGAGACAAAGCAACAAAATGTCTTGCATTGCTAATTTATGGCTAACTCTAAGGAAGAATTTAGGTTCATAACTGCTGTCTTATGGTACCTAAGCCATTCAGCTAATGCTTAGCATCTCAAATTCAGCTCTCGCCTGACCTCGGATGTTCCTGTGTTTCTGCCAGCACATTCTCCCAGTGTCTGAATTTCCTAGGGAATGGGGTATACTATATATAACTATAAACTGCCCAAAGATTATCTTATCGGTGAACTAGTTCAAATATTCCTGCTCAAATTGTCTTAAAGCTTTGTTGATTACACCTGCAGCATCACAACTGGGGTATTCTAGTGGAATGCCCACCAAACTGAGATTCACATAAAAAGCCTGAATGAGTTGTGTGAACATACTGTTATGTGCTTCATATTCAGGAATTACTTACCCCTTCCTGGTGTGTGGTTTAATTTTGGATAAAGATTTGGCAAAAGTCTTCAGAACGAAATCTACAGAACTGTGGGATTTGCTTTTTTAATAAATGTCCTCATCTTCTCCATATACTGAAATGAGTGTTTTACAGATATATTGTATGGACAGTTCTACTGCAAGAAGACATTCAGTGTTTTTACCTTTGTGATTCCTGTTCTGTAATCACATTGAGTCTCTCGTAGTTTGAACCTAACATTAATTTTTTGTTTGTTTATTCTTAATTGAAAGTGCATATTATACTTAAAATTGCCTCCTTTCAATTTTATATTTCAATATTCTAGGCAGGACTTTTGTAGTCTTCTCTCGGTTGTCAATCAGTCAAAACAGGGCTGTCATCTAAACTAGTTTAAATGTGAAATATAAATAAATGCATTTATTTGATTTATATTGATTTATTAATTTATTCATTGGAAAACTCCCTAATATTTTTTCAGTATCAGCCTGAAAATTTCTAGTAACTCCCTTAGAAGTTTCCAGGACTTTGAAAAGAACGAATCACAGAATCACAGAATGGTTGAGGTTGGAAGGGACCTCCAGAGATCATCTAGTCTAACCCCCCCTGCTCAGGCAGGGACACCTAGAGCACGTGGCACAGGGCTGCATCCAGGTGGGTTTGGAAGATCTCCAGAGAAGGAGAGTCCACAACCTCTCTGGGCAGCCTGTTCCAGTGCTCTGTCACCCTCACTGTTAAAAAATCTTTCCTTAAGTTCCTGTGGAACTTTTGGTGCTTCAGTTTGTGGCCATTACCTCTAGTCCTATCAGTGGCCACCACTGAAAAGAGACCAGCACCATCCTCTTCACTGCCTCCCTTGAGGTACTTGTAGACACTGATTAGATCCCCTCTCAGCATTCCCTTCTCCAGGCTGAACAGGCCCAGCTCCCTCAGCCTCTCCTCATAGGGCAGATGTTCCAGGCCCCTGATTGTCCTTGTAGCCCTGCGCTGGACTCTCTCCAGCAGCTCCACATCCCTCTTGTAATGTGGAGCCCAGAACTGGACACAATACTCCAGGTGTGACCTCACCAGGGCTGAGGAGAGGAGCAGGATCACCTCCCTCGACCTGCTGGCAACACTCTTCCTGATGCAGGCTGGGATCCCATTGGCCTTCTTGACCATGAGGGCACATTGCTGACTCTTGGTTAACTTCTTGTCAACCAAGACTCCCAAATCTCTCTTTGCGGATCTGCTTTCCAGCAGGTCAACCCCTAATCTGTCCTGGTGCCTGGAGTTACTCCTCCCCAGGTGCAGGACCCTGCACTTGTTCTTGTAGAACCTCATAAGGCTGGTCTCTGCCCAGCTCTCCTACCTGTCCAGGTCCCTCTGAACAGCAGCACAGCCTTCTGGAGTGTCGGCCACTCCTCCCAGTTTGGTATCATCTGCAAACTTGCTGAGGGTGTGCTCTGTGCCCTCATCCAAGTCATTGATGAACAAGTTGAACATCACTTGTCCCAGGACTGACTCCTGGGGGTCACCATGGCCAAAGGCTTCCAACTAGACTCAGACTCATTTATCACCACCCTCTGAATTCTCAGTCCACCTCACTGTCCACTCATCTAACCCACACTTCCTGAACTTCCCTTTGAAGCTTTGAAAGCCTTCCTGACTCAAAGTAGACAACATCCATGGCTCTCCCATCATCCAGCCAGCCAGTCATCCCATCGTAGAAGGCTATGAGAATGATGGAAGAAAATCCAGCAATCCAGCACATTTCTTCAGGAGAGAGCTCAGAAGCTCAAAGAAAGAAAAAAAAAAAAAGAAAAGAAAAAAAAAAAAAAGGTGCCCCTATTGCTTACAGGAATCCTTAGAAAAATAGAATAAAACCAAAAAAGGAGAACACGTCTTACACACTCCCAGATACCTGAATTGCAGATCATAGACATATTAGTTGTTTGGTAGTAATAGTTAGAAACATTGAAGACATGGAGAAATTAGCATAAACTCCAATAAAATGGGTAGACCCTAGTAATTATGTGTGCAGACCTGTAGTCCTGTAGTGACCAATTGCTGGTCACAGTGACCTCTGTGAGCAGTCTAGAACTTCTAGAACGTCTAATATTGTCCTCTATCTGCACTCTTTTGTTCCACATTTCACTCTAGAGTCATCTCTAGAGTCACAGACTGTTCACAAAGAGTAATTATTTGTTATTGTTATTCCTTAACTACAAGTGTCACATAACACAATTCCACAAAGTTAAACAAAACTAAAAACAAAGTAAAGAAACAGTTACTGGACCAGTAGACAACTTCTATCACCAGTGAAAAGAGCATAAATCAGCTCAGGCCAGGAGAAAGACAGAGGAGTCCTGAGACCCCGCGCTGTAGGACCAGTACAAAGCTTGTGGCCTTTTACTAATGCTAGTGTAATCATATTCACATGTTCAATTCTGCTTTTGCTGAATTCCCTGCCTCAGTAAAGATGTGAGATGCATGGTATCATAATTGTTGCTCAAGAGCTCAACTTTAGTGGCTAGCAGGGATAGAAGAGTAAATGATTTTATAAAACTAAGCTATACTCTTGATTGACACAATGATTATTCATACTTATTACTGACTGAAAATTTTGATAATGATAATTAGTAAGACCAATAAGAATATGAAAAAAAAAGAATAAAAACTCAAACTTTTTTATATTTTACACTCCAGTGATATTTCAGATTCGTCCTTTTAATGTTAAAAATGCTTTTTTCCTCCAAATATAATAAGAGAAAGAAAAAAACTCAGCTTCATGACAGTTCACTCTTACTTAAATATTTTTTTTTTCCCCCAGCAGCAATGTAAGCTGTTTTGTGTACTTTTCCTGCAGTTTGTATTCCAGACAATAAGGATTACTGAAATGGATTTTCTCGACACTACTGCATCAAAATCTTGACCCAGCTTTTGTGCTTTTTCTAACAGAAGCAAAAAGGACCTTTCACATTCCACTAAGGAAATTGCGTGTCTATAAATGTATCACTTCTGCTTCTGGGCTCTTAGCAGGACAGGTTGAACTGAATTCAGCTGGAGTAGGAAAACAGTATTTCAGATCATTACAGTTGGTTTTCAAATTGAAATGCTGTGTCACTTTGCCCTGTGTTTCATTCAATACTGGTTTACAAGTTTCTTTTTCAAAGCTAATTCTTCAACAGATAAAAATACACTGTACATTTCACTGAGAATCTCTGACCCTGCAAGACTTCTGTAATTTGCATAGAACATCATTATAATAATTGGGTCCACTGTGTCAGGCAGTGCACATAAGTGAAGTGAAAGGTGATTGTGACCACAGCACATAGTACAGATGATGGCTGAAGGAGGCTGAAAGTAAAATAACTCGTTCACTTTCATAAAAATGACCAATGGCTGAAGTTAAGGAGAGAATAAAGATTTTCTGACTGTAGATAAACTTCATGTCTAGCTGGTCCAGAAGTGTGGCTTCATGTTTGAAGTCAACACATAAAAACTGGTTTTATCTGTTTTGATTAATACTTTTTACAGGACAGGTGGCAGGAATATTCACTTAATCATGCTTATATTTGAATTTTTAAAATGTTACAGTAAACACACAAGTGCCCCCTCAGTTATTTATTTTATTCTTCAGATGCTTCATTGTCAGATTTATCACTCCATAAAATATTAAGTACCTTATGTTCATGTATGTAAACCTTTCATATCCCTCTCCATTCATTCTGTTCTATATTTTTTAAAATAAACCTTCCATATGTTTTATCTACCACACTGGTGCATAAAATTTTGTATAGAGCTATGGAAAATATTCAAGTTACTTAAATTTATAGGAAAATAAAATATCAGTAACTTTAGTCACAAAAAAAAAAAAAAAAAGAAAGTCTGATTTATTTTCTCCCTAAGATTTTGAGGAATTACAAATGAGATCTTTCATTCTGTTGTCTATTGCATTGCATCAATAAAATTATTTTTGAGCCACATTCTGCATTTTCTTTATGATATTTATAACAAAACAAAAAAGAAAGATTTTACACCACTTCCAAATAAGTAAAGAATGACAGAGGAGGATCCATTTTAGAAATAGATTATAATCTGTCATGATGTCAACTCTTTCCTTTTCCATTGGGAAATGTTATTTAGGTGTGTCTAGATGAGGGAGGAGGAAAGAAGCTCTGATTTTCTTATACCTTGAATATATTGAGACAGGTAGTTGTAGACAGAATTTCTAACATTAACAATTTATACTGAGAAGCTCAAACCAATCTGAAACCCTGAAGAGAGGGAGGCAGTTAATGTCATACCACTGCCTTGCAGATGGGCATGGAAAAAACAATCTTAAAGTATGTGAAAGTAGAACTCAGAATCAGAAGCTATTTCATACACTTTGCTGACACTTACTTTCTGTGTTAAATCTGATAGCTGTAGTTTTTCCATTAAAGGTAATAAGACTGAATTTAATTTCCAACCTAGTCTAAGAGGCTTCCAACCAAATCTCTCTTCACCCTCAAAAAAGGTGTTAGCTACTAGTTAGATACAGTGACTTTCTACTCAGTGTTTTTAGACATTATAAAACCAGTTCTATTTTTCTTCTCATCAGTTGCATATGGGGAACTCAGTGAAAGGCAAACACAGTTTTTGCATGTCCCCTTGAAGCTGGGTTTTTCCATAGAAAGCTGCAAAAGGCTGTATGCCAGGAGGTGGCTGGGAATCAGGGGCCACAAGCGAGGTATGAGCACGTGGGAGGCAGATTCACTTTTGAATCTCCTAATCCATGCACAAGAATTGTTCTTCTCAAGGAAAGTAACAAGGTATTACATGAGCTCTACTGAACTGCTATTACATGTGGATCATTTTCACTTAGAAGGTAAAAAAAGGTCTTCAGCAATAACGTGATGGAAATAGAATGGTTCCTTAAGACTTCCAGGACTTCTGGGTCACAAGACTGTAGGATTTATCTGAAGAGTTGTTTTTGTGATGGATAACCAAACTGAATAGTAATCTCTATCTATTTGTATTTAACTTTCTTTATCATCAGAATTTTTTAAGGGACCTGGTAGAATGTCTGTGATGATGGATGAATAAAAGGCTGTGACTGACTGGTTTATCTTCAGTCTTATACTTGAATGGCTGAATATGACACTGTTCTTTCTTCCCTTCCTAAGTTAAATTTTAGGATAAGCTAAGGAAATGACAAAGGATATCATTCAAAGTAGTCAACAAGAAAAAAATCTTTCTTTTTCTGAATAATCATCCCATGAAAAAAGAAAAAAAAAATCACAAAAAATGAAAATGCTGTGTCTTTGCCTATATCTCAACATTTCAAAACATACTTTGCAGATGGTCTTCCAAGTATCCTCAGCTGGTATGCTGTGTCTGACATGGGTGTTGCTCCACTGTCCCCTCTGCCTCTGGTCCACATTCTGGGCAACATCCCTTGCAGCAGCTGTAATGTTCATCAGATGGATTGGAAATGAGGTTAACAGTACCTCTCTTCTTCTGACATTCACCTATCCAATGACAGTTTTCAGGAATTTTTGTTCTGTTTCTGGACAACCAAAAAACAAATCACTTTTTTTTCGCCTTTTTTTTCCAAAGTTTTTATGTGACTTTGTGTGTACAGAAGGGTTGGACTAGATGATCTCCAAAGATCCTTTCCAACCTTAATGATTCTATGGTTCTGTGATATGCCTGCTCTTATTTATTTATTTATTTATATTTTTATTAGTGAAGCATAACCTATTACAGCACTGCCAGAACTATGGTAACTAAGATTGAAATATAAGGAGATCTGTTTTGAAGTTCCTCTTCTTAGTGAGGCAGGACAAGGCTTAAATTAAGTATTTCCTTTACATATTGTCACGAGTACTATAACATGATGATACAGAGTGGATGTTTATAACAGAGTATCTACTTTGGTGTTAAGAAATTTTTTCTGACAGAAATTTTGTCAATATTATCATGCTTTTCTGCATGAACTTGCAACTTGACCCTTAATTATATTATTAATAAACAGCACTAGCTCCAACCAGCTGTCAAGGTAAAATTAATGGAAGACATTAGCATTACAATGCAGATGCACATAGAGAAACACTTGAATATTATTTTCAAAATAAATAAACAATCAGTTCCTATTACATATTTTCAAATGGAAAATACTGGGTTTGAATGAAGATACATAATTTATTTGTCATCTTTTCACTCTCATATCCGTTAATATTACAAAATGGATGGATGAAATATTACTACATACTATGAAATGAGAATACAAAATGTATTTGAAAAAAAAAATCCCGTTTGTTTAAGTTGTAGACCCTGTGAGCCTTCTGTATACTTGGGGGTTCTCGGGGTGGCAGGACTGAGACTTATTCCAATTTTATAACATTTAAATTTAGGTGCCTGTATATTCATTAAGTGTGTAAGCTTCCATTACCATCAACTTTGTGAGACCCACAACTTTTTAGAATGACTTTTGGAAAGCTGCCAGGATATGCTGGGGCATTGCTCATCTTCCTAGACACCTATGTGGAGACATCTGAATCAGGTCCAGTGAATCCATTTAATCCCTTCATGGAAGGCCTGATAAGACTTACAGTTGGCAAAGTTTAATTTTAAAATTCATTTCGTGGTTCATTTGCACTTTATGGGCAATTTTCTCCTTAATGTAAAGTTTATATTGATTAGTGGGACTGGAATTCAGAAAGGCATCAAACACAGTGGAGGCATAAAGAAAATAATTAGATATCTTAAAGATATTCTTAAAAAGATATTCTTATTTATTATCAAAGTTAGTAACTAGCAAGATCATATGCCCCCGGACATTTGAATTAGTAGAATTAGGGTTTGTGGACCTAGGACCAAGGAGCATTGACAAAGTGTTTATAAACATAATGGGCCTTCCTTTCTTGAAGTATTTTTAAGTTATAATTTGTCTATTACTAGAGAGAAACGTGAATGAATATATTCAAAAAATCTGCAGGCACATCAGTTTAACCACTTCTTTGGACTGAAGAAGAAAAGTTAAGAATGTTATCTGGCTGAAACACCATCCAAAGACAATAGTCAAACTATCAGGTGCAGCATCTGTTCGAGACACTATATAGATCTCTTGGCTTTCTGGCTGACTTTGAATTCCATATGAAATAGGAGATTAGGTGTTGGGACACTTACAAGCCCCTTAGAACTGAAAATTTTAGCATGAAAGGCAGATTTTTGTTCTTCCTAGTTGTGAATAGCATGCATATGAATTTCTTTTCACATATTTTCAGGTAGATCTGTGTAGAGGACTCTCCATAGTTAAGAATAAAAGGGCAAGAGGACCATTCCCTTTCCCGTCTTTGTAACCAGGGCCAGTTCTGAGTCCTGTTATAACTGCCAAGACAGGCGGTAGAGAGGAAATCTCCATAATGTAGTGAAACATTTGAGCATAATCCAAGTCACAGTAATTTCGTAATATATATGGCATCTCTAATTCTTGAGGTGTGTTTATTTTGGAGAGAATTAATATTTAATCCACCTCAAGTGAAAAAAAAACATTCTATGACATGCTCCTTAAAATGAAAAATGAGTAAAGCAACCCTTAATGAAGATGCAACATGTACAATCCTTCTAAATAAATCAATAATGAGACATGAAACTAAATATGTATCTTTTGTTAGAACTTGTACTATTTAATTTAAAGAATACATGAATACATAGATCAGAATCTGTGCTACAGCTAAGGTTCTCAGGTGAAGTAAGCTGTGATAAGTCCATTGACTTCACTGAAAAATGCTGCATTGAACCAAATGAGGATCTGACGTTAGAGAAAGAAAAGCTTCCTGCTGCTTTTTTTTTTTTTTTTGGCCAAGCTGTAACAAATGAATGCAGCAATGAATGAAGAACATACACATGCATTTTAATGACTTATTAGTCCATTTTTACTATGCAGTTTTGGATTACGGGGTATGGCATCCTAATTAGAGGGCAGAACAGATGGTAAAGGCTTACTCTGTAGTGATGAGTCCATTAAAATAACCTCAGCTGCCCACTGACTATACACGCTAAGCAAGGGACATTTCATAATAGCAGAACTAATCATCCAGCCAAAATATATAGGATATTCTGTGGAGTTTTCCTGTACAGAAAAGTCAGTGTAAGCTATTTGGATTCTGCATATTTCATTTTTTCCCATTAATTTAATTTTATCATTTACCCACTTTGCAGACAAGTGTAGGATTGTTGAGTTCAAAGACAGAGGGCAGGAGTTAGTTCCTTGAGTCTATGAGAGAAGGATAAATGAATCTGCAATGTAAACCTCTTTTCCTTCTCAGAGTCAGGAGGATATCTAGAAGCTGCAGCTATGTTCCACTTTCGTTTTCCAGTAAAATAAGGTCAATTCTTTACATCTTTTATAGTTATAGGGATGCACTTCATAACACAATGCACAGAACAGCAGACAAAGAAATGTACATCTCTGAAGCAGGTTCCTCTCTGGTCTCCTATTTAGCCAATGAGTGCCAGGTTTTTTACTCTCATCAGGCTTTTCCTAGCATGTAGTGTAAGAGGGATATGGGAACTGTAACATAGTGATAAAAAGGGTCATATGCTATTATTTTGGTTTCCTGTGGTGCTCAGAAACATCCTCTTGCTGCCCTTGAGTACTTGCAATAGCCATTTCACGATTCTGTATGCCCTTAGGCCAGAAAAGTCCATTATGTTAATCTAGTGTACCTTCTTGGGGAAAAAAAAAAAAAAGGAAGAAAAAAGACTTCAGACAGATAGCCCAAAGAATCTGTAGGGAACAGTTTATTTCTCTACACTGTGCCTTGAACACTTATAAAAAGGTGCATTCACTCAAGCAGAATTTATGGCTTTCTGCAAAAAAATACTGGATGAAATTATGCCTTCTATAAAGTGTGGATGGTCTGAATAGCTTAGATAGTAGGCTGGTTATGGTTCTTTCTCAGGAAAAAATAACAATAATTATAATAATTGCAACTATGATAACAAACCTTCCTGAAACTACTAGTCCATGACGTGCAAAACAGAAATCATCTGACATGGCTAAATTTCAGACATGGACACAGGAGTGCTTTTTAGCTCTGAGGTCTAAGTGTACCCATTAGCCATGTCACAACAGCTTACCAGCAGTTACCTGAAAATGAACAAACTTACTGAAGTGGGTTTCATTTGGAAAAAAATCCCTAGGCAGGAGCTGCAGAGTATTCTGGTCTTCCAATCAACTCTCCTAAAACATAAATAAATAATATATGATTTATATGTATGCATCATATTTACATGTATGCATCTACTTATATATCATATCATTGATAACTTATAATATTAAGCCATTGTGCTATTATGTATAAAAAAATGAGGGTCTTTTAATGCGGTGATGGACTGCTTAAATTTATATTCAGTCTTTCTGTTGCATCTGGCTTTATTTATCATTTTATGTCTGCAACAGTATTAATTTAATGTGATTGTCTGAAATGTTAAAATACATGCAGAAATTAGTTACTGTGAAAAAAGGCTTTTTAATTTTCAGTTTTATGGTAAATTGTAAGTAATGCTAGGTATGTACGTCTATATTAACAATACTTTAATTATAAATAGTTGTGTTGCATCACTGTTTAATCACCAGCAAAATAAGCAGACTAAATAACTGTAGAAGATTTAATAGAAGACAGAAGATGGAAAAGAATTGTCAGACACCATTTCATACATCAATACAGTGCTGGGAACATTAAATATATAGAGAGATACATATGCTATTAATGCTATTGATCAGGGTATATGTTATCCTGATGCAAAAATTGTATATAGGAAATAAAAAATGGTGTTTTATCTTTCAGACCCAGGCTCAAGATGCCTTGATAGAAAAAGGTGAAAATGTTAAAAACAAACAAACAAACAAACAAACAACAACAAAAAACCCTTCATGTTTTCTAACATAATTTTAGAGAAGTAAATTGTTTTTGGAATACCAGACTATTGTTTGATTGGAAAATTCAAGGGCAAGTTATGTGCTTAAGGTTAGTGGAACTGTACTTTGACATGAACTATTTAATATTGGGAATGATATGGATTACTTCAGAAAAACCCTACCTGGTAAGATTGTCCAGAAATGAAATCCAGACTTCATTATAACAGCATGTACTGAGTATAGAATGACAGTCATAACCCCATTGAACTTCTCCAAATAATGCAGTACAGTAACATAGATGTCAGGCAATATCAATTATTTAATATAGCTTATTGTCAAGCCTTACATTGCTCCAGTGTGGGCTGAAACCTCCAGGTTTACCCTGAAAAAATATAAGCACCAAGTCTGTAGTTAATGAAAGAAGTAAATAACGAAGCCTAACCGGTAGTGATCAGGCCCTGAAGCCAATAAATCTCTCATACTTCTTTATATTAGGCAGGCAAAATTTACTTAAGCATTTTCTGCATGTTGATCATCTACTTCAGGTTTTGGAATGCTTGTGCTGGTTTTACTAAATGACAAATAAGATTTTTAAAATATGCTTCTGAGGACAATATTCTGTGCTTCGTTTTCTAAGGAAAGTGCGAGTGAGGTTGCAAATGCAAATTCAAAACAGCAACATTCACATACCAGTGTTTATCACTCAGCAGCTGGAATTGATTCAAATATGCTAATGTACTTTAACATTTCCCTGTAGAATAGTACTAAAAAGCTTCTACAAATTACTTTGTTTCCTTTGTTTCCTGCTTTTTTATACTGGAGCTGCACTTTTTTTTTTTTTTTTAAATAGAGTTTCTTGTTTTATTCATCTACAGAAAATATTATGGACCAGCTTCTCCACAGGTGCAAACAAGTCTATCTGTGTCGAACTCAATGGAGTGCTGGCAAAATACAGCAGTGGTAAATATGCAAAACCTTGCAGAGGTCTGTTCCTAAATCAACAGGCTTATTACTTATTATCTTTACTTCATTAGCACCCATCATTGTAAATAAAGAATGGTGTTGTGTGAGCAGAGTTAGCTGCAGGTGGGCATATCAAGGAGGAAAATAGTCTTTGAGAGTGATTTCCTAGTGAGAAAGAAGTCCTGTTGCTTATAAGTGTCGATAAAAACTGGTATAAATTCAGCTACAGAAATAGGAATTGAAAGGAGCACATGAGTCTTCATATGAAACTTAGAATGAAGCAAAAATGACAATATCTGCAAATAATTGATATGCAGGGAAAACTATGCCATTTTGATCAGCTCGGTATAAAAAGCAGGATGTTGTTCTCCCGCTCCCGGAGAAACATTGAATGACAAGCGAAATAGTGAGCATTTACTTCCTTGTTCTGCCTACAAAAGGGTATTTCTAGGGATCTGCTTTAAATGTCATTGGCAAAGCTAGACTGATAAGCATATTGTTAGAATGAAGCAATATGAATGAAGCAATTCCTCCTTAAAGGAGGAATATCACATTGATGACACTTAAAACAAGATCATATGTGTGGCCCACAGGCATATCATGTCTCATTCCTAAAATACTTAACAAGCATTTGATATTGTGACTTAAAACAGTGCCTTAGACTATGTATAGTAACACCTGAGCACTTGTCAGAAAGCCTGCAATCCTGGACTTCTAGACTTTGTGGAATGACTGCTATTTACTCAGTGTTTGTATACTGCATTGTATACTGCAATCTATATGTATACTGCAAATTTTTATCTAAGTGAATGTCTACTATCCTCTAATTCAAAAATAGCATGGATTGCTTCAAAAAAAAAAAAAAAACAATATAACACAGTTGTGCTAGCACCACCTCTGACAATACTGATTTCAAGTGAAAAATGAGTTTGAATGAAAAACCGCATAAAGCAGATGAAGTGAGGTCCGAGAGTCATGCAAACAAATACATAACAGCTGTGCACAATAGAAGTTGAAGTTTCTAATTATCAGAAAAGCTTCTGGAACAGTTTATTATAATGGAAGGAGAATAATATGACCAGGGCACAGAGATGGATTAGCAGCAAGACAGTTGAGTTTTTGATCTTTAACTAATTCTTGACATACATGTTTAATAAGTCACATTTTCTCCAAATTTACAGAATTGACTGTAAGCTGGGCAAAAGTACTTCAGTTCTGTGCAGCAATGAGTCAATGACTAACAAGTCATCAACTTATTATGAACAGACTCCCAAACCACCTTTTATCTTTTTCCGACTTTGTAGATGATTCTAGTGTCCAGATCTCTGGATCACAATCGTTAACAGCTCTTTTAGCTTCACACGGCATTTAGGTGTCCTCTCTGTCATAAAAAGAACTCCAGATTCCCCTTTTCGTCTATGTTAATTTATCTGCATGATGAAATCCTTTCTGTGGACAAAAAGTGCATGCAGGATCTGGCAATCTCAAGAACATACAAAGTTGTCTGGTTGGGCAGGTAGGGCGTATGAGTGCATCAGTAAAGAGAGAGAGTGAGAGAGAGAGAGAGAGAGACAAAGAGACAGAGAGTGTGTAAATGCTATTCATGAACTTTTTAAATTGGGGCCATTAAATGGTAACTATTTTACTGTTCTTTATTGTAAAAAAAGGTATTGTTTTACTTGCCTACCCTCTTTAAAAGATCCCACATCTGTTCCTTTTCACTGGCTCTGTATTTCCCTCAAAGTCTCATTGAAGCTTCTGCCTTTCCCACTCTCCTTCACCTCCAGGATTATAGTTAAAAAAACCATAAAACTTCATAAAAAGCATGAAGGAAAAATGTTAGACTTTTTAAAAAACATTTTTAATGTATTACAAGTTGTACTCCCAAGGCAAAATAATAAATTTGTAGTCAAAATGCCTGTTGAGACTGGCATGTTTAGACTTCACTCTAAATTAATATTTGTCTAATGTGCTAATATAGTGCTAGCTCTTTACGAAGGCGTGAATTTTTCCCAGCATGACTGATACTTCTCCCCAGATGCCTAACTAGTCTTATCTATCCGACATCCATACACTGTTTGTACGTAACTGTTTATGATCATAAGTATAAAGCTTTGGAGCAGAAGTGACCACTTGATTGTTTTAGCCGTTTTTGCTATGAAATTTTTTTCTGGGTAAAGATCATTGACTCTTACCTCCAGTGGATGTCTTTCAATGTTTGAATGTAATGTTTTATGCAAAGGAAGATGGGAAATGGAGTTTGCCTTATTTAAAAGGAATAAATGACTGAATAAAATGACTCTTAAAAATAAATGACTCTGAATAAAAGATCCTCTGGAAAAAAAAAAAAAAAAAAGGATTCTAATTTGGGCAGAAGTCTTTCTGACTTACTCATGTTTACTTCAATTAATTAGAATATTCATATACTATCAGATTCAGCTTTCTTTACTGTCAATGGAAAAAAAGAATCTATTGATTTCAGCAGAAATAAGCTAATCATAGATTTTTGCATGGTAAGTGAAGTTACTCCATCTGAGCGGAATATGAGAGTAGTATCATAGATCTTGGAAAAATCAGATTTACATTGTACTGTAGGGAGGACTTTTTTTTTCCTGGTTGGTTTTGTTTTTATGAGGGAGGCAAACTATATTAGTCTAGATATGAAGACCTAAAGTGTCAACAGAATTCACATGACCGTAAGCCACTGGTTACATACAAGAATTTCATGACCCACACCAATTCCCATAGAAGTTCTTAGAGACTTAACTTTAATAAAAGATTAAGCTTTTCTATATTTGTAGAAAATGAGAATAAGAAAAATAAATAAAAGAAAGAAGTCCATGCAAGCAAACAAACAAAAACAGAAGTCTAGTTTATTTTGAAAAGCACATTTTCATTATACTGGTTATTTACCTGTCATGCATTTGAGTTCATTGGAGTTGATGGGTTTATTTTTTGCTGTCTTATACTCAAGCATCAATGAAATAAGAATATCAGCTCAGCATCCTCTAGTATTACTTTTCAAGGGCCTGTTGTCTTAGCAAAGTTCATATCTGCAGTTTGCAAAATGTTACCGTAATACCTAGACAGAAATTATTGTTATTATTGTCCTTCTATTCATGCTATTCAATTTAAAGCATGAATTACCATATTTTTCAATTTTTATGTCATTTTTATTGCCCATTCTGCAAAACAGAAGAATGATGAAGCATGATGAAGCACTCTCCCTCAGTTAGTTCCTTATTTTATAGCTACCGTTCCTATTCATCCTTTATATAATTAATGAAAAAATATCTATTATAAAATCCAGTAATACTTACAGTCTTCCTCTCTATTCTTTTATGTGGAACATGCCAGTTCTATTTGTCTCTTGTAGTCTATAATTCTGAAAGATAGCCAGTTACTGCCACCTATATCATATTTCCTGTATCAGTCTCCAGCCAACCTGAAGTACAATACAACAAGTAGGACCCTGTGGACAGGGTCCCGTGTCCTATATTTTGTCCTTATTTATTTATTATTACACAGCTTTTGATATATCTCATGCAGATAGGATGATCCTTATTCCATCAATAAGAACTAAAGTTCAGAGTCATTCTTTGACATCTGAGTGGTTGCCATGCAATTAGTGGCTACAGTCCCTAATCACAGAGGTCAAGGTGGCAAGGCCAGGCACCTCTGACAAGAGAAGAAAGGAAGAAAGAGCTGAGTTGGACTTCTCTTTTCTTTTTTTTTCTTTTTTTTTCTTTTTTTTTCTTTTTTTTTTACTTTTTTTTTTTTTCATTTATGACTAATATCTTATGCTACTTGGCCCCTCATGAAAGGAGGATGTCTTTTTCTTCAACGCTGTTTATCTTAGTTTTGGTTTTACCAGTTACCCTTTTGTGTGTTTGGCAGGATACTCTACAATTTTCAGTTCTATGTTTTTATCTTGTTTTGCTGTTTATCTTCCAATTTCTCGTGTTTGGGTTGCCATAGACCTGTTTTCCCGTACTTACTTAGTTCAACAAAATCAGTCCTCATTTGCTGCTTTGGTGGTCTGATTGCTCAGACCTATATGTTATGTCTTCCTATTGCCAACAAAATCTTACAAATTATTTACATGCTGCTTCTGATTACACTATTTTAGTGTTCTCCTATTCAGCTTCAAAGCAAGCTGGATCCTGAAGCAGCCTACATTTGACAAATACGGCATTATGTCCCAGTGTAGTCATTGAAATTGATATTATGAACCCTTGTAATTGGTACCTAAACAGCTTTCTTTTTTCCAGATGCCTATATGTAGACATATGGATATGTTAATAGCCGTGCTGAATCATGAAAACAGACGTTAAGCAGACAAATGAACAGCCACAGGTGACAGCTGACTTTGAATTTGAGGAAGAGACTAGCAACAGATAGGATATAGAGGAAGAAGAATAAAACTGTTCCCAAAAGAGCAGTTTCAAAACATGAAAAATTCTACTAGCTCTCAATTTATATTCACTCTGCTGAATAAAAATGAAATGTGGAGGAGAGAAAAAGAAATAGATGCATCTAATCTAAGAGATGTTTTTTTTTCTGCCTTACATAATCAATAGCAGCACCATGAATGCCATCGAGAATGGAAAACTGTTATTACTTCCCTCTTTTCTCCAGCTTCCCATATTTTCAAACTGCAGAACTATTTCCTTTTTTGCCTTGTCCTACTAGTTCATCCCCAACATGCAAAATGTTTTTTACTTTGATGTTTGCCAATGGCTAAGTGTATTTTAGCTATATAAGTATTCTCTTAAAAAAATGTTTTCTCATTCTGCATGTCTGGTTTCTCCAGAATATTTACTCTTCCTTCTTTTACCCTATTGCAACCGCTAATCTCACAGCTAGTGTCAGTGTTTACTTTCTACAGGCTGTCATTTCTGTATTGTGTATAAGAAACTTTTAGTTAAATCTATTCATCCATTCATTGGATTCCACCTACAAGTGTGATTAGAAAATTACCTCTTCATAGCAAATGTTTGCCTGCTGTTTTTCTATACAATTTTAACAGTTTTCTGTACATCATGATGTTGTATTTTTCATTAGCATTTTCCTTCCTTTACATTTTTTTTCCCTCTGCCAGGAATATGATAGTGAATTGTGTTTGCATTCAGGAAGAAAAGCTCATTACACCTGCTAAAGTGTAATAATATTGAGACTATGCCCCACAGTTTCTAATTTCTGTATTTTTTGAGCTATCCATTCTGTTGAGGGAACGATTTGTTGTACACAGGCTAGAGACTTCACATCGAGTGAAAAGGCTTGGGGCTGTGAGTAAAGTTATCTAGTAATTCTTTAGCAAGTATTATATTTTTCTTTTTTTAGATACAAAAGGTCAACCTGATCAAGTCTATCCCTTTTTCAGGGGAAAGATAGGATTTAGTCTTATTAATATTTCATTATATTTAGGAACAATGTGATGTATTATATTGCATGCATTTAAATAGTCCTTTTTCTTTCTTGTAATTTGATTGTATGTAAAGAAACTATAGAACTGCAAAATGTTTGATGAATATCAATATACCAAAACACTTACAGCTCTAAAGCACCAAAATATTCATAAACTTTGCCCCACCATGATGAAAAATCTTAGGCAAACAAAACCAAAGGGAATATTTGAAATCTTAATTTTTTTTTTCATTTCAAAGCATTCTATTTTAAGGTGACAAAAAACCAAAAACATCAAACAAAGAATTAAAATCTTTGAAAGCAAACTCAGACTGTTTAATTCCTCGTAACACAGGACACTGTGGTTAAATCAATATCGAATTTTAGTGCTATTGTTTCCATTTTTTTTTAATCAGTTATAGTTCCAGTGAACTCAATTTCCCCTTATACATTTTCTGTTCACAGCTTAACTGATCTATGATTCAATTGCTCAGGCACAGAAGAATATATTTCAGCCTTCTCCAGAGATGTAAAGTGTAATTATTCCTCCAAAGGTGCAGAATTTTTAATATAATAAATTCTAATTTTAATAAATTGTGGTAGGACCCATAGAGAGCTTCAATTCCTCTGTCAATCCTTTCTTCCATTTTCTTGCATTTGGATTTCTTTGCATCACCGTAAGTTTCAATCTTTATTAATTTACTGTCATACAAAAGAGAAAGGAGGAAAAGAGGTCTTCTTGCGTGCTTATTTTTGCATCTCTTACAAAGACTTGAGTGGAAAAAATGAGTATTCAGAAAAGTAGCAATAGTAAACTGAGGATATTTTGCATTAAAAAAAAAATTACTAGTGTGAATTGAGATAGTAAAGATTGACAATTTTCTGCTCTTTTAAGATATAGGTGAAAGAGTCTAGGATGCACCTAAATGTCTTAATACTTTAACAGAAACAACATCTCTAATATTCAGAATTCAGAAAAGAGTTGAAAAAAGCCTTAAAGATTAGCAGATTGTAGCTACATATATAATTGTTAAACAACTTTATGCAATTAAACTTCAAATTAGGCTAAAGCTGAGTGACTATGCAATGGTTCACTCCTTTTTATGAAGATAAATCTGTGAGCGTATCTCCTTGGCTAATTATGCTTACAAGGACTGGTCTGGGAACTGCATCAAATAATCCACATCTCATATCTTAATCATTAACATCTGGAAAGCAGGTGTGAAATCATCTGGCTTCCTTTTGCAATGCTGAAGGTCCACATTAACATTCGTCAAGGAAATGTGCTTCGTCAAGGAAATTTTAGCCTGTGCTTCACTGCACAAGTTTAGGCACAGAAATTCCATGAAGTTTGCTTAATATTTAAAATTGCTATGTTCATATAATCGCTCACCAAGTAGCATAAGAAGTTTTCTTGTACAATTTTACAGATTACTAATTAAAAACTTATATGCACATCTTTGGTGATATCATATAATTCATTTTTATCGCATTTTTTTAATGTCTAAAAAGAGTGATTTCATAATTTAGAATTTAGAACATATGGCCCAATTAATGTTATAAATTAAGTAACTCATAGGATAATCGCGGCGTATGAAGAAATCATAGACTTTGGTGTGATGAAACCAAAGACCTTTATTTAGAGTTAAATGCAACTTATATAGCTTCCAACAGCTATATAAGGCCCCTGCCCTGCCCGGCAGTATGCGAAGCCCACCCACCCAGTCAGCCAATCAACTAGATGGCCAATCAACTAGATGGCCGATCACGCGCTGATCGTGTGAGAGGCCGTTGAATGAGCTTCTTGATCATGCACTGGCCATGTGGCTGCAGCTCCCCGCCTTTCCCACTCAGTGCCCCCATCTGCCGCCCAGCCATTCTTTGCTACTGACCTTAGACTGAGCACCACAGATAATGGCTAGAAGAGAGAAATGATATTTTTTTCCTGTTCTAGATAATTCTGTGGGATTCTTGCAAGATATTTTTATTTGTTCTTATGATGGTGAAAGTGGAAGGGAAGACTTTTTATATATAGAACTTCTGGTGTCTGTCTGATGATCATTTTTCATGAAAATGTTGGAAAAAGTCTTGTCCACTTTAACCAGGAACATTTTTCTATAACTCTTAGTATGTTCAGATTAATGTGTGATTCAACCATCTAAGATAGGAGACCTTTAAAATAAATGGACTCAGCTTCTTCTGAAAGGAGTTTCTTTTCACACTTTCAAAAATCTGCTAGATTCTATAGAAACTAAATAGAAAAATTTAAGTCATTCAGAGCAATGTGAGTAGTCAATTAGATTGGGTGACCTCCACTGCTTCCTGGATTGCATTAACTCTTTTGATGAAATATCCCAGTTCATTAATCCAGTGTATTCTAGCACCTGGTATTTCTCAGACATTCCTATGTGTATGGCATGGATGCTACAGGATCTGTCTGGGATATGCATACTTTTGGACTGACCCCTGCAGAATAAGTAAGATATCAAAGAGCATCTAAAATGTCAGGACAAACTAAAATTTCAGTAACTGGACTGCATCCTGGATGCTCGTAGCCTATAGCTGCTCTCTGGTCACCTAGTGCTTGATTCAAGTGCCAAAACATTATAGTCTTGTGCTGTTTGAGATGCCCTAGAACATGTATCCAAGAATTTTGCATGAAGCTGGCAGATTAGACATAAGAGCTGTAAGAAATCCTAACCCTTATGGATGAAAAACTAGATGCCAGGCTAAGCATCTCAAATATTAGATCCCCTTCTGGAAATCTTAATAGCACAGTCTAAGATCATAGTTGTCATCAAGGGTCCATCTGTGTATAAGAATATAAATTAAATTAATCTGCCAATGAAGACTTTTAAAATTCATGTTCATGCAAACTGGGGCTGTAGCAAAAATAAAACTTAATAACTGATATACCACCACAGGGATTAGCATAAACCAGTCAGTTCTGGAGAATCAAATCTCATTCTCACATTAGTCCAAATTCACAATTCATGTCATGTCAATCCATGGAGTGACTTTTATTTAAAAGTGACGAAACACTGGTGAAACATTCCAAAATGGTTTTCAAAAGTACCCTCTAGAACTTTGATTACAAACCTGGCTGAAACATGGCTGAAAAAAAAAGATGTTTCTTTACACATTAAATCATTTTGTACATTTTGTACTTTATGTTTTTTCCCTTTTTTTCCCTTTTTTTTTTTTTAGGAAAAGAGCAGAGGAATATGTTAGATATTAATTTTGGTATTAATCAGTTGCATTTCTAGTTTCTTAAATTGATACATAGAAATCTATATCTTTAGACAAACTATAAAAAAGATTTCTTTGGGAGTTCCTTTTCCTCAGGTATATCAAACCCTTAACTGCAGCATGTGTCTTGGCAATGCTCCAGCAGGGCAAAAGTTATGTCTCAGAGACAGTTGTAGGCAATACCAGCTGTCAAGCTGGATTAATAGCTGAGTTCCAAACTATTTTAAAATGAAGCAAAATTTAATAGTTCCTTCCATCTTTCTGAGAACCTGTATAAGGATCTATTCACCTTCCCATATCCAACTTACTGTGGCCTTTTTTATTCTTGTTTCTATCACAGACCGCACATCCCCAGATTAGAACACAGTCTGAAAGAAAGGTTGACTTCTATGAAAGAAAGTTGGCTGTCTTTTGCAATTGTCTACCAGAACAAACACACAAACAAACAAGCAAGCAAACTCAGACCGTGTTCAGTTACCGTGGAGCACTGCTGGACAGTAATTTGATGAGACTTTTAGACAGCTTAGTGTTCGATGATGATTAACTGTCTTTATGGTGTTGGCAAATACTTGACTATGTTTGGGATAGTAGGGGAGTTGAAAAACTGAACATATTTAGACTAGTAAAACCAAAATGAGCAAGTTGTTAGTTAAATCTAAGCAGTTTAGAATAATATTATAGCAATGTAGGGTGGCAATTACAGAGCATTTCTTTAACATCAGGGAAAAGGAACAGAACTAAAGTAAAACATATTCACTGAATCAATGTACAATTTTGGCACCATTATTGCTCTCTAGCCAACACATGTTGATTCCACTTGTAACTTATCTTCTCCATTTGTAAAGTAGCCCAATATATTTTTTCAATGGTTGATTTCAAGAAAAGAGAGATGGCACAGCTTGCTAATGTCACTGAGTCACTGGGCTCTTAAGAAAGTTATAGCTAAAGCTTGCTGTTTAGAAGTACAAGCTCCAGCAAATTTTTAGCTTTAATAGATGCACCTTTCAAGAAGTGTTCACAAAAAAAAAAAAAAAAAAAAAAAAAAAAAAGTCCTACTATTGTCTAAATACTAAAAAGTCCACAAGCAGAGAACTTGGATAAAAACGTGCCCTGGATTCTACCCTTTCCTATCTGTAGAAATTAAGATTTTCTGAGAATGTCAAGATCTCTACTAAAACACCGGATGAGGGAACAGAAAGAACCAATAGTTTGTAGGCTAGTTAATCCAGACTTAACAGCATGTCCATTGATCATACAGGGTTCAGAATTCAGAAAAGGATGTTTTCTGCACTTAATTCATGTAGCATTGACACCAATTCATGATGTTGAATGTTAAATGTTAAAAATTGAAAACACTTTTTTTAAAAAAAATAATAATTGAGAAATAAACACATCGAGTGTGTTTGTTTACACAGCAAGTAGTGAATTGTTTTACTAATGGTGTGTTTTTTTCCCAATTTTCTATCCTAAATTTAAAATGATATTAGTTTTTCTTTATAAGCACTTATCCTTTTCCTAATCAAAACAAAATGCAGATACGAATTCTTGCCTTTGTATTTTCTCCGTATCTGCAGCAATTGCATAACTAAACTTGAATTATAATACTACATTTTCAAGAATTCAATTTCTTACTTATCCTTTTTGTCATTGGGAGAAAAACATGTCATTTTAAACATACTTTGCAAATATCTGCTGAGAACAGCAAGGTAAATGAGACGTACATAAAACTGAACTTAATGAAATCCCAGAGTCTGAACTCAACACATGCCAGTGTCATTGCATTTTGTTCTCTTAGAGTTCTCTAATTTAGAGCTTGTTTGCAGTACCTTCCACCTTCTCCTGACAAATTATTACCTCCTCTGATTTGCCATTATGGTCATAGAAATAACACTTCTATAAATCTAACACTTTCACTTTTGGCGTAGTTCCAAAACTGTTTTATTTTTAACGTGGAAGAAGTAGACAGAAAAAGGAATGGAGCTAATATGTTTCCTGATGAATGACATAGCATTTCCTTTCTTGTTCCTGAAATGACCAATGTTACCCCTTCTCTGAGAGCTATGAGCAAATATTTACTTCTAGTTCCAGACCAAGGAAAAGGTTCTCCTTTGTGTGTGTGTGTGCTTGTTTTCTTCTGTTTATATATAAACTATAAATCTATCCAGCTAGCTTGAGGAGATCCGAATATCTAAGAGGGCTTGTGACCAATAGTCAGAAATATTTGACGGAATGAAGAAAGAGGGAGAGTTTCAGCAAGAGTCTATGAACTTGTTGAAAATCATAAAGTCTGTGAACACTTCTACCTAGAGAGGATACAGTTACCTTTCATGTAATGTGGGTAAAACACCACTGCCAAGTATTCATGTAGGTATGTAGGGTTTTGATGAAATTTTTCGAACAAAGATGTTTGAGTAGTTTAGTTAAAACTACAAAATTTATGGGAAATATGCTGAGCATTTCTAAGAGATATTCAGGATGTAATGCTGCACCATTCAGTCATTAAAGCTAGGAGGCAAAAGTCTTTGAGACAAAGGTGTTTGGAAAGATATCTTAGGCCATTTGTGAGTACTCTTTACCTGCAATTTACTATTTAAAAAACAGTAGCAGAAAACAGAGAAAAGGAAACAAAATATGTATAAAACAATACTGCTGTTTAATTTAAGATTTTCCTGTTATTCCTCCTACTTGTCTACCCTGGACTCAATCTGAAACTTTGGCAGCCTCAACTCCTCAGATATGTAATCACATCTCACCACATGGACCTGATGGATTGGTAATAGACCATTAAATCATAATGGATTTGGGGAAGATTTTTTTTTCTTTTTAGATGGAAATTATGTTTCACCAGGTAGTATGTCTTTATTTAAATCTGACACTTTAGCATCTGTAAATTACTTTCCAAATAGCTGAACATATTTTTGTTGATACAGTCAATGTCAATCAACATATTCTTACCGCATACTGCTTTTCCTAAATAATTTGTCTCAGAGATGGGAAGACTGTCCCCAGGTTTCAATTGTACCTAAAGACTCTAAATCATTTAAGATTTTTTGGACTTCAAATATAAAATAAACAAAAAAAAATCCTCTGAGTAAATTAGTATACAGGAAACATTTAATTACTTTCATATGCAAAATAAATATTGCTTCAACTTAAAAAATGTTACAGAGCATTCAGCGAGATGGTATACCTGAGTCTGCAAGAGTTTTTAAAAGGAATTCTGAATATTTATTCTATTTTAATAAAAATGAATAACTATTGCTTGAGGCACTCTTCCCAGATATTCCTTGATAAGAAGAAAGGTTTATTTCTTTTTTTTGAAACAATTTGCCTCCTTGAAATAGCATTTTACTATGCTATCACATAGTGAGAGCAATGACTTAAGGGCTCAAACAATTGCTTAAAGAGAAATATGTGAGTACCTGCATTTTCAGGATAAAATCTCTGTTAAAACAAATATTCCACTTGTTAAAAGTGAGCCAAGGCTGATATGCTCACTGGTAGATACTAGCTCATTGATTGACATTTCAGGGTAAACTCCCTGTAAGTTTGCTCATAAGCACCAAGATAACCACTGGATGGAGGAAGTCAGGGGAGGTGAAACTCCACAGGCCAAGAACAACTACTTGTTTATAAATTTAAGCTCAAAAAATTTTATTCATTCCTGATGAAAGTGCTGTGGGCATCTCACTAAAGAAGGTCCCTAGACCTTCTGAACACAGCCTGCTGATATGTCACCTGTTACAAAAGCAAGAAAGAACTTAACAAGAGTAGGAGAGGCAGAGTTCTCTACAAGTAGAGAGGCAGAGTTCAGAGATTCAGACTTCTGGTGGTCCACAGATACCATGATATATGGATTCTGGTTTCAGTACAAAGTGTGTTGCACAAAATACCTCTCATCTCTTAATAGTAATGTAGATAGGTGCATGGGTAGCCATGGGTGTTTGATACTATTATGCTTTAAACTATTACAAACATTATCTTGATCTAATGCGCACTATAAGACACAAAGTAGAATGTCTCTAAATTCAGCCTGTGTCAAGTTAATCTTTTCTTCAATACCATTTTCTTCAATACCAACTGTATCATGCCATCTTCTGACACTGTGAATGCATTAATTCCAATGTATACTCAGGTCCACCTTCTCTGCATATATTTTATGTTTTCTGGTGAAAACATAAAATTTTCCGATAGCTTTGACAGATGTGAAGGGTGAGAAAAGGTAGTATTTTCTGCACGAACGTGCTTGCTTTATTTTTTGATATAGCAAGTGAAGATGGAGTGCCCAATTGAGAAGATCAAGGTTCAGTGTGAGATTGAGTTTTCAAAAGAGCAAACATCATTTCCCACTAGAGTTCAGAGAGAAGTGTGGAAATATAACAAGTTTGGTTAGGTCTGGAGTATTTCTCAGCCTGCTAGGAAACCCTAATTTAATCTGGATCAAGCTGCTTAGCTGAATTCAGGCTCTTATTCTCTGCAGTAGGTTTAACCAAACTCAAAAGCAAAACAGGACTGATATTGATTATTAATGCTAGGGATTTAACCCATGAATTATTCTGTCATTTAGTACCAAATAATTTCAGGCCTTCTTCTCCTTAAAATGGACCTCTGCTTCAATATGCATCACTTTTGTTTTGTTACTAGCATGATTGCACATTTCATGGTCATTGTGATATTTTTTTTCTGTGCTGCCAATGCATTTACCTTTAAGTATGGCTCTGAAATCTCAGCCAACGTGAATACGATATGCAGTGTGCCAAAGCAGCATGAAATTGCAGGAAATATAAAATGCTCTTTTTCTGCTATATAACTGTAAGACAGGCTACATTTTTAAAGGCACCATTAGAAGGATCTCATGAGCAGTTTTGGGATAGAGAACACCAAACACATTGTGTCCCATTTTCTCCTTTTGTTTCATTATTCTGTGAGATACAGAACTCAAATTAGCACTGAACAGCCTGGTAGTGCAGTTTTAGAACCACCCCTGAGAAGCAGCTTCCCAAACTGTTTCACTTTTTTTTTCTATCAGTCAGCTATAGCATTGTTAAGCAAAATACAGTGTCCTGGGTGTTCTAAGATCTGTCCTCTGTAAACTGGGAACCAAAATGCTATTAAACACTGCCTCCAAGGGTGTTCTTCTAGAGTTGTATTTATTCAACAGCTTATTTTATTTTATTTTATTTTATTTTATTTTATTTTATTTTTTTATTTGGAAATTCTTTTTATCCATTCACTACAATATTTTAAAAGCAAATTCTTCTGTTTGAAAATGAGTTCATTTCTATGTTTCTGTGTGTGTGGATGAAAGACCAAGGAAGTTGTGTATCCTTCCACCAACACTTTTCCTTCATCTTGAAGCTGATGACTCACGCTTTCACTGTTTGGCAGAACGAGTCAGCTCCAGTCTACCAAAGAGCGATGGAGAGGCCAGCGACCTCCTGGGTCTGGACCTCCTGCATCTGGACCTGTGGAGTCATGGAACATTTTGTGCAGCCGTGGGGAAACACAGGCAGCTGCCCACACTGGAGCCCAATGGGAAGTGTGTAATCCTTCAGGGAGCTGTGCGTCCTGATTGCAATAACCAGCTCAACCCACACCGCCACCAAGCTCCTCTATTCACACTCAGGCAGGGTCCACCAGGCATCTTTTCTGGCAGCACACTAGAAATAAAGGATGATCAAAAGCACTGATTAACATTGTAGTAGCTAAGCTACGGGGTAAGGATATTTAAACCATTTTATAACCAAAAGTTTGCAGGTAGCAGGTAAAAGTTGTTTGAAATAAACAGTATTACCCCTAAAATGGAACTGAAGAGCATTTTCCTGCCATTATTTTGATTGCTTTGCTTATTCTACTCCCACATGCCAAATAATGCATTTCAATGCATTTAAAAATCCTTTAATGAAACCTTTCTTTCAGCTTTTAGGATAAGTGCTTTTTAGACTGTAAGCTCTTCAGGGCAGGGACTGTGTCATTTTACTGAATGTGATTGTGGGGCTTTTAACATCATGAGCCCCCTTTGGAAACTGTGATTTTAATAAGTAATAATAACACCGCCAAAATCCTTAAAATTGAGCTTTACTGGAAAGTTTCCACTGCAAGGAAAATGACGGGTGAAACTTCTTCAAATGAATAACACAGAAAAGCATCAGAATAATTGTAATGGCTAAGTTCTGCTGGCTGCTGTGTAATGTAATGAAGTCAGCGCCTGCTGAGGCCAGATAAATCAAGTATTGCTTCATAGTATGCAGCTGGACTTATTTAGTCAGATTACAAAGCTCATAACAGTGCTACTCCCCTCATGCCCATTTTCAACAGTACATTAAAAAAATAAATAAACACACAATATGCTAATGGAATTTTGAGATGATTTAGTAACAGCATGCAAAGCGTGCTCAGTTGCTATTGTATGCATCAGAGGGACACTTTATATTGGCAAAAAAGTTATGATCTACCAATCTTTATATTTCAGTTACCCAAGGTCAGAAGAAGAATCTTGTCAGTTTTTTTTGTTCTTCCTCTGCTCTTCAGACTGCATGCCTGGTGGTATCAAATGTTTTTACAGTGTTCATAGTCCAACTTGTGGTGCATAGTGCAAACTCTTTACGATGTTTGGTTCCTTATTTTGGAATTTTTGCATCCTTAGTTTGGATGCATTAGGAAGACTTAACTCATTTTAGCACATGTAGAGGCTTCAGCACATTCATAATCAATTAACCTATCATACAGACCTCTTAAGCACAGCTTCTACTAAGCCAACCCAAAAACCTTTGCATATGAGACTGAAGATCAGTCACACATAGATTTCCCATCTATTTGGCCTTACGATCATTTTGGTTTAGTTCTTTTAGTAACACAGGTGGATAATAGACAGAAGACAGCATCAGTGTTCATATTTAGCTAGAATGTAAAGATGTTTGTGTTTACATAGGGAGAATCCCTATATTTATATTATAATTTCATATTTAAAAATGCGTTTTAAGCCTTGGATGGCATTTATGTAGAGATTGCAGATGCCTGTGGTGAGATGTCTATATGAAAACTAGGTATCTAAACTGTTACTGATGATGAGAAAATAACTCATGTTCTTTAACACGAGCTTTTCAGTCTGCTATAGCTGAGGTATTCAAGTTACAGATGTGCAGCTGACATATACATAGACCATACAGGAGATCTACACCATTCTGTAACCTGTTGGGATGCTCTGGGACATTCCAAATGGAACTGGAAAACCATGCTGAATCAACTGAAGGACTGCAGTGATTACAGTGGTATTAAGTAATTTACATTAGATACCTAATTTTTGAGGTTAAAAAATCCTTTTTTATTATTATTTTTATTTATTTATTTTTAAGATATCACATTCCTTCCTCTCTCAGACAACTAGATAATCCCACTGTCGAGGACATAATGATCCTTTAAAGAAACAGCCATTCTGGGGTGTGTGGAAGAGCATGAGAAAGTTAATGATGAACAAATTAAGTTTTTGAGGAACTTTGTAATTAGACAATAGACAAAGCTGGAATTTGAAACTGAACATTGGAATTGAATTCTGACCTAAGTTTTAAGCATTTCCTGTGGAATTCAGTTAATTCCTGTCTGTCTGCACAGGACTCAGTCACCTACAAAGAGCTGCCTATGAGTAGCTATGAATGAGTCTTCTAGAAGAAACCTCTTCTGAAGCAGCAGTGGTGGCCTGAAAAGATAACCCAAAACAATGTAAAAATCACTAAATATTTCAAAACGCACCCTTACAAACCACACCCCTACCATTACAATGAACTAAATCTCCTTTCTATCTCTCCATCCTGCTGAGATATTATTAAAATTAAGAGTGTTTGGAAAGGCTGTTCTGCTAGAAGTTGTTAGGAAAGATTCAAGTCATCTTCTCATTTAGTATACAGCATAATCTGTCAACATATATGTCTTATAAACTGACTTTATTATTATGTAGTCTGTGGATGAAATGTGTATTTTAAGACCATCACTAACTATTATCAATGAAGAATAAGGTTTCTGTGTACTGAATTAGGAAATTGCATTTCCCTTAAAAGTTTCTACTATAAAGAAAAGAATCTGTATGAAGGCTTTATTAGTATTCCGATATATGCTTACTCTCACTAATTTTTTGAAAATTTCAAAAATTTATGTTTCTTATGGGAAATGTAGACATGCAGTTCTATTAAAAGTATAGTGAGTTCAGTGTAAACACTCCCACTAAAATCAGTAGGCTCTATATCCAGAATTCTTTGCTCAGGGTAAAAAGTGTTATAACTGATGTTTGTTATGGCTGATAATGCAATGACTACCTCAATACGTTTCTTACATAATGAATAGTTGAGTATTTCAGATGTAGCTATAATGAAAGATTTGTATTTTTTCAATACCAGTGACACATGTCCATAGTATCTATCTTTTATATGAAAACATGGCCTATGGCATATCAGGATGGTCAACTTTTCTCACCAAATCAAAAGAATTCTGTAGCAGCTGCTGACTGTCTCATACCTCTGTTATAGTAACCACAACTTTTAATGATTTCCTTTCACTGTTGATCCTTTATGAAATTGTTAAAAGATTTCTCATATACCCAAAAGGTGAAATACATGCAAAAAGAGAGGTCTATGAACTATCTGCTGGTCAGAAAATTCAGCCTGCTGAAAACACTTTTATAAATTCTGCAGGAAACTGTTTGCTAATACAAACTGCCTTTGTCATGTAAGAAGAGAAAATACACACAAAAAAAGAAAGATATAACTTTTTATTTTTTGTACTATTCTTATTCAGGATTTTAGTATTCAGGATTACAGAGCAAAATGTTGCTCCTAAATAATATTAAATTCAGGCTCACTAACTGCACTGTGGCAGCACCGATGCTATCTTTGGAAAACTGGCTGTTCAGGGTATGTAAAAAGTATAGACGATGTCTAAAATTCTTTAATACAATGTGAATAGGATTAAAGCCTGAGTCAAGAAAAGAAATCAGTAAATGATTTTCTACAAAATAACAAAAAAAAATATCCAAGAAATACTAGAGGCACCGTCCTAGGTATTGATGGTACGTGACATAAGGAGATAAAGAAAATAAAAATAATAGCTATGAAGACTACACGAGTATTAAATGAAATCGATTTATCTATGGTTGGATAACATGCATCTTGGCATTGAAGACTATAATTAAAGGAAAGAAAGACATGTAAGAAAATGTAGAAAAAGAAGTGCTTATAAAAACCTCTGTTTAAATCACTTGGTAAGCACAAAAATGTTTCATGTAATTAAAGCATGAGAGATTAAAGCTGTCTTAGATGTGAACACATACAAGTCATCTAATCTAAATGGTGAAAATCAGATACTAATTTGCATGCATTCTGTGTCAAAAATAAATAAATAAAGCTGATGATTCTCCTTATCAGTCAATGTAAAAAATTTAAATGGGGGAAACAAATGCAATAAATGATACATAGTTTTCAGAGATTTTTAAAAATCTTCTTTTAAAAATCATATTCTGAAGAAGAGAAAAAGAAATCTCTGTGGTACATATTTGTGAAAAATAGGCAAATGTAACTTCCAGGGAAATGAAGACATCATTATTTTATGCTACTTTACTAGCATATCAGGTGGTGTTAGGTCAATAGTTAAACATTCATGTGATTTTTAACAATATGTTCAAAAAGACACTCATTGTATCCATCAGTTTTTAAACAATGACATTTATTTAAACCAGATAACTGCAAAGTTGTGGAGACAAGTAACAACATTGTGGAATCACTTATTTGATGAAAAATAACATCTCACATTTTATAAACAAGAAAGTAATTCTGCATAAACATTGCTTTCTATTCAACCAGAAGTATATTTCACAGTTATTATCTTTAATATTCCACATTTTTTTTCACTTCCATAAAGCAAACACTAGAGTAATATTCCTTTTCTGCATAGCCCTCTTTAAGATAATTATTCCCATTTGGTACCAGATCTATTTAAACAAATGTATTCACATGGGGTTTAAGCACAGTATAAAAATTTAGCTAAATTTTACAGAGAAAAGGTCATGCAGAACTAAAAAAAGCACAATGTTGCTTTTCACCCATATTCTTTAACATTTATGGCAATTCATCAGACTTCCTTCCTTCCTTCCTTCCTTCCTTCCTTCCTTCCTTCCTTCCTTCCTTCCTTCCTTCCTTCCTTCCTTCCTTCCTTCCTTCCTTCCTTCCTTCCTTCCTTCCTTCCTTCCTTCCTTCCTTCCTTCCTTCCTTCCCTCCTTCCCTCCTTCCCTCCTTCCCTCCTTCCCTCCTTCCCTCCTTCCCTCCTTCCCTCCTTCCCTCCTTCCCTCCTTCCCTCCTTCCCTCCTTCCCTCCTTCCCTCCTTCCTTCCTTCCTTCCTTCCTTCCTTCCTTCCTTCCTTCCTTCCTTCCTTCCTTCCTTCCTTCCTTCCTTCCTTCCTTCCTTCCTTCCTTCCTTCCTTCCTTCCTTCCTTCCTTCCTTCCTTCCTTCCTTCCTTCCTTCCTTCCTTCCTTCCTTCCTTCCTTCCTTCCTTCCTTCCTTCCTTCCTTCCCTCCCATATTGTCTCTTTTTGACTTGGAATATGTTAAGTGCCCTTTTGATAGTCATTATTTGGATTTTCCATTTTTGTGAACATAAATTTAGGGATCTTTGCTTGTTTAGATGGGATGCATATTTGCAAGGAAAGACGTTTTATAAATTTTTTCATCCACCGGCCTCTTCGTCTGTCACAATGATTTTGAGTTCCTCATCCACTTGCACTTCAATTTCACAAGAGGCAAACTTCAAAGACATGACATTCTTACAAGTTTTGTGACAATTGCTAGCTGATCGTGACTAAACAAGTTTTAACTCAGCTTCCTTAGCAGTCAAATGGCCAGACAGACCCTCTCTTTACTGTTCACTCAGTACAAACATTCCAAGCCATTTACATCATAAGTATTGTCGTTTGTTTCAAAAGGCAAGGGATATAGAAAGCAGAAATATTTTGTGTGTGAGGGAAAGCAAGAGAGATTTCTCTCTCTTAAGGAGAGTATTGGTAGAAGAAGAGGGAAGGCAGAAATTTACATAACATTGTTTTTTGTCCATCCTGTTGCTACTTGGTGTTATTAAAATTGGACTACATCTATGATCTGCAAGAGATGATTTTGTTGGAGCAATCCTGGATCTCTGTTACATTTCATCATGTATTTTTTTCTCTGCCTCTCTTTCTCCTACATCATCAGGTGATTCATTCTTTCTCCTTTATTTAGGCCTGGCCCTCATGTCCTTAGCTGTGGTTTTATCTTTGCCAGTTATGAATAAAAGCATGTTACTCCAAGTATTTCTAACTCTGTCATTCAGCTCTGTTATTGACCTGAGAAATTTTGTTACCATTGTCTACAGCCCAGAAGGGAATACTGGCTATAATTCAGAAGGACCAGGTTGATCCATCTTCAGAGAGCTAAATAGGACAGTGCGATATGAGAATTACCAAGATGAAATGTCTCAAGAAAAGATGCAAGAACATATGTGACAATTCCAAGAAGATGTTAAGAACCAATATTCAATGGTGAGAGTCATAGGGTATGTTGTAAGTAAAAAGAGAAACTAATCTGAGAACCGCTGCCATTCTCCTCAAGTCCAACAAACTGCTGGTCAAAATGCTTGCTCAAGGCCATAGAAACAGAGACATTCATTAAGAAGACGAAAGCTAAGATCTCAGACTGTTCTTTTGCAGATTTCCAGAAGCCAGATTGTATTAGGCAAGAGATTTTTTGAAAAGAATTTTACTACAGAAACTGTGAAAATTAATACATTCCGTGATGAGCCCAGGGTGCTTTTCTTTGATTGTCTTTCTGCAATTCACATCACCTTTCTATTATGCAGAGCAATAAACAGTCAACAAAATTTGTATGTGTCTATAAACTTCAGAAAGTAATACCTCCAATCAACTCCATTACAAACATATCTGAAGAAGATGACAGAATTAACATGGCACAGATGTTGCTACTGATTTTAATGCACTGCTGGAAGACTCTTAGATACAACAATAGTGAGCACTGTATTAAATCTTGTGTGAGATGGAACCAGAATACTCTCAAGTGCAGTGAAGTCCTCTTCAGAAATGCAAAAGAAAACTCATGCTCCATTTAACCTCTAGTAAAGACCTTAAAATAGAACTGAAGTGGAGCTTGACTGATAGACACAAAAGTGCTCTGGCCCACTCTGCTAGACTAAATTTCACCCATGGTGAATCACTGATAGCTTTAGCTTGCTGTTTTTCTCTGGGTCTGATAATTTCTTCATAGTACTTTATCTTGTAAAATGAAGTTCTCCTCACGCATAAAGATAAATAGCATGACCATAATCCACACAAATATATAAAGTTTTATTTGGCTATATTTTACTTTTTATGGCTTAAAAAAGTCTTGTATTCCATATCTTATATTTCCTTTTATTCTCATGCTGATTTTCATATATATATATATAAACTCCAATGTCTATTAAAGAATAGAAAAAAGAAGGAAACAAGAAGACAAAGCATCTGTAGATCTGGCTTTGCAAATTTTGACAACCTTCAAAATTCACAATGACAAAAAAAAAAAGTATTCAATCATCATGCTGAAGTCTACGCAAAGAATAAGGAAGAAAATTCCATGTCCTATATATTTCTTTGTTCTTTCACCTGTCTTCATATAATAAAATTTTAAGGATTATATACAAAGATTAGTCTTCAAAAACATTTTCTTTGTGGCCATGTGTGAATGACAAGATTCTCTCCTTCATTTTCTCATCCATTTTTGCTCTTCCTGGTTCTGGCTAATAGCATGGTTTGTAAATCAGAAACCTTTAAAGGACTAGTTCAACTAGTCATGCTACTGTCTTCAATAACATAAACACACTGAAAAATTGGAAATAGACTGGCTTAAAACTGAAATATAGTGATTCTTTAGGTAGACCTATCAGGAACTTGTTGTTCTCATTGTGAGCATTTTTCTGTGTTTTGAAATATCAAAACTGATTCTTTTAAACCTCTTTAGCACGACTGGTATCTGTTCAGCAACTGAAGCCCTGCTTTAAGTTCGAATGAGCTAAACCTGGGGTGTGGTGAGTTTTCCTTCACCAGCACTTCGAAGTAAGAACTGCACTTTTCATGGCAGATGCTGATGCCCTTGTAAAAGTCCCTCTCTGTCAGGAGATAGGAAAAGTGCAGAGTGAAGTAAGAGAGTCAGATGTGGTCCATAACCACAAGCCCACTGTTACTTTCAAACTATTTAACTTATACATTTTTTTAGCAATGAGCAGGAGGATATCTTCTTTAAAGTTACCTTTATTGGTGACAATATAAAGTATAAAGCATTAATAAACATTTTTCTCTCTTTTTAACTCACAGTATTGTTTAATATCCATCACCATAAAAACTCTTTCTTGATATGAAAATAACTACTCCTCCCCTCTTTACATACATCATGAGAAGCAATGAAAGGTACAGCTGAAAAGGAGGTTAAAAACTCATTAGCAGGTAATTAAATTTGTCCACATAATAAAAATAACCTTGAATAATGTATGATAATTTCTGAATGATATAAGTAGATTTATGGCTTCATTTGCTTTATTTGCAGGAAATGTGTCTATTGGAATGATCCAGCTGATGAAACAATATTATTGAGCAATGAATATATTCATAAAATTTGAAGTAGAGACACAAATACAATTATGACATCCTAAGGTACTGAATAATGTAAATTATGTTTTTCCTATCCAGGGAAAGCAAAAGATTTTAAATTAAATGGTTGTGTTACAATGAAAAGTAAATGTATTATATTTTCGATAAAAGCAATAAACTATAAAGTCAGACCACTTATTCAAAAATATTTTAATGGCTCATGCTTTTGTTTCTTTTTTCTTTTTTTTTTTTTTCCATAAAGCACAGTAAAAACTTTGTGTTTTACATTCTGAAAAGAGCAAAATGGATTCTGGATAGATAAAACATAATTATCCAGCAATAACTGCTGGCAATAAGTGCTGACGTTTATAACCATGAGATGTATAAATATATGTGTGTATGTGTGTGTGTGTGTACACATATTTTAATAATTCTAATGATAATTCTAACATGTATATTAGAAAGAAGACTTCACTTCCTACTAATCCTCATTTTTTCTTATCCTAATATTCATGAATGTGAGAATTTTTGTTCTGAAGCAAATATTTCCTTTGAAGAACATTCAGGGATCTATTAAAGTTATAAATAGAATATTTAAACAGCTATTATTGTGTATTCCAGTTAAAAGAAAGATTGTTTAAAGTCTATTCATTTTTCATTTCATTGAAAATAGAAAGATAACATTGGAACACACATGAAAAATATCTTTTATGAGACTCCCATCTAACTTCTTCCCCCCTGTATTTACCAGCATTAATTCCCACCCCTCCACCCCATCAAATACTTCCTTTCCAAAAGGAAGAGGAAAATGGCTGGTTAACTGCTGGATTCACATCTCGGGTAGCAAAGACAGGCTATTTTTTATGTAATGAAAGGAAAGTAAATTAAAAAAAAACTCAAGCAATTAAGCAGTCCCAAGTAACAGTGAAAAGGAAACAATACAAAGCCATGTATTCTGATAGACCTGGAGGAACAAAATCAGTATTGCACAGTATAGCCCAGGATGAACACTGGAAGTGTTTGTATATATTAATAAAATCCTTTATAGAATACTTTTTTTTTTTTTTTTTTTTTTTTTTTTTTAAATGTGATTGCCTGGGAGTTAAAAGAAATCCAAAGAACAAGCCAAAATCTGTTGCAAGTAATTAAAATTTCAGCTCCTTTCTGTTGAGACCCAAGAAACTTGCACACTAAAGAGACCAATTGCTGAATGAGGTAATGCAATTTTGAGAGATTTTCATACTAGAATAGTTGTAGAAAAAAAAAAGTTTCAGTTTCAGACTGTGGTATGAGCTAGTCATGTTGCTAGATATTCTCAGGTACCCTCCTCATTGGTGAAGTGGTGCCTAGGTATCTACCAGGGGAAATTCTGATTTCTGCTGTTATGCCATTCCTGATGGCATAAAAAGGCTATCAAAACTGACAACTTTATTACCATATGCCTAACATGCCCATGGTTCCCTCTGGGGCTCTGACTATTAAAAAAAAAAAAAAAAAGAAAAAGAAAGAAAAAAATATTTTCTCCTTTTTGGTGGGGGAGTTATGAGTTATGTTACTGATAGTGAGCAGAGAATCAAAACTGATTTCTACTTCCCAGATAAGTGGATAATCACTGGTCATAGGTTAGCCTAAGGTGGCTAACTGCATCCTGTTGGAGATGGTCTACTTCCAGTATGTGATTAAAAATGTACTGGAGCAGATGTGGTGAGCAATAAAATAAAGATCTATAGCCAGTCTCTTTTATAATTTTTTTTGAATAATTATTTCAATAAAATTGATTATGATTTTACAATCAATTAGAGATTTAGTGGTATTACTCTGTGTTTTTAAATGTATTACAAATCACATGCAATTGCAAATGCAAAATTATCTTCTGGCTCAACTGGTGCTCCAAAGTCGGAAAAAAAATACGTAAGTACTTCTCGCCAAAACATTAAACTTCACAGTCATATCTCCTCCAGAAGAATGAGGAATTAGTTGGAAAACTGGGTCAGTTCTTGAAGAACAGTAATTAAACAACAATGTGCTTCAAGAGGCTTGTTTAGAAGAGCAACCAGAGTGACTGTTTTAATATAATGCCCCAAAACATTGTAATAGACCTTGTTATGTTTAATCATATTTGATAGCAGCACCTCTTCCATTACAAAAAAAAAAGCTATGATCATTCAGCAGATAAATTATTGATAAATAAACATATAACGTATAACAGATAAATTGTAGGTATGAATGATTCCTGCATTAAAACAAAAAAGTCAGAAAATTGCCTTCAGTTTTTAAAGTAAAAAAAAAAGTATATTTTTCATCTTAATACAGCAGAAAATGCATAAAAAGATAGGCAAAGTTTCTATGGAAGATCACCATTTTTGCTTTTGGGAAGAGAGATGAGGAACATAAAATATCAGCACTGGCTGAGAAAAAGTTGGATGAAACATATCCCTTTCAGTTTCCCGCCTTGAAGAACAAAAAATCTGTTCACTTTCATCTCAGTGACTAGGGACCATCCTAAACCATAGCCAAGAAAGCTGACAACCTAGGATCAGCTCTACAATATTGCGTATGCACAACTAGTGTAGGATATGATTGTCAAGGACTGACTCAATACACGGTGATAATGGCTGTTATTGAGCAAGAATCATTGAAAATATGTAGTTAATGAACAGGAGGCCAGCAGTGTTGCCTCGAGGTTTGAAACCAGCCTAATACAGACTAGTCATTACACCTGAGTCCCAGTCGTGCAAGCATTCCCCTTGCACCAATATCCAATTTGCCAACTGATCTCTCTCTCTCTCTCTCTCCCTCTTCCTCTCTCTCTCCCTCTCCCTCTCCATCTCCGACTCCCCCTCTCCCTCTTCCTCTCTTTCTATGTATATATGTATGTGTATATATTCAGTTGGAACAGTGACATATTCTAAGCATGACAGGGCCAAGAAGTTAAGATAAATTATTGGCTCTCCAGTTAAATAAATCAAGTCATCTGTAGTTACCACTTATTGGTAAATACCACTTACTGTTTTATCTCTTAAATGATATTCTCCTGATCCTTTCTCCTGATCCTCTCCTGATCCTGACCAGCTTTCCCCATTTGCCATGTTGTCTCTGAAACTTAAATATTAAATATATTCCTTTTATACCACATTTAAGATAACCTTTATTCCATCTACATTTTTAAGCTGGTCCTAAAAACGTTCATCTGTTTTTCCTTTGTGTTTTTCTTTGCATGTTTGTGAACCACACTGTCGTAAACATTTAAGCATTTCACCAAATGTGTCTGACAAGAACTAATGTAAAATGTACGAGAAGGAACAAGCTAATCTCGATCAACATCATTTTCACAAGGGTTGAACGTCTCTTGGCAAATTTGGTTCTGTGATTAAATTTCTGAAGGAAACTAACCTATAAGTTAAGAATTTATAACATATAGCATTTTTTTTTCCCAATGGGAACAGCTAACTGGCTTTAATAACTTAGAAATACTGTATAATAGGGCAGGAGAGGAGGAAAAAAATATTATTTGTTGATAGTTTTTGTTATGAAAGGACGGCTGGCTTCACTGTGCTGGGAAATGAGACACAGGACCTCCAGGAAACTTGTGCCACTCTGGACCAGCAACTGCCAGTCAGGAAAAACATGTTAGACTATCTTAAGTGATGACAAATGCCTATCTTCAGTCATCTAACTCCTGCCCTTTTGAACCTGGGGGCATTATTCACCTTACCTGAGAATAGATACCTACATATGATCACTTAAAGAGCTTCCCAGACTATAGTGTGGTGCTCAGTAATCTATCTCAGACACTAAATTAATAGATAGACATATAAATTAATTTGTCATTCAACAAAGTAGCATAATCTTCAGTACATATATATATATATATAAAATTACAAATTGCAATTGCAACTTACTGAATAAGGACTAACTGGGTAAGTACTAGATGAGAACTAACTTTTTCTTTCACATCTCTGTTTTATACCCAGGCCTAACAAGATCAAGCAGCAATAAAAATACATATATATATATGCATAAACATATAAAGCTAATGTACTTCTGAAACCTTTAAGAAAGCAGAAATATATATAAAAAAATACATAGCCACATTTTCCTGAACAGAACTACTTATGAACTTTTAGTACTTATAATCTGCAGCATTCATACAGATACCAGTAAAGCAAGAATAGGCAAATTCTGTCATATGACTATATAATTGAAAACTAGCATGTGTAATATACTTTTGACAGTAACCAATGACCTAGTTAGATAATCATACACTTATATCTAAAAGAAATTCTAATTTCAACCATTTTCTTTTTCTACTGCATCAATTCATTGCATTCCAGCCTAATATAAAATAGTGCTGAAGCGAGCTCTTTGCCAGTAAGCTGTGTGAACAAGCTCTATGAAATTAACCAGCTCCCATGTAGTTGTGAGAATTTTTGAGAATCTTCACTGTGCTTTAGCTTCATAGTGTCTGGTCACAAGGCCAGGGATTTGTCAGATCCCTCCTACAATTACTAGTCCCAAAAAGGGAACGAAGAAAGGTACGCTACCATTTACACCTTGCTGTCCAGACACAGCTGACTTTTCATATTTTCTATCATGTCATCTCTGAAAAAAAATATTTAGTGGAATCAGGGATTTTTCTATCATGTTTGGTTTTGCTACTGGATTCTGCAACACTTTTCCTCTTTTCTCCTCATAAAATCTCTGTGTGTATATTATATATAAGCTTCTATGCCTTTTCTTATTTAAAATTGGATGATCTCCAGACATGTCTTCCAACCTTAACTATTCTGTGATTCCGTAACCAGACCTTGATTGTTTCTTAGTCATTTATATTTGTTCACTCTGGAGTTAACAGATAGAAATGCTTGTCTCCAAGAAGGATTTATCTCAGCTGCTCCAAATTCACTTTTCATTAAGAAAGAAGAGAATCTAGAAAGTTTGCTATGTGAAAACAATTTCAGCTGCAATGATTCTCTTCCTAGTCTGACCTGGTATATAATTTTTATCTCAAATTTATTTAAAAGAACAAAGATTGTTAAGAATTCTTTTAAATAAAGTGACTGAAGAGATTTTTCTATATGTCTCACCTGAGATGGACTGTAGAATAAAGATTTCAAATAAAAAGTCCTATGTGTGCATGCCTATAGACATAGTAGTCTCATGAAATCTAAAAGTAAGAATTCTTTCAATGAATATGACAAACTAGTGAATACATCTAAGGGAAGGCAAGATGAGTTGCAGCAAGTGATTGTGGTTTGTAGAAATTCTCTTTTGAAGTGAGGATAAATTATTCCATGAGGATGTCAGTGAGTAAATCTCTGTACTAATTAATAAAAGAGGACCAACAAATCTAGGTGCACTGACTGGTTACGAATAACACAGAAAAAGCAGAGTTGCTGAATGCCGCCTTTGCTTTGGTGTTTACCAAGGGCAGCCCTTTAGAGTCCCAGGCCCTTGGGACAAGAGAAGAAGCCTGGAGAGAGGAAGACTTGCCCTAGGTAGAGGAAGATCAGGTCAGAGAGCACCTAAGGAAATTCGATACCCACAAATCCATGGGCCCTGATGGGATGCACCCCAGAGTGCTGTGGGAGCTGGCAGATGTCATAGCTAAGCCACTCTCCATCATCTTTGAAAGATCCTGGAGAACGCGGGAGGTGCCAGAGGACTGGAAGAAAGCCAATGTCATGCCAGTCTTCAAAAAAGGCAAGAAGGAGGACCTAAGCAACTACTGGCCAGTCAGCCTCCCCTCCGTCCCCCGAAAAGTGATGGAACGGCTCATACTGGCTGTTGTCTCCAAGCATGTGGAGGACAAGAAGGTGCTCAAGAACAGTCAGCATGGATTCACCAAGGGGAAATCTTGCTTGACTAACCTGATAGCCTTCTATGATGGAATGACCAGCTGGATAGATGAGGGGAGAGGGATGGATGTCGTTTATCTCGACTTCACCAAGGCTTTTGACACTGTCCCTCACAACATCCTCCTGGGCAAGCTTCAGAACTATGAGAGGGATGAGTGGACAGTGAGGTGCATTAGGAATTGGCTGGATGGCAGAGGTCTGAGGGTGGTGATCAGTGGCACAGAGTCTAGCTGCAGGTCTGTAGCTAGTGGTGTCCCCCAGGGGTCAGTCCTCGGTCCAGTCCTGTTCAATTTATTCATCAATGACCTGGATGGAAGCACAGAGTGCTCCCTCAGCAAGTTTGCTGATCATATGAAACTGGCAGGAGTAGCTGATACCCCAGGGGGCTGCGCTGCCATTCAGAGGGACCTGGATAGACTGGACAGCTGGGTGGTGAAATTCAACAAGGCCAAGTGCAAGGTCCTGCACCTGGGGAGGAATAACCCCAGACACCAGTACAGGCTGGAGACTGACCTTCTGGAGAGCAGCTCTGCAGAGAAGGACCTGGGTGTCATGGTGGATGACAAGTTGACCATGAGGCAGCAGTGTGCTCTTGTGGCCAAGAAGGCCAATGGCATCCTGGAGTGCATTAAGAAGAGCATCTCCAGCAGGTCGAGGGAGGTGATCCTGCCCCTCTACTCAGCCCTGGTGAGGCCGCATCTGGAGTATTGTGTCCAGTTCTTGGCTCCACAGTAGAAGAGGGATGTGGAGCTGCTGGGGAGAGTCAGTGCAGGGCCACAAGGATGATCAGGGGCCTGGAACATCTGCCCTATGAGGAGAGGCTGAGGGAGCTGGGCCTGTTCAGTCTGGAGAAGAGAAGGCTGAGAGGGGATCTAATCAGTGTCTATAAGTACCTCAAGGGAGGCAGTGAGGAGGATGGTGCTGGCCTCTTTTCAGTGGTGGCCACCGGCAGAACTAGAGGTAATGGCCAGAAACTGAAACACCAAAAGTTCCACAGGAACTTAAGGAAAAAATTCTTGACAGTGAGCGTGACAGAGCACTGGAACAGGCTGCACAGAGAGGTTGAGGAGTCTCCTTCTCTAGAGATCTTCAAAACCTGCTTGGATGCAGTCCTGTGCCACGTGCTCTAGGTGACCCTGCGTGTGGAGGGGAGTTGGACTAGATGATCTCTAGAGATCCCTTCTAACCATAAGCATTCTATGACTGTCCACCCTGCTTAAATGGTAGCTGATTCCTTGCCTCTGTTTTGATTCAGACCAGTAAGTCCTCTTCAGAACATAAGTATTAGAGCCTGAATTAGCCCTGAGCAATGTGGAGGTCCAGACAGCAAATCATGCCTCATATTTCACTCACTTTTTGAGCACTGTAGACATAGCAAAAGATTTCATAGATTACTTGCCTCTATCTTCTGATCTCATAATCTCATATATACAAATTACATTACAATGCTCAGAATAGGCATTGTCAGTGCATATATGTTTATGTGTATGGGAGAATAGAAGATTAGAAAGGTCATTGTTCTGAGAGGAATTATATTTTTCTTATTTTTATTTATTCTATTTTTGTTTTGGTTGTTTGGTTGGTTGGGTTTTTGTTTGTTTGTTTGGGTGGGGAAATGTCAGTTGACAGCTACCACTACCTTATTCACAAAACTAAGTCTGACATAAAGATAGGATAAACAATGCTAAGATACAGCATTAAAAGTATAAATGTTGGAAAAAGGAGAAAAAAGCATGATCGGAAACTTTAAATACCTAGCAGGTAGGGTACAGTTTGCAGTTCTGAACAGCCTGATCTCAAAATACACTGTGTTTTCAGATAGGAAAGTGAAATTAGAGAAGAAATAATAATACATTGAGTCTGCATATCTATAGGGGTCCAAGAGGAGTTAAAATTACAGTTTTAAGGAAAGTTTGTATAGAACCGAATTCTAAAATGTTGCAGTGTGTCAAGTCATAGTGAATTATGTCAGCAGTGTCATATCACATTACATCATGTTTTCAGTGTCATCATAAACAATTCAGTACAAAACAATGTGCATGTCAGGTAGAAAATATATATATATATTTCTTTACATCCCAATTCCACCCCAGAGCTACCATACAATCCCTGTACAGATAAGTTTACTGTGTTTTTTTTTTTGAACAGTAACTGAATTTACTGTTCAAATGCTTATATTTGAAAAGGAGACACATGACAAAATATATATACACATAGAGCACAACTTAAGATGCTAGTATTTCTGGGGTAGTACTTGTTTTTATGCTGTATTCTGCTAAAATGGGAGCTAAAGGGATGGAATCCCACCCTGGATGACATCAATGGACTTTTTACAATGATTCAAAAGGAATGAGGCTTCCTGTCAAAGAAGTTTCAAGGCATCTTTCATACCCTGAAAGCATAAAGCGTCATTTTTAAATATTGTTGGGGAAGGAGGAGTTGCAGAAAAAGTGCTAAAGTACAGCAGAGTGAATAATACTATCTCCATAATATTTCACCATGCTCTGTCTTTTATATCACTGTGAACTTTAATAAGCCAAGTAACATGAGTTGCTGATGGGTAGTTTTTTTTTTTTTTTTGGTTGAGAAAACTTTGATAAAGACCTAAATTTATGAACCTCACTCATCTGTTCATGAACTATAATTAAAATCTTCCTTAAATTAATTTGTTCTCTCAAAAGATATAAAACAATTTAATGCTTATGTCTGACTAAGTTCAAGCAAAAACTATTCTTCAAAGGTTGGTCTGAGTCGTAACTAGAATTTAGTGTCTTACGTTGAAATCAGAATGGACATGGAAGAAGAGAAACTGATTTTTTTTTTGTTTTTGTATATTTGATTGATTTTTAAAATTAGAATTTAGCCTTCTAAGTCAAAGAGACAAAAAATTTATCTGGCAGCTATAGTAACATTGCTAACAGATTAACAAATTGAAGCTATTTACTTTTACAGAGGTAAAACTAAAAAGTAAAATTGTTTGAAAAGAAAAAAAGCTTCATAATTTAGAGAGGTTCATATATATTCACATAATTATAGTTGCTAATGAATATGTAACAAACAAGAACAAAGAGGAAAGACAAAGGAAAAAGTAGTGATGGTGGATGTGGCCAGAGAAAACATTGTACAACTAAGACAGCAGTATATCTTTGAGCCTTTGAATATATTTTATATCTACGATATATGGAATGCTATGTATCTGAAAATGATAGAAATACCACTTTAATATTTTAAAAGCAGGTTTCTAGATCTATGAACTGGTATAAATCTTTCCAGCCAATATCATTTCAAGGATTTTTAGTTCTTTTCAAAAGGACAGAAATTCCACAGGTAAAAGTCATACTTGGAAAAGGGTACAAGGCCATCATCAAGACAAGGAATTAACAGAAAATGGCCAGATAGCTTTTATAACATCAGCAGAAGCATGTTTAAATCATCCAAAACTCAAATGTAAAGGGTTATTAAAAAAAAAAAAAAACTTTAAAAAGATCTGTAATAATTAGAGAAATTTTTAGATTATAGATTATTTCTTTCATGGACTTTTCTAGCATTATAATGGATGATTGACTATCTTAGTCCATTTTTCTCCTCAGGAGGGACTACAAACTAATTCATAGATTTTCAATGTGCAGCATGTCATCCTCAGGGACTTTTATAGATGTAAGACTTCTGACTGGTGCAACCATAGTGAGCTGGTGCCCTACTGAAGCAGAGAATTGGTACTTTATAGATATTTTTCTTTCTTAAAGATGCACCTGAGCAAACTGAGCAAAACTAAAGAAATTAAAACATTTATTTTCAAAGATATCCATCAGGTGACTAAAATATAAATGGAATATAGGCGCCTTAGTGGTCTAGATTTCACTATACTGAGTCCAAAGAGCTATTCTGATCAGGATTTCTTACCATTCTTCATCTCTATGTAATGTTGAGAAGTTACATCATATAGTAAAAAAAAGGTCTTTCTGGAGACATATTTCAAGGTGAGTTGTAAAAACAATGAAAGATTAAAAAAAAAGAAACTTTCCTCTAAACTTCCTTCACATGTCTACTTCTAGTCCCTCAGCTGTTTAGGAAATTGCCTTTTTTTTTTTTTTTGTATGTGTGTATCTGTGTCTGGGTGTGATTTAACTGTGGTTACTGGGATAAACATCATCCAGAAAATACAAAAATCTTCATCTTAAACTGACAGTTCCTTATTGCTAATACGAACTATGCAATAGATTTTATTTATAGTAAAAGAATTTTATTGAAAACATCTTTATATAGATATTTATATTTTATAAACATTTAAAAGATATCTTTATATAGATATTTATAAAGATCTTTTTGAAAATATTTATTAAAAATATTATATAAATTATCATTAGATTTAAGACTTCTGAGTTTCTTTATTTCTCCACACTGGCTTTTAACTAAATCAATCGGAAACTATACTTCCATTTTTAAACTTTATTAAAATTCCAATTTATGAGAAAAAGTTTAAGCAGCTATACAATATAAATGCTGTAAAATTACAGATTATAAAAATGGTCAAAATATATTATCTAGCAGAACCACTTGTACATAATACCCATTTTATTTTATTATAACAGAAATAATAACAAAATTGTTTGGTGGTTACAAACGACTCCCTAAAGTCTTCAATAAAGTAAGAAGTGAAAGTAATCTAAGTTGACGGTCTCTGCAAACAACACTGGCAGCTAGAATCTGGGAACGCTAATTAAAAGGGCACAAAACCAACACATGTTCTCATATTTAAGGTCGTTGAGGGAAGTTGAAGTATTGATTTACTATTAAGTGAAACAATGGCTATATTTTATCTTAAGTGTTTAAGTATTTTGCAGTATTTTGCTCTCTCTGTGCTTATTGTTTTAACAGAACTTCATCTATAAATCGCTGTGTTAAAAGTCCCTTAAATTTTCTGTTTTAGGAAGATATTCTGAAGTCTCCATTACAGCAGCAGGGCATTGAAATTTCTAGCTTTCATCCAAACAGAAATCATACTTACTATTTGAAATACAGTTTGATAGTTCAAAACAAATCATGTGTTTAATGCAAATTTCTGACATTTTGTATGAAGCCATGTGGCTTTTTGGTCAGAATATGTCACATTGTGTCATGTCAAAAATTGTCCTGAATGATATCACTATAACAAGCCATGACAAACCAATGAGACATACTAAAAGAAATGAAATATTTTTAAGACTATTTCCCAATCACCAGAATCACAACAGTCCAGTTTGAACACTATATATCAAACAGAAGACTGCAATTTTAGCTGCATCTGTGCCTGGCTGTCAAGTTTAATCTCCTTTCTTTACGTAGATTTATCCTCTCATATATGTGCATAGGTATAAGCAAGTATAGATATGTATGCATTTGTATATACATATAAATGTGCAATATATGTGTGTGTGTAGCTAACTACATCGATCATTTAATTCATTATAAAGTCTTCTGTATTGGCTTGGTGGCATGGTGTCCTGATAACAGTGTTCAGATACACAGTGTTCAGTATATCAGTGCTAAAAAACACAACTTATTAGTTTAATTCTAATGGGTCATCAATCTCTGCAGGAGACCCGCTATGTGAAAATTTTTCTCACCCTACATTGTAAGTGTCTCCCTATGATCTCACTACCCTGTTGTTGCCTTTTGGGGGAAGAAAGACAAAAGAATCCATTTAAAATATTCATTTCAACAAGAAGTAACTAACAACTACTGCACAGCTATTAAACTTTATATTTCACTGAAGGAAATACTTTAAAGAGGGCTTTCACATTCAGAACAGTTTGTCTGAGAGAACAGATCAGAAATCCTGCTGAAACATTCATGGAAGTCCAAGGAAATACTGTGTTAGAAATGTTAATAAAGATTATAAAAAACTTTAGAATTTTTGCTTCTCTGGAAAGGGTTGTATCATAAATGGGAGCTTTTTATGTGCTTCCTCTCAACTGACACACTTTTAAATCCCACCAGTAAACAAATATTTGCCAGTATATATCTGCATTTATAGATGCACGCGTGTGTGTGTGAGTACAGAATGTTCAGAATCAAGCACATGAACTATGTCCAGTCCAGTTAGTTCTCTCCTAGACAAATATTCTTTAGAAGGAGCTATTGGGAAGCCTTGAAGACATAAGCAGCTTGATGACCTCAGGTCCACCAATGGTCATTAGATTTCCTGTATTTATTAGTACACATATATATCCAATGCAACTTTAAGACGCCTGTGATTTTTTTTTTTTTTTTTCTGGTTGCCACATCACTTATCTGTCAAAATCAAACCCACTTTAATCTGGGACCCTTTCTAATGGATTCTAAAGATCTTTTTTTCACAGATGAAAGTAGAATTTGTGCAACTCGGTATATAGGAAAGATCAGAGAGGAAATAGTAGTGAGTTTGGCACACTGTAGTGAGTTTTAAAATGACCTTTGCTGTTTATGTCTGGACGATTCCACACCAATAGACAACAAATATGAGAACAGAGAATTAATACTATACATCTAGTGACATATTTTTGTTGACAATATATGCAGTGTTTCAATGGAGCCTTTGATCTTATAGTCAAATATCCAAAAGTCTTTAGCTGGTGAAGAACCCCATTCAATCACTAAGTTCAAACAGATAATGCTGTACCAGCATTGGGCAAATTCCTTCTTGGAGACAAACACTGACAAACATAACTCCAAATGCCTCAGGAATAAAGCACATACTGATTCTTAACTCAGAAGTTCCCTACATAAAATACGTGATTTTCATAACAGTACTAACATTACGCATTTTGCTTCCATGCCTATGAGGAGACCTCAAGGTTTTACTAGCCTTTGTGGGAAAAGACTTTTATAACTTTGTACCTGTATTTTTTTAATCTTTTTTCTTTTTTAGCTTTCTATAAAGTTTAATACAGAATAGAGCCACTATAAAATTCTACAAGATTCTACCAAAAAAGAATCTTCTACTCATAGAAGACAGGTAATTCTCATTTACATTTCATAGATACAGTTTCCCAAAACATTTCTAAAATGATCTTTTCCTATTTGCTGTCATATACTTTCTGTTAGCACATATCCTTAATTTATCTAAAATTTATGAAAGGATAATTGACATTTTAATGACAAAAGACAGTAATACAATGCCATAATTTCATCTTATTCCTCACAATATTTTAAATCTTATAAAAGAAAATAAAATAAATATGGTTGTATTCTAAACATATCATATCCAGACATTTCCAACTCATTTATACATACATATACATACATATATGTAATGTTTTACTTAATTTGTTTATAATATGGTTGAAGTATTCATAATACTTCATATTTTATTCAAATATATAAATAATCATTACCTTCTAGACTTATTAATACATTATTACTGGAAATATTGTTTAAGAAACCATATGTAAATATGCCATATTTCGTAGGCTTGAGAAACAGTTCCAGCTTATGGAAAAAAAAAATATTAAGAAAATGTTTTCTCTTTCACTTATTTGCATCTACTGTAGTGCATTTTTATTTTAGTCACTAGAAAAATTCTAGAAAAATTCTAGTCACTATAAAAATTGTACACTGATTTCTCCTAAAAGCTTTAATAAAAATGATGCTACTCTAGCTGTAATAGTAGTAGATTTAAATACAATATTAATAAGTTTATTCTATACTACTCAGTGTTTTATTATGAAACTCACTGGCCTATTATTCTGGTTTATTACTAAAAATGCAGATCATTTCCATTCCAATAAATCAGGTTGGCTTAAAGTATATTTAACTTGTCAAATACAATTCTGAAAAATCACGTTGACAGAAAAGGCTTCCTAGTTTTGCAAATGGCTTTTTATATTATAAAATTCTTATGATTGTCACTGAGAATTTCAGTTCCAGGTTGGATAGAGCCATGCAGCTTATATTACAAACTAAGGTAATTTTGTCAAGGTCTTTCTAGGTTAAACTGGAGAAGGATATCACTAATGGGAGTGCATTAGCTATGGTTTATGCTTTTAGTTGTGCGCTCCTCAAATCTTGGTCCTACACACATTCCAAGTGGACCAAGACTTTATAGTCTAAGAAGATATGGAGGGCAATATCCTATGTATGTTCATTCCTTTTCAAAAGAAATTCCAAAGAGGAAGGGAGCTGTAGTTCATTGCAGTAGAGAATGCTTCAGGGATTGCTGCCGAGCAGGCTAGCCCTGTAGCTTGTGTCTGTCATTAGAAATGACAGATTAGAATGTGAGTTTCCTGCAGGCTGAAAGAGCTTGGGGTAAAGCATGAATTTCTTTACCTTAAATAAGTTGAGAAACAAGCACTGTTTAGAAAAATAGATGTATGTCTAAGCAAGGTACCAGAGCGCAGGGAAAAAAGTAAAAGACCAGACTGAGATGTGAGGTTAAGGCTTGCACAGTTTAATGTTGACCAATCTGACTCTCAGACAGCAAAGGGATCAAAACAAAAAAAGCACCCTGAAGACTGTGTTTTCAGAGATGTCTGCTAGGAATAAAGTGTTTGTGTAAGCTAATATTTCTTGTTTTTTGGATATTTTCCAAAAAAAATACCTAAAGCAGAATTGTTGCAGACTGATGATCGTTGAGGAAATGCCTAATTGGGGACTTCAACCCAGCTGTCCCTCTGGTTGCATGATGTAGGTGGCTGCACTAGTCCCCCCAACAAAGAGCAGGTTCAGACCCAGGGCTAGGATTTACAACTGAGAATATATTCATAGGTTCAGAAACAGGGATCAAAGACTGTTTGTCATTTCTGTTTGAAAGACTTGTGGAGATGAATGTTCTAAATACTGCCAGTCATCAAAAGATGGGAACAGAAACCTTGAAGATAGAAACTTGATATCAAAGGCTACAGAAATCATCTATTATGGTGACTAAATAAATGAAACTTTGAACACTGGACAAAACTAGTTTTGGAAGATAGCTTGAACACTTCTATCAGTAACGACCTATTTCTGCTTCCCATGACTGAAAGCATAGTTAGAGATATCTTTATGTTGGATATAATAAACTTCAGTGAAGGCAACTAGTTGAGCAGGCAGATTGCTTCAGAGCTCAGAAAACAGGATAGGTCGGTAAGATATCCCATATTGCTACATATGTACATGTGTACATATGTACTACATGAGTAGTATTTACGGAGAATATCTCTCTATTGCTTGCATTTGGTCTGACAGCCTTCTCTTGAGGTTTGGTAGGTAATGTGGATGCAGATTTTGCTTCCTGATCTCTAGAATGAGAGTCGACGTGATTACAGAACAACACCTGGATTTTGCAACTATTAGAAAGAACAGTGCTTCAAAGTCCTAATGTGAAGAATTCTATGCAAGTATAATGTTCTGTAAATAAGGTAATTTACATTTTAATAGCATCTTGCACTCCCAATAAGTTATCCTCAAAATTCATAGTATACAATAGTCATCACATCATACATATTTATCACATCACTCACCACTGAGTTGCACAGTCATCTCCATAGAAAATCAGTAATAGTTTTACAACCCACAACAGTAGTAGACACAGCACCTATCACATTCTGTAAGGATGACTGTTCTGTTGGTCAAGAAAAAATGGAAATACAACCAAAGATTTTTATATATATATATAAGGAAATATTGTCAAAATGTATTAAGGCATAATATAGATAGTAAGCCTTTGAGGGGGAAAAAAAAACTTTAATATGAAGCAATGTCTATTTAGATTGTGTTTAGAAAAAAAGTCATATGACATAATTGTCAGCATGGTTATATTCTTTTTTGTTTTACTTAAAGGACTTATTTCAGAAACTTAGTGTCATTCCTGGAAGAATTCAAATTATGTTTATAGAATATGTGTAGGATCAGAACCTGAATGTACCTTAAATAACCTCACTATTCCATTACCCCACACATTCTGAAAAGACAACCCATCTGAATCAAGCATGATCTCCATATATTCTAGTGTTCTAAAAGCAGAATTATAAGAAGTAAATAGTAGGCAGATTATGCAATCACAATGAGACCACACAAATACGCGGCAACATAACTGATATGCTAAATTTTGTAAGCAGAGATTGCAGACTCATTTTATTGGAACTGAGTCAGAAAGACTTGTTTCATGGCATTCAACAGACAGGAGGAGAAATCCCTGTCAACCCAAAGGCTAGCAGAAAAAATTCTTTAGGGAAAATGTATCTGCTTCTCATGTCTCCCATTTTAGTATTTAGATTAATGCACATCATGTATTTGGCTCCTATCTATGCTTTTCTTTCCCAGCCTAATTTTTGCAACAGATTTGCCCTGCAGCATTAACTACCCTTGATAGTTTTCTCTCTTGCTCTCTGATTACTTACTTAGCATAATGAATTTTACCATCATTTTCTGCTTTTTAGATTAGTGTGGTGTCGCAGGAATATTGACTTTAAAGTTAACTTAAACACTTTTTTTTCTGTATTTAGAAAAAGTATATAGAAAGTTAATGTAACTACATTTCAGATATTTTAGTAATTTTTCAGAATTTCCATTTTGTTTTGAACATTTAAATTTTGAAAAGGCATTTACAGCATTTGAAACTGTATGTAAAAAACAAATGTTATGTAAAGAACAAATACATACACCTGAACAAAACTTTCCAACATCTTTTTATTTTGTTCCATCAGAAAGAGATGGATGAAAAAGCTAATATTTCCTTTAAATTATATTCATTTTATCTGTGTTCTGCTATGACAAATTTTAAACTTGACTCTCCATGATTCCATTGTTTCAGTTTCTCAATTCTAGGTTTAAATCAAACTTGGTGCATATTCAGAGACTGCCTGATGAGTGAACTTATCAATATTTTTGTTTTGTTGTCTTGCCAATAGACTAGATTTCCTACAACATATGTTACAGCAGAAGAAAAAAAAATGCCTCCCATAAATTAGCTAGTGAAATTCTGTTCTTTTGCATAATAAAACTGGATTACTCTGTTCTGTTTATTCTCCAAAGCTGGTGTAAAATTAATGCACATGTGGGTAATTAGCTAATAAACTATGCTTATCTTTATAGAAGAGGTCAAATAAAGACTACATTAACACATCATCTTTTTTTTTAGCCACTTAAAGTGATATTATGCATATAAATACTGATATACTCATATAAGTGTCCCTAATATATGAAAAACTCCAAACACATTTGTATATATTAGTCACAATATTTCAGTGTTAAAACAGTTCATGTAGTTCAGCTTTAAAGAAATTATCACTAACTTTCAAGTACAGGGAATGTTTAATATGGTAATTATGAGAAAGTCTTGGAAGAAATTGGAAACTGTCTGTGATCTCAAAGGAAAATAAAACCCACTCCTACAAGAGCTAACCTGTACAAGCTTTTAACATTTAGTAAGGATAATGAAATTCTCGATGTATTTACTATCTACTCTATTAATTATGCAACCTTTTGTGGTTTCTTTCCAAAAACCCATTAAACTGGAATGTAATTAAAAACATAATAACTGAGGAAAAATGTAAATGTTTCTGGAAGTTTGAGATTAATAACGTTGGCACTAGTTAACTATTATGTGGGTTATACTGGCGCATTTTCATGTACAACTTCATCACTTCATTTCAGGTATACAAGATGCCTGTTACTGAGCATGTGACTGTTATCAGTCACCTTTTAGGTGACTGATGAGTACTGTCATATCTGTGAACAGATTATAATATAAACTTTGGTATTTAGCAAAAGTCATCAACCTCATTTTAACTTAATGAACAATTTGACCCATGAATCCCGAGGTAACAGCAGTTATAGATACAGTCTTGGATTTCTCCTCTCCCCCTTATGGGCAAACGGAGCTATATTATTGCTATTCATCACACCCAGATCTGTATGACTTACACAAATATATTCCTGTATTTTCCACATCTTTCTTGCTGTGAACTAATTTGAATATATCTTCTTTCATTGTATAAATCTTAGAGATGACATTTTGGTCCTTTTAGGCTTTTACCCAACAGGAAGTTCTTCAATGAACTTCCAACTCTAATATCTAAAAATCTGCAGCACTCTCTGCAGCTGCATCTATGTTACAGTATATCACTGTGGGCAGGGTGTTCCCACTGATCACATTTCATTTGCAAAGAAGATACTATCCTATTATCCCCATGAAGAGACTTGCCAGAACATATTCTTGTTTCCTCCCCGAGGAAGGAAATCTGCAGTGCAATCGAGTGGAGAGTCAAGTTGACTCCTCACAATACAGAGGTAAGACAGTGGCAGGGCGCACTCGGTTCCAGAACTGAAGGACCCACTGCAGAGCCTGCCTGCAGTATGGGCTCACTCTATGCACTGGATGGTTGCATGGCACTAGCCTGTTAGTTGTTTTGCATACCAGGTCTTTGTGGATGATGCTGTTACTAATAAATGTTTTGAACATAGCATAAACAGGCACAGGATCATAAATCTAAAAATAATAGGAACTGTTGTTCACACAGTTCAACTTTCTTACTTTCCAAAGTATGGAGGTGTCTACTGAGAATGTTATTCAGTGCTAATTCTCAAACTATGCTTGGAATTTTTCTGAGAGAAATCTAGCTAGCACAGGCTAAATAGTATCAGGGATCATTCCAGCATTTTAGCAGGAGAGCTGGAATGGTTCCAATGCCTGGTTATTTTTCCTGTTTCTGTAAAATTTTCTAGTAGAGATATAACGGTTGTTATGTATAAACCTTCTCCTAAAATTGCTCTAGAGCCTATTCAAGGTCCTTACTTAAAGGCCAGGCAAACAGTGAATCTGAAATGATGAGATCAGAAACAATTGGAAGATATCCTACATACACCGAGAAGTTCTCACCTGCATCAGTGTGTTAGGCAGGTAATTAACTCACCATCAAGGTCCATGAGGACAGTCTGCTCAGAGGATACCTGCCACAGACACATGGAGGATGCAGAGGAAGCAGAGAAGAGGCAGAGAATGGACAAACACAATTACACATCAGGAGAACTGCCATACTGGAGAAATTCACAACATTTAGATAGTTGTTGAACTTCACAATCTGTTAAAGCACACAAAAATAACCAGACCGATCACAGAATCTCTCCACTTTCTTTACTGAAGTTTCAGTTTTCAGTGCACAGTGAAATAGAGAAATTTCATTTATCATATTATGTATCTAATAGTTCACACAAGAGCCTCCATTCATTTATGAATATCTGTGCTCAGGAAAATGCATGGCCAAACTATGAAAACCTGTTGTTAGTCAAGAAGTGCAAACATGTTCAGATATGTCTGAGAGAGTCAGGAACACAGTGGATGGAACCGGACACCATTATCTTAATCACTGGCAAAACATCCTGTTGTCCTAAGCTCAGTTTGTTCTTCTCCAGGAGCTCCATATTCTTTCTGAAAATCTGCTCCTTGATGAGTTTGTGCCCAGACTGTGCTGACATCAAAGGTTGTTCCATCCACGGTGAAAGACTTTGTACTTTTCTTTCCTGAATTTTAAGAAGCACCTGTTGGCCTATTCCTCCAGCTTTTCAAGGTTTTTTGGAATACCCTTCAGATATATGGTGCCACCAGCCTGCTTCTGGTGTGTTCCATCCCATCACACAGGTCACGGAGGAAGATTTTGATCAATATGGATCTCAATATCAATCCCTGAAGGATAGGACTCACAGTTGACTGTAGAGTTGTTCCTGGAGGAAAATGGCTGCCCGATGAACCAGCCATACTAGACATTTGAGTAAGCACGTGGCACAGAACAAAAAGATACTCTGAACCTGCGACATATGGGAAGATCGACGGAGCCTGGCAACAGCCAATCAGGAGAAAGACTCTAGTCAATCAGATGAGACGGAAGCGCGCGCGCACGCGAAAGGAGCTGGTATATAAGGGATGACTTTGTTTCAATAAACTGTTTTTTTCAGGTTGATTCACATTGGATCATTCTGAGCCCACGGTTTTTCTTTCCTCAGTTGACCATCACTGAGACTTTGGACTCAGTGCTAGCCCCTTAAAGACTCACTCTCTCACCAGTGGAAAACTGGCTGGCAGATGAACACTGTGATGTCCATCTTCATGGCCTCACCTCTGATCCTGATTCATAATCTCTCAGCAAGATATTTGATGAGTAAAAAATCTCCATGAAATTAAGCCAATACTTTATATAGACCATAACCTATCCATCTCTGTTTTCTCTCTGTCAAATCATAGTGGCACTAGAGTGACACAAGCTCTTGTACTATGTCCCTGTGAATTTCAGTGGTGCTATACATATCTGGATAGAGACTATGTTTATTAATAAGCAGATCATTAAACAACTTATATATACCTAGGGAATATGCATACAAAATATATACTAAAAAAAAAAAAGTCAACTGCTATGTGAACCTACACAGAAATAATCAAACAATAGATTGAATCAGAGACTCCACTCTTTGGAAGAGAGCTCTAGGGTCATCCAGTTCAGGCTTCTCTCAAGCCAGTGCCAACTTCAAGGTTAGATCCAATTCCTTGTTTAATTGTTTTTGTATTTTAGAAAAAGTAATATCTAGTCTTCTCTATATCATGGATTTGATATGTATTGTAATCTAGCTTTTCCTATGCTGAATACTGCCATTTCAGTTAGACTGATGCCTTTCAGTTCTCAGTAGTGTAGTAGCTCTGAGATCAAGAGAAAAGGATAAGATGCTAAATGTAAAGTGCTAGCCATGAAAAAGATTTGTGAGATATGTACACATAAGTCTTGCAATTAATTTATGTTTCATATAGAGATAAACAAGAAAATCCTTTAGACTAAAATGGAGAGATATCCTTCTTGACTACACATTTATTTTTCATTACTTTTATTAATCTTGTCTATCTTTATGTTGAGATTACTAAATTAAGAGTAAAGTGAACTCAAGATCCCTTCAAAAAGAGACAGTAAGCATTTCCAGAAAAGTGACTGAAATCTCAAGTGAGGTGATCTGGCTGTGCCTGAACTGAAATGTCAGCCTCCTTCTATAGTCTCCATAAATAGCTGAGATGATAGATAACTAAGCTATGCAATCTGGGTGCCTATAACATGAAGGATGAATTCAGATTAGCATTCTTAAAAAGTACTCAGTAGAATGTGCAGAAAGATAATATTTATAAAATTTTTAAAAGATTTATCAAAAAACTATGTTGGCATTCTTTTGCTCTAATATTGCCATGGAAACTCCTGTATAGACCATCAGCTAAAATAATTTCTGTATTGAATAGGTTTTTGAACTCAACTTCAGGAGATTCTTAAATATATAAGCCAATGCTTAATCAAAATGTATCCCTGCATAAAAATGTATGTCTATGCCTTAAGAGATGAAAATAAGCTAAAAAAAAACTTCAAGCCAAACTTTTATTTAAGTGCTTGATGGCTACAGTATATGACTGAATATTTGAAAAATAGTCTGATGTAAATTCTTTCTTATCAAGCTATAATATTAAATAGCTTTTGAGACAGATAGCTTTGCAAAGGGGTTTATTGCTGGATTAGGCTATTAAATGTATCATTTTTGTCTTCTCTATCTTGCTAAAACTAATAGACTGTTGTTCATTTTGCCAATATGAGTATTATAGGAAAATACAGTATAAGGAAAAGGTTTCTCACATTTATTGAAAGCATATTTAAAGGTAAATATATTTAAAGGAATTGCATTGCAATATAGAGTTGGGCATAAAGCTTTTTTTTAACCTAAAAAAAAAAAAAAACAACAAAAACATGCAAACAAACAGAACAGAACAAAACAAAACAAAACAAAGATTCTGAAACAGAGGTAATTAAAAGTGATATTGAAAGAGTAGTCTGAAATCACACAAAGAAATAAATTGTCTGTAGATAACAGAATTTCCTCCTTTCATGCAGCCATTTAAACTGCTAATTATCTGAGAAAAAATGCCTATTTAATCTTATTACTATTTGGTAAAGCTTTACTGGGAAAAGGATAATGTTATGCAGTATTGTGAGAGATGATATCTGATCCAATGAGCCTTAACTTCTGCTGTACAGGAACCTAATACAGTGACAAAATTTTATGTATAAGTAGGGGAATATGAAGGAAATGAGGTGTTTGATGCTACAAAACTCCTTCCACTAGAGGGAGGTGAAGCCTCACTTGGATACTTATCAAAGCATTGTGGTCATACTAAATAGCTGCATGAAAACAGGCATATTGCCCACCAGATTGGACTGAGATGCTGTAACACTGAATTTACACTTGCTATTTTTGTTATCTTCCACTCTAACCCACCATTATGAAAATATTGTAAGTCTCAGATTTATTGCAGCAGATGCTCAGACATGTTATGATTTTATCAAAACACATGTAACATATTACTGCATCAATCCACCCTACTCCTCACACTTTTTAATCAGAGAAATCAGAGGAAAGGATTAAACAAAGGAAATAGCACATACTATTCAGCACAGCTGAAGAAATGTAAACTGAATGTCACTGAGCAATGGTTGCTAAATAGCTCAAAGGAAACACTTTCACTTGGCAACAGAACTGAAGTGAAAACACACACACAAAGCCCCCCAAAAGTAGGATTTTTAAAAGAGTATTTTCTTTTTGCTCTAATTTAGGAGTATATTAAAGAGAGAGGAAAAAAAAAAAGAAAAAAAAAAAAGGAAAATAATACTGCTTTCTCTCTTCTCTTTTGGAGGAAATATTTTGCTTTCTCAGTTGTAATTTCCTTAGCAACCGACTGCATTTTATTCTTCAAATACTTACTTTCTGACGCTTTAATTGATCAGATTTTTACCCTTTAGTGTCTCGTAGTGTCTCACTCTTTATTTTGTCTCTTACCAGCAGTGAATCAATAATTAGAAAGATGAATTTTACAAATTCAGTTGAGTGAGAGTAAGAAGGAAGGTATTTTATTTCACAGATTTGTAACTATTATAACATTTTCAAATGAATGTGCAGTTCTTATCTCTAATTCCCAAACTCTGTCTCTATAGACAGACAGGACATATCATGTCCTTCTTGTTTTTCAGCTACTATAGTTGTTTTCCTTTCTATTTTGGCAGATTTTCCAACATGGACCTAATAATCAAACTAGTATACCTTCTGTTTGGCCCTTCTTGGTCTTTGGGAGGACCAGAGGACCACACACACACAGAGGGCAGTGCTTCTCTCCACTGTTCTCTGTCCAGGATAGGAAAAATGCACACACTCGTAACTTACCTCCTCTAACCTCTCTTAATGCAGAAGAGACTGCTGTCTTCGCCCTGTTTATTCTAGGATCAAGTCCTACTACGTTGTACACATGCATGAACAGGAAATATTAGAAGATAATAGTGTGTTGGCTTAAAGTGTATAGACTAATTGGTTCATTTTTTTCATCATATTCTTTAAAATTCTGTAAAATCATTTGGCCTTTATCTCTTTATTTCTTTTAATATGATTAATTTGACTCATTTTGTAAATCACAAGAGTTTGTGCTTCCTATTTTTTAGAAGAGTATTTTCTTTTTCTAAAATTACAATAGTATTAAAATATCTTTAAAAATATATGATAAAACTTTTTTTTTTCCCTAACATAAAAAGTTATCTTGTAGGGAATATTGCCAAGAAGTTTCAAAAGACATGTTTCTTCTCATAGCTTCTAGCAATAATAAGTGATTTAAGGAAAGTGAAATCATCCAATGACATTGAAAAAAAAAGCTTCCTGATCAGAGTCAGAAATAGCATCCTTTACAACTTTTTATTTCTAAAACATATAGCTTATGTTTTAAATATCAGTATATTTATGTATGTCAGAAATATCTATGGGCACTGGAAAATGCAATGTCATAGAGAGTTTAATCAGTTTCATTGATTTGGGGAAAACATTAATCCTTTTTTGTTGTTGTTGATTTATGCAATCAGAGCACATCTTCAAAATTAAAACATTGTACTTTTTATGTTAACCTTGGCAACAGTATTTAATTCCTAATATTCTTTAATTCTGCCATCAATATGTTTTACTTCACACAGACATTTAATTATAGGGTGGGTGATAGCTTTCGTGTGTTTGTGTATGTGTATCTTTGTGTGCATGCATGTATAAATTATGCATATCAACATCTTATAGTGCAAAAATAACACTGCCAAGAATTAAAAGAAAAATTATTTTCCTGTGAGTCAGGCCACAGCAATACTTTCTAGAGGAGATGAAAGTAGACTCTGAGAAACAGGAGATTCTTTCTAGTTTGAAAAAATTTGTTTCATTCCAATGGGATTAATGGCCACAGTCTGCAAACTACTTAAGCTACCCAAATGTCCAAAACTTACTGCAGGTTGATATTATTTCAAAATTTGAAAAGTTATATTTAAACAAATAAAAAGGTTACACTTCCACTTACTTGGAGTAAGCTTCTGTGACCACCAGTTCTCGTGGGGTTGGAGAACAAGGACTCCTGTCCACTCACGGATGGGAATCAGGACACAGGTGGAATGTGTGTACATTTTCAGAGAACATAGGTTACATTCATATTCCTTCATTTCAATATAGTTTAAAAAGCAGTAAGGGCTTGACTATTAACAATACTTTTTACATGTAAGATACTAAAATAACAGGCAAGGAAAAAATATACATATATGAAAGCAGATAGCCTTCCCTTTGATTGCAGATGTATTACTCATGTGTAAATTAAGTACATTCACAAAGAAAGGTTTTTGGGTCTAGGGCCGTAGGCTACCATTTGCCATGTCTGATTTGCAAGAAAATGATTTTCTTGTAGAGCCAATTACTTTGTGCACAACTTACAATAGCTTCCAAACAGATCATTAGCCAAATAAAAATTACCCTGGGCAAAGAATACTGCTTAACCGTGCCCAAACTATTTGGGCAGAGTGCAAATCGTTAAATTCAACTGCATCTTAAAAGGCGATATTTAACAAGCATCTTATATTTATAAATGATGTCAAATGCATTTTTCTTCCTTCAAATGTAATTTTTGGTACCAGGCATGCTAGAAATTCAGTACTAATGAAATGAGATTTGCATGACTATTGAACTATTTGCATTTGAAATGTTATTCCACAAATTGAATGCATGAAAATCTGCAGTTTAAGACCGTTAATTACAAGCAGACAGGCGCTAAAATTCATAACCTAATTTTAAAAAAAAATCAATAAAACTGCTGACTATAGATCTGTTACATTCATATAAATTTATGAATATTTTATTATTAAATTATAGACTGTCATTTGAAAGAAGGATGCTTTAAGTCAAAACAACTACAAACTCTGCTAAAGAACGAGTAGCAAATTGAAGCTAGTTTTCAGGTTATAGATGTATAGAAGTATTTCTGTAGTCATTGTTAAGAGTAGGTCCATTTCTTTCTATATTAAATCTATGAATACTTTCCTGTTGCATACCCTGAAGACTAACAGAAGCTTACATTTGTCAAAAACTTTTAGTTAAAACTGAACAGCTATATCAGTTTGATTCCTGTGCTTTGCTGTTCAACGTGAGCAAGAAATGTTAATTTATATTTAAAACAGCAGTTGCGGATGCAAGGAATTTGCATTTTGATCTGTTTCTTTGTGTGGATTTGGTGGTGAGAAATAACTTCATTTTGGCTCCTCATCTTTAAAAATGTTTTGACTGAACTTGTCTAAGCTGTTTGTAGCTTTCTTTATCTGATTTAGCTATAATGGTCCTAGATATTCCCTGGCTCACGGACACAGGATCAGTTAAAGAAATGCAGACTTGGAGCTATTTGAAACCATTTCTTAAAGGTAATAAATTGACCAAATACCATTTAACATGCATCACAGGCATCATATATATTAAATTCAGAAGTAACATGGAGATGAAGAAAGAGTAAAGTCATCAGCATCATAGTCCTCCAGGCAAAGGACCAAAACGGTGATGATACAAGCACCACAACCACCATACCGAAGCCATTGACCTTAGGATGCAGAGGACTCGTGGAGCAAAATACGAGAAGGGTCAAAGTTAGGAAGCATATGTATGATAATAAAAATTATATTAGTAATTACTATTACCATTGAGAGTTTTATTTCCTGTATGAAATACACATATACTTTTTCCATTTTTGTAATAATTAGATCATGATTCTTGGATTAGACAGTTAGGATTTCATTTGTACCAACAGTCAAACCTTGGCTTTATATATAAGATCTGTTTCCTTTTTTCTATGAACAAGATTTCGAGTGTTATCATCGCTTCAATAACCTTAAAAGTTTATTAAGAGAGTAATCATTCCTTTGCAATCTGTGTTAATTCCTTTCATCTCATGTTTTTTAACAAGTACAACAATAAAATAATTGTTATTTTAACAACAATTACTAGTAGCTCTTACCACCACCCCTGCCCCGATTCTAATAGATTACTATATAAGATTATGATATGTCACTACGAAATAGCACTCTCAAGAGAGGGGAAAAACATGTTTTTTCCTACTGAGTACCAGCAGTACTCAGTCCTTTCTGCCCATCCCCTTCTGCCAAGCTATTTGGGAGGTATCTGCTTCAGACAAAGAGAAGGAAGGAGTTCATGAACCCTGTTTATAAGGACTGCAAAGTCTTGGGAAGAAAGGCTGCACTATCTGCAGCATATATTGAGTCTCAGATTTCATTTACTCTTATCCTGAAGGAAACTGATATATTTTAGGCTTACTGTAATGCTATTTTGAATAAATTTATTCAAAAATGCATTATTTCCACATATCACATGTAACTGGAATCAGGGTCCAAAATATTTTAAAAATAGAGTCCCTTGGTTCTTTTTTTTTCTATTTTCTTTAATTTCCAGAAGGTCAAGCATGCATTGTTGATTAAGAAATACTTATTGATTTATTTCTTATCTCTCCTGTATCCGTTTATAGAAAGGATTAAAAAGTCACCACTGTTCTTGATCATATGGATACTATAGCTTATGAAAAAAACAAAACAAACAAACAAAAAAACAAAGCAGAGCCTATGGTAATCATGATAATCATCCAAGTAAAGACTATATCACATTTTCATGTTTTCCCAACAAGAGAAATGTCCTGTTCAAAATGTCTATCTTGTTCTGACTGAAAATTGAACAATCAATCAGACAAACTCCAAAAGCCCAATCAAAAAGCAGACAAGTCGTGGGGTAAATATAGCAGATGGAAATAAAATCTCATCATTGTAAATTTACCCCAACTTTACAAGATGATACATTTATGAGAAAACACCCAGAGAGAACATTGTGCATATATTATCCATTCTAGGTTGGTAAGAACTAATATTCTAACTAACTTACTATTCTGTTGTAACTAACAAAATATGCTGCTACAAAACACCAAATATTCTTAAAATAATATTGTTGAAAAAAAAATAATGGGATGAATTAGTTACTGGTATGAATAAGTTACTGGTATGAATTCTTTTGTCTATAGTACAACTCAAATGGCAAAAATCTAGACATTTTGCTGCAAATATGTCATTGTGCTCAGTTTAGTCCAATCTGGCATATACAGAAATCATGGGGAATCTCTCCATTGAATTAACCTACCATTTGATCAGAAAGTCTGCTTGCATCTGAAAAATTTCCTTTCAAACATTGCTGTTTCATCCTTCCTCACTGCTTTTCACAGTTTGCTGAGACTCCTGTCTTGCAGAAGTAAAACAGCTCTACCCTAAAGCAATAATAAAATAAATAACACAAGCACACATGTCCATACAGAAACACACATTTATTTCTGATTTTTTTTCATGGATGCAATCAACTGAAATTAATTATCAGACAGTATAACAGGTTTTACACATAGCCAATGCCATACAAGAAAAAATGTGGAGGCACTTTCTGATCACAAATCTAAATTGAGATTTCAGTGAAACTACCATTTGTTGCATTGATCTGTTTGCTGTGCCACTTCTTTACTATTATTTTGAAAGGGAACATAGTGCAATATTTTTCAATAAAAAAAAGTTCTGAACAATATTGTGGTTTTTTGAGCTTGTTTGATAGTTTGTTGTCAGATCTCTTCTAACACCAGTTGCGCTGACCATCTGCCAATATCAGCATCAGTGGTAGCTCACTGTGATATGAATGTACTCTTCCATATTGCCTGCAGAAAACCAGCAGAAGAGAGGAGTTTCTGTGTTGCCTAGAAAAACTGACTGGAAGTGTCCTATCTTTTTGGGCTGGTGGCTCTTGTGTCCAGCTGAGTCTAAATATCTAGTCATTTATTTCTTGCTCTTTCCTTCACTCTCTTCCCACCATACATTTTTATTTCATCTATCCTTACATATTCCTTTGAAATATCATATATTTTGGGTTTTTAAAGTTTTGTTGATACTATTTTTAATTCTTCAGGTGATACATGTGAGGAATGGTCTGAATCTTCTCTTTTGACCCATGCAATGATGATGGAATACCACTGTCCTGTGGTGTTCTCCAAGGACCTCCTAATTTCCTTTGGGAGAAAGTGTGCCTGAGAACACACAGGAGGGAGGAATTTTAGGTGTGATTATGATGGAAAAAATATAATTGTATTTCAGTTTCATGCCATGAGTTCCCTCATATTCTGAAGACCATTACTTCTCATGGACAAAAATAAATGTCTGTCATAACCTGATATGTACAGTGAGTACAGAAGAGATCTTTCTTCAAATCTGTTACCTCTCTGGATCCTTCTGGTAGAGAAGGATGCTCCTTTCTCTGTTTCTTTTTTTCTTTTTTTATTTTTTTCCTTTCCTCTCTCCAGATTGCAGTCTTATAAAGCTGTGTTTAGTTTCTGCACAGTTTCATAAAACCTGTGGTTGCAGCCATCATTGGAGGTCCTCTTCATGTGTGTTTAGACTGAAAGACAAGTACATGGGGTCACACACAAGTGGAAATGCCATGTCTAGACCGTTGCTGAGAAGTGTACCTTCCAAAGTTTCCCCGAGTGCAGCATGTTTCCACAACTGTGTTCTTAGCTATTTCATGACCTCGCCATCTATATGCAGTTCAGCAGTAGTCAGATGGTCCGCCAAAAAGAGGCATCTAGGATGTGAGGTCCTAAAATAGAAAACTGGCATCATGTTTCAAGGCAGGTGAAAAGGCAAAGAAAGATATGTGGCAGCCAGCAAATATCACACTTGGCATACACGTTTGGCTTGAAGCTGGAGCAGAATATGGTGCTTCCATCAAAACAAAGTTGGGATGCAGCTGGTACAGAAAGTGCTATAGAGGCCTCTTATGCAGAGTTAGACAGAGTTAGACAAATGATGCAAGAGCTAAAGGAGAATGAAGTTCTACAATCATCTAAAGAGATTTCTGCTTTGTCTAATTCAAAATTCAAGCAGAACCTTGATAACCTCTACTGTAACCTTCATTATGAGAAGTTTTACAAAGCACATAATTTCTGTCTTTCAGGAGCATATAGAATTAACACCTTGTTCACACAAGTGAGATAAAAGTATATATATGCTGAGGAGAAAAGGGTTTTTTGTAGCAAAAACCTTTAAATGATTATAACTTTACATGTCAATTTTCATTACTAGTGTTTGGTCTGTTGAAGAAAAGAAAATATTCTTTGAACCATTTATTTCTTTTGCAATTTTTTCAGTTTTTCCAGCTTTTTTTTTTTTTTTCATAAAGGCCAAGTGAAACAATTGCTTCTTTAAATTCTCTAATTCTTTATATTTTAAATGTGGCTTTTATGAGAGGATATGAATGGGCATGTGGGAAGCAAGTAGATGTAGTGCTTTTTAAAATATGACTTTAAATGTGTCTGCTGCTTTGTCTTTTCTGAATACTTCTCACATTTTCACAGCTAATTTCGATCATTTGGAACATTTATTTTGACTTCTAGCTATGTGGGCCAGTGTAGATAATAAATATCTATTGAAGTACACCCACAGGATTGTAACACAAATGCTCATTTAAACAATAAAAACTGTTAGAGCAGGAAGTGATTCAGTCAATAGGAGAACTCTTTATGATTTACAAATTTACATTTGTGATTTACTTTTCCTAAGAAAAGCAAGGTCTGTTAATCACCAATTTTTGGACTATTTAGCTAAAACTTGTAGTTTCCATATAATCTGCAGTGTTTATGGCATTTAAATGTATACCATAGATTGCATGTCATCATAGTATTGCAAAATTGTAATGGAAAAAAAAATAGCAAAATAATATTCTTCAATTAGAACAGTAATCATGTAGCTTCATATGTCTTACATTTTGTCTCTTCTTCAAGATTCAGATTATATCTGGTGCATCTGGTGTAGCCAGAGTCCAGGTAACAACTACAAGAAAATAAACAAGCATGTTTTTTTCACAGGACACATAGGAAGAAAACACAAGAGCTAGTAGTCTTGCAGAAGTCACCTTTTTGACTGTGCATTAAGAATCCAAAGATAAAAAAAAATCTTCAGTTGATGTTTAATTTAAAAAGAGATCGGTAGCATTTTATCTAAGGATTTTATTTATTTATTTATTTATTAAATAAAAAAAAAAAGGAAGTACTTGCATGTACCTCTGATGTTCTGACAAATGCCTTGCTTTGTATTGTTATTTGAGCTGAATACCCTTAAACTATGGTAAGCATTTCTAAATAATCTTGATTGATTTTTCTTAGGCATACTAACAATTAAAATTTACTGTGTGTTTTCCCTGTTGATTAAAAGAGCACACCACAGTATTTTTCACACGTATCTTTATTGCTGACAGAACAAGCCCTACAATAATCCAAAATTCATCTACTCAGCCCATCAGAAATTTTGGTATCTAGGTGATACCTTAGGTGAAGATTAATATTCTCAAACATGCAACTTGAAAACTAAGGTAGTATGAGTAGATCCTATAGACTGTATGTTTTATAGACTGTTTTTAGATCTTTAAGGCACAACTCCCTTCAGTTTTATTACAGAAGGTCTGGCCATGAAGGAAAAAAAGCGGAAGGAAAAAAAAAAAAGGAAAAAAAAAGAATAAAAGAATGAATAGTGAATATATATGTGTTGTCTATTGGAAAGATAAGTCCAAAGGCTTATCTTTGGCAATAGACATATTGGACTATATGTATGCATTTTAAAAAAGAAAGATTTTTGAATTCTTACTGCTTTTTGAAAGAAAATGATTATTTTCAGTTGTTAATATCTTCAGCCACTAATATGTTAGTATTAGAAACCAAAAATTGTTTTATTTTTTGCTGAAAAGCAGCCTCTATGATTTTATTGCCCCATATGTTCCTCATCAGTGCCTGAAATCAGAAAAATTGGAAGATAGTTAAGAAGGAAAGCGAGCTTGAAAGAGAATTGCTTCAGGAACAAAATTAAATTCTGAAAGAGCAATACATGAACCTGCTATAGTTAGAACCTGCTATAGTTCATCAACATTTCAGCCACCCCTGCTGTGCAGCCCTCCAATGTGCGCCTGGTTCTTTTGCTTTGAAAGTCTACTTAAGGAAACTACAGAAAATTAAAGAAGAGTCTAAGAGTGCATGGAAGGTAGAGGATTAATAGGGATACAGAACTATAAGTCAGGGAGAAATGAAAGTGCTTGAGGAATAAAGGACCAAGAAGAAATTGAAAGCCATGATGCAGAAGGAACAGCTTTTAAACAAAGTTGGATGGGAAAGTTTTTTTTTCTTCTTTCCATTCTAGAAAACGTGATAAGATATTAAAAAAAAAAGATGAAACCAAAGCTATTTAAAAATACTCAGTTAACACTAGACTAACCATTAGCCCTACAACAGAGACACTTAAATGGCTTATGATACTAGTGATTTTTAACCTTTGTGCTGCTGTTCAGCAGCATCCCAATTTAGTGTGCTGATACCTGCACCTTATTAATGTTACTTCTTTCTGATTTTGACAACTAAAGGGGAAAAAAGGGTTTTTTTGAACTACTAAATATTGATACCTGGACTGACATGTTCAAGGAAAAAGTTCATAGGAGATTTCTCAATCAATCACCCCTGCTCTTACAATATCTCACTATTTCTTTGAAGGAGAAATAAAAAAGTAACAGAAATAATATTCTCATTTTTCATATTAGAAAGTAAATTGATAATGATCAGACTTTTTTTTCACCTCCATTTTAAAGGCAAAAAAAAATTATTTGTTGCTCATTCAGTTTTAGCAGCTATCCTTAAGCAGGTCCCTCACAGTCTCACTTTCCTGCCCCAGTGGATATGTGCACATGGTAAGACTGGGTCACACCATGCTTTACTCGATGGTCCAATCACTGACATGACTCATTTTGCCTTGCATTTTCTCTGTGGGCAAAGCAACACCCTTGTCCAGACGAAACAGAGGAGTGGTCCTATAAGGAGTAGATTAAAAGAGTATCTCAAGAGTAAATGAGGACAAAACTGGGCCAGGTATCTTATTTCCTACATCTGTCTTCTTGCATTTTCCTCAGTGAACCTTTTTGCCTAACCTTTCTACAAGATGCAAATTTAGTGCTGTTTTGTAAAGGACATTTGTAAAGGATTTCTAAACACCTCATTCTTTTGAAGCTGTTAGAAGAAAATATTAATTCTTAAAGAACCATAATAATTGTTAGAAAAATATAGAGTAAATAAGGCTGAGAGTGTGTCAGTTGAAAAAAACAAGAGGTAGCATAAAATGGGATCAACTGTGGTCAGCATGCTGAACAAAGAGCACCCTAAAGCCAGGCTTTAGAAAACATCTAGAACAAGCATGTTTGGAAGAAGCATGCAATCTTTCTCTCTCATACTTTTGCCCACTTTTATCTGAGGTCAGAGGGGATGCTGCCAAACTTGGCAATGGTGAGAAAAGAAAGATCATTTTTAAAGGGAAGATCATCTGTTAAATATTCACTCGGGCTTCATATACGTCTGTTCTATGAGACTGACATTTCTTCATTTAGCATGTATCACATTTGACTGTGCATCATAAACTTCTGTGTAATGTGAAAATTGAAAGCTTTGTTTTACACTTCAAAGAGACTGGAAAATTAAGCACTTTCAGTGTAGACTCAAATTTGATACTTATTATCCTAACTGAATACATAAATCTAGCAATAAAAAATAAACTCTTTGTCACATATGTTTTTGCAGAAAGTTTAGAAAATTATAAAATCCTTTATAGCAATATTTGAATTCAAATTTTCTGCTGGATTCTGTTTTGGTCTAATATTTTTCAAAGTATTCTACCATATGTTATGTACTGTAGGTAAAATGACGAAAAAATGCCAGTGGTGCTGACTATGTGAAATGCCAGAGAAGCAAAGAGATGATAGTTTAAAATAATTTTAGAATAGTACAGCTCAGCTATGGAAACTCTTAAAACCTCAACCATTTATAACAATATATGCTTAATTATTTAAACTAGCATAGACTGCTCCTGGGTTTTACTTTCTGAACAAGAAAATCTATTAGAAACTATTAGTATACAAGAAGTTATTAGTATACAGCAAAAAAACAGTTATTAGTATTTAGCATTAATACAAAGAATATTTATGATGTGGCTATACTAAAAGATTCATTAGAATGTCTTCAGTTTTTACCAGAAAATATAGCTGTTGTTCACCACGCCAAAAAGAAATGTATAATATTTCAGAACAAAATGAACTTTTGTCAACGGAATCTAGAAAATTTTCACATGATTAGTCATTTGTCTTTTATTGCCTATAAATTTTAGCTTATTGTATACATTGTGAGAATGGCATACAGAGTCCTAAATTTAGGTAATTTAATCTGAAACCCAAACACAAGTGAATTTATGCATGTTTATTACATATATATATAAACATCTACATATACATGCGCATGTATATGTATGTTCCAGATTTGTGGTTCTCTGCCAACAACTGATATAAAATCATTAAGGAAGTTCTTGCAAAAACATAGCTACAAGAAGAAAATGAAGTATTTTCATATAAATAGATGGCACTGATTTTTCCTGTAGCTGGACCAATAAAAAACAAGTCTGTAATTATTAAAATAAGAAGTGTGCAACTATCAAACTGATACATAATACAGAAGACAGCAAGTTTTATCCTTTTTATAATTTTCATGGGTAGCAATTTGTACTTCCCCATAGATTTCCATGCATAAAAGCAATGGAGTTTCTCTTACACAGTGTTACTGTCATTTTTCTCTGAGAGTTCTGATTTGATTGCTGTCTTAGTGCATTGGGAGACTGTGGATTTTGTACTACATTTCTGATCTTTTTTATATATCTCTCTGTGCGCTTCTGAGGCATTTAACAAGGTTTTCTTAGCCTTTCAGGTTCAATGAGCTTGCAAAAGTTGCAGCAATGTCGGTTTCCAATCTTATGCCTTGAGAAGCAAAGGGAATTGAGGTGGTTAGAGCCTTCTGGGTAGCAAACAGCTATTATAGTGTAAAAATAATAATAGCCTTTGCTCACTAAGGAAGGGGGTGAGAGAATACAGAAGCCAGTTCTCAGCCAAGCAAAGAAATATTGGATTTGCAAAAAGAAATAGAATAGAACAAAAAAAAAAAAAAGAAAGAAAAAGAAAAAAAAGAAAGAAAAAGAAGATTTCTCACAGTAATACACAGCGATTAGGTCAGACTTCAACTAATTTACTGGAACCCAACTAAATTAAGCATAGGAGACTATTTCTTTTCTGTAACAGTTCCAGATATTACTTTGCGGATAGAATGACAACATCTCACCTGGCAATTCTCTTTCTCTTTCCTACATTTGAAACCTGCAAAACATCATTTAAAAAATTAAATAACATGGCAGCTATAAAGTAATATAACAGTTAAGAGATTGTATTTATGTGGTAATGTTTTAGAAATAATTACAATCAAAAAATCAGGTACAAGCACTATCAGCAAAATATTTGGGGACTTCAAATTCAGATAGAAGATCTAAAAATGAAAAACTCACCCTTTTAAAATTTTTAATGCATTTAAGCATTTTTTTAATCAAAGATGAATTGAAATAGGTTACCTATGATATTGTTGGTTATAAATAGTCACAGAACCAAAATTAGCACAGATCTCTTACTACAAATGCCTGCAACAGCACTCTGCAGTGCGGTAGTTTCACCACTTAGAAATATAACACAGCACTGCAAGCAAGCACCGAGCATTGCTCTTCTGCCACAAATAATAATAATGATCCTTCTGAAGAATGCTCTCAGTCTTCACTTAATTTTTTTTTTTTTTAAAGATATTTTCTGATCTTCTTATTAAGATCATTGTGAAGACAGAAAAAAAAACCCACTGTAAAACCAGAGATATCACAGTGACTGGGGTAGACAGGGAGCACCAATGGAGCTCTAAACACCATGGTTCTCTGATCTAGGATCAGACCTCTAGGTCCTTGATAGTTGCATTGTGCTCCAAAGATCCAAATTCTCACCTGATGACTTCAAAATGGTCTCAGGAATGTAAACAATTTACTCTCAGGAGCAAAGGATGTCAAGAATGATGGAAACAAAATCAAAAAAGAAAGGTATTTTTAAAATGTGAAGTAAGTTGAAAGGTCAGGAGTACATTTAAGATGATAGCAAGAGCATCACCTCTCTGCAACAAATTTAGTCTAGTGCTGTGCATAATTGTGATAATAATATTAGGACCCTGATCATGTTGGTGATGAGATATTGTTCCCTACCCATGAAGATTTTTGTGGTTGACTTTTCTACTTACTTTATAGTTTTTATTATGCATGTATTTGAGATTGGGATAAGTTGTGCAAAGGGAACATTTTGTTTTCAGTGCCCTTAGATGCTCAGGATGGGCCTTCCAAATGTTCTGTCCCCATATGTGTCACAAGAAAGTACAAAATAGGGCATTTCTAGTGGGAATGGAGATGGAAAACTAAATAATGACTAAATATCTTTTTTCACAGGAACTATTATCAGCAATTCTTCTTTCGAGTTTTGAGAGCAATGCACCTATACTGAATCCCTATGCTGAATACTTGTGTGGTACATCTTGTACCACGTTGTCTGAGTGAGCAATTCAATTTGATATGAATGGAGCAGTAAAGTCAATCTTTGCCTTTTGCTTCCCTCTTTGTCTCTACCTATTTGTTGCTGCAGCCTTTTTCTTCTTCAATTCTTCCTCTCTCTCTTTTTTTTTTTTCTTTCTTTTTCTCTTTATTTTTTTCTCTTTATTAGGAATTACAGCTGCCAATGTCAGCAAGAGGCAGAGGAGGATTATTCCAATTATTATTGGAGGGTTATTTGATAAGATGCAGACACTGGGAATAGTGAACAAGGAGAAATCGTAAGTAGACAGATTCTGGAGGAGAAAGAGAATTTTTGAGGCTAGCGATTTTCTTCTTTATTTTGACAGGTCATTTTAAACTTCTGAACCAAAATAAGGGATTTTGTTGCCTGTGAAAACAAGATGACTGAATTTACTTTGGCATGATCTTTTATATAGGTAGACTTTGGATATGTGGTGTAAGAGACTATTGAGATAAACTGTCTCTTCTTCTGAAGACATTTAAATGGAATATATCATGCTTTGATCTTGTTGTAGAGATCTGATGATGAAGTCTCAGACTTAATTAATGTACCTGCCAGCATAAACATTTGTGATATTATCTCTATCTAGATGTTCCCAATGACTTTCCAGTTAACAATTATCTATGCTCATTTGTACCTCACATTCTTTGCCCTTGAGTTAGCTAATCAGCAAAAATAAAACAAAACACTAGATAATACAGCAAAACCTCTATCTTCTAATGTACTTCTATTGTAGATGAGGCACTTCTTAGGGACATGATTTAGCAGGTATGGTGTTGAAGGGTTTATGGTTGGACTCAGTGATCTTGAAGGTCTTTTCCAACCAGAATGATTCTATGATTCTATGATTGTGCTGCATACAGCATCCTACCTTTTAACCACCTTAGTGTTTCCTGTTTCTGAAATCTATGGCAATGCTAAATAAGAAATTGACGGAGAATAGGCCTTAGAATATTATCATTTTTTGTAACAAATCTTTTACTCAAAGTTCGATTTACATAAAGAGGAAATGTCCTTGCTGGCAGACACAGGTTTTTTTTTTTTTTTTTTTTTTTTCTCTCATTTGTTTTGTTGCTTGTAGTGGCATACTAGAAAAAATTCTGATGAAGCCCACAAAAAATCTGTGGAATTTATCAAGTGTCTTTTCTTGTTTGTTCCTTTTCAAAAATGTTCTTATTACTGTATCTTGACTACATATGATTTTTTTCATTAAAATTTAGCCTGTTGTTCCATTAACTTCTCCCCCAGCTACTTTGTATATTTTGCTTAAGCTGCCACTATAGAGCGTTTTAGCTCCCAGAATGGTTGTGACAGCTCACTTCTGTTGTTGTGCCTAGGTCACTTTCCTCTGGGAAACGATTGTAATGTTATTTTCCTATTCTTCTGGAGGCTTTCATAGATCCACATTAAAGCTGAAAAAAAAAAAAAAACACATGATTTCTTCTCCTAAAACTGCTTTTTTTTTTTTTTTTTTTTCCCAGTGAATTGGTCTTAACTGAAGCTGTGTAACTGCTAACAGTTATTTGCACTTATTATTTTCATTTATAACTCAGTGATTCACAAAAAAAAAAAAAAAAAAAAAGTATCTTTCAGTTGTGAGTTATCATAATCAGTGCTGGCCAGCTTTGTACTGTAGCTCTGATCTAAAAAGTAGGATTTTTTTATCATAGCCTTTGAAAAGAAGAAAAACCTTCAGTACAATGCTGATAAATCTGAGTAAAGTTTCGTTTTAACTATAAAGCACCTAGCTTTCCTTGAAGAGATGAGACATACATGGTAACTTATCTTTTGCTGCTCAGTGGTCTTTCTGCCTTTTGTATTAGTCGTGCTGGAGTTATCCTGTTCACATATTAAGTTCAGACAATTATCCTAACTTTGGGTGCTTGACCGTAGATCATGTTATCTTTTTGGTTTAAATCTGGCATAAGCTGTGTGCCACTTCTGACCGTTTTTGCAAGTCAAAACAAACAAACAAACAAACAACAAAAAACAAACAAACAAAAAAACCCGCAGTACTGTTGAAACTGTTGTTCAGTGGAAAAAACATACGTTATGGGAAATGTTAACTGAACTCTTGCAAATGCAAAGTGTTTCTGGACCTTGTTTGGCTTAAGGAAAGAGAATTAAAAGGTGCAGTCAGAGAAGGTCATGCAATGATCTGGTGAAGATATTTACTGTTTGAACACTCTTGTCTTCATTTACACTGCCATTTTGTTACAAATACCTGCATTTCAAAACATTTGTTTTCTGTATCATCTACAGTTCTGATACAGTGTAGTGTTTTCTTATCATATACACTGGAGTGTAAGAGAGGCTAAGGTAAACCTTGGTATCTTCCTATTTTCAGCTTGTACACATAGCTGCATGCTGGCGTTGGATAATGTCTGAGCAAAGCTGCAGGCATTTCTGTCTTCCAGGCTTGACTTACTCCTCCTTCCCCTAAGGATGGGCAAACCAAATGTCATATATTGAGCTTGTTACTTTTGTGATGAAATATCGAGCCTGGCAGTTTTTTTGATTGGTCATCTTTTTCTTTCCTATATGTACATCAAGCTTAGATTTACAATGGGGAATAAATCATAAGTATGAGAAATGGCTTTTCGAGCCATGTATCTGAGTTTTTGAGCTGATGTAATTTTGAGTCTTTCTCTACTGCATTAACTAACTTTGCATACATTTTTTTCAGTATTACTTTATTCCATGTCAAGTGTGTGGCATGACTGAAATTTTCTTCAGTTCAAAGATCCAGACATAACTGGTCGAGCTATTCGAAATTATGTTACATGAACAATGAAATTTATCCCAAATATGAATTGTTTCTTCTGAAAATAAACTATTCAGTGCAGAACAGAAGAAAAATACATAAAGGGTGAGATATGTGGTATTCAAAATTTATTTTTAAATTGATTTATTTAGTTATGGTAAGCCCATGATAAAAATCTGCATAGCAAAAAATTCCTATGTGTGCTTAATAGATAAATATAACATCTGGTCATAGACTAAAGAAAAAAAAAAAACAGGATTGGAGAGTAGTATTTCTCCTTGTAGTCCATATGTCATGTTTTCTAAATATCAGTCAATAGGATACAAACCAAAATAGAAATGAAATGTGATGAACGTGAAGTCAATTACTTTCTTAAATAATCGAGTATGCAAAGAGAAAATGAAAAACATATTGACCACGCATTTTCATTTATTTTTTTTATCTTATTTGTTCTCATATTCCCAATACAGAAAGCTCAGCTTTGTAAGACACAAATATAAGTATCATGTCAGATACTAAGGTTGTCTTTGTAACATGACATTTCTGACATTTTATTTATATTTGAGATGTCACATAAGACTTGGTTAAAAAGGAAAGAAAGGAAAGACAATGTAAGAGACTCTCAGAAGAAAAAGAAATATGTTGGTGCTTGTGCACTTTTATTGTTATTGCAAGACTCACAGGAAAAAGACATTTTTTTTTTTAAGATGGAAAAATTTACACATGTTGGTTTTATATAAATTTATTCTTCAGGACATTTTTCATATTGTGTTGAAAATATTTAATATCTTTCTATTGTGCTTTCTGTTTCTTTTCAACACTTGTGTTTCTGTATAATATATGAAAAACACATTTTAAACAACACTTTCATGTCTCTGTGACAATATGACAGGGATTTTCTGTGTTCATTAGAACAAAAACTCATACCTAGTGTATAGGCCCACTTCAAGGGCAGTAGTACAGGAGGTCTTGTTAGTATATAACCAGCCGCAAGGACAGCATTGCAGGTGTTCTATCAGCAAAAAAGGAGCAAAAGCAAGAAAAAGGAGAAAACTGCAACTGTACGACTGCTGCGTGACCAAGAAGCTGTTTGGATAGTCTTGACATAATCCTTTAGATTATTAATTTATTTAGTAACTCTGCTTCATATACTTTTAGGCAAATAATGATGGTATCTGGGACAGTACAGTATATAAGTTGTATCTGATGCTTAATAAAGGGCCTTTGGTTCATTATACCGAAGTCCATGCCCTCAGTACGCCACAATCTAGTGAGCACACAATGCATTTATAAAACATACATGATTAGAAGAGATGCAATATTTTGCTCATCCTTTCAAAACTGCACATATGAATTCTGTGTATTTTAGCTTCTAGATCATCTGAACAAGATTCTCCTGCATAGATTTTCTTTGCTCATGCTCAGCACTGTGCTCTCTTTTACTCCTCTATTTCTTTTATTTTTCCTATAGTTTTCCAGCATGTCAGATATTCTTTTCTCTCACCATTCCTGTTCTTTCGTTATTCTGTTCAAATTTCTTCCCTTCCTTCATACTATCTTTTCTTCTTTCTTTATTCTCCTTGACTTGACTGCTGCTCATCTATTCTGTTATCCTTCTGCCACTTCAGGTCTTTGTTTTATCATTTCTTTCCTATCCCTTATAGTTCCACTTTCATCTTGTTTTTCCCTTTCTATAGGATCATCCTGCCATTTCTTACTGTTGTCTGGACCATTCCTTTTTTTTTTTCCTCAAATAAAGAGTCTATACTCTGTCTTTACCTTCATAAGACTTTTTTTTTTTCTTTTTCTCATTTAGACTTTTCCCATATTGCCCAGCTGTATTATTTATCCTTACTACACTTCTACCATACTATTCATTTAAGTATTATTTGTAACCACATGATGATACATTTTCTTTACTTCTGTCTACATTTCTACAATGTAGATGTCCAAAGGTTTGTTTAGTCACTTTATTCTGCTTTATAGATAGATAGAAAATGATATTGTGAGTGGAGACTACAGTAAACAAGTCAGATGCAGACAAGAATAATTATTCATTCTATGCTGTAGGGGTGAGTCTTTTTTTTTTTTTTTTCTTTTTTCTTTTTTTTTTTACCTTTTCAATTTTCAGAAAAAGCGTATTGGAGACAAGGAGAAATATCCAACACACATATTGCATCTATAAACAGCAGAGTAAATGGATAGTCCTGCATAAGACTATCCAAAAGTATGTGAACATAAAATTATATGAAATTAATTTTACATGACACGTTGTATGAAATTAGACAAAAATATTATTTGGGAGAACTAAGGTAAAATAGCCTGAAAGAAGTTTCATTTTTCTGCAACTAGATTGTTAGCACTACTATGGACATCTCCACACAAGAGTCTACTCTACAGTCTAGAGAATCATAGATCCTTAATATTATCATTTATGCCTATTTCTCATGCCAGATTGCACAGAATGATTTTGATCTTATGACATGGATACCCATTGGAAGAAGTCCCTATATTTCCCTAAACTTTTTTTCCCATCTTTTCTTTCTGAAATTGTGTTGGAGGAGATTGTGAATCCGTGTGCTCTTGTATCATACTCAAGAGATCAGACACAGCCATGCTGTGTTTCCAGACATAAGATTTTAAAGGGATTCACAGATCCAGTAACATAGAGATATTTCACAAACAGTTGCAAAGCTTATTCTTTCATTCAAAATTCACTGCAGTATGGGACTTTGTAAGTTAGTAAGACTAGTTCTTTTTGAAAAAGAACAGGATTATCAGAACAAGAATTTACAATAGACTAACTGAAAACAGGATTTTATCTTGTGATAAAATCTTAAGAGTCATACTTTTCTTAACTAGTGCATGAGATTGAGCACTGTCTTAAAATTTTAGGCATATTTTTTATGCACAAAGAAAAAAATGGGGTTCTGATACTTATTCCAAAAAAAGGAATTGTAGGCTAATAATAAGTAAATGGTAAAGAGGAGCTTGATTAGTATTTTTATTTTGTTTTGTTTGTTTGTTTTACCCGAATTTAGGCACCTAATAGCTAAACATACCCTTATTTCTGATTCCTCTTGGGCATTCAGTATTCCAGTTTTTGCAAGGCAAAATGAAAGTGCCACCTCAAATGCATCAAGTCTCTCTTACACTTAACTTGCTGTGGTTATATGGGTGAAGTGACAAATGCAGAGGTCAAGGACAGACTGGCATATGTCCCCTGGTCTCTGGGAAGACCCTTTTAGAAGACAAAAAGCTGGCTTGTTCGTCTTTGGTTTGTATGAATGTGGTTACTGTATTTTGCACTAAATGTAATGTCCATTATATGTCAAAAGTGTTCTAAATTCTGTGAGTGTGTTAAATTGCTAAAAGGAATTAATATTTTCAGGAGCTTATAAAGAACACATTTTAGCTCTGTCTTGGAGATGTCTTACAGTGGAGCTTAGTCAGGAATTGTCTCACCAATTCATGTATGAGTAGAGATAAGAAGCTTTAAAACATATACAAAATATACAAGAACATGGTCATAGAAATATGATTTCAAAGAATAGAATTATATTAAAAAAATAAAATGTTAACAGAAGGGAGAAAAAGGTGACCCTAGGAAAGGAGTTTGTTTTGCAAAAGTGGGATAAAATAGCTAGAAATGAAAATATGAGAAAGCCTCAGATATTTCTACATACCAGATTGGAAGGTGGGCTGCTTCAGAACATTTTATGACTCACCAGTGTGTTAATACTACTGCCAAAGGCAGATGGATAGAAAATGCCAAGCATATGTGAAGAAGGTCAACAGCAAAGATTTTAAGAAAAAGAAAATGCAATGTTCTTCCTAACATTTTTATAGTACTCCATGATAAAACTATAGGAAGTTAGCTTCTTAAGTTACCTAAAAAGGAAAAGCTTAATAACATGTTATTTTCTAGTTCTACGGCATAAAGATAAGTTGACTGCATTAGCTCTTCTACTTTTTCACAAATTTGTTTTTTTCTTTTTTGCTTCTCTGAGTTATACATTCTGAATTACAGAAAGAGATTTATCTATAGTTGTCCATTTTGCAAGTCTCAAATGATACAATAAACATAGATTTCATAAAATATGCTGGATAGGGCTTTAAGTTATTTTAAAACATCCATTTGTGGATAGTTAGCAATTAGCGAAATTAAGGCGCTTTTATGAAGAAACATTTCACTGAAATATACTTTTTTATTTAGTTTTACCAATTTATGTGCATACAGTTAAGCTAAGCATTTATGTCACATGAAAGTAAATACTAATAAACACACATATACACCAGTGTATATGTAGACAAAAATCTTTAAAAAAAAGTCTTAGTCTCTACAGCAGTATTTAATTATGCAAGCAGCCAGTTCCCAGAAGTGCTGAGCACCTATATGTGCAACCATAAAAGTTATCCTTGGCCTCTGTCTGCTTGCTATTAGCCTACTCACTAGGAATTATCCAAGAAAAAACAATGAAGATTACAATGAAGATTCCCTTTTCAGTTACTTTGCAATAGTTAGGTATGAACAATTATCCTAACATTTCAAGATTAGAGAGCTATAAAGATGTTTAGAGATCTCATTTCTGTTTTGGCCAAATCTGCCAATAAAATGCTGAAAAATGAAAGACTGGTGTTGCGAGTAAGATGGATTAGAAGGTCAGAAAGACTGCTAAATTTTATGTCTTAGATTTGGCTGAATTACTCACATACTCTATCCTGTGTCAATCTACCTGATCAGGCAATGGTCAAACTATGGAATTTTTTGTTTTGTTTTGTTTTCTTACGTGAAGTTTCTTCCATACTACTTTTATGAATTAAGCATATTTTCATTAAAAAAATGCATAAAGTTAATTATTTTGATAATTGCTGATCTGCAATACCAGAAGAAGAATGTGCTCCACAGCATGCAATGTACCAGTGGAACACACCAAAATTTTGGCCAAAAAAAAAATCCTGCAGTTTCTGCCTAGCTCCTTGGCTCAGGTTTTCCTAATGGTGTGGAGCAGCAACAGGCTTTTGACTCATTCTGGATATAGTTCCAGTTCTTTCACCTATACTAGGGATCCTGAAGGTTTTCTGAGTTTAGACATAACTTTGGGATCTAGCTCTACAATCATGCTCTTAAAGAATTAGTTATCCTAGTCTTCTTTACATATGACTAGGTTTGAGAAGTACTTACATGGCATAAGAAATTGCTTTATGACCAGAAAATATGATCTTTTAATGTGTTCAGTAGTTCAGCTACAATAAGTGGAAACTAGCAATAAACTGAAGATGCTTTTACATCTATTTTTATATCTTTTTTTTTTATACTACAACGTCGTATCAATTATTATATTTGCAATTAAAGAGAGGAATTTTGTCTTTTGTAATCTGGTATTTCCCCGTGCTAACTAAAAACAAGACTTGGTAGAGACAATATGGCACACTATAAACCAGAACATTAATAGAATTGCTAAATTTGATCTAGTATTCTCTTAATACAACTTTTCCTTAGGATACCAATTTACTAACTTGGTTGTAATGAAAATTCAGCATCAAAATAAAATGGAATAACCTTAATAGAGATGCTTGTAATACTGCCAACTTTTGCATTTGTCAGGATTCACTTGTTGGCAGGAATCCTCTCTAATAATAGGGTGAATAGGTCTTTATCTGTTGCAAGAAGATGATATTTTCCAGTATAGGTTAAAAGTGTCCATCATGTATCTTCTCTTGTATAAGAAAATGTTTTACATAAAACTTGAAGGGTATAAATGATCAGAAAGAGCATTGCTTAAGAATAACATTGCTGTATATTTTTGGATTTCCTAGGAAAGAGAATTCAGAAAAACATGATTTACATTATGTTTTCCATTACAGATGCATGGCAGATATGTATAAATCATCCCCATGGTCATTTTCATCTCTGACCAGACCCAAGATACTTGGTATCTACCTACTACCACAACTGAGGACTAAGCTCTAAAATTGCTGGACGTTTGAACAAAATTGCAATATATAACAGCTGGGATTGCTTTGTCCATTATTGCTATAATTGAAGTACAGGGAAATTGCAGCCATATCTGTAAGAAACTTTTTTTTTTTTTTTTCCAGTTTAAAACACAATGTAAGATCTTTGGACTAAAACTGCAGTACTAATTGTGGAGCAGGTTTCAGAGTCACTGGATAATGCCACTTCCTACTGCTGAAGCTGAATGATGCATTCTAATCCTTACTATTTGACATTTATAAATCTTTATGCTGACATTATAATAGTCTATGTGATTTTTAGACAGAAGAAAGTGATGAATATTCCCTAATACATTTTAGTTTGATAACTTAGTTTTATTATTCATTACAGTGCTTCATAACTAATTTATGCACTGCCCAAAAGGAGTCTTGCTGGCAGTTCAAGCAAAGCTTCATGAGATACCTTATAAAAGGAAGTCCCTTGAGGCACCAATTTATAAAAGTGATCCCTGATGCTAAAAATACTGTAAAGGAGAACATTTTCTGTAATATGCCAGAGTACATTTCTTTTGTAAATCCAGAACAGTTCTCCTCATAAAGAATGTTCTGTCAATGACCAACTGCTGTTAATAAAACATTCCTATAAAATCATTCTTTTGAAGTTTTATTTCTTTAGGCTCTGAAGTCATTATTTTTCGCACCCATACACAGAATTTTAGGTAAGAGATCATTAAACTGGCATGCTGTAGCATGTCATACAGGTCATGCAGTGAACAATTTTATTCCTTCTAAATCAGTAATAGTTTTTACTTTACTTGAGTCAATGAACCAACTTCTATTCCTCTTTTCTCTCTCTCTTTTTTAGCATGAACATACATGTTTCACTCATACTTGTGCATTTTTTATAGTTTAATTATGCCCACTGATTTATCCCACTCTTAATTTTATTATTTTCTTTCCTCCATTGCAAACATCTTATTTCCCACCAGCTGCCTAGGATTTGTTCTCAGATAGACCTTCACAACCAGTCTAATGCAGAAAGGCAAAAGTATTTAGGATCCATGCAGATTCATGTCTTATCCACAGACTTTTTGTTACAAACAGCTGCCAAATCATTCTGTGAATGGATGAGTATTTCTCCATGGTTCATATTTCCCTTTCTCATATGACCTTTCTCTCACACCTTCATCAGCTACATGGTGGTATTCATCCAACCTAATATAAATACCTAAATTGTAAATCTCTGCCTCTGAATTACTTCTTTTCTTTGAAGATGAAAAACTTTCCATAAGTGTCTATTTCTCCCTATTGATTTTTTAGAGTAATTTTTTTATCATATGAACTGATCCTTTAGGGTCACTATTTCTTTCCATTTTCTAAAAGGAAATCTACTTTATCAGATGTAGCTGCCTACACAAAACAAAATAAAATGAAACAAAAAGTTGAGAAGAATTACTTTAATGAAAGAGAAGTCAGGTTCACAGACAACTTTTGTTACCAAAATTTATCCATTATTTTTGCCATTTTCTTTCAATTCAGGGAATTTGTCTGTCCTTTGCTAATTGTCTGAACACAACCACGCTTTACTTCACTACCCACAAAGCTTTGATGTGCTTATAATTCAATTTTTCCACTTACTGCTAACATCAAGGACTGGTTTCGCTCTATTTCATATTCTTTCCTAAATTCTTACTGAGTGGAGTTCCAGGTAATAACTTTCTGTAGCATACTCTCAAATCTGTCAAGAACATCAATTTATGGTGAGACGGCACCTTTCTGCTTTCTGATGTTGGGCTACTTGTTGCTGCTGCATGAAGAAGGGTCAAGGAAAATACTTGAATACTCAGCTCCTGTTGATCTACCATACTTATTTTTCAGCCCTGTTTTGGGCCATAAAATCTTTCTAAGACTAGCCATCTATAGGATAGCCTTCAGCAGTATTGACTTGAGTCAGTTCATGGCAGCTAAGCATTCTAGTAGTATGGACATACAACTACAGCTAGGCATATTTCAACAGATGAAATAGAGTAACACCTTAAATAACTTTGATTTGGAAAGCCAAAGACTGGAAGAGATCTCAGACAGACAAATGGGCTGAAAGATGATACAAAAAAAGTTGAACTTTATTGCCTTTTATCTGATGGTTGTTGGTGAGTTTTTGTGAGACTCTTGATCTTCATTGGATGTAAAAATGAATTCATACTCACTGAAAAGACCAGCCTCTTTTTGGTAGTCTTCTACAAGAAGATTTTCAGTAAGCTTTCAAGAATCCACCAGACTGCAGTCATGTGGCTTAAAATCTTGAATGATCCTAGAGATTAGTGAGATGTGTAAGATGAGTAAGAGTGTGATTATGTCCTAAATTATGCCCTAAAGCTCTGTGTTAAGGTCCAAATTCTTAGTTGAGCCCTTTTGATGGGTAGGCACACTTAAGTCCACTAGTATTTAAGACGTTAGAAGGGTATTCTTTAGACTTGAGAAAATTAGGAATGTACCAATGATAGAGTCTTTCAGGAGAATCCAAAAGCAGTCAACCTTTCTTGAAAAACATATGTGTCTTATAAGCCTCAGATGCGTAGATGTCAGCAAATGTCAGAGTCCTTATAAAGAAAGGAAAGAGAGAATTAGTGTTTTACATAGATGTTTTAGATAAGGGACTTAGAATTTAGAATAGGACATATTATTACACTGCAAGAAATCACATTTTATTAATTCTAAAATTTCTATGTATTCTTAAGCATGTATTATGACTGCAGAACAACATGTAAATTGTTTTAGAAAAGTAATGATTTAATAAGCAGAATTTTGTTTCTTTTTTTTACTCAGAAATGAAATTGTGTTAACAAAACAACATGGATTATTGGCTCAGACTTACTTACACTTTCTAGACAAGTAAAGGGAGTTTGCTTCTGTTTGCATCCTTCTGCACATTGTATATACATACCTTATATGTACACATATATGACAACTCTGAACTGCATTCTTTTGAGTACAGATGTAACTGCTATTGAAGGCTAATGTAAAGACTGGCAATAATGTGTCAGGCCTTAATTAGTATAGTCATATGTCATTGAAGAGTGTTTGTTCATTGCATGTATGTGCGTCTGAGAGAATTGTCTGGCTCAGTATAAGAAAATCCATAAGTGTTTCATTTATTTTATAATTTTAAGAAAGCATTGGTCCTAAAGCTTTTTTTTTTCCCCCCTACATTACATCCTACATTAAAGGTGATGGTAAAATTAACTGATAGAAGTCAGGATTAAGATGTCTAAAGAAAAAGAAGGGAACATTTTGTGAGACTAATAGCTTGACTAAAGAGTCACTCAAAAATGCCCCCAAAGACCTAAGTGATCAAAGTAGCACTTCAGGCAGAATTTAAAACTTTAACTTACATTACTTAAAACAGCAGCTTAGCTGGAGGTTTCTATATCTCACAGATTTCCAGCTTCCTTTCAACAGTTATGGTCCCTCAAAAGCCTCTCTTGGGCATATGTGAAAATGCTTTGGTCCTGGTATGGCTGAAGAGCATGACACAAGGTGCATGCCTGCACATTAGCTGGATTCAGATGTAAATGCTCTTCTGACTGTTTTGACTGAACAGATTCAGTGTGATGATAGATGATCTCTACCAATACTCAACATATTTCTAAGCTCATGTGCCACAGACAAGGGAAAGTTGGTTACCTACTTCTTTTTAATCATGCACTTGTTGCCATGAACGATTTGGCTCACACCTAGGCTACCCTTAGTTCTCACCACTCAGTATTCTTTCATCCTTCTAGCTGCATGATTTCTGTGTTTTCATACATAAAACTTACTTAATTCCATGTTAAAAAAAATAGAAAAAAAAATCCAGTTTGATCATCAGAATCAGATTCTTCACTGGAAGGATGTTAAATCAGCTGAAGAGAGAGAAAGACATTTTCAATCTCTCAAAAATTAGATACTTAATTTCAGGTCAGATTTCAGAACCTGAAACTTCTTGGGTTTAATGTTTAAGTCATATAGGGTAAGAATAACTGCTCTTCACTTTCCCCTGCTTTAGGACTTGTTGAAGGAAAGAATGGAGCCTTCTTGTCCTACATAATAAGCATTTTAACTATTTGGCTTCTTCATAAAACGAGGATGCAAAGGTGAGAAAGAAACTAGAAGAGAATTCTTGCCTTATTTGAGAGTGAGGGGAGATACTGAGAGAGGAATTTCTGGTTTTATTTGAATTAGGCATAACAGTTGCTGAACTGGACACTAGTTTTCAAGTGAAACAGCCCTGAGTAAATCACTTATACATGGAGGATTAAAGAAAATCTGCCACTACCAGAATTTTCCCACTATCTATCTCTAGCCAAATTGGATGCTGGCTCTTGGTACTTCCCAATCAGTGAAATACTGGTCCTGGTATCCCATTCCAGTGTGTAATGTTTGCTTCCCTGTATGCATTACAAAAGGAATCTAATCTAAGAATAATAGTAATAATAATAATAGTCTATTTCTGAATTCTACTCTTGGGAAAATAGTATTACTAAATTCACACTGATATATCCTTTTAGGTGTTTAATTCCTTCTAACATCAATGGGAACTAGTAGATATATTTGTAGATACATTTGAAAAATCTCACCCAAAATTTGCAATCAACAAAGTTAATTATTGTTTGTGATACTTATTGTTAAAATGGGCAAACATTAGATCAATACTCTTCAACAACTCTACATACTATATCAGGAAAGCGTTAATTGTTTAGTCCAGATAGATTGCTAGTATCAAAGAGCCCAATGCTAGTATGAAAAAGAAAACTCCCAGAAATTCTCAGAAAACCTGGCAAAAGGAAACACCCGTTATTTCTGTCATTATAAAGTTATTGCTAGCGTAAAGTCTTAACAGTCTAATCAAAATTCAGTAGACATTTATGGTTAATTCAGTTACTTAACACATTCCATTTTTCTAATTAATACAGAAAAACTCATTAACTAACAAGTTAAAGTTGATATACATAGTCTTCCTAAGATCTGTTCTTTTGTCCGGTACAGGGTACACCTTCATGCTGTTCCTCTGAGTCCTAAGATCTTCAGTTTTCCTCTAAAGAATAGGTAGTGAGGTTGGTTGCAATGCCTTATAATACAGTGAATCCACTGTATTATAATACAGGTAGTATAATACACTGCTTTGATAATCCACCCTGTTTAAAACATATTTCTCTACCAATGGCTAAGACTAAGCTGCTTGAGAATATTTATTAGCACATTTTATCACTCAAAATGTTGACAAGACTTGATTTTAAAGAGTGTCTTTCAAGTGAATGAAATACCATTAAAGGTTTATTGTCTGGTTTAAATGTACACACAAAAGAATGGTTCTAAAAATAATGAAAATTACTTTTCACTAAGAAATGAATGATTTAGCTAAAAAGTGAGATTTTTAAGCTAAATAAGCTGTTTAAAGTATGAGGTTCAATTTAGGCATGAAAGATTAATAGCAATATATATCATATATCATACTGTATATATAGAGAGAGACAGGCAGAGAGACAGAGAGAAAAATCACAGGACAGCTAAAATATCTTTCTGAAAAAAAAAAGAAATAAAAACAGAAAAAACATTGTTCTTTTTTAAGAGTGCATGGAATTCTGGTGGTTTATGGTGAGCAGAAGGGGGAGCTCTTGAACTATGGCACAGTACCCCTAATAGTCAGATTCTGAAGAGTATACCTTTGTTTCTGGTATTATTATAATGAAATTGTTGACTGTTTGAAAGTAGCCCACTCAGTGAAATGGTGTATCCGGGTGGTAGTGGTGCCTTTTAAATATACATAAACAAAATTGGGAAAAAAAAGGTGCAAAACCTGCAAAAGCTGAAAGTAAAAATCAAAGCAGCAACAGTTGTTTCTCCTGTTAAATACAAATGAGATACCCACATGCAGTGTGCTGCATTAAGTATTAATGCTCTTAATTAAAAGACCATTGTCAAGAAAGCTTATTTTTGTATATTATAATAATAATATATGTAAAAAGAAATATGCCTCTCACTAAATATCCATCTGTACACTAAAAAAAAAAAAAAAGGAAATCCTATTATCATACTTAGATCCAGACCAAAGTTATCAACATGAATTCATCCATCGCACTATGAGGAAGACAGAGCACTGGAACAGGCTGCCCAGAGAGGCTGTGGAGTCTCCTCTGGAGATCTTCTAAACCCACCTGGGTGCGACCCTGCGCCACGTGCTCTAGGTGTCTGCTTGAACAGGAGGGTTGGACTAGATGACCTCTAGAGGCCCCTTCCAACCTCAACCATTCTGTGATTCTGTGATCACTCAAACTGAACAAGAATTAGAATCCCTTGATATTTAAGTGTCATTTCTCAGGAAGATTTTTCAAGGCCATGGATAGAATTTAAACAAAACATTACTGACAAATCTAGGTTGCCCAAGATAGGATTTATTTTCCTTGCCTCAGCCTTCTAGGTATGCTAGTGAGACATCTAACTAGGTATCTTCCTAAACTAGGTATCTAACCTAGTAGCTCACCTAAAGGAATGATGTACCCATCCTGAAGCAGACTGTTGTTATGAATCACCATCTTTACAAGCTTAGTTCTTTTAATTGATTAGACAGCTGGTTCAAAATTCTTCAGTTTTAGACTAGTAAATTTGACTGAACAGACGGGAACTCATCCTTAGGACTTGTGTGCTTTCTGCACACAATATGAATACATCATAAGACCTATGGGAGATCCATTTTTTTCTAGCAGCCAGGCTTCAGATCTAGGGTATGTCAAATAACAGCAGAAGCCTCTACTAGTAAATTGTGCACCTGAACTTGATTGTCTGAATCAAGAGTGTTGCAGTTTGACTGGGGCGGTGGGGTGCGGGTTTGGTAAGAGATGAATCCCCTTGCATTCCAGCTGATCCTCAAAGGTTGGAGGGACTGGGAGCATCTAGATTCATCTCTTAATAGGGATACCAAATACTGTGGTGACTATAGGCCTGACTCTGGCAGTACCAGATTCACAAATAGTCTGTCGACCGTAGGTCCAATTGCCTTCAAAACAGTGAATCAAGTTCTCAAATAGTATGATCAACTGCAGGCCCAACTCTAGAGGTATCAGATTCACAACTAGCCTGTCAATTGTAGGTCCGATTGCCTTCCAAGCAAGTAGTCAAGTTAACGAATAGCATGATTTATTCAAATGCAGCAGTTGCAAAGTAGATTTTGAATGTCAGCATAGGAAATTCTCTACTACATCGTGGGATTTTTAACTAGCTCTGATGTACAAATGCTCAGCCATCAATCAACCTAGAAGATGAGAGAGAGTTCTCAACCTCGAAGAATCTCCACAGGCAGCATCCTGACCTGAGGAGAGGAAAGGTGTTCGGCCCGTTGACTGATCCAGAAGTTATGATGGAGTTTTGTCTTCCCTCTCCCCTTTTCCTTCTTCCCTCTTCCTTCTTCCTCCTTTCCTCTTCCTCCTTCCCTCCCACTATCTACTATTTCCCTCCTTAGTTCACCTTTATATATTTTCCTTTACATTTAGGTGGAGCTTGAGTGACTCTAGTCATATTTACTTTCATTATTGATTTGTTTAAAAAGTCTCCTGAGTTAGTTAATTCAAAATCTAGAAAGCATGCTCAGGGGGGAGTGATCATTCCTTGGAAGCAGGTAACTTTTGGTATGGAGGTGTGTATTGGTATTATAATGAGATTACAATGAGGAGAGGTTTGAGCAAAGACCCTCCGCAGGGACTGATCAGCCACGATTGTTGTCCCAGCACCAGACATCTTATCGTCCTATGTGGCTTATCAGCTGCGTGGTATGACCATGTTGCCACCTCTGCAGGGAGTACAAGAGAGTTTGGTTGCGGTGTCTTCACTCTGCTCCACTCTCCATTTACTCATCGTCTGCACAGCACCATCAGATTATCCCATTGTATTGGAGATGGAAATTTCTGTGATCTGTAGAGTCATAAAAATCTCCCGTGAGAAGTAGAGGCCAGACCTTGAGAAAGAAGATCTTTGCCTGCCTAGGCTGAGCGATAAGGAGCAGGGATGCAGCTGCTCAGCCTGGATCACAGGCAGCCCCCCTCCCCCCCCGGAAACCTGTTCAAGCCGGCTGCCTGGCTGGGCTTGTAACCAACTTAACTGCAGACATCCTCCAAACTAGCTTTGGAGGTCAAATGTTGCACCTTGCGAAAGAACGGACTCAGTCTGGGATGCAGAGTGAGACAACTTTATTCTCAAACCATCTCCTTTTTATACTCTTTTAACGCAAGTGTTGCTAAAATTACAATCAATCAGCATCTTGCCAGCCGTGCAGTTGTGGTTATCTTCTTCTCCTTGCTCTATTCCTTATCTGCTAACAAGACATTCCACATGTGGTTGTAGTCCTCCTCCTTTTCTTGCTTTGTTCCTTGCCGATAAGACATTAGTCCTTGCAGGTCAGCCCATCAACTGTGCACTGCTAAGGCGTTCTTGCAATTAACTATCTACTAAGAAGGCATCTATTATCTACTGACAAGGTACTATGCCGCCACAGTCACACACCCGGAAATGAGGAAGAAGAGGAGGAAGGCAGCATCCTTGAATTGAGGGCTGGGACCCCCGACTGGTGTGCGCATTTGCGCCCCCAGGGGGGAGAGTTGCACAACTAGAGGTGGAGTTTGTCCACCCCCTGGGATGCCCCCTGGGTCGTGCTGACCCTACGTGCCAGGATGCACCGGGCAGAGAGAGGACAGTGCGGAGAGAGAGTGTGGGGGGCAGGGGGAAAAGAAACTCCTAACTCTGAGGCCTGTGCTGTCTCCGCAGGAACCGGTCAGCAACTCTCTCTCTCTGATCTGCCAGCTCAAGAGGATGTTCGGGTCCAGTGTCCTGCCAGCAGGTATCACCTCGTGAGTGGTTATCCATACTTTGCTTCTTTTACGCGCTTTCACCTGAATAAATGCTTGATGTAGTCACCTCGTTATGGTGTGATTATTGTCGAATCCCGAGTCCATCCGGAACACCCATCCACAGGGAAGCCAACAAAGTCTGTCCATGGTTTGTCCATCTTTTTTTCTCTCGGTCTGATGAAATCCTTAGAAGAAACTATCAGAAGAAACAAAGAAATGAAGATTAGCCTTATACTGAAGTACTTAGACAACCTGCAACTTACACAGCAGATTGAGAGAGTGATTACTCCCTTCTGCTTGGCACTTGCAAGACCTCACTTAGAGTTCTTCAGTTTGTCTCTCTGGTACAAGAAAATATTTTATACTGGAGCAAGTCACAATAAGGGTCATGGGAATAATTAGGGGGCTGGACAAATGACATAGGAAGAGATCTCCTAACTTAATTGTGCAAGATCCCAAAAAATCTGACCTATTTTTGAAGATAACCCTGCTTTGAATAAAGCACTGAGCTACATGAGCTCCTAAGGTGCCTTCCTCATGAGCAGGGGAGGGATAAAATGGCATTACCATATAATCTATCTGAGCTGCCAGCCAGTTCAAGACACTTTGCTATGCTGATTTCTCCTGAATAATATTATAGCTCTTATATATGTTATAACATTATGTTATAGCTCTTGTGCCAGTAGCAGGATCAGGATCAGGGTCACCAGTCTGTCTTCAAAGTTGTCAGCAGAAGCTTTAATTCATTATCAGTTGGATTGTAAGGAGGCATATCTTTTTTTTTTTTTTTTTTTTAAATACAGAATGAAAATAGAGGCTATTTCCCAAAGCAACACAAGGTTATATGTTGAAGGAGTCTTTTAAGTCCCACATGATGAAATGTATTTTAACAGGAAAACCATCAGCCAAGTAGGTCTGTAGTATATATCCTGAACTATCAGGTCATCTATGCTACATAATATGATTTAAAGTCTAGCAATATATGTATTACTTTATTAATATATTAATATATATTAATATATAAAAGTATATTCATACTAGAAATATATTAAGAAAAATTCAAAAGCAAATCCTTTAATTAACCAAGTTAGAAAAGATACAATTTTTAAAAAAAAAGCACTTCTCAAATGAGAAGATTTGAACAGAGTCATTAATAAAATTAGAAAATGTGCTTAAAGATACTCAAAAGAAAATTATCAATGGATGTGCTTTCTTAGTAGCTTGTAAAAAGTCACATCCTGTAACCAGCAACATCCTTTAAATAGAATCAGTGCTCTGCTACATTACTGGGCAACACAAAGAAAAAACAACAACGAACAAAGAAACAAACAAAAATATCTTAGAGCTTTTGTTTCAGGCGCTATCAAACTTTGCACCAGATGGCCTCCTGCCACTCATATTTTCTATAATTGCAATTATATAAATTATTTGGATATGGCATCGCTAGATTAATTACAAGCACCACTTACTGGTAAATTAATGTTAAAACATATTTTTTAGCAATTAAAGCAATCTAGCAAAAGCAAAGAAGGAAACTAGCAAATGTGATGAGCAATGTCTCCAGTGACAATGAAGCACAGTATGAGAACCAGTACACTAAACTGCATTAACCTTTTTTCTGACCTCTTTGTTCATGCTTTAATAAGCGAACATCCTCTTGATATTAGAAACATGAATTACTTCTTGCATTTATACAAGAAAAATTCTCTATTCCAGATAGCCCCTGAAAAGTTTGAGGGTCCCTTTTAATACAGTACTTAAGTTGGAAGTCAAGGTCAAATAGCTGTGATTTTTTCCCCCTCAGTAGCCACACTCTGGTGTGGTAGGCATATGTTTAAGAATAAATAGTTAAATAAAAGGAAAAGTATGCTCTTGCCTTGGCTATTTATTTTCTTCCAAGTATTAACAGAAAAGAGCTTTTTCAAAAGTTCATTTTTATATATGAACCCCCCAAAACATTCTTTTTTTTAATCTCTCTTTCTCTGTCCTACACAATTTTTACTATGACTGACGTAGAATTTAATGGTTGAACTAGAAAACACCACACTTCTTAACTGATTTTCAAGACAGTTCTGTGAGTACTGATGCTGTTCTGTATAAAGTGTTGAAACACCAATAATTCATTGTGAACAACTGAGAAAGAAGTGGAGCATTTCAGAAGAGTCCTTTGGTCTTTACAATTATCCATTTGTGTACAGAAATACAGATATTTGGTGAAAATCACTCTCCATTATGAATAAAATAAACTGTAAAACTGAGATGTAGATATTTGGCAAAGCACAATTATATACAAATATGAAAAAAAATAAGCCAATTAATTAAAGGTTCGTATTTATTTTTGATTAGCTGAATTTGCTTTAGTAAACCAAAAGATTTAAGAAACCAAATTAATAATGGTGTTTTTTTGGTTTACCAGAAAATTTTGTTTGCTAGATACAGACACTTAATGAAATTTACAAGATAAATATAATTAGAAGACACGAAGTGTGGTAGAGGAGGACTTTGCCTTATCACAATTCCTACCAGTATACACAAATCAAATACCAAGGCATGATTATCTTAGAGCAAGTTATGGTTTAACTATGAGAAATTTCTTCAAAACTTAATTCAGTGCCTTGTGTGTTGGTGAACATCTTCTTTTCCTTTAGGGTAGATATTGTTTTAATTGACAAGAACATTTTAGCAAGCTGGGTTGTTATTTCAGATAAATCCTTCAAGGTTTATAGTACAGAATATCATACAGAAAAAAAAATCAGCGTATATAGGTGTACATACACATATATGCATTCAGATGTTTATGTACAGCTATGCATGCATGTGCCTGGGTATATATATGTAAGATCTGTGTGTGTGTCTAGATCTGAATAAACTCCATCCCTTAAGCTAGTCATAAATTAATGGAAATTCAATAGTAAAAATTCATAGTGCCTGGCATTCCAACTTTTATAGTGTTATTATTTGTAACCAGAAAGTTTTCAAGCATGTCAGGCACTTGTTCTCACCAAGGGCAGAGCCCATAGCAAGCATAAATTTTAAAAGACACGGGGAGTGGTTTTGAATTACGTGAATGACAAATAACCATTTCAAGTGTTAAAATATATTAACAATACATTTTTCATGAACAGAAATGCAAGCAGCATTTCTGGAATATTTCCCAACTTAATGAGGACTGTCAAAATGGCTTCCTGAGAAGTGTTCCTCAAAATAGGGCTTCAAATAGCAAATATGAAGTTCAAGCTGAAATGCCGAGGCCCACCCCGCGAGACGGAATGAACGACACTTCAATGTGAAGCAGGTTCAATTCGTTTACTATTCTCTACGGTGTAGCTTTATACAATTCTATCACCTGTAAGCGTACACACGCGCTAAGCAACAGCATTCTCATTGGTTAAGCTATAGTGTCCATGCATAACTAGCTTGCAGCTGGCTGACATTCCTTTCCGATGCTCTATTGCTGGTCCTCCCGGATGCTTATCTGGCTATGGCCGGCCTAGTTCATTAAAAAGTTGCTAACGAGCGTTATCTTCTCCGGGTGGCCTTGGTTCCCATCGCTTCAGTTCCCGGTTCTCACCGCCTCAGCTCCTCGGTTCTCATCACTTCAGCTCCTCAGTTCTCATCACTTCAGCTCCTCGTATTCCTGTAAAAGTGCTAAGGCCCCAACATTTCCCCCTCTTTTTTCAAAAACAGAATTAGCGGTATTATGCATCAAGCGTTGCAAGTATTGGCAAAAGCAAGGTAACATAATCACAAGCACGAGTATAACCATCCCGATCACGCACAAGTGGTACAACATTTCTGTAATCCATGGTCCTAAGCCTAACGATCTGAGCCAATCTTCTAATCCCCAACTTTCTTCCTTCAACTTGTGCAGCCCTTCTTTCAAGAGTGCAATCTTTTTATGGATAGACTCTGAATGATCGGATAAGTTTAAACAACACATACCTTCAAAATCCTCACACCCATGCCCATGTGCTAAAAGCAGAAAATCTACTGCAGCTCTATTCTGCAATACTACATGATTTACACTAGCTACATCTTGCGATAGCTGATCTAAAATGTCTGATGTTAAATTTAATTCATTCCTTGTCCAGCATGCTAGCTGTTTCAAGGAAGTCATTGCTCGTGCGGCAGTGCTCCCTGGGATAAGCAGGGACACGAAGATAGTTTTGACCCTTGACCAAAATCTTGGATCCCCAACTTTTGTACAATCTAACTCATGTATCGATCGTTTCTTCCTTTTGGATACAAAGGTCATCACTTGAGATATATTAGGGTGAAACAAACTCAGTCTCCCCAGATAACACGGACCTCCTTGTGGACTGGACGGTACTCCGTTCCATGCCCGGTCTCCGCATATTAAAAACACTCCTGGTGGTAGCCGTTTTGCAGAGAAGCTCGTTAATTTACATTGGGTATATGTGTGAAGATAAACATCATTAATTTTCAGCCCCGAGTTAACTGTTGCCCATTGCGATGTACTTTCTTCAAGTGCACCTTTGCTATGCAGTTCAAAACTAACCCATCCACCGTTTCGGGTGGTATTTGTGGCATTCAGGCTTCCCAACAAGTCTAATTCCTCCGGCGGGGAAGTCAGAGTGCCATTCAGACTTTTAATGATTTCACATTGCCAGCACCCGTCTAACTGTTCTGCCGTTCGCTTTGATCGGTAAGAGCACATAGTAGTATTTAATAGAGTATCATTAAGCACAGCAAAATTAGCTACGTACCCATTGAATTCTTGAGGTTGCCAAACAGGGACACCTATCAAACAAGTACGAAAAGGGTCTCCTGGACGTTCCAAGCTAAGACAGAAGGCACTTTGGCCTGTCTGATTAGCTATGGTGACCCAAATGTTCTCCCTCTGCTGAATTTCTGTCTGCCATTTCCCCTGCACTATTCCTGTCACTGTTATCAAGATGATTACCAAACAGCTGAACCTGGTCCATTCTGACATCCTGGTCCATTGATTGTTCCTGTCTGTTCCGCAACCACGGTCGTACCCACTTGGCTGGTACCCAGGTCGCTCCATCTCCTGCAAGTACACAAGCATAACCCCATCCCCACGTAATTAACTCGACTGGACCTTCCCAGATCTGTTTCTGCGGCCAGAAAACTTCTACCTGCACCTTCTTTCCTGAAAGATCAGCTGGGTTTTTAGAAAAATGGGTGAAAATAGGTATACTATCATCATTTCGAGGGTTAAGCCAATTTAAAACATAACATGCTTTACTGATTAACTCGTAGGGACTCTTCTCCCCCTCTTTTTTCAAAGCAAACAATAATTGTTTTAAATTTTTATGGTGACGCTCGATAATGGCCTGACCACCAGAATTATAAGGGATACCCGTCTGATGGATTATTCCCCATTGCTGGAAAAAGGTTGCACAGGTGTTACTCTTATACGCAGGTGCATTATCTGTCTTTATGATGTCAGGCTTTCCTAAAACAGCAATTGCCTGAGTCCAATGTTTACAGGCTGACTTGGCATTTGCAGAAGTGGCTGGGGTGGCCCATAAAGCCTTTGAACAGGTATCCACAGTAACATGTAAATACTTGAGGTGCCCAAAAGGTGCAAACTCCGTTACATCTGACTGCCATATCTATCTTGGTTGTAATCCCCTCGGGTTAGTACCCATTTCCTGTAAAGGGGTCAAGCGTGCACAATCAGGACAAGCAGCAATAATAGCACGAGCTGTTGCTCGGGAAATTTTAAATTCGCGTCGTAACGCTCGAGCAGACTGATGAAAAAATGAATGAGAAGATGATGCCTGCTGTTCCACCGAGCAAGGAATACCTGCTGCTGACACAACACTATCTATGACTGCATTGCCTTCTGTTAAAGGACCAGGGAGTGCAGTGTGGCTACGGATATGTGATACCCAAAAAGCATACCTCCTCTGTTGTATGATGTTCCAAAGCTGAACAAACAAGGCTTGGAGACTATGGTTGTTTACGTGCCCTATAATTGCCCTATTAATTCGTTGAACAATGCCTACCACATACAAGGAATCAATGACTATATTTATGGGCTGATCGTGAAAGGTTAAAAATGCCCAAACTACAGCTTTTAGTTCTAGGACCTGCACGGATGCAGTCTCTTTCCGAATTTGTGTTTTCCAGAGATCTGACTCCCGGAAAGCATACCCATACTTTCCAGTTTTGCTACTAGCATCCGTGAATACAGTAATCGCGTTTGACAATGGTCTTGAGCTCCGGATTTCTCGCTCTTCCAGCTCCAAAGAGGTGTGGAAGAGAGGATGCTTAGGATAGTGATTGTCCACTTTAATTCCCTGAATGGCTAAGGCAAATTCTACGCTGTTCAAGCACCATTCTTCGACTATCTCCAGAGCCTTTAGAGGCAGAATAATACTGTCAGGCTCCCTACCGGCAATTGTTCGTAAACGCTGCCGGGCTTTCAAAACTCCCATTCCAATTGCCTCATGCCTCTGAGTTAAGGTGCGTCGTAGATGACTTGGAAGAAAAACCCATTCGAGTATAAACAAGATCCCCTTCTCATTTATCTGGGCAATGATTACTGCTACCTCCCTTTTCCGATTATAAACCACCAAAGATATTGGTAACCCTTCCTGTAATCTATAGGCAGCTGTTCCGGCTATCTTCCCCTCAATTCGTTCTAAGGCTGTGGCAGCCTGTGGAGTTAAGCTCCGCTTTTCCGCAGGCTCTTTAGCTCCTCTGAGCAGTTGAAACAACGGCTCCATTTCCTCATTGGTAATACCACAAAAATTTCTGATCCACTGAATGTCTCCCACTAATTTTTGCACACAGTTAACAGTGTCAATTTTTGTCTGCAATTTAAGCTTTTGGGGTCTAATTCTAGCCTCTGTGATAACCATACCCAAATAATTCCAAGGAGCTTGCCTTTGCACTTTCTCAGGGGCAACGACCAAACCAAATTCCTTTAAACAAGTAATTAATTCCTCTTCGTGCGTAGCTGGTAAAACTTCAGGGCTTGCTACTAGGATGTCATCCATATAATGATACGTAATTAAATCTGGGTGATTTTTCCTCCACGGTTTCAGGGCCAAATTCACAAACCATTGACAGATGGTTGGCGAATTTTTCATTCCCTGTGGAAGAACTACCCACTGATATCGTTCCGATGGGCCTTCCCTATTAATCGTAGGAACCGTAAAGGCAAATTTGTCACTGTCTTCCGGGTCGAGGGGTATTGTAAAGAAACAATCTTTCAGATCAATTACTAACAAATGCCATGCTTGTGGGAGCATAACAGGTGAAGGCAACCCTGGCTGTAATGCTCCCATGTTTGCCATGCATGCGTTAACAGCTCGGAGATCATGTAACAATCTCCACTTTCCTGATTTTTTCTTAATGGTGAAAATAGGGGTGTTCCAAGGACTTGTTGACGGCTTAATATGACCTTGGTCTAATTGTTCTTTAACTAGTTCCTTTAGGTAATGCAGCTTCTCCTCTGGCAGCGGCCATTGGTCCACCCACACAGGGTCCTTCGTGGTCCATGTTAACTTTAAGGTGGGGCGGAAGCTGCCCCCAATGGCCGCTAGGGAAAAGGTGTCTGCAAGATGATTCCCCACTGGGCCAGAACATCCCTTCCCAACAGCCACAGTGATGTACACATCACATAAGGTTTTATCATGGCTCTGTTTCCCTCTTTATCCATGATGGTTACAAAGCATCGACTAACCTGCGTAGGAGATTGCCCTCCGATACCTGTCACAGGAGCATCAATTTCTTGCAGATCCCACTGAGGTGGCCATGCAAACTTGGGAACGATAGTGATATCTGAACCTGTATCAATCATCATGGCAACATCAGTAAGACGAATACCATCCGGTCCCACCATACTCACGAGTCTTGTCGGACGCTGAGTAGTTATTTTTTCACAAAAGGCAACCTGGGGGGGTCCAGAAGATCCAAAGCCTTTGTTTCCACGCTGGGCCTGTCCAGGATTAGGAACTAGAGCTCGAAAAGGTATCAATTGGGCTATCCTGCTCAGTGCTGGAATAGTAACAGGAGGATTGAAAATTTTAATCATTATGCCAATATTTCCAGAGTAATCAGCATCAATACACCCTGGTAGAACAAAAATACCCATTTTTGAAGCTGAGGAACGGCCAATCACCAAAGCGGATAGGCCCTTCCCCAGGGGACCAGTGCACGTAGATTCCAATATGTGCACATCAGAATCTCTAATTACTGTGGATTTTGCCACGGCCAAATCGACTCCTGCACTTCCGCAAGTTGCGGAGGAGAGCTCACAGAGGCAGCCATCGTTTGGGGATATTTGTTCGCCGCGTCCCTCATAACGCGGCAGCTCCCGTTTCCCTGCAACTGTGTACCGTTCTTATAACATCGTGACCGACATTCTGCTGCCTTATGCCCAAACTTTTGACATTTAGCACAGTTCCCATTAAATCCTTTCGGGCCCACACCTTCAACTCTAAATTTGTTAGGACACCTTCTTTTCACATGTCCTGGTAGGCCACATTGAAAACACACTCCATGAAATCCTTTATCCCCCTTTCCAGATATTCTCCCCTCCTTGAGTGCTGTAGCCAAAGCCACGGCATGTATTTTAGCCTTCTGCTCTTCTTCGACCAGTGGTGCTCGGGAACATACTTCTATCATTTGAATAATCGAGGCCCCTGGTGGCAGAGTAGCCAACAGTTGTTTACAGGATTGATTTGCGTTTTGTATTGCCAATTCCTTAGCCAATATTGCTTTCATCTCTGGAGGCACATTAGGTGCCATATCCAGGGCATCCTTCAGCCGGTCGACAAAACCGAAAAAAGGCTCGTCTGGCTTTTGCATTATTTTAGTATATGGCAATTGAGGTGTTCCTATCTGTGGCAGGGCAAGAAAGGTTGCTAAAGCTGCATTTTTTGATTGTTGTAATACTCTAGGGTGAAGCGCTGCTTGGGCCTCAACTGCCCGATAACGCCCATTTCCCATCAGTTGGTCGAGAGTGGCGACCCTTAACGGATCATCCATACTACAATTTAGATTTTCCAATTGCTTTTCTTCTAACCTTTCTTGCCACTTTGCTAGCCAGAGCATATAGGTAGTAGAGGAAAGCAGAAGTTCCATTATAGCCCTGCTGTCTGCAGGAACCATACTCGAATATTTAAACAAGGCAGAGACTTGGTTTCGAACAAGCTTATTATCATGTCCATATTGCATCACTGTTTTTTGTAAATCTCGCACCAATTTCCAATCTAAAGGCTCCCACTTGGGGCCCTGGGCTCCCACTACTACGGGGGCTGCTATTGGAGTTAATATAAAGTCCCCCTGTAACCGAGCATTCTCTATCAACCCCTTATACCGCGCTCCCGCGTTAAAAGTTGGATCAATAGGTGGCGCCACATCCTTACTTTTTCCCGCACTATCACTTCCACTTACAGTGGCTCGGAACCACGACAACAACCCTTCTTCATCTGGATCGCTCCCTCCAGCTGCTTCCCCTTTCTTTTGAGCCTTCCATAACTCCTCAATCTCTCCACCCAAAATGTAACCCTCCATACCAAATTTTGCCTGTAGATAATTTTTTGCTTCGTCAATTGTCATACTCCCTTCTTTAACCTTCTGCAGTACCCACTCCTTTTGTCGTTTCATAACCTCTTCATTCACCTTAGAGCTAGAAGTACCTTTTCGCGCCTCCCATTGCCCCAGTTGTTTATCCACATTCTCCAACCCCTCTACGATAGCCTTATGGGCAGCCTTATATGCTGCCTTCACATCCCTTGCCCTGGACCCACAATCTAAGCGCCGCATCTGTTCCAATAACTCCGTCATTCTCTCTGTTTGCTCCCGAAGTTCTCGTCGCATTCCTTGGATGGTACTGTCATCGTCATCCGACCCATTCGGGATCGGTACTTTAATCGGATCCACGTCCATTTCGGGCGCTGTGGGGAGTGGTCGTTCCGGGGGTGGTCGTTCCTCCCCCTCCCATGGTGGAAGATACTCATCCACTCCCCCCCATACTTCACGTTCAGCTAGAGTTACTGGACACGCCTGTCGAGATGAAATCCCTTTTTCCTTATTGTCCATTTCCTCGTATGGATTCGGTTCAATAATTTCAGTCCACTCGGAGTCTCCTGAGCCACTCTCCTCCCCCTTTTCTCCGCCGAGTGCCTCTCGCAAAGCAGCAGCGACTTGAGCCTCCCCGTGCAATTGTTCAAGCATTAGCCGCACGGGACGATATATTTTCGCAAGTCGCCGAGCTTCCTTTGAACCTACTTGCACACCATCCCACAGTTCTTTTCCCACTCGCTCCCAGGACTCGAGCTTATATACCTGAGAAGTTTCTTCTATGAGTTTTTTCTGCTTACAAAACAGCAGCAAGTCAATTAAATCGTCTTTTGAGATCTCAGTTTCAGTCTTTTGAGCGAGCTTTAACAAACTTTCTATAATAGCACGCTCCGTTGCTGATGCAGCAATTTCCATCCTAGTTGCTGATGCAGCAATCCCCATCCTGCCCCTGACTCACCAGGTCAGTCCTGACTCACTAGGTCAGCCGTGGCCACGATCCGCCTCTCCCGGGCGCCCAGCTACTTCTCCGCTGGCTGCAGGATCCCTCGCGTTCTCGGCTCCACTCTACCCACGGTCGTATCACGTCGGGGTCACCAGATGCCGAGGCCCACCCCGCGAGACGGAATGAACGACACTTCAATGTGAAGCAGGTTCAATTCGTTTACTATTCTCTACGGTGTAGCTTTATACAATTCTATCACCTGTAAGCGTACACACGCGCTAAGCAACAGCATTCTCATTGGTTAAGCTATAGTGTCCATGCATAACTAGCTTGCAGCTGGCTGACATTCCTTTCCGATGCTCTATTGCTGGTCCTCCCGGATGCTTATCTGGCTATGGCCGGCCTAGTTCATTAAAAAGTTGCTAACGAGCGTTATCTTCTCCGGGTGGCCTTGGTTCCCATCGCTTCAGTTCCCGGTTCTCACCGCCTCAGCTCCTCGGTTCTCATCACTTCAGCTCCTCAGTTCTCATCACTTCAGCTCCTCGTATTCCTGTAAAAGTGCTAAGGCCCCAACACTGAAAACTCTCAGTTTGGCAGAGAAGTGGCACTGCCATGGCTGTCATTAAAAGGTTTAGAAGTTGATAGTAACTTTATGGAATAAAATCTATATATGTGTGCAATTCATTAAAATAGAAAAAAAAAAGTCATAGAATTATAGAATCACTCTGATTGGAAAAGACTCTTAAGATCATTGAGTCTAACCATAAGCCCTTCAACACTATGCCTGCTAAACCATGTCCCTAAGTGCCTCATCTACACGTTTGTTGCATATTGCCAGGCATGGTGACGCCACCACTTCCCTGGGCAGCCTCTTCCAATGCTTGACTACTCTTTGCTAGTCCTGCTGGCTACACTGTTTCCGATACCAGACAGGAGGCCCTTGGCCTTCTTGGCCACCTGGGCACACTGCTGGCTCCTGTTCAGCCAGCTGTCAACCACCGCCCTCAGATCCTTTTCTGTTGTGCAAATCTACAGCCATTCTGCCCCAAGCCTGTAGGGTTGCATGTGGTGGTTATTTTGATGGAAGTGCAGGACCTAGCATTTGGCCTTGTTGAACCTTATACAGTTGGTCTCAGCCCATCGATGCAGCCTGTCCAGATTCCTCTTCAGAACCATTCTTCTCTCAAGCAGATCTACTCTTCCTCCCAGCTTGGTGTCATCTGCAAATTTGCTAAGGGTACGCAAATTCATCGATAAAGATATTAAAGAGGACCAGGCCCAACACTGACTCCTCGGTCAGTGACTGATTGTGATCCTCGTGTGTCGAGGGTCACTCGAATGCTGAGGCTCACTCCACGAGTCGGAGTGAGCAACACCCCAACTCGAAGCCGGTTCAATCCGCACCAAGTGCCAGGGCCCTCCCCACAAGCCAGAGCAAACAACACCTCCACACAAAGTGAGGTCAACTCCCCCCTGCTGTTGTCTGCAGCAGAGCTTTATACCGGTGCAGGTGGGCATGCGCTAAGGAGCAGCGTTCTCATTGGCCAGCTACAGATTCCCAGCTGGTTAGTGCTCCTCCAGGTGCTTGGTCGCTAGGCGTCGGTCCAGTTCCCCACGAACACCTTCTTCTCTTCTAGGTGAATCCCATTACTAAGGCCCCAACACTCGTGACCAGTCACCAGCTGGATAACTCCATTCACCACCACTCTTTGGGCCTGGCCATCCAGCCAGGTCTTCACCCAGCGAAGAGTACATCTAAGGCATGAGATGCCAGCTTCTCCAGGAGAAGGCAGTGAGAGACAGTGTTAAAGGCCTTACAAAAGTCTAAGTAAACCATGTCTGTAGCCTTTCGCTCATCCACTAGGCAGGTCACCTGGCCATAGAAGGAGATCAGGTTGGTCAGGCAGGACCTGCCTTTCATGAACCTGTGCTGGCTGGGCCTGATAACCCTGGTTGTCTTGCACATGTTGTGTGATTGTCCTCAATATGATCTGCTCCATAACCTTCCCCAATACTGAGGTCAGGTTGACATGCCTGTAGCTCCCATCTGACCCTTCTTGTAGATGGGTGTCACACTGGGACGTCTCCAGTCATCTGGGACCTCCCCTGTTGACCAGGACTGCTGATAGATGATGGAGAGCAGCTTGGTGAGCACTTTTGCCAGCTCCCTCAGAATCCTTTGGTGGATCTCATCTGGCCTCATAGACTTGTGGGTGTCCAAGTGGAGTAGCAGGTCACTCACTGTTTTCTCCTGAATTATCGGGGCGGGAGGGGAGTTTCTTCTGCTCTCCATAAAAGTATCTTCCAGCTCAGTGGGCCACTAACTTGAGGATAAGCAATCACTGTACCATGAAGCTGTTGTTTGAGAAACTGAAAAAAACTACACCAGAGGGCTGGCCCTCAAGGAAAGAATAAGAGTGATCGTTGCATCATGCATCCGCTGATTGAACTGAAAAGCACTTACATGTATGCATATTTTCAGTTCTGTTTCTAGCTTCTCTATGCTTTTGGCTTTGTTATAACTCTTTATCTCTAATATTTTATACTTGACAAATGATGATCTCTCATGGTCAGTACAACCCCAGAATCTGAAAGAAGTTGCCCCTCCAGTGGCACATCACAATCCTCTAGATAATATACATTCACATATGGATATAGCAAGTCAATATATTGCATTCACTCATCTGTAAACACTTAACTCAATAATCCCACAGACTTTGTTGAAAATAGTCACATCATAAATGTTTTTCTCCTTTAAGTTACTACAGGAGTGGGTCAACACAAAATATTAGCGAGTTAGGCAACACAGTTGGTTGTTATAGATAGTTGTGACCACAGACCAATGGTCTGGACAGAATTTCTACACTTTTGTGTGATAATTGAAAATTTTTTTTTACATATCTGTTGCAAAAAATTGGATATGTAGCTGCAGTTGCATATGTAGATACACATGTTGGAAATAGATCAGAGTGATCTGTTTAAAAAATTGTACTGTTTTTCAATAACAACTAAAGTGGTTCCTATGCCAAAGACTCTGGGAAAAATAGTAATGAGAAGGAGCAGAAAGACATGACTTAACTTTTCCTGAACAAAGAAGAAATCTTGCGTTTGTCTGTAATGTCAAAGAGTAGATTTACTGAGTCAGCCTATTAATTAGCTGTGTTTACCAAAAGATCATGCATGTGTCTGAATAAATGGCCAGCTCTAATTGGTCACTACCTCAGGGGAGTCAGGGATGGTTCTTGTTAGACTGGAATGACACAAATCTGGACCGTGACCAGCTGGAGCAGATTTCCTCTTCCAATCTGCCCACATTTCCCTGCTGAGAAGCCTTCTGCCAAAGCAGGATTCTGTCAAAGCTCTCAACGTGGCTTGTCCATCACCATGATGAATCAGCATTTTCTTCTGTAACAAGTTTGTAATGAGAATTCGTTACTTAGCTGCTTCCATCTTGAATGAAGAATGATATGCATAATCATTTAAAATCAAATTAGATTCTATTTAGTTTGCTTAGGGGGCTCCAAGGCAAAACACTGTGCTTCTTATAATGTTTCTTCTCTCGCATACCTTATATATCTAACTTAAAAAGAAGCCTTAGCCAGATTTTGAAAGAGGCGGACTGTACAATTGTTATGCATATAAAGTCTGCTTATATCAATAGAAACATATGACTAAAATGTAATGTATCAGGTAAGTACATGGACTGTTTTCCTTCAAAATCAAAATTTGTTTTTTCCCTGCATTTCAAATTAGTATTTCTGACTTAGAAATTCCTGTTGTGTATAATTCCTATTTTCACTTGTCCCTTTTTCTGTACTGTATTCAAAGGTATTAATTTATCATCAGTTTCTCTTATGATTGTGTTACATTAGATGAAAGTTGTAGCATATTCTCTTACTTTACTTTTAATTTAATTGAGAATAATTCATAAAATCTTAAACCGATTCAGTCCCAAGAGCCAAATGGAGCTCTCCACAAATAAAGATAATAAGCATTCTTATTCACCAGGAAGCCCTAATTAAGTTCTCTGATTTTTTTTTTCCTTCTCACAACTTAATTTCCTTTCCCAAATTAGAAATAATTTTGTTATTTCCTTCATTCTTTCAGGATTGTTATGTGTGATAGATAGTGCAGTTCCTAATGCTGCATCAGACTAATTTCTTCTCCTCTTTCATTTGTTCTCCCTTTCAGTTTGTGATTCTTCCTTTAACTGACCAAGAGCTTTTTTTTTTTTTTTTTTCCCAAAACATGCATTTCCTCTTATTCTATAAATGGTTGAAATAAGCTGTCTGGCAAAAATGGTCTAGTGTCTGTATTAATAGATGGTAAAGCATAAAGGGAAGGTGTTTAATGAGATATTGTCCTCTTGTCATACCTCTACTTGCTATGACACAACACTCAAGTCTGTCATGCTTTGTATACCACACTGAAAGCTCTGGATCTTATCAGGCCTTCAGATGCACACTGAATGTATTTATGCATTTACTATATAACATAAATGCGAATGAATATAATGTTTATTTACTAAGTTTGATAGATATAGTGGACAGTGATTTCTCATCTAAGATTTCTGTTCTCTCTCTCTCACACACCCACAGACAGACACACACTCACACTGCACACTCACATTAACCACCTCCTCTGTCCTTCTGGCTCATTTCAGACCTTCCCTGAAGAACTGGGGAAGAGGCCCTTCACTCCAGCCAAGCAACGTCTCCTGGTCCTGCCTGGAGTCCCACTCTTGCTCATAGCTGCGCTCAGTCTTCAAAGGGGATCAAAAATCCATTCATGGAGCTTCTCCTGGAAGGGGCTATTGTCCTCACTACAGCTTTCTGAATTAGTGTGCTGGCATAAACCTTGCAACGTCTTTGAGTTTCAACATACATAGGGCCAATGAGTGGTTGTTGCTGGGATTCTTTTGTTCTCTGTTCTCTCACTCCAAATGTGTGCGAAACTGTCTTTCCTTCTCTGTTTTCGAGATGGATTAACTGAGTAAGTTATTGCTGAGCAGATGGAGTTTAGATTTCACTTACATGAATGGCACTTTCAGATGTTCAGATGAATCTATTAGATTCATTTGACTATCATTTTTGACCTTTGTTTTGACTGTTCTGTTTCTGATTCACAAATAAACAAAACAAATTTTACTGTTCTTGTACATGCAGTTTCCTGTATCTCATTCATGTTTGTGGGCAAACTGCCATACAGTGCCAGGTATATACACTTCAGGATATAATTCCTTAATATCATGATAGGACAGGTGACAGACTATGTTCTTAGCAAAATAAAGAAATGAAAGAGCATTCACTAGCAAAGACTAATTTCTTATTTAAAAGAAGCTTTTTTTATGGTATAGTAAGGGTTTCGCTAAATCTTCAGGTTTGTAGAGATAAATCTTGTTGCTTGTTATTTGCACTTAAGGTAAATACCTTCTGCTCTGCATTAAGGAGCCAGCATCCTACTGTTCTCATCTGTATCCATTAAAAGAACAGGTGCAAGAAATTTGTACACCAATAAAGCTCCCATGATACCTTTAGTCTGATTGTATGTATTAATAGTAGCTTTCCTCAGCTGCATAAAGCTTCTTATTAAATATGTTTTGTCAGGGAGCTAGCGTCTTTTCATGTAGGTGTGCCACGTCACATTATGCTGTACAATGCATTATTCTTGAAAAGCATGCTACCATGAAATGCTACCTTCTTTCCAAAATTAGGTGATGCTGGAAGCCCTGAGCACACTCCCTTTTGCAGGTGGTTGTCCACCTGTGCCACCTGAGCCTGGAGGTGGCCAGACACTTTCCTCACACAGCTGGAACATAACTCACAGAAAAACTTCCTACCTTGGCCTCCACCAGTCTTCTCACTGACTTTCTCTTCTGACCCTCATCCCATCCCTGCTTTCCCTGCTTGGCAGTGAGGGATTTAACCTGAAGGTGGGTCACTGCCATCTGGCCTCGCCATCATCCTCAGTTAGAGAGGATTAACTCAGTTAGAGTTATTGAGAATAACTCAGTTGTTAGAGTTATTCTATTATTAGAATAGATAAATGAAACAATGGTTTTACACATCCACGACACAAAATTTTGCAGTTAATTTGTGAGGAAAGTAGTTCTATAATTAGAAATCATAGATTTAGAACCATTCAACTAATATTGCCAGATATACAGATGCCAGATATATACTCAGATTGTAGTGTTTTCACTGGATAAACCTAGGGTTTCACATAAGTAGTATTATTATGGAACTCATGCTAACAGCATTTTGAACGTGGAACTGATTTTTTTTTTCTTTCACTGTTTTCAGTTTCTGACTTAGGAGATAAAACACTGGGAGCAGAAAATGTACTTCTGAAAACGTTGCCTTTGAGCGTCTCCAGCAGGTCGAGGGAGGTGATCCTGCCCCTCTACTCAGCCCTAGTGAGGCCACATCTGGAGTATTGTGTCCAGTTCTGGGCTCCACAGTATAAGAGAGATGTGGAGCTGCTGGAGAGAGTCCAGCGCAGGGCCACAAGGATGATCAGGGGCCTGGAACATCTGCTGTATGAGGAGAGGCTGAGGGAGCTGGGCCTGTTCAGCCTGGAGAAGAGAAGGCTGAGAGGGGATCTAATCAGTGTATATAAATACCTCAAGGGAGGGAGTGCAGAGGACGGTGCTGGTCTCTTTTCAGTGGTGGCCACTGATAGGACTAGAGGAAATGGCCGGAAACTGAAGCACCAAAAATTCCATAGGAACTTAAGGAAAAATTTCTTAACAGTGAGGGTGACAGAGCACTGGAACAGGCTGCCCAGAGAGGTTGTGGAGTCTCCTTCTCTGGAGATCTTCAAAACCCGCTTGGACGCAGTCCTGTGCCACGTGCTTTAGGTGACCCTGCGTGTGGAGGGGAGTTGGACTAGATGATCTCTAGAGGTCCCTTCCAACCCTAAGCATTCTATGATTCTATGATTCTATGATCTGTCTCCTTTGCAGTCATTCAGTTCTAGGCAGTGTGTTTTAATGCAGCACTTTTTATTATATATCATCATGCATTTTACACAGAGTTTCCCTGTGTTCCACAGATAAACAATACAATTACAGAGACAAACAATAGCAGAGAAAATTTTTTGAAGGCATCTTAATAGAAATATATATTGCACCATCATATGAAACAAATTGTAAGGTCACTGAGAAAGGTCCAGAGAAAGTGATCCAGGTAACTGGAGCTGAAGAAAAGTTTCTGTTAACCAGATCAGTACTGTATGAAGGAGCAAAAAGGAAACTGGTGGTTGATAGAGAGGAAACAATAACAAGAATTTATACTGCTCCTCTGTCACACTGCAGTTCTTGTTCACGGCTTTTAGAGGAAGTCAAAACACTTTTTGCAGCATTACTCATAATGCACACATGCACACTGCCTGGGAACTAGAGGAGGAACTGAAGTGCCATGTGTGCTCATCACAGGGCTGCAGCGATGCTGTGAGCACAAGTGCTTCAGAGAAGACAAGGAGGAGACCTCCCATGTGAAAGAGTGACCTGGATGTATGGAGCTTTTATATGGGATGGAGGAGAGGCTGTTTAGAAGCTTACAGTTCAGGATCAGAGGTTGATGAAGATGACATTGTAACAAGCATTTGCTACATGTGTGTCCCAATCCAGTGTCGGGGGATGTTTCGATACAATCTCAAGAGCGAAATTAAGACACAAACAAGGTCAAACGCCATACAACCTTGTAAGTTTTATTCTCATAAGTGCAATAGGACAGAGAGAAAAAGAAGGGAAAAGGAAGGAAAAGATAAGCAAGCGGGAGAGATGCAGCAAGATTATAGTTACCACCACCACCAGTCCAGCTAAGTGTCGTTGACTCTGCTTTGATGCAGGTACAGGTGCCTTGGTGCAGGTGATGTCCCGCATCCTTCGGTGCGAGTGATGTTCAGGGAAAAAAAGCCATGCGTCTCGGTGCAGGTGATGATCCACACACCTGCAGGCAGGGAATAAGTTGCTCCTTTTGTGTCCCCGTTCTTAAAGAGTCCGCCCCTTTCTGCGTACTCTGGTGCTCCTCTTCCCCCAACTCGAGTGCAAGTGCTGCCCCGTAGACACTGCTGAGCTTTGTTTGGGTCTTGTGCTGATGGAGATAAAACACCTGGAGCTGGTATCACAGTCCTCTCAGAAGCAGGATGCCAAGGACAAGATGTCGTAAATTGCATGGAAATAAGATATCCCAGTCTTGCCGGAGATGGGATGCCAAAGCCAAGGAGTCGTAAGTTGTAGGGAGATAGCCCAATCCCTCCAGAGACGGGATGTCAAGGTGTAAAGTCTATAAAGATAAGACACCTAGAGCTGATAGATGGGATGCCTACGTCAAGAAGTCCTAATTGGTATAGCAAAAATGTCGAGACAAACACAATCCAAAATAGCCTCTTACAACCCCAACTGATCAGGGCAAGAACATGGACAATATCTTCTTTCAAGGGGGGAATCTCTGCATCCCAGGCTCAGTCTCTCAGGGGATTTTAATTCTCTGTGGCATTGGCAGGAAAGGATATCTCCTATGGTGGAATCCTGTCAGGGAGTGCAAGGCCAAGTTACTCAATAGAGCAGGTATCCACAAGCTGAGGCCAAACAGGCAGAAATCCACCAATAGGAGAAGTCCCTATGTGCTAGGAAGGACAAGGATGGGGACAGAGACCAGCATCTACTGAAAGCCATGAGGAAGCTGAAATGCATGTTGTGGAAGCAGGCTCAAGGCAAAGCCAGAAAGACCAGGACCATATATGATCCAGATCTCAGTACATATGAAACAGGAAAATGAACTGGACCTATCTATATATTCCCTGGAAAAAAAAATCCTCAAAACATTTACAATAATTTTAATTTACCTCCTGAGAGTGACAGTAATTGCAGGCAAAATAATATAGCAAAGTTACCAGTTTTCAGAGCTAATTTCCAGAAACTCAGCAATAGGACTATGGAAACTGATGAAAAATCAGAATAAGTGAGTTCATGTTCTGTGCATTTTTTGTAGCTTGTTATCATTATGTTGACAGGTCTGTGAACAATATAATTATAATGTCCATCATGTGGGAAGGAAAAGAGTTTTTATTAGAGCACCTTTTGAAGTTACTTAAATGATGATTTATTTATTTATTTATTTATTTTTATGTACTAGGGACTCCTGCTGCTTCAACAATATTCTCAACAATGTGAAGGTGTGTAACATAAGGTAGATAATTTATATTCCTGCTTACATTTTGTTTCAGCACCTGTGCTTTGTCATAGATACCTCTTTCCATCTGCCACATTAAGCAGTGAATTTTTAAAGGACGCATTATAGGACATTTTTTGATAAATAACATATCGAGTTCATTTTTGAGCCACTTCTTGAATTATTCACATATATTGACAGCATACATTCCATCATATTGAAACAATTTTTGCAAAATATTTGACAGCAAACATATGCTGCATTATTTTCAAGAAATAAAATAAAAAATAGAAAATCAAGTTCTCTGTCCATATCAAGCTTTGTAATTCTGCTCTGGTACAACAGTAGAAAACAAAACAAAATAAATAAACAATGTATTTCTCCTTTTTATATTATGAAATGTAACGCAATTGAATGAAAGGGCAATACATCCTTTTTTTTTTTTTTTTTTTTTTTTTTTTTTTTGGGGGGTGAAAGCCTGTCTAAATTGTTTCTGTGTAAAACTGCAGACATTAATAAACAAAAGTGTCTGATAACTTTCTCCTTATAATATTTGTAGCCATGTAAATTGTGATATGCAAATAATTGTTGTACATCAGTGTTTAAAAAGGGATATATCTACTGCTAATAAAAAAAATGTTGTTTCATTTAATGTAAAAAAAGTCTTACAGTGATTCCAAATGGTAAATTCACTATCTTTTTCAATCTTTTTATTATTGAGGTGACTTCCTCTACTCTTTCCATGAAATTTCATGCTCAAAGCACTGTGCAAATAGCAAAGAAAGAGTTAACGCAGTAAACATAGATGATCCAGTCCTTTTTATGTATGATCATTTAGTTTCAGTATTCACAGTCAACTGAAAAACATATAATTGGAATCCTTAAGACAATTTCAGACAGAAGAATGTAAGTCTTCTGTCAGGTAATCAAGCACTGTAAAGAATATATATCTAATAGTGTGAAAAAAACCCCAAAAAACAAAAAGCAGAATTTTATTATCAAACCTAACATATAATTATTAAAATATATTTGAATTTTACTCTGTCACTATAGAAATATAAAATTAAAATTGGACTTTGTTAGTGTTTTATTCTTTTGTATAATTTTAATTTAAATATTCAACAGTAACAGCAAAGGTGAGTATTTTGTCATTTTTTACAGCAGGAATGCTTGCATAGTTGCATCAGCACTTAGCCATGAGTTGTACACATTTACTAATCTGTTTACATTATGATGTTTGACACAGAAAGTCAATATTTATATTTAAATATCTTTGTGCTGTCAACTGAGTTTCAGTCATGTGCCTATGATTTTTTTTACACTCTAAGTAAAAATAATTTCTTCAGTATTTGGAGGAAGAAAAGTTACAACCAAGCATAAGCTAACTGTCAGTTACCGTTCTGTAATCTGCTTTTTTCCTCCTTTATCCCTTCCTCCCTTATTTAGCTACTTAAAAATTCCCTTACTTTGTCATTCTCAAAAGCGGAGGAGTTTTCAGTAGCCTCTGAAATTAGTTCCAGTAAGCAAGACATAGTAAAAATGCAATTGATAAAAACGTTCACAGAATAGTTGCATTTTTATTTTCCTTTCCGTGTTTTTAAGAGATACAGGCTTGTCTGGCATTTCAAAATCTAGGTAGGTTTATATGTTTATTTTAAGGATGAATTCGAACAGAAAATACATACCTCAGTATTGCATATCTAAATGAAAGGATTTTTTTTTTACTTTCCTACTTCTAATAGTGCCTTTTAAGCTGCTTTAAGATAAATGTGTACTGTTAGATACAATTAAATAGGAACAGGATATTGTATTTCAATGAAAATTATTAGAACTCCAAATTATTTTCATCTGAAAGCAAGAATATAACAACATTTAGAGATTTTCTATGGAAAAAAAATAATCTAAAGTATGTATCCATTCATATTTATACATCCACATATAAATAGTCTAATATATGAAATATTAGAGTAAAAGGGAATATGCGAAATATGCAATAGATCTAAAATGTAGTGATAGATTTGATTGTAAAATGTTATAAAATAAATGGTTCTACTATATCAATTTATATCATAATCTTCTTGTATTATCAATGTGTTTTTATCTTCATGAAATAGCCTAAATGATATTTCCAATATTTTCATTTTAGTTATATTATCTTATCTGTCAGGGAAAGCAAACAAACAAACAAAAAGCCTATTTATTTCACAAAAAGTAATATCATAAACATAAGGTACAGCTGTTTATTGGCGCACATTTCTTCTTGAGGAGCCTATACCTAAGAAAGAGTATTTATTTCATATATGGATTGCAGCTGGAAATTTAGGACTAATATCTGTACATGGCCTGTGAGATGTCAAGCACCCCCTCAAAGTAAAAAAAAATCATAAGCCTCTTTTAGGACCTTAGCTTAGACTATGATTTTTTTACGCTATTTCCAAGGTGTGGGAAGAAGAGCTGTTGTTCCTTCCTCTAGGTTTATAAAAATGTGACTAATCAGTTCTACTAGAGTTGATTTTTTTTCTTTTCTTCCTCCAGAGATGTATTTCTTTTGCATCATTTCTTTGATAGTCTTTGTTCTCCTTTCTGCCAGCTCGTAAAGTTAGTCTGTCCCTTTCAGTCATTTTTCTTCATGTATTAGTAGTGCCTCAAAGTAATTATGTTTAGGTTCTGTTTCTGTTCTTCATAAACAATATTATTTTTACCTTGTCTGCATTGTGATGATTATATGAAATGATTAGTGTTTTCCTTTAAAAAATTCTCAATCCAAGTTACAGAAATATATTACTCACTTTAGTCATTTTGTGTACATTTTAATCTTCTGTATTTCCTGTACTATGACTTGTATGTGTATGTCTATGGGAGTTTGGGGAAGGAAAAGAAAAAGATACACTACACATAAAGACAATGGTATAAACTGGAATGCAAATATATAGCTTTCTTAAAAACAAACAAGGCAAAACTAACAAAAATAAGGCAAAAAATGTAACTTAGGATACACTCTTTTCAGCTGAAAGATTACTGCATTTCTGCATTTTTTTGTTTTTTGGTACAACCAATCATACTCAGTTTCTGTTAATGAAGTCCATGCTTCTTTCATTTAAAATAAAGACCTACAAAAATGTGACAATAGGATGAACTTAAAATTGTTTGTGGCATTATATGTGTTCATATCTTTGTTCATGTACAGTTTCCATTAGTTTAGGATATTTTAGAATATACAAAAACTATTACAAGTAGGATTCTCTCTCCTTTTAAAAATTTTATATCTATTACTTTTTTTTTAGTTATATACTATCACACAAATGTTCATGTATTAAAACAAAAAAAAATGCAGCGATTAATTTAAAATGTCAAGGGAAATTTCAGATTTTCCACTGAAGGAATTTAAAACTTAGCTGTGAATGTTGTCTGAGGGATTTTTTTCTTGATCTTTATTTCAAATACATGTTACCAGATATCTCTTGTCACTTTTGCAGGTCTATCTTGTAGGCAAAATCTTTATTTAGAGGGGCATAAAGTTCAGAATAACACGATAAACCTCTGGAAGGTTAGTGTGTCAGAAACCTGCAATGATATCATTGCAGGCCATCACCAGTGCAGTATTCCATTTGCATTTATCATTGTGTTAACAACCTTTCACTGTGATAATTATTCTTGGCCACTTGCACTATGAATTCTTCCTTTCCTCTACACTTACTACCCGGCTTGAAGATTTTCTCTTTATTTGTTCTGAAAAGTCTATAATCCATAATGGACTTGACTTGATTAAATTGTATGTTAACCAACTGAGGGTATTGATCTGTTTTATTCTGTGCTATTTTGCTGACTGCGTAAATGCCACAGTCCTTTCATATGCAGTTTTCTCATATACACTTCACATCCCCAACGGTTTTCAGTTATTTCCCTATCGTTCCATGCTTATTGTTTTGAAATACACACTTTTCTTTTGAACCTTTTCCATTCAAATGTATGTTGTGCATACCACAATTTATTAATATAACACATATATTTTAACTTTAACGTAATACAGAATTAAATGAGAAAAGAAGGCATAAATTAGTGTTTGTTAGAGGTAATAAAACCATGACCTAATGGAGGTTTGGGGACAGAGTCTCCACTGATGTAAATAGGCATTGCTCCACTGAGTTTATTGCTCTGAGTCATTAAATCCAGGTCTTGTCCCCTGCTGTGTCTCCTTGTCAGCTTTATTGTCTTTGAACTTTGATGAGATGCATTAATACACTATAGTTATGCCCAAGAGGTGTTCGGTTTGCTGTGCTTTTATTAGAAAGAGTCATTTCCTTCTGGAATGGATATATTGCATCAAATGAAGAAATCATTGTATCAGCAGTTCTTTACCTTGGTGATTTCTTTTTTTTTTCAAAACGAAAGGGTCTATGCATTTACATTTCTTCCAGGAAAGAAAGTTCAATCAGTATATAGATCCTCTGGGCATTTGATTTCATCCTGTAACCTACGAGATGCTTCATCACTAGAAAGAAACAAGCTACATGGAAAATTAGCTAGTTGCTATTGGTAAATAATGAGAAAAGGAAGCAGGCTGTATACTACAACGATGAAACAATGAAACAGGCATTCTTATTATAATATTAGAAAAATCATATTAGAAAAATAATAGAATAGCATTTCCTTCTTTTGTCTTAGGATATCATGGTTAGGGAGGATAAACCATGAGCCTCATATACCTTTAGTAGGTGTATGCCAAGAAGCAATGAGGTATGCACCCTTTTAGAATCAAACTTTCAGCATTTATAGAATTTGGTCTTAATGCATTAATATTTGACTGACTAGCTTGCCTTTTTGAATCCAAAACATTATATTTTGGATTCCAGGTTAGAAGTACTGAAGCACTAAAAAGAAAGAAAGAAAGGAAGAAACAAACAAACAAACAAACAAACAAAAAAAAACTACTACAACAAATCCCCTCCCTATTCTTTTTTTAATTGTGCCAAAGATCAAAGATGAAACAATCAGTTTGTATTACTGCTTCCTGTTGTCCTAAGAGAAAAAAAAAAAAAAAAAGTTTGTACATTTTACAATTTTATAACACTTAGAGATGAACAGATAATTCTAGTCTCCAAAGAAGGTCAAAAAATGTTAAAATTTTTAGACTGTGGCTTAGGCCGCATAAGTAAAAACACCATTAATAACCCTAGAGACAATATAATGTTGTGTATTTACATATTTCCATTGAGAATGTAATAATTTGTACTGTCAGATAATTTACTTAAAGGAGCTGATGGATTTTCATGAATAGTTCATCAAATGTGTCCAAATATTCTTTAAGTGTTCTCCAGATGATGATGTTTAGACTTGAAAAGTACTTGTATATTTTGAAACTAAAAGCAAAACTGTCTTGGATGTCCTTGCTTTTCATAATTTTCCCTGCCATCTTACCAAATTGTGATGCATAGATTAACTTAGATAGTTAAATTCTCTTTTTAAATACTCTGTTTTCCTCAGTGCATCCTAAATCCCACATCTCAGCTTAAGGATAATTGCATTTCAAATAAAGAATTGGTATTTTCCCATATTAGATAAGTGGGGTCATTTACAAACTAAATGGTAGGAAAATTTGATGAAGTTGCTTTCAGCAACAAATGCAATGTGAATAAATAAAAAATGAGAATAATTTTCATTTTCATTTTCTTTGACATTTTGAAAAAAAAAAAGGAAGATAATTTTAATAACTGTCAATATTCCATTTCCCCTTTCTGCGTTAAAACATATATTCCTCTCCTTTTAAAATGGATTTTGGTTTTACAAATGATAATTGGAACCACTGGCTTAAAAGAATGTGGAAAGGAATATGAAAGAACTTGAACTATGACATTAACATCACTTAGATTTGTATAAACAAGGCCAAGCTTTTTGCTTTTTATGTATAGCAAGGAAAGCCTTCTAAATACTAACTTTGTGTTTTCTTCTCCTATTTTTGGTAATGATTATGAGTGCAAACTGATTGAGATCAAATAGCAGCACAATCAATACCCACAATCAAAATGCATACTCTGATCACACATTTCAATAAGGAACAGTGATGCTGAGGATCCTTCTGTGCTCTTTTGTACTCCCACCTTTTACTAAGGCTTAGAAGAACTTATTGCAGTTCAAACGGACTTATATGGTTCCCTTGTGGGGACCAAATGGTGCACCAACTTTTAATTAGTGAAATTCTTCTTGTATCCCCAGATAAATCAGATAAAGTTAGAACTGAGCCTCTGCAGATTTCATAAACCCTTAAGGATTTATTAAACAGTATTTGAAAGCATTCCTTTCTTCATAAATTCCATTAGAGCAAATTAACCTTGCTACAGACCCTGTTCTTATTTTGTGACCACATTTTCAATATTATATGTGGGTTCAAATATGCTGAACTTGTATCTCAGGCTTTTCTGTCCTAATAGTACTCTTGATATGATCATTGGTTTTCCTTACCACACACAAAAAATAAATGGACCTAGAAAACTGTCACTTGGAGCAATCCAGTCTGCCTACAGTGAGAAGAGCTAGGCATTGCTTTGCCTTTAGATGCAAGATGAGAGGAATTTTGTCCTCAGTGTCATATTCATGACATTCACTCATTAACACTTGCCAGTATTTCAAGCAAAGGCAGCTGGCTGGCTGGGACCCCAAGCAGCCGCCGTCACTTGATTTGCATGAGTTATTATCCTTTTTTCTGTTTCTTGACCCTACTTTGCTTCTCTTTTGTTCTTCCCTTTCTTCAATCCTCTTCTGAATAAACAATTTGACCAATAACTTCTCCACTGATCCCAGTTTTGCTACATTCATATGCAAATTTGGTATCTCTGATACATTTAGCTAGGCCATCTCAGCCCTGTCACCAGAAAAGTTATTGAGGCACCACTGGCATTGCTGGACTCTGCTCCCCAAAGGTCCCTCTGGCCTTTCTCACGCAACACCCCAGAAACACCTATGTGATTCAGCCATCTCTCACTGCACTATCAGCATCTTTTGTCAGGTGCTCACATTGTTTGCAAACCCAACAGTTTTAAATGTCTAAAATACATAGCCCAGAAGGTATTTATTGTGCATATATGTGTATGGAATATATAAAATATATGTGTATAGAATATATATATATATATAGCTATAAATATGAACCTGAATAAATATGAACATGAATGCTTCACCCAAACATTTAGATGTACCTTCTTTCTGATCTTTCCTACCATTTAGAAATATACTTTTACTGGTTAGCATCTCCAGTCTGCTCGCTTTTCCCTATCATCTTCATTCAGTTGCATAGTTCTGCATTCTTTGCATATCCTTTTTAAACACTGATCCTGAAACATAAATACAATTCAGAACAAGGTTTTATGTATCTCTCACCATCTGTCCATTGTGCTTCTCTCTCTTCCATTTTTTCTTTCTCCCAGCTGTTCAGCTATGGTCTTTTGTGATTCCTATTTTCAGTCTTAATTTTTAAAGTAATTGCAAACTCTAAATCCTTGCTTCTGTCATTTCTATGGGAGTCAATCCCTAGCTCAGCTGGCTCAGCTGAGCTGGAACTAAAAAGAAAAATGAAATTTTGTCAATGCATATTTCACACTGATCGTTTGTCAAGGAGGACAAAGATCTGGGACAGCTAATGGGAAGTATGAAGAAAGTTGTATATAGTTTAAACACCCAAGGTAGGCACTACAATTCTTATTTATTTGATATGTTGTTAACATCAATCTGCTTACTAAGTTTATCAACTTCATTCTGTCCCAGTGCATGATATTCCTTGTGTTGAAGGTGGGTCTCTGATATAGGAAAAACTTAACGGGTGAAAGCACAGCAATGCTGGAGTGGCTCATGTTACTTGACCAGATAATGCAATTTTCTGCTCCGGCTTTCTTCAAAACAGGGCCACAAGCTGTAGCTTGCAACATAGCACCATAGCATCTCTCTTCTTTAATCAGAGCACCACAGCCTTTATTTGTTTAAAATTAACTTTTTTTTTTTTAACCCTGCTGACATTAATATGCTTTGGCAAGAGTTATTCCAAAATTATTTTGTGTTCTTCTTCCTACTTTAATGATTATGCTTCCAGAAGTCTTCATGTCATTTTCTCATGCTGATGTTGCTTCCAGCCTTCTTGTTTACCTGAGAGTCCTTCCTTCTCCAATCTTGTTGACTGCATATCTTACCTTTCTCTGAATTTTTATGCATTCATCACAGAATCTCTTGAACATCTAGGTTGTGTGCACCAGTGAACTTCTTTGGATAGGTTTTACTCTAGTAAACATGCTCCATACTCCTGTGTGGACCCCTCAGTAATGCTGGTACTCCCTCTAATCAGCTAGAAGGAACATACATCTAGCATTAGTGACTCTGGACTGAAGCAGCTACCATGCATCTCACATGCGGATTTAAATAAGAACAGAGAACAAAATAAATCTGCAGCTTATCTGGATATTGGATTGTTATCTTCTTGCCTATCAGAAGAATACTCTTCTAAAATTGCCTATTTCTCTCCGCTAACTAAAGAAAAAGAGTTTAGTCTGACAAGCTCTGAGATAGCTTTGCATTTGGGACATATACTGTTAGGTGAGATGAACTTCATGCAAAGTTTCCATGGTGTTTGCCATGGTTTACAATAGGGCCTAATCAACCCATCACATTTTGAAGTAAAACACTACGTATATTCCTTAGAGTGAATACAAAATCTGTCTTTCCCTTGAATAGCAATTAGTAGGAGTAGAGAGACTGAAAACTGCACAGTTTTCTAGCTTCTGCAAATTTTATCTTCTTATATTTTACTTCCATATTACAAAATGTTTTTAAATTAAGTGAGTCTTAATGAGCAGTAGTGAATGTAAAATTATAACGAAATGCACCGAAGTGTTTCTTTTTGGGTATTTTTTAAAAGTGTGCAGGGAAAGGAAAATAGCTAAGAAAAATGATAGTTATATGGAAGTTCTTTTTTTTTCACAAAAGATAATCATCTAAGCTGTTTTTAGTATGCACAATATTTATGACAGTCATGATTCTACTTGGAAGTAGATGAAGAGAATACAAATTTTTACTGATAATTACAGTCTTTCAATAATGTACATAAGCACTCATGCACAGCCCATGAATCTTGTCAACAATTCTGAGGTCTGCAATGCAACTGAAAATTTATTATGTTTATCCGAATTCTGACTCACTATCTCTTCTTCCTTATGCTATTTATGAATATGTTTATGGATTTTATAAACATTCTTATTCACTGCTGTATATAACTATAGTAGGCAAGAATCAAAGGTCTAAAATCAGTGACCCTTGATCAACATTGTTCAAGAATTTTCTTTACTGTTTAACAAATCTACTCAGAAAGAAACCTGGTAATTTTATGAAACGAACTATCATGGGGAGAACCTTGTAATTTTCATTAAAATTTATGATCATGCTTGGTTCAGTTTAATGCATATGCATGAATTTAAGATATGAATTATTTAAAATTTATTGGGAGGGGTGCTCCATTTTACAAGTCAATAATTGGTTCCCAGGTGAATAAACTGCGAAGACAAGGGCAAAATATTTTGTCCCAATAAAGCTTCTGAATTATTTTTGAAGAAAACAGAGTTCATTCCTTTTAGGCCTATAATTATGCAAAAAAAAAAAAAATGCTGTTCATTTGCTGTTCTACTAATGAATGGATAATTATCAATATGTTAATAATAAAACTTCCTTCTGTATGCCAGCTCAGCACCTTGTTAATATAAGATTAAATTTCCAACTCAATTAGAATTCACAAGCATTTCAAATTAATTCTGGTAACATATTTTCCTTCTCTTTTCTACCTTTCTACCATCATTTCTCCAAGAAATTCTAGACATTGCAATCAATGAATATACTTTACTATTTCAGAACTTACACAGAGTTTGATTATCTTTCAGAGTGTTAGTCCAGTAACTGCACTGTGATGAATTTAATTCACCTTATTGTTGTAAAAGAAACTTATACCTGATACTGATTAAAAGTAAATACAAGAAAGTTCAATTACTTGTAGGTAATCTTAGTTTATCTTCTTATTTGAGGAAAAAAAGAAAACAAACAGCAAAAGTCATTCAACTCCTACTTCTTACACAAATACTACTCTAAACAAATTCAAACTTTTAATAACCTGGTACAAATCCTGCAGCTTGAAAGGTGTTCTCTCCTCTGTCATAGATGCTCTGCATTTCTTTGTGTGAAAATCATTATGTTAATTAGCAACTTTTTTTTTCTTTTACTTATTTGGAATTCTACAAATGCCGTACAATATACAGTTTCTGCATAGATAATATTAAATATTTTTGCATTATACATAAAATTATTTGTAGAGAAGAAATAGAGAGGATCTCAGTTTATGAAGCATGCATAACCACACACATATAAACACTAAATAATATAACAATATCTATTCTTCACCTCAATCATCTTTACCATTACTCAAAAGATGATCCCTTTCAAACAAAAAGTGCTGGGATATTTTCTTGCCTTTTTTGTCCTGAAACATTACTCAGCTTTTCACTATTTTAGTTATCAACTCAATTGTCAATTTATGACTATAATAATCTTTAAACACATAGTGAAATCTCCTGAAATTATTTAAAAATAAACACCTATGTTTTTTATTAAATATACATAAAGATGGATAGCATTTTCTATACTTTTGCTTTTCAGCATGGAAAAATAAGTGAAGCTTTCTAAATTGCTTCAATTAGGTAAAAACAAAGCTCTCAAGACTGAAGCTGAAAGGCAAACGGTAGCTACTTAGGACCATTTGTTTCATCTGGAATTGTCCCTAGATATATGTATGTATGTGTGTGTGTGTGTATATATATGTATTTATGTGTATGTATACACAGACACATACATACACACATACATATATGTATATATGTATATATAGTGTCTTTGTATTCTTCATGGAGTACGGAATATTGTCAAACGTGAGATAGATACTGTATTAAACGGAACACTGAGCTGTTCTGGTAGGGTCGGTTATTATCTTCTCCAGATCTTCTGTTTCTTTTCTTAGTGAACAAGTTGCTAACAATGAAGAGTGTGAATCAGCATTCTTTGTTCAAACTCTGATTTGCACACTGAGTGTAAAATGTGTTTCACCTTCACAAAAACTATGAAGTTGGTTCCCAGGTTGGTTCTTTTCTTAGTCATTAGTAATGTAGGCCCTATGAAAGTGGACTGTAAAAAGATGGGAAAATAAAATACCTCATCATCCCTCTGCTACTCAGGAGTGAATCATAGAATATAGCTACACACAGCAGTAAAAAAAAAAAGAGAGAGAGAGAGTCCTTAATGGCTATTTTTTTTCATTTGTAAAATATGGTCTGAAAATCCCATTTCAGCTTGCTACAGTGCACATCTAAATCAATTTTCTGGTTTGGCCTATTTGGAGATTTTTCTTTTTTATCTGCCTTTACCAAAGTTTAAGAAATAGAAATTGACTTTTTTCCTGCATAGTAAAAGAAGGAAATAATTCATTCTTTAAAGCATGAATCTTGCACAAATAATCCATATGGTCTATGTGTAAGGACAGAGGTATAATATTTACTGTTATAAACCTTGTGACCACTTTTGAATAGACTATATTAACCAAATCAATGTAATAGCCTTATTGTGAACTAAAATCTCTGCACAGCTCTGACTTCAGCTTTCATTCCATTCCTCTCCACCATTTCTGACTGTTCATTAGACTGACTTTTCTTTTTACTTTTATCATTATTCCATTCTTTTTAAAATTTACTCCTAAAATTCCCTTATCTTCCCTGTTCTCTTTAACATCAAAATTCACAACAGCTGTAGTTTCCCAAACACTAAAAATGTGAATGTCAGTGTTGTTACCCAACTCTTTCTTTAACAATGTCAACATCTAAGAAGGTATTCTGTGGCTTCAATGTGCATTTTTTTAACCATTTCTTTAGCCAAAGAAATAGGAGGCCGCAATTTTATGTTTCCGACGAGTCTACTGTCAATGTTTAATAAGCATTACTGTGGGAAGGTATTAAATAACTGCAAAGCGATTACAAATACTAGGAGTTTTAAGCTCCTTTTCTTTTCTTTTTCTTTTGGCATTATTCAAGCCCGACCACTGAAAGAAACAGCTATAATTTAAATAAGTAGATTGTAGCTACATTTTTTACATTTCTATATTAGAAATTATAGTAAGAAGGAAATTAAGCTTGTCTCATGACATCTTTAAAAAAAAAAAAAAGTTGGGAGAAAGAAGAAAAAAAATCAATTATTTAATCCCTGATTGCTTTCGGTTTCCATTTTAAATCAAGACTTTTCCCAGAATAAACAAGTTTTATGACGAGATATATGTATATTCCATTTCCAGTTTGTTGATAAATTGCCAGCCAATATAACATTTTTTCTATTGAAAAAAGATTTTTTTTTAAAAAAAATTACTTAGTACTTTTAAACTGCAAAATAGATGTTGTGATTGAAGTAGATACACATTTGTTACAGAAAGTACTGTACAGAAATAAGTGTTGCATTAAGTGGAGTTAATTCATTTGTGGGGTTTTCTAAAATAGTGTCAGAATACATATTGAACATTATCTCACCAAAGCTAGCATATTTACTTTACAAGAAAGCAGAAAGCTTGTTTTTCCCCCTTTTTGTATGGGAAGTTAAATTCAATTTTTTTTAAAAAATAATTTGTCTAAATCACTTTTTAAAGTCTGTCATAAAACAAGACATTTATAGAGTTGTGCAGTCAAAGTTTGGTATCCATCTATTAAACCAAAGACTTTCTAGCATGCTGTAGCTACAGCTTTATAGCTTTCTTGATATACTTTTTGAAGCACTACAGATACTGTACCTTCACCAAGGTAAGCAATTAGTTTAAAAATTTTAGGCATTGTTCCTTTTTAAAAAATTGTGTAACAAAAGTTAGTTTTGAAAAATATTCTTATGAATACCAGTAATGTCCTTAGTTGATATAGAATTACATTATTTATTATTTATAAACATATTATACCTTGATTCAATATTTATAATCAAAGATCAATGAGACACAAAATGTGATATTATCAGAAACTGTTTTTTCTGCCATGTATAGGTCAAATAAAGGTAATTTTAATAATAGAGAAAAATCAGCAGCTCCTTCATAAATAATCAAAAAAAAACCTTGAAGATATCTTCTGCCATGTCTCTGATGTCCAGCAGATTTCAGAAGTTCAGCTGCAAAATAATTATGTAAATCCTTTTATATCTGAAGTAATTTTAATGGGACATTAGATCTATCATTCATTTTTATCTGAAACTACACTTCAATCTATATTGGTATGCAAAATTACAGTGTGTGATTCTGTTTATTTTGATAAGAACTAAGAACACCCTTTAGAGAATTAAGATAAGATAGATCTTTTATAGGCAACAGAACACAGAAGGGAAATTCGTCAAGATAATTTTTAGGTATTTTGAATCTTCATGATATGATAAAAATGTTTTCAAAAAGAATTCAGTAAGTTAATATCATGTACTTATATAAACAAAATATAATGGAATTCAGAAATGTTAAGCACTCACAACTGACGCTGAGCTATGTAGGTGAAATCTATGATGCTCCTTAAGACATTTTCTGTCAGAACAAAATCTTTGGTAAAATTTTAGAAACACTTGGAATCCAAAAAACTGATGAAAAAATATTAATGTTATGCATTTAATTTAAAATCTGTAGCTTCAATTTATACTCTGTAAATGCCTTATGCCTTCAAGAGAGCAATTGTTTTACAGAATAAAATAACAGTACTTATTTGTTGTTTTTAATTTGTCAAATACTCTGTGGCACTTGACAAGATACAATATGAAATTAGTGGATCCAGAAGGAATAAGTTGCCTGTTAATGTTTCAGCTTCAGCAAATTGTTATAAATTCTTATCTTATTATTGCCATTTACTCTAGACCTTTTGTTCTCATGATATCTATTTGATCTTGAAGCAACTACTAGAAATCATCAATTCTATGCACATTGATTATTTGGGTAAATATTTAATTCATCGAGGAAGTGTCATGTTGAGAAGATGGAGCATAAACAGGACTAATGAGACCAAAATACAGTCAAGTTATTTATAAATCTTGCTTCTTTTTTTTTTCTCTTACAAAATGGATCTCTGAATCCATCTTCTTACAATTTAGATCTTCCTCATAGATAATCAGATCTGAATCTTCTGATATTTTCATGATTTATAGATCACTTCAATCTCTCTAGTATTTCTTTCTTTCCCTGGGAAAAGTTGGCTGCTATAATTGATCAGAATGATAAATAATACCCTGCCCTTGCCAACCAGAAGGACCTTTTACTGACTCAGAAAAACATCAGAGCCTGAAGAATGGCAACCTGTGTTCTTAAGCACTGGACTTTTTGCTTAAGATTTAATCTTCAGAGTATCTTAAGTCATTTAGGTCTTTAAGTAAAAGTAAGTAAAAGTAAGTAAAAAACAGGATTTTTTTTTTCCTGCTCTGCACAAACTTAAGCAGAAATGTGAGTGAAATGACTATGAAGAGCTGGTCCTGTCTGGGCAAGGAAATCTAGCTAACCAGTCAACCCAGAAAGAATGGAGAAGTAGCATCAAAGTGCTGCTCCCAGCCTATGGTTAGGATAATAATACAGGCAGTTGTTATTTTTTTTTTCCTGGCTATGGATGGAAAGGATTTCTGACAAGAAATATTCCCCTTCCAATCTTCATTTTGGTAAGAACATGTAATTTTTGCATGTATTGCATTGCTCCTTATATCAAGCAAAGTGTTTTGTTGTTGTTGTTTTTGTTTTTTCACTTCTTTTCTTTTCTTTTTTTTTTTATTTTCTCCATGAGAGTATAGTATTGTGCGCAGTTCTGAGCTCCCCAATACAAGAAGGACATTTTGCTTCTAGAGAGGATCCAGCACAGAGCCAAAAAGATGATTAAGAGGCTGGAGCATTTGTCGTATGAGGAAAGACTAAGCAAGCTGGGCTTGTTTAGTCTGGAGAAAAGAAGGCTGAGAGCAGACTTGATCAACATGTTCAAGTACCTGAGGGGTGATTGTAGGCAGAATGCGGCCAGGCTCTTCTCAGTGGTGGCCAGTGACAGGACAAAGGGTAATGGGTACAAATTGAAACACAGGAAGTTCCACCTCCATGTGAGGAAGAACTTATTTCCTGTGAGTATGACAGAGCCCTGGAACAGGCTGCCCAGAGAGGTTGTGGAGTCTCCTTCTCTGAAGATCTTTCAAACCTGCCTGGATGTGACCCTGTGCCATGTGTTCTAGGTGCCCCTGCTTGAGCAGGGAGGTTGGACTAGATGATCTCTAGAGGTCCCTTACAACCTTAACAATTCTGTGATTCTGTGTTTCTGTGTGATTCTGTTTCAGGATAAAATATTTCATAGGGATGAACACTTGTTTGATTTTATCCCTCTTGACAGCTTCTTTTATGGGAGACTTATTGTGGACCATGACCAGTGGTATAGACAATAGTCAGGTCAAACTGTAGCAAAATAGTTCACTCAAAACTTTTATTTTTACCAAAAAACTATGAAAGGGTTGATGTATTTGTTGACCAAAGGAGCGCAGATGTGGGAAGGCACTGAGTCCCTTTTTGTTTGTTTGTTTGCATGTTTGCTTTTGTTTCTTCATTCTGAGGGATTCCAAAGGATTATGTTGAGTTTGTGTTGCTCCCATAGGATTTCAGAAAATGTATTTCTGTCACTCTTCTTGTTCAAAAAGCATACAATAACATTAAGAATGTTAGTGAAGTGGTATGTTGTGGTATAAAGCACAGTTCTTGATGTGTAGATGACACCTATTTCAGAATGCTCGTCTGATCTGAGCCATTTAGTACAGCTGGGAAAATATTAAAAGAGACAGGACATGCATGACAGCTATTCTGAATAACTTTGATTTCCACTAGGATAAATCTGAAAGGAGTATATTCTTATATGTTCCAGACTTCTTGCATCAAGGCTTTTTGCTTATTTTAGAAAAGATCATGAATGTACAAAGCTGCGTATACACTGAGAAGAAAAAAGCAGAATTTTGTCTACTGTTCAGTTTCTAATTCATATCAATGAAACAAGATGCCTTGTCTGATTACAAGGCATGCTGATCAGCTCAGCTAAGTCATCTAGTTTAGCCCATCTAGGTTGCTGCAATTATACTAATCATGTCAGTCACCATCTCAATGTTGAAGTATAGGGTTAATTCAGGAGATTGTTAAAATAATTCTAAAAGTTTGGATATGATTCTCTTTAGATCTCTTAGATAAGATTCTCTTTGCTTCAACTTTTTATGTTGGTAAAAATAAAATAATCCTGTCACAATTAATCAAAATAATTAAGCATCTATTAACAAAATCCAAACTGAATCATATTTTGAATGTTTCTTGGGACTAGACCAATTCTGTGGCTGTCACACACAGTGTTACAAATGCTCTTTAGATAGATGCATAAGCAAAGATATCTTAGAAAATACTTTTTTTTTTTTTTTTTTTTTCCAGGAACACAGGGAAATTCAGAAAGGAAACTCTGGGAGTTACCTAATCCAGCCTTCAGCTCAAAGCATGGGCAGTTCTAAATTCAGAAGGTTAGGAAGGAGATCTGGGCAACCTGTCAGCATGGGGAAAATAAAATTCTTCCTTGTACCTACTTTGAACCTCTCTTGTTTCTCTTTAAGCCAATTGCCTCTTGTCCTTCTGCAGTTCCCTATTGTGATGAGCCTGACTCCATCTCCTTTATGAGCTTCCTGTAGGTACTGTGGGTTGCTGTAAGGTCCCTCTGCAGCTGTCCCTTCTCCAAGCTCAACCAGCCCTGATGCCTCAGCCTCTCCTCACAGTGCAAGCGCCCCAGCCTTAACCATCCTGCTCACTTTCCACTGGGCTCCCCCCAGAGAGACAGCAGTCTTTCTGCACTGGGAGGCCCCAAACTGGTATAGTATTGTTGTTATGGTCTAACAAATGCTAAACAGAGAGGGATAATCTTCACCTGCTGCCTGTGCTGCTATTAACACAGCCCTGGATGCTGTTGATCATCTTTTCTGCCAGGCTGCATAGGACAAGCTCATGTTCATCTCACTGTCCCCCAGGTTCCCCAGAGCCTTTTGCAAAGACCAGCTTCCCAGTCCATTAGCTTCCAATCTGCATCACTGAATGTGGTTTTTCTCCCCAGGGACAGGACTTTGGGTTTGTTGAGTGCCATGATGAGTTCCTGTTGGCCCATTCCCTCAGCCTGCCTAGGGCCCTCTACTTGGCAGCACTCAATCCAGCATATCAGCTTAGTTCCCTCCCCTGTTGAATTTGGGTTCCTTGAAAAATCAAAGGTTTCCTGTCTTCAACAGCCTTTTTACATAATATTGTTCTTGCTTATGGGATAGAAATATTTAAAAACAAACACTTAAATATTTGTCAAAAACAAGCCATATATTTCTATTCCAACATTTATTCATTGCCTTGCATTCTGCAGGAGGTTATGCTCTTAGTGTGTTGCAAATGGGGCTAGTAGAGAATATCTGTAAGCATTTTCAGTTTGTATTACCTATACTGCCTGGAAGAGGAATTTAAAATGAGACTGAAGGCCTATGATTTGATGCAGCATATATATATAAAAAAATCTACATGTTTTAGGCACCAGATTGCTTTACAAATGTATTCCTTACAATCTGGCTCTAGGCAGCTGGAGTTCATAATACTCCTATTAATGGATGCTGTGGGCAGGAAGAGACGAGAACTATATTTATACATACACTTCTCAGAACCACAAAATATTTGCTATGATGCAATTTTCCCTAGCATATTTTTTTTCATAAACAGAAATAAATGTGACAAGATAACATACAATTAGATCAGCAAAGTCATATTGATCTAGTGTCTACTTACTGGATTTTTGGAGTACATCTGCAGCTCTGAGTTAAGTATATCAAAGAAATAGTTAGGCACCTCAGAATGAAGTAAAATTTTCCAGGAAAAATTCCTACCTGAAAAAAGTTGTATCTTATTTCACTTCAACAGCACAGAACTGAACCATTTTCTTTAAGGGATGGAATAATTCTTTTAAGGATTCTCTACAAATGTTGTAGAATAGTGCTGATACATCTGCTACTCACACAAAGATCAATGTCTGACCTGAGATTTTCTGCTTGGTGAGTTTCTTTTTCCCTATTTTCTAAAATATTTCAAGCTAACCTCTTTTCAGAGGACTGTCCTATGCACTAGTTCATAATGGCTATAAAAGGCAGGTCTTATGTCTCACCTTTATGATATCTTTATCTTTCATGAAAAATTAAATATTCCAGAAGTGAGGAATCTTCAATAGAGCTGTGCCAATGACACTTTACTAGGTTCTCATTTCATACATATTATAGGTATTTAGCGCTGGAAGGACATAGTTATTAGCACAGAAGATGACATTCTGACATACAAAGATCTGTAATACAAAACTGAGCAAACATAAAAATTGCTCTCATTCACTAGGCTACATCTTAAGAATAGCATTTTGGTACTTGGGGACCACAGTGAAGACTAGATTTCTCCCTACTGATTTCCTTAGAAGAGACTTGACTTCCTCACTAAGGTACAGCAAATAATCCCTAACAAAAAAAAAAAAAAAAAAAGATTTTTACACAAAGCATGATTAAACTGTCATGAAATAATACCTTCCTCACACCAAAAACAATTGTGCCACACAATTGCAGAAAAGGATCAAATGACCATCTTCAATGTCTGTATTCATAAGGGAAATTTTAGTATATCTGAAGAGATGCTAAAGATATCTTTGACATTTTCCACTACCATTTAGTTTTAACAAAATAGTAAAAATGTAACTACTACACTTGCATCTTTACACACTTACATAACCAGTGTCAGCTGTTTCAGCCTAGAATAAAGACAATGATGATGTAAAATAAATTTGGCCTCTGTATACATTCAGATTGTCAACATGTGTTCAATTAGTGCTTAGAAGGGTGTGAATATCCTGCCATCAAAAATGAACTGTTACTAGTAGCTCTTGTCACAAAGCCCTTAAAAGGTGATGAAGTGTTAATAAGTTTTAGCAATGTCCATCCCAAACTGGATTTGAAACAAATGACATAGAGATGAGAGCCTCCCCACTGTGCTTTCAAACTGAGAATTGGATTGAGAATTGGCTGGATGGCTGAGCTCAGAGGTGGTGATAAATGGGGCTGAGTCTAGCTGGAGGCCTGTGGCTAGTGGTGTCTGCCAGTGGTTAGTACTGGGCCTGGTGCTGTTCCACTTGTTCATCAATGACTAGGGGGAGGGCACAAACAGAATGTGCCCACAGCAGGTTTGCAGATACCAAACTGGGTGGAGTGGCCAACACTCCAAAGGGCTGCGCTGCCATTCAGAGGACACTGGACAAGCTGGAAAATTGGGCAGAGAGGAACCTCAAGAGATTGGACAAGTGCAGGGTACTGCACCTGGGGAGGAATAACCCCCGACACCAGTACAGACTAGGGGTTGACCTGCTGGAAAGCAGCTCTGCAGAAAGGGATTTGGGAGTCCTGGTTGACAACAAGCTAACGATGAGTCAGCAATGTGCCGCTGTTGCCAAGAAGACCAATGGGATTAGGCCCACGTTAAGAGGAGTGTGGCCAGCAGGTTGACAGAGGTGATCCTCCCCCTCTCCTCAGCTCTGGTGAGGCCGCACCCTGAAAGGGTCCAGTGTAGAGCGACAAAGATGATGAAGGGAATGGAGCATCTGTCTTATGAGGCAAGACTAAGCGAGCTGGGCCTTTTTAGCCTGGAGAAGAGAAGACTGAGAGGAAATCTGATCAATATGTATAAATAGCTGAGGGGAGAATGTAGGGAGGGTGGGGCCAAACTCTTCTCTGTGGTGGCCAGTGACAGGACAAGGGGAAATGGGTACAAGTTGAAACACAAGAAGTTCCACCTCTGTGTGAGAAAGAACTTCTTTCTTGTGAGGGTGACAGAGCCTTGAAATAGGCTTCCCAGAGAGGTTGTGGAGTCTCCTTCTCTGGAGATTTTCCAAACCCACCTGGATGTAATCCTGTGCCACATGCTCTAGGTGTCCCTGCTTGAGTAGGAGGGTTGAACTAGATGATTTGTAGAGGTCCCATCCAACCTCAACCATTTTGTGATTCTCAGGTTCTGGCGTTCTGTGACGAAACCTCATGTTATCAAATTATACTGCTCAAGTTGTTATGAAAGTAATCTTCCGTCTCAAATCATTTGAGGACAATATCTCATCTATTTCTAGCTAGAATGCACAGGCTAAAAAAAAGAAACTCATTTACTTCTGTCAATAGCAGGAAGAATGAGGTCATATATTCAAGGACAGATGCAATATTTTCCATATCATTTCCATTATATATAGTATTTTCCATATCATATATCATGTTGATATGAACATATCAACAAAAGCTGAAAATGGGGGATAAGAAAGAGAAATGTTTGTTGTTTTAATTTTCTGCTAGTCATTGAACTTGCTTTAAGAGAAGAGTTTGCTTTAAGGGATATTATAGGATATGATAGCCTTTTTTTAAGGTTTGGTTTAGTTTGTAATGCCAAAATTAAATGCATTTTCCAGATTCATTTTCAAATAATTTCAACTAAGAGCTATTCAGGCTGTCACTATATAAATGGTGGGATTTTACCGTAGCCATTTCTATTGTTAATTTTTTTAATGTAAATTTGAAATAGCCTCTTTTTTTTTTTTTTTTTTCCAGAAACTGATTATCAGTTTTCATAGGGTTGTTGGGATGATTTTAAGGTGGCCATATAGTGACAAGGCATAAAAAATGTTGCCCAGCTGCTCCATAACCCATGATCCTTTAAAAACCTATGTGCTGTGAAGCAGCTTGACCTAGTCTGAAAACTTGCTGATGTATCTTTCAGATTCAAGACTGTGGTTATTTCTAAGATTATGAATTTTTCTTCATTATATTCTCACTTTCTTTTCAAACAGTCATATATAGCATACAAGATTAGTGGAGGTTTTTTACATATTTGTTCAGTAGTATATTTTTGAGGCTTGTAGTGCAACAGCATATGCAGAAGTGCTAGAGGTTTGATAAAGAAATAATAATCCATATCCTCAACAAAGCTTAATGTTTTGGCTCTCAGCCTTCTAACACAGCTGCTTAAGAGGGATATCACATATCTAAAGAAAAATTGCAATGTTTCTTGGTAGTGTTTAGCTTAGTATCAATAATGACCATTAATTTCACCTGAAATAAGTCTTTATGCTTTGTTATGTTATTTACAAGGCAAATAAAAAGGGAGAGGGAATTAGATTTTTCCTTAATACAATCTAGTTTAAACAAATGGAAAAATGAATCATAGTAACAAAAGAATCTGATTTTTTTAAGGAGGTAAATTATAATGCAGTCATTTTTATGAGTACATAGCTAGAGAGATTCTGACTGTTTCATTACATTTGCCCTGTCGGTAAGATACCTATTTCAGTAGATAAAAATGCATTATGTGTGGTTTCATCTCAGTATAAGGAGGTTTGTTTGGCTGATCATAATTTATCTGGTACAAGACAAAAGAAAAAAAAAAAAAACTAATTTGTTATGTGTAGGCTCTTTTGCAAAATAAAATGTTTAAGAAAAACTAAAATCTTTTTTTCCCTTAGTATATTATTACATTTGCAGATACTTTAAATCTGAAAGCATTGTATTTTATAATCAATAATGCTTTCAGTTATGATATTGAGTAGATTACTATGGATATTCCTGAAGGAAAAGTTTTCACAATTCTTAGTATGCACAGAAAACACAGAAAAATGAGTGTGTTCCTCTAAGAAAAATAATTAAATAAATAAATAAAAATAAATGTAATTTAAAATATGTCCTTTAGGTGATGTTGTTTACTATGACTGAGGTTAGGGAGGATAATACTATCAATTTTAATCCCATTTCACAGAACCCTAGAGGTAAGAGATAGGAAAGACCTATTATAAAGTCTCCACCAACCTTTTGTAAATGCAGGATTATTATAGTGTTTCCCAGTAATTTTGCTAGACCAGCTTTAAATCACATTTAAAGGTTTACATTTCCTTCTGTAAGTTGCTTCACAACTTTCGGGAAGATTGTATTGCTGTCATGAGAAAACAACCCAGGAGGCAAGTAGGCTGATATAACATATCAGGAAAGTCAGCTGCAGGTGCTGTTCTGAGCTTGCTGAGGCACCCTGCTGGACCTGAGACCCTGACTGAAGGATGCCATGAGTTTCATGTGGCCTTCTATGGCAACAGCTCTGGGAGGTAGAGTGGCTCCATTTCTGGCTGTCCCATTAATAGATAATCAATAATTGACACCCATCTGGATTTAGGTACTCAAAGATACCCTAGATGTAATAATACAGACATAGCAAATTCCTTTCACAAGACACTCCAAGACTCACAAATGTTCAAGGGGAGGGAAGGCGGTTTGGGGCATCACTGTGCAATGAAGGAAAACCTCTCCAAGACTGAAAATAAATTCATCAGACAGTATCTCAAATTTTATTTTATAACCCTTCCTCACCATTAGGTTTTTACTTTTTATCTCCTTAAAGTTTGGGTTATTAATTTGCTTCATCCTTAAAGATGTGAAAATGTTAATTGTATAACGATAAAGACAGAATGAGACTGTCAAATGTCTACCTATTTCCAAAGTGCATACTGGTGATTTGGAACAGTGTTAGCAATCGTCTCAGTGCCTGTTTTTATCACCTACAAGACAGAGCATCATCCACAGCAATTTTCTTTATTATTGCTTCCTTTTCATATGGGCTACAGTCATTTTACATCTTACATTTTTACCAAACTGCCTAAAAAGAGTTTATTGTGAAAGAAATCACCACATGGAAATGAAAATTGTGTGCCTATATAACAGAGAAGTTCTTAGAAATCTGTGGGCATGAAACAACTGTGCATAATTTTCTAAGGGTTTTAAAAGTAAGTGTCTCTTCAGTATAGAATTTTAATTAATAGAGCTGTCTGTTCTTCTCAAGGTTTATGCGTAGTCAGTACTTGAGGAAAAGTCAACTGAGATCTCAGCCTTGAAAAAGAAATGGAGTCTTAGTGAAATCAAGATTTGTCATTTCTCTGTTAGGCAAGAAAGTTTTATTGTTGCAACTCCATAGGCTCTTCATGCATTTCATTTTATAAGTACTTGGACAAAATGTATAAACAATACCCAGAAAAAATACCTAAAAAAGAGTATCATCTCCTGTACCCCTGTGAGAAAAAGCCTATCTCCTGCTAGGAATTAACCTTCCAAACACTACGATAGCTCAGAAAAGTGAGGAGACAGTTGTGTGGCATCCTGAAATTTCAGGTAACCAGAAAGTTAGAGAATATGGCAGGGAAACTCTTTGTGGCAGTGTGTTTTCTTAAATTTCTACCTACTCTACTACTCTACTAAGCCTTATATAGACAGTGTGAGGCACTGGCTAGATGGTGTCACTTTCTTTAAATCTGAGCTGTGCTGAGCTATATGCATTTGTCACTCTGACTAGCACTATTCTGGAGTTTTCCAAGACATGGTAGATTTGTTCAAGGTCATACCAAAAACCTTGTCTATCTCATACTAATAAAAACAGCTCTTAGGACCTTCCAGTAAATATGAATCCCCATAAATGCATTCTCCTTTGTATGTCGAAATGGAGGGATCCTTTTGAGCACATGAAAACAGAAAGAAAACCCTCTGAAAACAGAAAGAAAAATAATGCTTGGTCTACTAAAATCAAAATATCAAAATCAATTTGACAGAATATGTCACACTTTATTTATTTATTCAAAATGGAACTACATACTACTTAGTATGGTGGTGAAATAAACTACTAAATGCTAGCTAAACATACCTTGAAATTGGTAGGCAAGATTTCAGAACCGGTTGTAATAGCAAGGGATTTACACCCCCAAACTGTATTAAGCTGAGAGAATTCTCTTGAATCTTTGATACCCAAGGTTTTGTGCTCTGGATTATAAAAATAGAGGTTAATTGCTTGTTTATCAAAATCTTGAGAAGGCTTGCCTTGTTGTTGTTGTTTTTTAAGCTTCTTGTGGAGACGTAAAAGGTCTTGAAGCTGATATAAGGATTCTTCCCACCACACTACTTTGCAAGTGAAGGAGGAAATAATATTCTTCTTATGCTGATAAAAAAAAGAGCAAGACAGACTTACTTTTTTTTTCCCCTGATGCTCCATTTCCCCATTGGTTCTACTGAATTTATTGGAGATAGGTCCTTAAAATGCTAAGAGCAGATCTGAAATGCTACATTCAGATTATTTTTCAGAGTGAGCATCCTTGATAAAATATTGCAATTCATGTATATGCATCATGTTAAGTATACTCCAGTGCTATAATCTTGATTTACATTTGTAACAGATGATAATTAGTGTGCCTGGAGGAAAATAAAAGGCAGAGATGATGATGTGGTAAAGAACTTGATGAGTGACAACTCTAAAGAAGCAGACATGAGAGCTGAGAAACTTGGCAGCTTGCACTTTTTCTCTCCTCTCCTCTCCTCTCCTCTCCTCTCCTCTCCTCTCCTCTCCTCTCCTCTCCTCTCCTCTCCTCTCCTCTCCTCTCCTCTCCTCCTTTCCACTTTTCCTTTTGTCATGGTGTTTGAAAAGCAGCTGATTGTCCCCAAGTACACAACAGAAATATTTCTTTGAATTTATTTGTATTGTTGACAAGAAAAAACAATGCATTTTTGTAGGATGATGTACTATTTCACTGTAAAAGTACAGAGACCAAAAATATCAGAAAATTTTGTAATATTTGTGAAGTGGGAAGAGGCTCACATGAGTCTTACTCTTGAGTAGATAAGCCCCATAACTGACAAATGAGAAAATCTGCATAGATTTGCATAGCCCCTTTCTTTTGTAGAAATATCATCAGTGAATCCTGGGGAAATATATTCCTTTGATGAATATAGAACATATCGTTGTCCAGCAGAATGGGAAGAGAAAATCTGAGAATATGAAATACAGTAGAAACAAAGGTAAGGTTCAGGCAAGTAGATGAAGATATTATGGAAGAGAAAAGACCTAAGCCTTTACAGGAAAAGCATTATTTTCAGGTTTGTTTTGCTTAAAAGGATCTGGAATATAAAGTCTTAAATAAGGAAGACAGATTCCAAAAGCACAACTACAAAGATATATATGTGTACAAATAAATAGATATTGATATAGATAGAGTAAAAAAGATATAACCCAAAAAGAGAAAACAGAGTGGCAAGAAAGATGGCTAAAACTTTCCTTGCAAGAAGAGAAAAGTGATTTTTGGAAATTATAGCTGCTAAATAAAGGAGGATATTTTCTAGAAAATCTTGAAAAAAGGAGAGGATGTTAAGATGATAGAAAAATAAAAAAGAAAGGAGAGGGAAAAAAAAAAAAACAAACAAGCAAAAATCCATGGATAAAAGAGTAATATCAAAAGCAAGAAAAGGCTGAAATTGAAAAGAATCATGATAGAAATAGTAAAACAATCCTTTATTTGGGGATAGATTGTTAACTTTTTCAATTGAATAGATAAAGAATGATGGCAGAAAACATGTGAAAGTGCTCCAAATAATGAAGATTTAGGAGTTCCTCTGTGGATTTCTGAAGCAATAGAAGAAAAGAACAAAATTAAGATGATATAGTGAAGGGCAGCAAGTGACTCAAGAACTGATGTTTAGAGGGAGTTTGCAGATGTGTGACCTCAATGAGACTTTTAAGATAGATGTATGATTATGTCCTAGGGTTTGCAATCAAGGCTAACACTATTGATAACAAAACATTGAGAAGTCGAGGATGAGAAGATAATAGAGACTTGTATCTATAGTTACTTGTATTTACTTATAGAGAAATAATCTGATCAAGGATTAAACAAGAATGTGAGTGAAGAAGAGGTCAATCAGAAATAAAAAAATATGCTAATGTAATGAATTACAATAAGACAGACAATATAGTTAGGGAAAGGACTACATAGGCCACTTAAGCAACCAAGATTGAGTAACTGAAAACATTGTAAGCTAAAGAGATATGTCCGAGCAACAAGTTGTAGAAATTAGATTGGATTCTGTTGCAGAATGTGAAAGCTCCACATCCCTCTTGTATTGGGGACCCCAGAACTGCACACAATGCTCCAGATGTGCCTCACCAAAGCTGAGTAGAGGGGGAAGATCACCTCCCTCGATCTGCTGGCCACACTCCTCCTGATGCAGGCCAGGATCCCCTTGGCCTTCTTGGCAACAGTGGCACATTGCTGACTCATCGTCAAATCCCTCTCCATGGGAGAAATTTGCTGTGGAAAGAGATGCTTCTTTTTATTCTAAAACATTCCCTATTGCTCATTAAAAAAATCTTTTTTAAAGCGTAGATTATTGATTCCTACACCTGAATGTTCTACACATCAAACAGCCAGTATCTTTTTTGGCATATATATTTTTCCTTAGATAAACATTCCCAAAGATAAAGGGAGGTTTATGCTATCATATTAACTTGTTTTCATTAAAATTTGAAAATTTCACAAATACTGTTTTTGAATTAGCATTATCATTCCTTTAACTATACATTCTATTTATCGTTTCCGAGTAAAAATATTTTTGCATTTCACATACACTCCATTGCTCTCCTAAAGAGACTTTGAGCTAATTTTGATGGAATTCCCTCAGTAAAGGTCATAAATACTAATATAGTTGCATGGGTATTTGATAAGGTATTTACAAATCTTTATAGTTCATTTAAGTGCTGCTTGCATGGTATAATAAAAATAAAGGAAGAAAACAGAAAAAAAAAACAAAGATAATAATACAAGCTGTTATATCCCCAGGCAGCACTCCTATTTTAGTATAGTGTAGTCCAAGACCATTTATTTCACTTTACTTTTACTGTGATCATCCCTGTGATAATCTAAGCATCTTTGAGGCTTCCCTCAAACAGAATACAATCCATCATTTGAGGGGCAAACAAAAAAGGAACAAAAGACTGCACTGTGATACATGTTTTCATATCAAATAGTACATGCATAACATAAACATCTGAATTATACTCTTTTGCCGTAAGATGAACCTCTGTACAATTCATTATATGCAAGGGTTATGAGATATTTGTATGTTTTTTCAGTTCTTCTGATAGCCTACTTAGGAAAAAAACAGCCATTTCTTTCCCCCTGCTTGCTCATTAATCAGCAAACATTTCTGCTCATGTAGTGATTCACTGAAACATTAAATTATTTAGCACCTTCTGTTACAGGGACAAAGAAACTCTTCTAAAAGCATAAACCCATGATCATATTTCAGACTTAAAATGTGCTGCAAAATCTTTAAATTGTACAGCATTTGTTTTAGTCTCTGGAGTCTTTCAAGAGACAAAGGATTTACTATGTTCCTAAACCAAAACCCCTCCTTGTGCATCCTACTATATGTCTTTTTAGTGAATTTGCTTAAGTATTTTATATCTCTTCATCTTTTTCCCTTGTTTATCCCCTCCCTTCTCCTATCCTTCCCCACAGTGGCAAAAGGTTGCCGTGAGAATCTCTTAATTCTACTTACATATTTTCTATTACAAGTTGCTTAAGTACAAACATCCCTGATTTTGTCACTGTTAGCACAACTTTGTCCATCTTAAAATGAATAAATATTCTCTAGCCCTTGATAAATTAACTAACAAAAAACTAATTACATTTAACAGAGGTCTGGCAAGGAGCTGAGACAGGTGGAGGAACCCCATTAACCTTCCTAGTGAAACGGTAACGCTTACTTAGCTACTCTCAAGCCACCCAAGGAGAATGTCTATGTTGCACTAAAAAGCAAAAGAAACTCTCTTGAATGGCATGCAAATTACCTTTTTTTTTTTTTTCAGAAGGGTTCTGGGTTATAGGGAGAGAAATTTGGGGGTTACCCAGAGATAATTTGGGGTTTATACCAAACTCACTGTGGGATTTTGTAAAGGCTCAAATTGTGGGAATATGTCAAACTTTCTGTGAGATGTTTATGGGAAGGACCTAAGGCAGGGAAAGGGAAGGATGACTTTTTCTATCCATTTACCAGAAAGAGGCCTGACAGACTCAAATGTAAACATTCATACTGTTGATGTCCAAGGTTAGGTGAGATGCAACAATTCTCAGTGTCTGAACCTGTTGGTGACATGTAGCTTGAGCCTTTGAATGTCCCAGATGTTTCCAACCCATTTATGGCACAAATTTTACCTAAAGTTATATAAGATGGTGTGAAAAGTTGCAGTTTGAAAGCCATAGAGGGGGTGGGAAAGGAGATATCAAATCAGTATTGGATTCACAAACAGTCTGTGGACCGTAGGTCCGATCGCCTTCCTAGGAGTGAATCAAGTTCCCAAATAGTGTGATCAACTATAAGCTCGACTCTGGCAGTATCGGATTCATGAACAGTCTGTCAAATGTAGGTCCAATCACCTCCTCCCAGACAAGTAGTCGAGTTCACAAACAGTCTGATTTATTCAAATGCAACATTTACAAAGCAGGTTTCGGATATCAGTACAGGAAATTCTCTACTACAGCATGGGATTTTTTGCTAGCTCTGATGTACAAATGTGCAATCATCACTCACCCCAGAAGATGGGAGAAGGCTCTCAGTCTCGAGTCTCCTCAGGCGGCGTCCCAACCCAAGGGGGAGGAAGGGGGGATCAGCACATCGACTGACCCAGGAGTTACGATGGATTCTTCCCTCTCACTTCTTAGTCTCCTCAGGCAGTGTCCTGACCTGACGGGAGGGAAGGGGGCTCAGCCTGTCGACTGACCCAAGAGTTACGATGGTTTCTTCCCTCCACCTTTTCATCCTTAGTTCACCTTTTATACTTTACATTCAGGTGCAGCTTGAGTGACTAGAGTCATACTTAATATTGTTATTGATTGGTGAAAAAGTTTCTCGCTTTCATTTAAAGGTACAGTCAATCAAAAATCTAGAGCACGTGCTCAGTGAGGAGTGGTCATACCTGGGAGGTGGGTAACTTTTGGGATGGAGATGTGTTTTGACATTATAATGAGCAAAGTTCAAGCAAAATTCATCCAAAGGAATGAATTGCCACTCTTGCTGACTCAGCACCGGACTTGTTATCGTATATCTCCCCTTGGACAGCTACTGTGCGGCTTATCAGCAGCCCAGCACAGGGAGTGCAACAGAGTTTGGCTGCAGTGTCTTCACCCCGCTCCATCCTCCATTACTCCCCTTTGCAGCTGCGAGGAGGGCAGATTGTGCTGCCCAGGGAACCGTGGAGGAGCAGAGTCCATGCGCACCAGCCATCCTGGAAGTGCCAACTGTGTTATCACCCCAAGCAAGCTTCTGCAATGCCAAAACTTCTGTTAGGCCCTAGTTTTTCTCTCAGTTCCTCTTTTCAAACAATTCTCCCACAGATAGATCCCCTTTGCTGTATAGTAATATCACAAAATACATTTTTTATGTGCAGAAATTGAAGAACTGAAAACAGATACTTTCCCTGCCAACTGAAATTCTACTTTCATATACAACATTTAAGGAGAAATACATACATACTTATGTAATAATTAATAATGAATACTGAAATCTGACAAACAAACTTTTACCAGCAGTGTCCTCCTATAAATTAACTGTAAAAAATCATGTGATGCAAACCTATGACACAACACTTTGGTCATACTCATTCTGCCATCTAATAATGGCCATTGTCGAGGACTGAATTATATAAGTGACTAAGTCTGTGTTCTGAACTACTGTGATAGTACCTACATAACTTCCCCAGATATTTTGTCCTGTTGTTCCTCTTAGTTTTGCCAGTCTTACCTACCTTCATTTTCTCCTTCCCCTTTGCTTCATTGTTTTTCCTTTCTATAAGAATATTTGATAAAAACAACATTTACTTTTAAACAAATGTCCTAATTATGCAAACAGTAAAGTTTGTTTTCTAAAGTGACATGCAGCTTTTAAAACTCTTTAGAGACTCAATAAGCAGCAAACAGGAATTATCCAATAAATAGCTATGGAAGAAGTTAAAGATGTTATTTATTTTGAACAACTTTGAAATTCTTATTGAGTATGTATTAGGTCTCTTTTTACTTTATATCTAGTTATTAACATAATCTCCTCACTAAAATATAGATAACGTAAAGTAAGATTATGCATTCAAATTGTTATTGTTGAAAAAAAAATGTAATACAAATAATTATCAGTTGCAACACTTTTCCACTGAACTTTTCAGGGTGCCTTGCCAGATGAGTTGTGTTCTAGGTGTCCCTGCTTGAGCAGGGGGTTTGGACTAGATGAGCTCTAGAGGTCCCTTCCAACCTCAACCATTCTGTGATTCTGTGATTCTGTGAGTCAATTTAGGCAGCAGTCATTATGTAAGCTAGAAGCCAGCATACACTAAATCTTGAGAGTGACTGAATTATTAAAAATAGATGTTCCCTAGAAGACCTGACCATGGAAGCAACTATTTAGTGCTTAGATATCATATGAATTTAATAAAATTGGATTTATGTGGCCAGCAGGTTTTATGAAATGGTCATTCTCCATGCCTTGCCTTGCCTTGCCTTACCCTTGCCCTTGCCTTACCTTGCCTTGTCTTGCCCATGCCTTGCCTTGCCTTCTCCTTAATATTTTTGTGTATGTCTGGCTTTCATATCTTGAAACTCATTAGAATTGTTGTTGTTGTTGTTGTTTTTGTAAATTAACCTTAATTTGCATTTTAATTTGACAGTTATCATGACTTAAAACAGAATACCAGAATTACACTTGTGTTAATGGTTCTAGAGGCATTTAACATTATTTCATGTTGAAAATTCATTATGGTAATTTTGCAAAAAGCAGAGTAAACCGATGCTTTATACATCATGGAGTATAGTATGTCTAGAAAATATAAAAAGTAAAAGTAAAAGTAAAAAAAAAAGTATAAAAAAGTATAAAAAGTAAAAGTAAAAATATTTTAAATATTAAAAATATTTTCAACTGTTTTAGTACTACACATGCTTAATTGACTCTCTCCTAGTGAAAAGGTCTACAACACAGATATGCTGATTACTGTGTTCTGTGCTTTGCAATCATGTTGCCCTCCCCAAAGCCCACCAATATAAAATGAAGTCTGAAAATTCAGAAAAAAAAAGAAAAAAAATAGGTCAAAATAGCATTATAAAGAACAAAAATGTACAAAATACAACCTGTATGCTTTTGAATTTAATTTGAATGCTTTGCCATTATCTTCCCCTCTCTGAAGTAGAACAATATTGCAAACACTCAAAGCCAAGCATCTACAGCTTTATACCCAGTTACTTAATACAATCAGGACTACATTTTATCTCCTAATTTTAATGTTAATATTCACTTCCCCCCATATTATTAATATCTAAATGTCGACGCGGGGGTCTCGGACACCGCTCACACGATCAATGTGATCAAGCAGTGCCAGTTTATTCAGGGTTCCAATCGCGCTTATATGCAAGATTTCCCCGTCACACCGAGCGCTTCTTTACAATGATTGGTCAAGACCCCACGTCCATGCGACTAACTATACAGTGTGATAGGCTAACTAACAGAGGCTAACTAACAGTGCCCACGTGTCCTCACATTTAAGGACCATCTCCCTCTACCTGTTTGTCTTCAATTCTTTGACTCCTTATCTGATTGCTCCTTATCTTTTATTCAACAGTCTTTTCATCCTTTTAGCTAGGTCCGGTACCCTGGTGCTCCTCTGGCGCCCATCTGCCCTTTTGTCTAGGCCCAACACCTATCTGCCCTTTTCTCTAGGTTTGGCGCCTACCTGGCTTGCTCACAGCATGACCACTGGCCTTCAGGAAGCCCACATCTAAATAAAATAAATAACAATTAAAAATGTATGAATAAAAGAAGACAAACCTTTCAAATTCCCAATTCCCAAATTCAAATAATTTTGTTGTATCAGAACATGTTTATGAAGGATATAATATGATATGTAAAAGTGGACTGGGCTAAGCTATAGGAATTCCACTCCAGTCTTAAGCTTGATGCTCTTTGAAATTTCACTCAGACCGTTACTTTCAACATAATGAAATTCTGTGCTAGGAAGGCAACTATACTGAGAATAATGTTGACTACAGTGGGAATTCAGACATTCAGCACCCATGCAAACATCTGCATGTGGATGAGTAACCTTTTTTACTGTCCAGCTATACCTGAAACCCTCCCCCATAAATGACATACGAGTAATTTCACTTGAATTAATTTGGTACTCAAAATAAAGCAAAGTTCTAGGCAATTACTTTTAGGAAATTTAAGAGAAACAGAGAGTCACCCAGTGAGTTCAGTCACTGCTGGATTGGACTCCCTTTTTCGGATTTACATATTTTCTATTTTATCTGGACCTGTCCCAAAACATATGAATTGTTATGTTTTAATCCATCTTTGCAAATAATAGCTGATATTTTGTTCTCCTTCAACTTCTGCCCATGCATAATGACCAGCAGAAAACAGCTCAGCTGTTCTCAGTCTCCTTCTTTTCACATTTCATCATTTCATAACTATTCTTCACTGGAAAAAGAAAATATTTTGGAGCAACGAAGCTTCAATTATTCTTTTATTTTATTTATTTTATTTTATTTTATTTTATTTTATTATTTTATTTTATTTTATTTTATTTTTCAGGTCTCTCACATTTTTCCCTTTTCTCCTCTTAATCTTTATAAAATCTTTATAAATCCATTTGTACAGTCATTTTGTCCTTGACATCTAAATAGTATCAAGTGCCTGCTAATCATAACAAGAAAAAAGAAAAGAAGCTCAGATTTAAAATGCTTCACCCTTCCCTCATTCTTTGAAGAAAAGTTTTTGTCTTCATGGTGATTTATGTTAGCAATTGAAATCTGTGATTTGTGGAATCATTAATTAAAATAATAACAGTAAGGTTAAAACAATTCAATTAATCAGAAAAACTCTTTGTTTCATTGACTTCCTGTTAGCGATGAATACTTTAATATCGGAAAGCATGTGAATTATATCTCTTATTAACCAGGCTGATTTGTTGTCAGAGCATTTTATGCTCTCACATATTGAGCAAGGAGCTATACTGTAGTTTGTGCAGTGCTGATAAAAATTCCACAGTAACACTGCCTTGCAGAAAATGGTGATTACAAAGATTTTACGAAGTCATTTCCTGCACACTCTTGAAAAAGAAAAGATGGCCTGAAAGGAGGAAGCCCTTATTAAAATACTCACATTGTTAAATGAAGTGGTTAATAACAGCAAAATAAACCATTTTCAGATAATTTCAGATGACAGGTTCAGTGAGCACAAGCAGAAATGAAAGAAAAACAATGTAGAACAAAAGTTTAAAAGTACTTTAGAAGTAGGATAGTAAACATGCAGAACTATCTCAAAGCGAGGATCTGCCAAGAAACAGAGCCCACCAAAGGAAATATAGGCTTATTAATATACTTTCAAGGCTCATCACTTCCCGCCCCTTATCTCCCAATAATTCTCCTGTTTTCAATGCATTACCTTCACAACACTGTTTTCAGCCCTGTCAACATTTGTGATTTAAAACAGCCAAATTCATTTATGGGTTTGTGTTGTTTTCTGTGAGAAAAATAGAAAAAAAGAAAAATGAACTGAAAATACATCCATAAGATGTATGACTGTGTAATGAGTCCTCTTATAGAGAAGCAAGAAACACACATATCTATAGATATGATGAATGTATTGTAACATTTATTTTTAATATTAAATTTAGAATTTTCTGATGAGGCTGTGATACCCATTGTGCATGTATATGTACATGTGTATATATGGATGGGTAGATGGATATGTATCTATCTGCACTATATGTAGAGATGTAAAGTATCTGAAAAAAAAATTCTACTTGTTATACATTCTTATTAGATTATATGTGGGTAACTCCTAATAATATAAATTAACCATGCTAAAAACAAGGATAAATCAGTAGCTAGCTTCCTGCTAAATAGTAAGCCATTTTAGATGTATTATCATTGAACATTCTTGTTATACTTCATATTGTATAGCTACACAATGCTTGATCCTTCAGGAAGAATAAATATATGCATAACACTTTGTGGCTGGAGTTTAGCTAAAGCTGACTGAACTTCAGTTTTCATTTGAATTTAAAATTACATGATTTTTCCATTCTTTTCATTCTATCTCCCCATTCTCTTCTATCAATGTCATTCCCATAATACAAAAGGGATATGGAATCTCTCCCAAAATATAAGGGGGATTTCAGTTGAAACATCATGGAAAAGGGAGCTTGGAAAGTTCAACATAAAGGCAACCTCATGGAGATGACCTGTTAGTTCCTGGGGTGGTTTAGACCAGTGCTTGCATTAGAGAGCACGTATAACTTAATTTTCCATACTTCGGAGATCCATGCTGAAGAAGAAGGGCAAACAATTAACGAGGTATATTTTCAGAGCTAGGTACACTGTGCAATGGAAAGTTCAGTTGCTACAGACCTTTAGAAGGATATTTGAAGTTATTCGGCTGCCTGAAGTTATTCAGCTGCATCTTGTTGCCATTTTAGATACCAAAGCATATTACATCCCTAAAATTTTCATTACTTAATTATTTGATTTGCATTGGATGCATGATCAGTTTGCCTCTAATAGAGAAAAAAAACTGTATAAGGCCATGGAACTTCATTCATTATAGACATCATGAAGTATATTTTAATCAAATATACATATATATATATTTATTTAACATATTGAGTTGAATAACATTATCCTTGGAATTTTAACTTTATTCAAAGTTTAGTTCTAGTAAATAATCTGGCTATTTCATAGAGAGATTAATTTAGCACTGATACTGGTTTGGACATATGTGTTTTTTGCCCTAAGTAATAAATGTTGCATAAAATAGCTGATTGTATTTTCCCAGAATCAAGATGAAGAGCAGGAAGCTGATGGCTTATGCAAGTAGCCCCTCTAATGAACTCCTTAATTTGTTCATTTAGGTAAGTGTTTGTGCAGTGTTAATTTCTCAACCTACCTTTAGATTTGCATGTCTGTTCCACCCTTTCTTGGTTGGTTGTTTTACAGGTCTGGCACCGTGCATACGCCCATTTGACAGCTGTATCATCGACTTTGTCATGGAAAGTGTTTTCTCTCTTTCTTTGTAAAGATATCAGCGTGCTCCTCCTTGGAGGACCATGCCAGACAAAGAAAGACATAGTCCTGGCTGGTTGTGTGGGAAACAAAACACATGTTGCTCTCGCAAAAAGCAAAGAGTCTCTAACCATGAATCTCCTTGCCTGACAAGGCACCTCTGATGAGTTGCTAATCCTGATAAAGAAGGTGCAGAAATATTGCTGCATAGCAAGAGGGCTGATATTCTGCAGTTTAGAGTTGGGTGTTGTGCTGACAGGGACCCTGACTGAGGGGTCAGGCTGATGCCTCTTCCAGCATCCAGTCACAACTGCATGCTTTATTCAGACACAGACACACTAATTTCAACTCAATCATATAACTGTGCATTCACTGAAAGGAAATTCAAATCTGCTCTAGCAGAAGGACACGGATTCAACAATGTTGTTCATTGCACGACAGCCTGAAGAGATACTTGCAGTTATTCCCATTTCTGTTTGATTACTTTACCAATTTGTTTCCTTTTCAAATTTGCATCTGTACATCCAGGCAAACAGGAATAGGAATATTATGCTTCATATATAGCTGGATGAAAATATATTACTTTTCCATAATTAACTTTTAAACTTTTCTATAATTATCTTTTTTTCTACCTCAAAAATTTTATGGAGTAGTATGCACAGTATGGACCTGTAAAGATCTAAATGTATTTTTATCTTTCTTGCAGAAATGCTTCAAACAGAATCACAGAATCACATAATATAAACCATATTCTGTTAACAGAATATTCTTGCAGAATATGGTTTAACAAACATCACAAACCATACATATAAGCAAAGTTAAACATGAACATAAGTATTTTTTTTTCTCTTTCATTTTGATCTTTTTTCCTCTTTCATTTTTGATTTTTTTTCTCTGAATCAGGCCTTATAATTATTTTGACATGTGGTATTTTAAGCAAAGTCAGAGAAAGATCTGACCATCTGCGTACTGAACTACTACTCTCAAAACTCTGGTTATGCAAAAAGACGAGAAAGAAGACTTTTTGGGAAAAATAGATTTTCACCTTTTTTTTTTTCATTATTCTGTTTAATTCATCATCAGGAAATAAGATGATACAGTTTCAGTGAGATTTGAATGAGAGTAGAATATTTAACATTTCAATATTTAATTTGTAATATACATAGCATTCAAAAACGAATGCAAGTTATTGAGACAAAAGAAAATGGAGGAAAAAAAGTGCATCTCTACTTTTATTTTAGCTATACATTTAAAAATAATATGCAGTGTTAAAGTGAATAATTAGTTTAATATTTCTACATAGTTCTTTGACACGAGTGAATGAAGAAAATGTTGTATATAACCCTCACAGCCTTTACCCATACTTTAAGGAAGCAAACATTAGAAATCTCTGTTATATTTAGTAGTTTAATATCTAATAATCACCAAAGTTGTTAAATGCATGAGTATGAATATGAAAATGATTTTACCAAATCAGAATAGAAGATATAGGCCAGTGCCCCATTCTGACAACGATTAACCATGATACCTGAAGAGAAGTGTAAAATCGGGACAGGCTTCCTGTGTCCTTCTAGTATTCTTTCCCAGCTTTGGGACTGCTTTTCTGCAGCTCAGAAACAGTTCAAGCCAGGAATTGCATTTTTTCTGTAAGATTTCATCCAATAACTTTTAAAACTCATGCAAAATGTTTACACCCAGGGCATCCTGTGGAAGTCTGTGGGTTGCTGGGTAATGAAATACCTCCTCTTACTTGTTCGAACTTGCACCTCCAGTCTCATTCTAATTCCTGAATGGAAAGAAAGGATGAATAAACTTTCCCCAGCCACCTACTCCAGGTCACGTGTGATTCTAAAACTTTGATCATATTTCCATTCAGTTGCCTCCTTTCCAGGCTGAAAAGACCTAATCTATTAGTTTGTCCTTGAGTGGAAACCATTCTGAATCCTTCTCGCTCCAATCTATGCCCTTTTCTGCCTTCCCTGTGTTTTAAAACCTCTTTGAGAACAGGGGAATTGTAGCTGTATAGGGTATTTATAATGCCAGTAGATTGCAGATTTATAGTGAAATAATGTATTTTTTCATTTGTTTTCTGTTGCTTTCTTAATAATTCTGTGTGCTACTTTTTTACTGTTTTGAACTTTAGTTTAGTCTACTTTAAAGAGTGTTTGTTACAAACTTCCTCTGAGCCTCACTCTAATCTTTTTTCTTTCTTTCTTTTTTTCTTCCCCTGCCCCATCCCCAAAAGAGAAAATCTTTAGATCTTTAGGATAAATGATAAAGAAAAAAACCTCACAGTTTATTATGTGGTTATCATGTAGAAGATGTTATTAGGAAATTCATTCTAATGACTTTGCTTGACACTTTAAAGTTCAAAAATAGAAGAGAAAATTAATGAATATATAAAGCTATACCAGTATTAATACTATATATATATATAATATAAATAGAACTGTTTAAAGATAATTAACTGAAAATTTAATGATTTTAAAATGCAAGTTACAACTTTTTTTCAGCTTAATTGATGCTGTATTTCTGAGAAGGTCTTTGATGCTTCTAAGAAGGTCTTGGCTTGGGTGCTGCTGTAAATTTTGGTTAAAAATATACTTGTTAAGCTGGCAACTGTGAAAATGGGGGAAAAAAAGTACCTTGTAATTGTGAGAGTCAGAATTCCAGCTACTACTATGAAGACATTCAGCTTTTATTCATGCTATTCTCTGTTCTTACTTTAATAAAAAGTTTTCCATCTATCATAACAAAATTGTAGTGCTAGCACAGAATAGGTATCTGAATTTGATGGAAAATTAAACAAGCCAGTCTCCAGTTTTCTAAAGGTACATGTGTATATCTACTGGAGAGATGCCATGGACACAGTGTCCTACGAGCAGATGTTACCATCCTTACCACCATAAAGGAGAAAGAGCAAATGTATTTAAAATGATATTGCAAGGAGGATGGAAGAAGTACTTTCCTCAGCTTAATCCTTTATTGTCCTGAGGCTATTAGTAGATCATAGAGTGGATTCCCTGCTGTGCCATTTTAGCAATTAGGAAAGCAATGAATAAGCAAGCTATAGATAGAGATCTCTATTACTTATGTTAAAGCCTAAGGTAGGAAAAAAAAAAAAAAAAACACAAACAACAACAACAACAGAAACACACACACAAAAAAATCCAATAAAGAGTGTTCCAGGAAATCATACTCCTACACCTTGGGTGTTACACTACAACATCAGGGCCCTTGGTTTAATAAAGTTTTGAATTCAAGCAGGTTGAACAAACTATTTTCTCACAAAAATCTTGTCTTGATAACACAAAGATCATGAACATGCTTAAGGGATGTATAACTGATGTTTACTATTCTTCTGCTGCAGTATTCATAGATCAACAGAGACTTGTGGTTTATGCTAAACATTCTGCTTAGGGTAGGTAAGTAGAGTAAGAGTAGGTAGAGTAGGTAAGAAGGATGATGGCCCACATCTCTCTGAGAAACTCAGGATCTGACAATATTGTCTGTATTTCTACTAGCTAACAAGAGGGAAACAAGAAAATTATATGGGATGATTGTCTTGAAATGAGGCCATAGAACTTCAACTGTGTGCTGCAGATGAAGGGGAGGAGAAAGAGAGCCCAAGGGATATGTCACCCCATCTCATGCTGAGAAAGCTTTAAAAATCGGCAATACTTAGTGAATGGCGATGGAAGTCTTCAACAGAAATAAACTGTACAGAGAAATTTAATGGTTGAGATATGCATAGATACAAGTCAGGAAACAGTATGCAGCTAGAAACAAACACAATGAGGAAAACAGTCTAGGATTCTGGCTTATATTTTCTTTGCTTTACTTTTGCTTATATAGCAAAATGCTTGACCTGTTGTTTCAACTGTGTAGAAAACAGTCTGCCCTTAACCACTGAATCATAAATCTTTTTACACTGTTAAGACACTTTGGTACTGTGGGGGGCAAAATGAAGCTAAAAAATGTTGAGTCCTCACTGAATTTAAAAATTGTTCCAAAAGAGGTGTTAGAGCTATGTAAAGGAGAACATGAAAGTACCCTGAAGACAAAAGTTATTAAGATGCTGAGGACTGATCCTTGAAAACTGCTAGAGGAGCTTGTTATTTTCTGACGACAAAATTTAAGGAAGAGATTACTTTAGTAAGTGCTGTACCTCTAAGCAAGCCTTAAAATGTCATGTGTTTAACTGGAAATTTCCTGAAAAACGATTGTGCATATCGGCAATTTCTTCTGGCATTGGATGCAGACAAATCACAACTTGTACTTGTCTTTCATATTTTCCAATACCGAGGATCCTAATTTAAGAGTGAAACAGATTATGTTATTATGATCTAAATGCACACACACATGAGCTTTATGTTATTGGAGCAAAATAGTTCAGTCAAAGCAGAATGAAGCAGTAGCTGACATTAATGGTGTGTTGGAGTCCCTGCATCCCATGCTGAGTCTGTGCTTGAGATATATAATTATTCGGCAAATTTTGGTTGATATAAACATTTTATTATGGTTATGATAGGGCCTAGGCTTATAAATCATAATTCATAGCTATTATCTCCTTGAAGCAGCAGATCCCATTGAACACATGTGGGGAGTCATAAGTGTAGCAGTAATGGAGTCGTACCAATTTTCTGCATTTTTCTTGAAAAGAATTGAACTGAGAATGGGTATATATGATTCAGGGAGTAATTTCTGTAAAATACTTGGACTGCTTTGAACAAAAAAGAGGTTTGCTAAAGATATCTTCAAGATTGATGCCTTTCTTCCCATCTATGACATTACCGCATACTGGTGGTACAGAAGAGGGAAAACAACATAAGCAGATATTACAATGAGAGAGAGAAAAAAAGACAAATGACTCTTTTCAAGACTTTTCCACTTAAATATTAAAAGATATTGTTTTGATGATGACAATTCTTAGGTAAATATTCAGACCTTTACACTCTCTGGTTATTTTCACTGCAAGAAATTATACTGCTGAGAATAACATCCAGAGCCTTTTTAAGCATCACCTGGGGGAAAGAAAAAAGAAAAAAAAAAAAAACTCGAGCAAACAAACAAACAAACAAACAAACAAAAAAACAAAAAAAAACCACATGCCTTCCAGGCTTTTTGCCTCAGTGCAGCTACATAGTCGTATTTATCTCATAAAATTTCCTACTCCAAGAATGCTGCACCTTATGCCCTGGCTTCTTTCCCAGCCATTGATGTGCACTAGCTTGGGAAAAAGAGTTACTGCGAGGAACAGTGTGACAACAGAGAGCTGCAATGAGCTGTGTAAAGGAAAAGGCATGGATAGATCCATGCAAAACTCTTCCCGGTCAAACACAATCTTCCCCTCCTTTAGCCAGACTTGTGGCTCTGCTGGTGTGTCAAGTGCACGCAGCGCTGGGTTATACTTCAGGGGCAGCTCCTTGCATGGAGGCCATGACCACCAGAACATCATAAACCCGGTGAAACCTTCCTGAGCTAAGCATGGCTGCATGCATATTAACACCAAACTACACACCACAACACATTCGAGGCAAAAGAAAATGTACTGCATTTGCCTGCCGAGATCCCCACCTTTTAAAAAGCATTACAGCCTCCACAGCTACACATACTGGGACCTATATGCCTGCAGGGGAAGTATATAGCCAATCACAAGCTTATCACTTCTTCTTATAAAGTGTGACAGTGATTATTCCCCTCCTTATACCTACCTAGGGAGCACTCTTGGTTCAAATTAAATTTGGACCCCTAAGGCTAAAACTGAACAAGATCTAAACAAGAAACAACAGAAAATTTCTGGAGATGGAAATTGAAGCTTTTTTTTGTCTAAAACAGTAACTCACTGTTATCAGACATACATATCAGACTTACTAACCTTAAATATAGTCTAATTTGGCTTCTGAGAAAATCCTGTTTTGGATTCTTAATGAATATGATACAAAAGATGAGTGACAGGAAGCTGAAGGATAGTGGAAGGAAAGATGAACTGACAAGTCTTCCATGCCGTTTGGGATCTTAAAAGTTGATTGTTTCTAGCCTTGGAACAATTGCATTAAATATGGACAAGTTTTTCCAAAGATCTAAGTTTAATAGGTTGTATTTCCTATAAAATAATTGGTTTCAAGGTCAAGGCATAGTAAAAATAGCCACAAATTGTAGAAATCCTGTTTTTGAGAAGGAAAGGAAGAGTCTTCTTGAGGAGTTCTCTAGAAATAAAAAAAGGACCAAAAAAGGTAAATTTCTAGAAAAGATTGTCTCAAATTGCCTCAAAAGCACATAAAGACTCATTAACTTTTGACCTGTTAAATGGTGTAAAATGACTCATGAGGCAGAACAGTTTTCCAGAAATTTCTTTTCTGAGTAAATAGTGGGAGGTCAGAGTGGCTCTATCCTGCAAAACTAAAAAAAGCAAAATATACCAGGAACAGAATTTCAGTAAATGCAAAAGGTCTTCTAACAACAATCTTTCCTTCCTTCACTGTGGTTGATGGGAAAGAGAGGGCCTTTTGAGCATGTCACCAATGGCATTTTAGGGGGCATTTGTGAAAAAGGAATCTTATCTGTTCTTTTGGTTTTCTCATGAATTTTTGTCATTTTAAGTAATGTCCATTAATTAAGGAAATAACTCATTAGGCATTAGATTTATAACAAAATGAATGTACCAAACTAATAATTCTACTATCAGTGTTAATAGATACATTTCATTCTGTAAGTAACATAACAATCAATTCATATTATCCATTTTATAAAATAAGCGATACATTTCCTGAGCATAAGCACATTTTTTTTTAACATCTGAGGCTGAGTAAATGCAGTCCTGATACTTCTTATTTCTGTGTTTTGCAAAATAATGTCCCCATTTATTTATTTGTAGATCAAAAAAGAATCCTTTTATCATCTAAATCTTTTCTAGCTTTTGTTATGCAAGATGTGTAAAGACATATGAAGATGACAAGTGTCTAAATTCTCACAACACATAATATATCTTCATGCTTCCAAGACACAACCTCCCTGATACTCTTCACCTAAATTTAAAATGTGATGAGGATGAAAGAAACAGCGCTGCTCAGATTGTCGGGGGAAGGTATAGTTCCATTCAATGTTTTTGCCAGCTGAAGTCACAGACCTGGCCATACCCAACAAAAAAGAATTCATATCTTATTCTCCTGGTTTCTCAGACCCACTCAAAATACTCTGCACCATGAGGACTATCATCAGGGCATGCAACCTGTGCTTTGTGATACTGTGTGTTCCAGTATACAGTTGCCTACTGTGTATCTGCTGTATATTAGCACATAAGCACATAAGCAAAAAAAAACCCGAACAAACAAACCCAGAAAGTAAGATACAAAACAAGGCAGCAGGAAACTATAGTATGTTATATCTGCTCAGGTTCTAAGCAATCAATTAGAGCAAGGGCAGTGTTGAATAGGTGCAATTAAAACCCACCAAACATCACTTTGCAGGTACAGCCTGAGGGTTTTTTTTGTCAAAGTTACTAATGCTCCAAGTGTGTGATGTTCATCTCGTCTTGCCTCAGGTCCCTTTTGGAAGAACTAACATACGGAAGAGCTGATTACTGAGGCTGTGGCTGTTATTAAGAAAAGAGCAGCATGAGTGATTGCCTTCTGATTGCGTGAGTAAAAAGAGGGCTATGGTGACTTATAACTCATATATATTCTGAGCATACTTGATGTGTCTACAGTTCAGACAGTTCTCATCAGAACTGGAAAAAAAAAAAAAGAAGTTGAACTTCTTAGAGCTTCTGATTCATACTTCGTACTTAGGAATTTGACAAAATTGGAAAGTTTTTTTTTTTTAATTAATTTTCTCATCCTTGGCATCAGTTACTTTTGCCAGTAAAGACTTTCCATACCTCAGTTTTCCTGTCACACTTGGTATGTTAACTTTGTCTTTGAAGTAGGTGTGTGCAGACCCTTTTGCGGACATTTCAATTCTGCATGGGAAGTACGTTTGCAAATAGGCATTTTGTAGAAAAAAATAAGCATAAAGCAGCAGCCATTGTTTTTCCAGAACTGCTATGTATCACATTTTTTTCCATTCCTTCAGTTAAGTTGCCATAACATAATTCAAGGAAGTATGATTTGGGGATGACTTAAAGATCAGGCCCAATTTTTGTGAAAGTATATTTTGAACAAACACATTGTCAAACCTATGCTGGTAAAAGATTCAGATAAATCGAAATATTGTGATTGAAATATTGTGATCTGTCTTTCCTTTTTCATCCTCTATCTCAAAAGAAAACATTTACAAATTTTATAAAATTATTTTTGGAAAGTGAAAGGAGGAAACACACTAATAATTTGTACAACTGTATCTGTAAGTAATTCCATTCAAAAAAAAAAAGTTATGAATGAGGTAAACAAAGGAACCCTAATCATAACCTCTCAGTGTAGCAGTCTGTGGCTGTAAGTACAAAAATGAAGACAAATATTTTGTTCGGATTTGTCTAATAACACTTAATTGATTTTTTTTTGCCATTTCGATAAAACTATTAAGTTTTCAGAATTTCAGTGTGTTCTTAATTTTACTTTTCTTAATCATGACTTTATTTAGAAGTGAAATGAGCTTTTCCTTGCCTGCCATATATATTCCCACAGAAACAAGTCTAGAGTCCTACTTTTCCAGTGCTTTCTGCTTTCATACATTAAAAAGCTGTTAGAATTTCCTAAAGATATTCATGTGTGTGTGCGTGGAGCGAGGGGAGTTGTTTGTTTTGGTAGTTAACAATGTTACTGTTTAGTCCTCTGAGTATCCCTAACCATTTCCTGTCATCAATTTGTTTTTTAGTGGTCAAGTGATATCTTGCAGATAAGAAGCAGGATTATCTTGGTCTTTGAAATTTCCTGTTAAACATCTAGCGTATCATATTGGGTTATGTGTATAGGTGTTGCATGAACACTGAGCTTGTTCCCTCCTTCTGGGTCAGTCCTGCTAACTCACTACCAGACAAATGCTTTCCATAGGAGGATCCACATATGCCACTTGTACTCAATAGCACCAACCAATGCCTGGCTCTTCTAGTATATTTACAACATTTTTATATCCAGGGGCTATGATTACACTAGAAAACTTAACAGAGACAAGTTACAGGGTTCAGCACTGGAAAGTTCATGGTGCTTACCTGTTAGTGCTGGGCCAGTAAAGGTTCTTTCTGGACACAGCTATACTAACCCACAACTCTGGGGGCCACAAGAGCCAAAGTATTGATGAAACCACCTTATTTTTGAGGGGAAAAAAGGCTACCCACTCTGAGCACCTTGGCTTTAGACTGTAGAATGGACCCTGGTTTGTTGTGCTTATTTATTAGACTTCGAAAGCTGAGTTTACCTTTGACTCCCTCTTGTCAGCTACTTCATTTTCAGGACCTATGCCCTGTTGGGATCAGGTCACTCTTTATGTGAGATATTATGTTATCCTAGGCCTTCAATTTTTGCAGTGGAACTTTTTAGATATCACAAATACCTTAGGAGTTTGTTACCTTTTGAAGCTAGGTTGTCTGTTTATTTGAAGGAAGTGTTTATTTTTAAACACAAAATCTAGGAATACACCTGCTATGTAGGGAATTTAGCCTGCTCCATTTCCAAGATCCTGATTATCACGTTTTACAATTTGATAATGAAGTTCATTTAAGAAACAGAATAAGAGTTTGAGTCCCATCAGCTTAAATTGCCTCTATTTAAGAACAAAATTAAAATATTCTTAGACTATTATTGTGTCTGAATTTTCCCCTTATATGAATATTTATCAAAGCTAAGAAAATAGGTCAATATTTATTTTCATCTCCAAAATTTTTAAATCATCATTAACTGAGCATTTGTGTGAGTTTCTAGTTCTTAAAAGACTTGAGTTAATGTTCCTCAGTATTTCTACTGATTAAACTAATGAGAAAAGAGTAAATTACTCACATGTTCTACTTCAGAAGTATGGCAGCTTTTTATATCTCCAGGGTGCTGGTTAAAATACTCTAGGTTGGTTCAGCTGTGAACTGCAGTAAGGATAAAAAGAGTTCATCAGCTTTTGCTCCTGACCTTTATATGTGCACTCATTCATGCAATTCTGTGTCTTGAAGATGAAGGAAATTGATGATAACTATAATACATGTCACTGAATGTTGCCTATTACAAAATACGTGATGAGATTTAAGGAAGCTCCTGGTACATAAAGTGAAGAAATTCTGAGGCAAAAAACTTCTGTTGTAACTTCTCTGGTACTACCTTTTTTTGTTCTGATGAAACTTTTAAAAATATTTTCTTTTAAAAATATTATCTTTTTTATCTATAGAAAATGTTTTGCTGCTGCTATATTTTGGGGGGTTTTAATTGTTTATTTATTTTTAACCTGAAGCAGTAAATTATCTGCATTTCTAAGAAAGGTTTACTGTTAATGCTTTGATTTAAAAAAGTGCTTAAGCTTCAATTTCTGGATACTGAATTGCTAAAACTTGTAAACAGCATTTTGGGTTACCGTTAAAAATCATTAACTGATTAAAGTTGATTTTAGACTAATATTAAGCTTGCATGTGCATATCATTGTACTAATTAAAGATAATCACAAAATTATTATTCCTTTCTGATAAATTTATTGAGATAGGACTGTCATGGTCTTCATCGTTACTCTACAAGGACTTTTTCAGCTGACATGGGGGAAGAGTCTTAGAATTTCTTTACCCTGGATCTATTACAAAAAAATACAAATCACAGCATTTTATATGTGATCTTTGTGCCTAGTCTACTTCTATTTCACAGTTTTATAAAATAGACTTTCTATTTTTCTGTTTACGTGTACTGTCTGCAAAAATAAAGACCTTAGCTTTGACAGTATTGTAGGATTATAATAAAAAGTTTACGATTCAGCCATAAAATGGAGTTTTGCTTCATGTTAATTTGTAAATTTGAAATGAACTTTGCCTATATAGTTTAGCAGAAGTTGGCAGTTGACTGTATTTATTTAATTATTTATTTATTCCAGTGGATTTTTGCTCATTTTTGTCAGGTTAAAGATATAAATACGATTTTACAATGCATTTTTAAAGTATGCTATGAATAATAATAATAATAATAATGATGAATTATAGTATGTTAATAACAGAGGAAAAGAACAAAAACACTTTTATGTTTGCAATTTTTCACTACTATAATTGTAAGTAAATCACAGACTCTGAAGCTAAAAACTGAGATTATCTTACATCATTTTATAACACAAGAACGCTATAGCAATACATATTTTCTCCAAGAGTACTGATGAGTGGACTAGAGAGACTGTAATGCTCATAAGTGAGCTCCTACAATTTTTGTTGTATGCATTGGAAGAACGAGAGTTGAGAGTATGATGGTATTACTAGATTTGTATCTTAAACTCAGATTTTGATTAAGACTCAGCAATACCCAAATTGCCTTTCAGCCAAGGCAAACCAATTTTTGCTATGATAGGTTTCAGTAGGAGTAAATCCACATGGTTTTGAAATCCTTCACTAAGAAAGGAAACACTTTTTTCACTAAAAAAGGAAAATCTCTAATTGTTGACTGGTGCATGTAACTTGTTGGCACAATCCCATCATACTTGTTTAGATATTCACTTTCTGTTTTAAATGTGCCTACTGCTCTTTGGGTTGTGATAGATGACAGTGAGTGCATCAAGACAGAAAATCAGAAAATGTATCTTTGCTAGTCCATGCTGTTTTTTTTTTTTTTTTTTTTTTTTTACAAAGAGTGATGTAAGAATGAGTCTTAAAGGACATCAAGAATATAGCTACAAAACTATTTTATGTCAGGCTACTATTTCCAATAGCAGTAAATATTTTCTTACTTTTTCAATGAGAAATTACAAAGCCCATTTTTTAATTTAGTATTATATATTTAGTGTTTAAATTGCAAAGTAATGCTTGCATATCACTGAATTCCTGACTGTGACCTTGTTATTGCAAACTACTCTTCATTTCGCTACAATATTATCACTATATTAAGCTGCATTATTGAAATTATTTTTGAAATTTAAAAACTTTCTATTTTAATAGCTACCTCAGAATGATGAAGTGTTCAGTCATCTCAGGTTTAAGTTCAAAATGCCTTGACTCTAAAGCCATAGTTTTCTATTCTGATGAGGTTGCTGAAGCATCTTATTATTTCAGGGTAAATAATTTGAATTTTGGGGGATTTAGCACCTCAGGATCTTTCCAACTTTTATACCCAGTCCTGGCTTCTTAGAAACAAGGATAATAGCGCTAATGATAACAGTCATATAGTCTGAAGAGAATCAAAGAAAATTACATAAACAAGTTTAATTGCATCCGTTAACTTTGTAATAATCAGATATCATTAGAGATAATATTAGATATTCCATCATTAGATAAAATCACATTAGATGATGTGAAAAACTTAAAAAGAAACAGCTCTAGATACTATGCATGGATACACATACGTGTGTGCATTTATTTGTTTATATAGTGTTGTTGAATAACTTGAATTTCCAAGGACTTTGAAAAATCTGGGAACCCTAAGTAAGAATGTATTTGTGACCCATTAAAACTATCTGACACCACACATGGGAAAACATGAATAAAATATGATGTCTTAAAATAATGGATGGTCCAAAAATGACCAGGTTATCTGTGAACATATGGTCCACAAGATGAACAGGTTATCTATAAAGTATACCTTGAAAAATTGTCCATAGAGTGGTAGTGTTATCGATTTAAAGAAAATGGAAACCTTCTGTGGGAAAACCAATTAGCCCTGTTTTGGAATCACAGAATTTAACCACCAGGAGAACCATCAAGGATTATCACAGCTAAAGCAGAGGTGGTGCTGCCTCTAGCATGAGGAGTACAGGACTGCTGCAAGCCCCAATTTGCTGCAGAGGGGTCCCATCTCTTTGAATTCAGTATTTGGGATGAACCCTCAGAAATGCCTGGGAACACCCTGGCCTTTCATGATGCTGGGGAGGGGTAGTTGCCTCCCTGCCTCTGTGACATATTCTCCAGAATTGAGGAATCCCATGGCAGAAAGCAGCAGTGGGGAAACCAGGGAACAGCCTGCACGGAGGGCTGTGTCTTCTTACGCAGGGCACCTCTGAGAGAGAAGGTTTTGGTGGGGAGAAGTGGTGTTCTGGATGTGTGTTCTTTCTTTAGACAAGCTAAGATATACGATTACTTCATTTTGCAGCATATACTGTGTCCTTCTCAGGTTCTTGTCAGTGAGGATGTTGCCACTGTCTCAGGGAAGTACACTAAGGGACGTGCGAATGCAGCAAAACACTAACATTTTTGTAGCTTGCTTCCTCAAATCTTGAGCTTTGCGATCTCTTAGAGACCCTGCAAGACTACTGCCTTCATCATGACAGGCTCTGTGATAATCGTGTGTTTTCTGGGGACTGCAGCCCCAGCTACTTAGGTGAATTGGGAAATGAGTTGCTGCCAGATGAGCACATTATTGAATTTGCGTCATCAGGTCCCAATTCCTACAGCTGGTTGCAGTCTGAAGTAAAGTGTTTTTAAAGGTTAAAGACATCACTCTAAATGCAACAAACAGACAAAAGATCAATTTTGAGGCACTGAGGGATCTTGTGTTGGACTACAGCATAAATCCAGGCAGTGATGAGCCCAAAAAGATCGTGATAGAGCAGCGCTCTGTTGTCAGGAACAACATGAGTTGGCAATAGAAACCAGACACCTCTAGCAGATGTAGAAGATCTGTGAGAAGAATATCTAATAAAAGTTTTAACAGCTTCTCCTTACAACTTTGGGCATACAGTAGAATCAATCCATTTCTGTTATTCTGGCAGGTGCTAGAAACTGTGAGAAAAAGTTATTTTGTAAAGTGTTTTGGAGCGTGCTGACTGCTGGGTTTTTGTAATGCCTGAGAAAGTTGTGGTATTAACAGCTGTTGGCAACTCTTGTGTCAGAAACTGCTCTGTAGATATCCTTTTATCAGATTTGTGGTGGATATATCTGAAAGTCCTAGAGATAACCATTTATTTTATCCTAAATAAGTAAAAGTACAGTTGTGAATGATGAGTTGATGAATTTTGCTTATGACAGCAACAAAACTGAGAAAGCTTTTATTAAGTATGTGTTTCACAAGAATCTTAGCATCCTGTACAGTCCAGAATGTTTTTCTTGACAGGGTAAAAAAGCTGCATCATCACCCTCTACATGGAATATATGATATTATTTAAGAACTCTTGAGATAAACTCCAGGATGTGTCCCTAGCCAGGGAAATGTATTCTGGCAAGGCTTCTTAGCCTTTATTTTTTTATAGAAGCAGTTTGAAGATTCAACAAAGGCTGAAAACTGCTCTCTGAAACTACTCTTAATACATTGAAAACGAACTTTCCATTAACATCCCACCAGATATACCCCCTTTGGACATATCTTTGGAAAAGTTAACCAGGAGCCAGCATCGTGCCACTGTGGACAAGAAGTCCAGTGGTGTCTTAGGGTGCATTGGGAAGAGTGTTGCCAGCAGGTTGAGGGAGGTGATCCTCCCTTCCTGCTCAGCTCTGGTGAGACCGCAGCTGGAGTATTGTGTGCAGTTCTGGGCTCCCCAGTATAAGAGGGATGTGGAGCTACTGGAGTGAGTCCAGCAAAGGGCCACTGAGATGATTAAGGGACGTGAGTATCTCTTGTATGAGGAGAAGCTGAATGAGCTAAGAGTACTAAGCCTAGAGTAGAGAAGGCTTAGGATAATATCCCCATCTTATCAATGTGTATAAATGTCTGGCAAGAGAGTGTGAACAGGAGGGGGCCAGACTATTTTCAGAGGTAGCCAGTGATAGGAGAAGAGGCAACGAGCACAAACTGAAGCACAGTAAGTCATGTCTGAATATGAGGAAAAACTTCCTGACTCAAGAGTGACAAAACACTGAAACAGGTTGCCCTAATGACATGAAAAATGATGTACTTCAGGTTACCATTGATCATTATAAATTTAGTAACACTAAGGTGGATATTAATATCTAATTAGTAACTTACTGTACAGTCTTAAAATAATGGTATGTCTGCTTTTATTCACAAAATGAATATGTTATAGTTAAATTTATAGGCAGAAGATCTTAGTTCAAAGAAACAAAGTTTACATAATAGTCTTTAATATCTCCAGGTATTTTTAATTAGCATATTTATGAGTTCAAGTCTCATTGGCACTTAAATCATGGAGCCTTTGCATGCAGAATGCAAAGAAATTAACTAGCTAAAAGGATTAGAATAAAATCACTACTACTAATAATAATAACAATAGCAAAAACAGTATTTAAAAAGAAAAAAGAGAAGCATATCATTTTAGGATAAAACTTCAATGTTGCAATTCAATATAAATTACACATGAGTTTGTGATAAATGCAGAAGTAAAATCATTTTTATTGAAATACAAAAATTCAGATGTTTTGATAGTTTCCACCAAAGATTTATTTTACCTTTTACATATGGGATAAATATATTATCATAGGCAATTTGTTTTCTGTGTTTTTAGTGTACACAATATTTTTATATAAGCACTGCAGCACAATTTATGCTCACAGATACTAAATGTCACTTATTATGTTATAGCAGCCACAGATTCATTCATAGGTTTTTCTCAAGTAATCTACTAACCAAACTTCAAATAGGGAATGGGCTAGATTGCACAAAGCAATCTGTGCCCATCTGTGAAAGCATGTAAGTTCTCCCCTCAATTTAAGCATGAATTGCATACTGAAATCAGTGAAAATGCACTTGAATGAAATGAACATGCTTAAGTGCTTTACTTATTGGGTTGTTAGGCTTGCAGTGTGCTTTTTTTTTTTTTGTCTGTTTCTTTTGTTTTCTTTTGTTTTTCTTGCTTTCATTGGGCAAAAACATCAGGCTTCATGCAACGGCTAAAATGTATGCCACCACTTGAGATGCCACAGGATCGCTGAGACAGGACTAGCAGGATTTTGGAGAGCCTGTAGTCCTCTGGACCATCACCGGAGGCTAGATGAATGCTAAGATGTATGGAGTGTAAGAGCATCTGCATTATTAATGTTGTCAGTCCAGGGACATTTTCAGTACAAAGGTGACAATGAGGAAAGAAGAGAGTGAGAAACAAGACACACAGGCACAATCCTGGTAGACAAGAGGTATCAAAGAAAATGAAAAACAGTAAATCCTTCAGTTACTAATAGATCGGCAATTAAGAAACTGCAGAGATGCCAACCTGGACTGTGTAACTGATCAGAAGGAAGACGAAAGAATTTTTAGATCATAGACTAGATCAGAGTTTAGATCAGGTCTGTAGGACTATACCAAACTTTCTAAGAAAATCTGGAGGAAAAGAAGGAACAATGAGGGAAGTAGAGAGGAGGGTGTATAAAAAGGGCTTGTTGGGTGTAAGCAGTTGCTCGTTAGTAAACTGTCTGAGCACTCTGCCTCATCATCACAGTCTATGTTATCTTCCTATGAAAACCTGTACCTTTCCATGTAATCTCACTCTTCACCCTATGTGTGAGTGCAATAAAGTCTAACTACCAACAGCTGGAGAGTCTAGTGCAAGCAGACCTGGACCAGCACCTTGGACAGACTTGGACCAGCACCAAGAGTCAGACCTTGAGGCCCCTATGTCTGTGATATATCTGAGTCTGGGGTGAGTGAGGGTCCCAGGCAAACTGGTTGGCGTGACCACAGAGTCATGGGACTGTCAGGAGCGTTGGCTACCAGAGATGCCAATAGGAGTGAATTTAGGGCCAGCAACAGGAGTCAGATCTCACAGTTATGGTGTCATCCATGTCTGTAGTGCAGACACAGGAGCAAGAGAGGGTCCTAGGATCAGCCACTGGTGTGGGTCCAGGGGTCTCGCTACCGTGTAGGGCACCTACAGAGGGGGCTGAGATGAAAGTGGAATGAGGGTCAGCAGCTGGCACAGGGAGGACAGGTTATGTAGTGCCTACACACCTGAGGACCAAGAGTCTATGGCAAGTTGTGAGTTTATCTTTGCAATGGGATACTCTAGGAAATTTCAGAGGACACCCAATGACTTCATGCAGGGGATGAAACAGCTTCAGCAATTATTGCCACTTGCATTTGGGTATGAAGTAATTACAATCAGTTCTTAGGAAATAATTTTCTCATAGCTGCCCACTGGTCGCAACGTTGATTGCTCTAGTTAGACCTCAAGTGCAAGTGGAGGTGCTGTGTAATGTCACAGGAACCTTGCATTAAAGAATTTTGTCCACAGGACACTTCATACAGTAGAAGAAAAAAATAGCCTTGCAGAAAAGCAAATGGAATCCATACTAAGAGCAAGTACTAAGAGTCTAATCTTAATCACCTTAGTCTCTTTGTATATTTAATGAAGATATACAGATTCCTCGAAAGGGCAAAAACCCCTGTATATAAAATTAAGCTACTATTGTAAGATAGGATGAAATACCTTGTGCAATTGCTTCTCTTATTGTTATAGTCTAAATAGGCAGAAACTAACTTATTCTGTTATAGACCTCACCCTTACTTACATCAGTATACAAATGATTACCTTCATAAATAAAGGTGATTTTACTATTATAAAATCTTTTCTGACACTATGCTTATCTTAAGTACCATACTTACATTGCTCTGACATTTTTGAAGATTTGAATTAATGCTTGATTTGATGATTAAATGCTGGTTCCACTCTTTTCTTTCACTATGGGAGGGTATGAGTAGGTGATTGTTAGGATCTTAACATCTAAATATTAGTTTTCTGGGTTCATTTATTAATTCAATTCCCCTAATTACAATTTAGAGAGGATTCAGCTGACACTTTAGGTTCCTTGTTAAAAAATGATAGACAAAGTCACAGTTGGCAAAGGATTTTTAAAATTGTTGATACTGCTAGTATGGTTGCTTGCTTCTCCAAGTGTATTCCATATCACTCCTTTTAAATAATTTGTTATCAGGGCAAAGAGGAAGAAAATTAAGCCAGGTGCACTTCCTAGCCATAATTTTGTACATTTTGAACATCATTTAGAGAGACAAATGATATTTATGAACTACAGAAGCAGCCAAAGGACACACTTCTGGCAGTTATAAAAGCTAACTAACTAACTAGTGTGTTTTGGCCAGTACAATGACCTCTTAGTATAAGCTCTTTCCTAAGAGTTTGCAAAGAACACAAGTTTAAGCCTCAGAATTAAATATGTTGAATTTTAATAATTTGATAACTTTGTGTGTATTCAATACACTTGCATTCAAATATATTGTTTCATTAATTTAAAATGAGTAATTATGCGGTTCCTGCTCCCACAAAAGAGAATAGATATCTTATGAGCTATGTTAAATATGAATCATAGCAGTATTAGTGAAAGTTTGAAAAATAAAGCACAACGATATTATGACAGTAGTTAGCTGATCCACAACACAATGAATAAATGTCATGGGGAGAGGACACTGGGAGATATCTGTATATTCTGTCAAAGGCTTGTTATGAGGCAAGGCTTTTGAAAGCTTGATATGGCTGAAGAAATACCAAAACTACATAGGTGTTGAGTCCAGATAATAGTCAGGTTAAATTTCAAGGGAAGGTAACCAGACAACTAGAAAGAACCTACAAAACCATACAGTGTTGCACAGATATGAGTGAAGACAAATTGTTAAAAAAATGATTTTTTTTGATCTTTGTATGGGGTAATGCTCATGTTGGGAAAACAGCTTTCTTAGACAGGTTGTCAGCTGCTGGCTGGATGGTGATAAGAGTCTCTAATGCATCTCCTAACTACCGTAACTAAGTACAGAAGAATGTCTTCTTTGTCTGCATCTGCAAGTATAGGAACACTTTACTATTTGCAGGTGTCTTATCTATGTACAGTTTGGTCAGTTGTGTGACAGGAACCCCCTGAAGGATGTTCTGGGATGGACATGTCTTCCACCCAGGGTGTTAATCAGCACAGCTAAGAACACACATTGTGCCTATGGGTTGATCTAGGAAAAGCAGGAAATTCCCATAGCAGTCTTCAAGACTATTTGAAGTTCCCACCTGAAAATTACTCATAAAATAAAGTGGGAGAGTCCAACCCACCAATGGCCTGGGAAATCCTCCTTCTGAGCCCCATGGGGACTTGCTTCCTGGCTCAGGGCTGGAAAATAACTTTGTCAGGCCTCCTCCTTGCAGGCAAGATCCCCTCTTTGGCATGACTGCCCTAGGGTCCATTTCAGAGGGATGATGGTCAGGCCTCAGCCAGAACATGCAGGAGCCCTAGTCAGGAGACACACTGGGAAGAAGTTGATGGGAAGAGAACCATGTGCACAGTAAGCCTCTGTGAAGTGGGGAGCAATCATCATCTACCCTCTTTACAATAGCTTTGTCCAGACCCCTGGAAAGACTCAGCAGCTCCTGACCTTGCCGACTTCTTCCATCTTTTCCACAAGTCCTTCTGACAGAAGCACCCTCCTGTGTAGTGTAGACAGTGTAGACATACCAGGATAGGGAGTGTCTTCTTGGAGTCCATGGACAAAAGTTGTCCTACCAGACTACGGTGTGCTGCGGGTGTAGGCATGTGTCATACCATCAGGTCTGTGTGCAGAGAGGAAGCAATCCCCATGTTCCTTCAGCAAGCAGAGGCACAGCAGCTGTGTCTTGATCGTACTGGTTGTGCATCTTTTTGCAGCAACAGCCTCTCTGCACTGAGCCATTTTGTTTCCCTCTGCTTAATCTGGTCAAACCATTAACAAGGCATTTTATTCCTACATTCATTTGGCAAAATGCAGTAACATGGATTTACAAATAAATATTTTATTACAGAAACTTATTTTTTCTTTCTCTTGTGTAATTAAGTATAAAATCGTCTAATGATGATGAACTTTTGCTCTTATATAATTTCTATTTTGAAGCATTAATATAAAAATAAAACTAGCTTTATAATATACAATTTTAAATCTTTCTAAAATTTTAAATAATCATAGTTTGAACAAATATTGATTTCTTTGAGGTAGGTATATTTTCTGAGAAAAGATAGATATCAATATATTTGTCTTTCTTGATGAAGTTAGCTTTCCCAATGAAATAAAAAGGATTTTTTTTTCTTTTTTTTTTTGTTTCTTTTTTCATTATTTAGAATTTTCTGGTGCAGATAGATAGACTCTTCAGCAGGATCTTTGTCAGTGCATATGTCGTAGTATGTATACAAGAGTAGCAGAATGGGTTTGTGTAAAAGACATTTCAGATAGCATTACCATGTAAGAGGATACAAGGTCAAAATCATGCCAGCCACCTAAAACAAAAACAAGCTATCACAGAATCACAGAATGGTTCAGGCTGGAAGGTACCTCTAGTGCACACGGCATGTGACACAGGATCCCAGCCAGGTGGGTTTGGAAGATCTCCAAAGAAGAAGACTCTACAACTTCTCTGGGCAGCCTGTTCCAGGGCTCTGTCACCCTCACAGGAAAGAAGTTCTTCCTCACATGGAGATGGAACTTCCTGTGGTTTAATATATACTCATTATTGTCCTGTCATTGGCCACCACCGAGATGAGTTTGGCCTCACCTTCTTTACATTCTCCACTCAAATATTTATACATATTGATCAGATCTCCCCTCAATCTTCTCCAGGCTAAACAGGCCCAGCTCGCTTAGTCTTTCCTCATACGATAGATGCTTCAGTCCTTTAATCATCTTTGTCAGGCTATGCTGGACCCTCTCTAGAAGTTCCATGTCCCTCTTATACTGGGGAGCCCCGAACTGCCCACAGTACTCCAGACCCTTCAATTTGACACATGCTATGCTTGGCTGAGTGCTTCTCTAACATCTCCTGTCACAGAACAAACAGAAAAAATTCTTTCTGTAAAGCAGAACAAATGTTGCCTGTAGGCACAGTCCTGTGACATTTTAAGATAAGACATCTTTTCTCATGATATAAGATTCTTAGTGCTTTACTAAGTGAAGTTTTTATTCCCTTGTTCCTTTTCCTGTGTATTATGTGTTGACACGTCTTTATTTCCCACACCATCTTTTTCATTTATTTAAGACAGAGAACACTGTATTTACTAATGATAATAGTCGCTCTATCATCACACTTAAAATGTGAAGCACATTTTGATTTTACAATATTAACTAAAGATGTCCAAAACCCAATTAACATTTTGTAATGCATCCTGTTTTCTTGCTGTCACTTTTTAGTAAAACCTTCCAATGAAAGATGGCTAAGAGAAGACAGATGGCCAAGAGCAATGTCCCCAGGAAACTCAGGAAAGAAAGGAGAGAATGACTGACCACAGATGAGAAAAATGAACTTATCTCAACAAAAAGAACAGACCAGAGCGTCCTTTGTTTTTGATAAACAGATACCTTTGTTGAGTAGATGAACCAGCTAGATCTGTTGAGCAGATCAGCTGGCTTTATCAGCTGAGTGAATCAACTGGATGGTTGAACTGTTTGTTCCTGAGCTTAAAAAAAAAAAAAAAAAAAAAGTAAACATCTTCCTTAGTCAACCAGACCACAAGTAGCCTGGTGGAAATATATGTAGCTCAACCTAACATAACCACCAAAAAAACACTTGGAGGAGAAATTGTTCTTGAGTTGATTTAAACACACATATTCCTTCTCAGACACTAGGGATGCCCAGCACCATGATGATGAACATAATATAGACACTAGTAATGAGAAACATTTGCACTGTGACTCAACTGTATATTGCAATTGTTATACTTTTTCAAATGCAATTTGCATTGTGATTTAAGAACACTGATGTATCATTTTGCTAAATCAAAAGCCTGTGTAATGTCAAATGACTTAAAATACGTCAATCTGGTACTAAAAATTCCATGTATGGAATATCTAAAAGAACTTGATCAGAGTGTATTGGACTCTGAGACTTGCTGTGTAACTTTCTTTGTCTTTAAGCACCAGGATTCCCAGGTGCTTACCCAAAATTTTACCCAGGATTCCTTTTCATTGGAAACTCCTTCACAAAAAAATTTCTTCATGGACCATGAAATCTCAAGACTTTCCCGTGATCTAGTGAAGCTGAGCTACAGTCCAGAAAAAGAACACAAAATGTGAAGGAGACAGATGCAGAGCAAATTAAAACAACAACAACAGCAACAACAAACACATGACTACTTATCTTAGTAGTTACATTTGAGAAGCAGGAAAAAAAAAGGAAAGAACTCCTGGATTCTGGATTCCTGCTAAAGTGCTGTTTTTATATTTTAGCTAATGAGTATGCAAGCATTTAAAGCATTATCTAGTTGGGTGAAAAGAATTATAAAGCTTCAAAGCACAATCCTATGACATTAAAATATCATCAATAAATCATAAATCAAAAAATGTTTACTCCATTTTCTCAATGAACAACCATAAGCACCTGCCTTCTGGAGAGAGCCACAGGTTTTATAATGCAATTCTTTATACATGAAACTGGGGCTCCATGTTTGAAGAAGTTTTTGAGATTTTAAAAGAAAATTATCCTTGAGACATCTCCTTTTAGTGGCTTGCTTACAAAAAGTGGCTTACTTTTTATAATTAAGCATTGCTGTCCCTCACTCCTTTGGAGTTATAATGAACTTACCATCACATTGCAGATACTATTTCCTAAGGCAGAGAGAGATTTTCCAATGCATAATGCTTAAGGGCCTAGTTCCTTAACTAGATTTAAATTTTGCTTCAAGCTCATACAGTACCCTCTTAAATTGTCTTTGCTGAACTCTATAAGCTTAGAATTTCTTTAAACTAGACCCTACGCTGCCTTTTATTCCCCCTCTTTCTTGGAAATTCTCTTCCAAAGAGCATTTCAGCAGCCAATTATTCTTCTCAGTATGGATAGAATAATGAATATAAAAATATCTTAGCCTCTAAGTCTCTTAGCCCATTATCTGTAAAGAATCTAGAATATAGTAAATTCTGGTATTTTTATGTTTTATTAACATTTGTAACTAACTGAGAATTCAGCAAAACCAAGCAGTTGCAAAGATTCTGAAAACCGGAGAGCTGCAGCATCTCTTTTGAAGATCTAAAGACCACAGATAGTAAGAGATGAAGGATGGAGGAGTCTAATAATGCAGGAACCTTTCATCTCTAAGTTACTAATTCAGAGGGGTCCTGTAACAATATTGACCTTATTGAGCAGATGAATAGAAAGTGTGTGTTTAAAATATGACCTCAGTCTTCTTCTTAGATAGGCTTGCATCATGCTATTATTATTATTATTATTATTTTTAATATCAATTATTTTAATTGCTTAAAGTCAAAAAGCCAAAAAGTTAATATTAATAAAATGGAAAAAGTAATACTAACTGACATATTAGCAATAATGAAAATAAAATTATTTTTAATATTTTTCTGACATGAAAGTAAATTGTAAAAGAAATTATCTTTCTTTGAAGAAAGCGAGTTTGTTATTCACAAAATAAATAACACTTCATGAAATCTATGTTTGATGAAAAATAAAAACCTTTAGCATATCCACTTAGCAGTGCAGAACTACTCTGCTCTGTCAGTTGTGTTTGATATGGTCTTAAGGAGCTGCTGACAGCTAATAAAATGCGAATGTTTTATGTGACAGGAAGTAATGTTCCTTTTCTGTCCTTGTCAAGAAGGACGATTGTTTGGTCAGTTAGGTCACTAACCAAAATAATAATGTTTCCATAATGCTAGAGAGAAAGTAACAGAACAGCTGTTGATCATAAAAATGCAGCCTTCCCTTCAATATACAGGTAAAACTGTATTATTCAGTAATACAATATTTGCGTATGAATATACTCAGGTAATTGCCTTACGAAAGTTGGTTTAAGTTATTCACTAAAATAACTAAATACGTTGTCTTTCTTATAGAAAGATCATCTATCTGGAAAGGCAGAAAAGAGAAATATTCCATCTTCTCTATACATTTTCATTAACAAGACATCTATAATAAATACCAATATTTGCAGAAATACATAATCATTTAATCAGATAGATAGTTACTATTCTATAATGAAAAAATAACCCCATGAGACCTACAGCAAGCTTTACTAATAAGATACCTGCTGGATTTCTGCAGGAGACACAATTCTTTCTATCTTTCTTCAGGCACTCTGATCAGAATTGCTTATGGCCACCAGCCTCCAGAGACAAGATATTAACAATTAAGCTATCTATCACAGATCTCTCTTACCCTGTTCAGTACCCATAAAATTAGATATTTGTCTGCCCATATTCCTCAATTAAGAAGTGCGCTGAGGTGTGTCAAAAAGGTATAGAAAGAAGAGAAACATTGATGTATTCATTCAAATGTGGCCCACAAAAAGTACTGCCCAGCTATGCAGTTAAAACACATCCAGACCCAGAACACCATGTGATTATTCAGTCTGAGAGACGTAGAACAGCTCTTTTCCTTCTCATAAGAGTACCTCATCCTTAAAGCATAGGTAGGGAAGGGTGAACTTTCCATTCCTCAAAAGAAGTTGTAATGCTCTGCAAAAAATAATCAATTGATGTGAGATGAACAAAGGAGTATTTGACTTTCTAGCTGACTGATAAGGTGAAATTACAAAAGGACAGATAGAAACAGAGAGTTCATCTCTTACTTAATATATATACATAAAATGAGCTCCATTTGCTCTAATAGTTATGAGAAACTCTTGGAGCAGGGACCAGAAATAAATATATACAAAGATATTTTACAGCTTTTAAAGTTTTTAGGTATAAGATGATTTACAATATTTATTTACACAAAAAAATCTGCACCAATTTACTTCTTCCAGTGAAGAACTGGAAAAAAAATCACTTTATTGCAAAATAGATCACTGAAATACTTCAGTTACTCCAATAAGTTTTGCTTTCTATCACCTGAGTCACTTTGGACAAGGTCACAAGGTTTATTGTAATCACCTCAGCTGCCCAAGCTGGCCATTTTAAATAAAAATGGCATAATCTATAAAGCGGATCCGGTGAGATCCTTGATGGGCCTTGTTTAGACCAAGGAATATCATGAACATTTGGCATATACCTGCAATATTCTCCAAGGTGAAACAGAACACATAGTGCACATCTGCATTCATCACAAAATGTGGGCAGATTGCAGGTAGGCTGAATCTCTGAATATGGAAAAACGGTAATATTCCTCTATCCCCCATTTCAGATATAGCCAATAAAATTCTGAAGAATGGTAAGAACTAAAAAGAAAAAAAGTAGAAATGGCAGAAGAAAAATGTCTTTTTACGCTATTTCTTTCCAAGATTATCAAAATTACTATCTTCCTTATATTTAAATAATTAAAATGAAATATTATTTCTTCAATATTTTTATTTTTCCATCTTTGGTATTTAACTCTAGGTCAAAACTAACAAAACAGCAGGAACAATATAAAAATAAGCACCTTATACCACTAGCTTGTTTTCAGAAATATTTAATATTTGCTTCACATTTTAAAGTTATGGTGCAGAATAAAAAAATACTTTCTTGGGGGAATTATTATTGATATTAATATCACCTAAATATATGCATTTCATGTTTAGCTGGAACTTATAGAGTTCACTTATGAGTAGTTTATTGCTTTTCAAAATCATGGAAGTAGTCATCCCATATAAATCTACTTAATAGCAAAGTATGGATGCATACCTAATAGTTCATTGCATGGTCTTAGATACTTTAAATGTATTTCCATACATTACTTATTGATTTATTCGTTTGATTCTATTACTATGAAGGGACATGGTCCATGGAAATGGTACTCTACACTTTAGTAATGAAAACAATTAAGTTTCATTTTGCTTGAATTCACTTTATGATTGTTGAATTATTTGTTTTTCTTTCATGTACACTAAAAAGTCGAATAGAATTTAGGCATTGGCTTCTTTTACCATTTCTGTGTTAAAAATATTTTTTCCTGTTAACACTTGACACAAATACAGATGACAGTATATAAATTTGGTATTTAAATTTATTTTAAATATTGATATATAAGAGACACCAGAAATCATACAAGGGATATTGTATATGATAAATGAATCATTGGAAAAAAATGGACAATGACACAAGTTTTTACATGGACAATTCACAAGTTTTAACCATGGTGATGTTGGGGTGGGGTGGGAGCAGAATATTGCACTACAATGTGAAAAGGTAACACAGTGCTTCGCTTTTGTTAAGGCTACAGTACCCAATGGTATTGATAAACAAATAAGATCTGTGTAATTTTTTTCATTGAACCCATAGTCTGGAAATAGATTAATAAATTCACTGTAAAATGTGGCTTGGGAATCAGGGTCAAAGTAACTGACACATCAGCTGTAACAAGTATGATCAGGTGAGATGTTCATAAACTTCTAAGATGTCTCAGGGCCAACCTTTCCTTTTAGAACTTGAAATCCATGACACTGAAGTGAATTTAATTTTTGTTTCACAGTTCTTTCAATTTTTTGTGCCTAATTTTACATTTTCCCATGCTAAAGGTCTAGACATCTTTTTCCAGACTATTATGCATTTTTGTACTATGTATTGTTTGTAATGCGTTATTATCATTGCTTCCAATTCTCATTTTAACTGAAATGACTAATCACAGCCCACATCTACATGATTCTGCATCATATATTCTCAATCCTCTGAAAAATGAGTCAACTCCACTTAGCCTAGCAAGCGGTTTATTTATTTATTTTTTTCCTCAGTAGTATTCTTTTCTCTTTCTTATGAACCATTTGTTTTCGCCTCAAAAACTATACTATGTAAAGCCATTTAATACTGTTTTCCTCTGATAGATTAGGACATAATCATTATGTGGATTTTAATGAATTGGATGGTTCTTAAGCTCTATTACAAAGATTTTAAAAATAAAAGGCCTATTTCACATTTCTAAGGCATCATTCAATGCAGATCGTTCTTTATAAATGTTTTGCCTAACGTGGTTAAAAAGTCCTCTGCGGACACATATGCCACAGTATCTTCCCTAGACAATCCTGTAGCTTACGCTTAGATAAAAGAGTTTTCCTAAAAATAATTTCCAATGATTTGATATATATTTACACACTTAGACTACCTTTCTGCACAGCTAAATTAGTCATACTAGAATTACTTTGTAGTCCATGGAAAGAATTAAGTGCTATTAAGGTTCCTCTCACCAAAGGTACATAAAGCTGTTTGATGATGAGATAGATTGACCCTAGAAATCTATATTCTCTTCTATTTTGTACAAAGGGAAGCACAGCTCTTGAGTATCATGCAATAAATCACAGTTTTCAACTAAACTCTTCGAAAGCATTAAACTGTGACTCTACCTAAAGAAGGTTTGGTGCAGATGCCTAAAATAAAACTGATTGTAAGAGAATGGTTTGTAATAGTTCCAGTCTCAAAGCATACTCACAAATACACCAATAACGGAACATTTAAATTTCTTTTTTACAAATCCTGTTTTTAAAAAATCATCTTAAAAATCTGGATGAAGTCTGCAATGAAGGCAAATATCAACTATCAAGAAAGCCACCTCAGTCTTAACTTTGAGCTTAATCTTTCTAGTGAAAAATCAGGAATAACTATTTTGTTCAACATTTATTTTCTCCACCTGTAATTATTGTTTTACATGGTAGTCTCACCAGCACCTGAACATCTATTAATAAATGGAAATCCTCAACTCCTTCTCTTTAGGTTGCTCTTTGGAGGAATCCCCTGGGGAAGGGTCCTAGAAGCAAAGGCGGTCCAGGAGAGTTGGCTAATATTCAAACATCACTTTCTCCAAGCTCAGGATCAGTGCGTTCCTGCAAGAAAGAAGCCAAGCAATACAGGCAGAAGACCTGTGTGGATGGGCAAGGAGTTGTTGGATAAATTTACTGAGAAAAAGAGTGCATACTTATGCATCTATGCATAAGTATGAAGAAGGGTCACACCACATGGGAAGAATATAGGAACATTGACAGAGAATTCAGGGATGCAACGAGGAAGGCCAAGGCCCGTTTGGAATTAGAGGTAGCGAAAGATGTCAGGGACAATAGGAAGGGCTTCTATAAATACATCAGCAGCAAGAGGAAGACTAGGGAATACGTTAGTCCACTGAATGGAGAGGGTGCCTTACTAATGGAGGGTGCAGAGAAGGCAGAGTTACTAAATGGCTTCTTTGCTTAGTCTTTACTGCTAAAGCTGGTGCCCATGAACTACGAAGCCCAGATATGAGAGAGAGAACCAAGAGAGAGGAAGACTTTCTGCTGGAGGATTGGGTTAGGGAATATTTAGGCAAACTGGACAGCCACATCTATGGGCCCAGATGGGTGTGGAAGCATTGTTTGAAAGCGGGAACAGAGAGGAAAACTGGGTCCTAACTGAAGTTTTGGCATTACAGAAGCTTTCTTGGGGTGATACACAGTTGCCACTTCTAGAACGGTTGGTACCCACAGACTCAGCTCCTCCATGGTTCCCTAGGCAACACAATCTGGCCTCATCGCAGCTGCAAAGGGAAGTAATGGAGGGTGGAGTGAAGACACCGTGGCCAAACTCTGTTGCGCTCCCTGTGCTGGGCCGCTGATAAGCCGCACAGTAGCTGCCCAAGGGGAGATATACGATAACATATCCGGTGCTGAGCCAGCAAGGCTGGCAATGAGGCCGCACCTGGAGTACTGTGTGCAGTTCTGGGCTTCCCAGGACAGGGAAGTTGGATGTGGAACTTCTAGAAAAGGTCCAGCGTGGAGCGCCAAAGATGATTAAGAGACTGGAGCACCTATCTTATGAGGAAAGACTAAGTGAGCTGGGCCTGTTTAGCCTAGAGAGGAGAAGACCGAGAGGAGAGCTGACCAATATGTATAAGTACCTGAGAATATAGGGAGGATGGGGACAAACTCTTCTCGGTGGTGGGCAGTGATAGGACCAGGTGATAGGTGGCCAGTAATGAGAACAAGTTGAAACACAGGAAGTTGCATTTCCAAGTGAGGAAGAGTGTCTTTCCTGTGAGGGTGACAGAGCCCTGGAACAGATTGCCCAGAGAGGTTGTGGAGTCTCCTTCCCTGGAGATCTTCCTAACCCGCCTGAACGCCACACTATGCCACATGTTCTCGCTGTCCCTGCTTGAGCAGGAGGGTTGGACTAAATGATCTCTAGAGGTCCCTTCCAACCTCAACCATTCTGTGATTCTGTAACTCCCTTTCCTTTTAGATTTTTGCCATAAGCCTTATTCTCAGGTGGATCAGTCTGTTGCCAAATATCTTCCTTGAGAATCAATATGAACCAGAGATTGTGCCCAAAATGCTCAGGATGAACATAAATCAGTGGCTTTTTTTTTCCCTCCTCAGCTTATGCTGAGGGATTTGAAGTTTCAGCAACAGTGAAACTCCTCAGCTATACATTTTTTTTTTCTGAAGGATGCCTATGTTTAATAGTAGCAAGGTGCAGCAGCAAGGTGCAGACTGCAGAAAATAAACATAGGCATCCATTGCCTCAGAAGTCCTTACCTCAGAACAGAGCTAGGATGGAGGATGCTGGAAGGCTTACTTCTTTTTTCCCAAACCTGGGAAACTATTGCTATAGCATAAGGATTCAGCACAAGCAAAAGATCAGAACACACGTAAGAGGTCATTTTGAGCCACTGCCTCTGAAAACACAAGTTTTTGTCTTTGTTCCAAGGATCTTTAAGCTCAAACAAGAGATTCAGTTCTTCATTTGTTCTTTTCCCATATCCAGCCATTTTAGATTGATAAGCAGTAATGGCAAGAACCTAGACCTTTGTAGTCATACAAGACATCAGATTTTTGCCATAATAAATAAAATAGAATAATGAAACAATGTACATTACATGCTATATACTATTATACAGATTATATGCCATACCTTTTGTTCACATCTTGCTTCTAGATGCAAAGGAAGAGGAACTTCTGAAACTTGTTCACTAGTTCTTCAACCTTCAGTTCTCTTCTTGCTTTACTCAACATTTCCTTTTATTATTTTAGGTTTTCAATTAAAATATTACTAATATTAAGTTAAATACATTTATCTGTCTTAGTTCCTGAAGAATCCAAGTGAAAGTTGTATCTTTCTACTGACATTGTATGGCATCAAAATCTGTCTAGCCTTATCTTGGCCTGAGGCAAAAAAAAAAAAAAAAAAAAAGTTTAGTTTGTTATAGCAATTGTCTACTGGTAATATATTAAAAGTTCTAGAAAAGCTAGGTGGTCATCACATTAAAAAATCTTGCTCGAAGCTAGAGGAGGCTGTTGTACCACTTTCCAACTTTAACATATGAATGCTTATTCATATGCATCAGAAGGGTGAGCACATCACCAGAGAAAAGAGATATGGGGGATTATTATTATTATATTATGACAGTATTCATCATTTTTGTTTTTGTAATGAAGCTTTTCTGTATTAATTAAATAATCTGGACTATTACAGTATTAAAATATAAACTAGAATAACAATAAATTCCTGGCTGCAGAGGTCATGTGTTCTTCACAAATAAAAAGATCCTAGCTGTTGCCTGGTAGAACACACACAATAATACCTACTCTTATAGCTTTTGGCATCCGTACATGTAAGAAAGAAATAACTCAGCATGTGGCCTTATCATTTAAGTAAAATGAAGTCTATCCACAGTAAATGGCATTACTTTGATTATATTCAAGTCCAAAGAAATTGCTGTTTCCTTACAACCCCTAGCACTAACCCTGGCATTTACAATCACCGAGTGCCTTCTGCCTGCTCAGGAGATCAATACAAATTGCTGGCCTTTAAAAACACTTCCTTCAACTTAGCCATGAATTCTGCTGCACATTTTAGAATAAACTGATTTCTTCATCTCCACCATTTTATACTGACCTCCATTTCTAGCCCAACTATTTGAATTTTTAATTTGAATTTATTTAACAGTAAAGAATATAAGGCTTTAGAGCACTTCAGTGCAAATATTGATTCTGGTAGTATATTAAATTAGTGAAATAAATGTAAATGTTTTCCTAAATGACAGGACTCTGACCTCAGTGGTATTCAAATCTTAAAATGAGCAAGGTTCTCAAAATTTGACAGTTGTTCTAGGAAGACCATCACCTAGCCTTAATCATACCACAAGCACAAAGGCATCTCATGATTTAGGAATGAACAAAATTCTCACAAAAATCTAATATGAAGTTTAATAATTTTCAGATATAACAGAGTTATTTTTTGCTGTTTTTTTCTTTGTTTTTTTTTTGTAGTAAGTTGGGATAAACTATTGCCTTCTGATTAGCATCCTTCTTAATCCCAGCCATCCAAAACCCCGAAAACTTACAAAGAAAAAAAAAAAGAACTTCCTCCATGTCCTAATCATAATTCTATATCTTGCCAGATACCTGAAAGCTGCGATACACATTACAATCAGCTACAACATTTATAACAGCTCTTAAGTTACACATACAAAAAAGCTGACTACTCAAAGCTAAAGTGAACTCATCAAATCTTCAAGGTAACTTAGCCTTACCTACTTAAAAGTAGAAGCTTTTGGCACTTTTTAAACTTTTTTCAAGAAGACATCTAAATCAAAGTATCAGCTCCATGATATGGCCTATTTTGAAGTGGCCTATTTTTTCCTTTTTTTTTTTTTTTCATAAGAATCACATAGGAGACTGATAAAGTATTGAGGAATCCTTAAGGCCCTCTACTGAATACTGCTTTCCAGAAAAAGTAAATCTAAACTTGTACCAGCACCCCTGATTGAATGGAATCACAAAGAAAGTATTTGCCAAGTGACCGACTGAAAATTATTCTGAACTTGAAGAAACATACTGCAGTGTCAGAATACTTTGAAAATTGCTGGTAAAGTTACTGACATAAGAGCCTTTCATGCCCTATAAACTGTTGTTGATTGATGTTTTTCTGAATTGACCATAAGACACCATAGTATGTATTAGGCTTATTTTACTTTCTTCGGAGGCCTATTTTTCATTTTTGGTGAGGAACGTGGATCACTTATCCATGAACTTTCAATATCATAGTTTATCTCTTGCCCAAATCTTTGGAAAATTTTAATTCACTGTCTTGAATCTCCAAACACTGGATGTCATCTCTAAGCAAGTGTAGGACAAGATGATGATCAGGAGTAGGAGGCACAGATTCACCAAAGGAAAATCAGGCTTAATCAGCTGAAGAGCCTTCTATGATGGAATGACTGACTGCATAGATGAGGGGAGAGCAGTGAACATTGTCTACTTTGACTACATCAAGGCTTTTGACATTGTCTCCCTTAACATCATCATAGACAAGCTCAGGAAGTGCAAGCTAGATGAGTGGACAATGAGATGGAATAAAAACTGTTTGAAGGCTACTAAGGTGATGCTCTATTGGCACAGTAGTGCCCAGAGATAAGGTGGACAACCATCACAGCCTGAAACAGAATATTCTAATTGAGCATAAGGAAAAACAACTTTGCTGGGTTATAGCGCACTGCAACAGGTGGCCCAGGCAGGCTGTGGAGTCTCCATCCTTGGAGATATTCAAAAGCTCTCTGTACAGAGTCCCATACAGTGTGCTCTAATTGACTCTGCTTGATCAGAGGCAATTTGGACTATAAGGTCTCCAAAGACCCTTTCCAACCTGAACCATTTTGTGATTTTGTTATTTTGTGAAGATGACTCATCTAGTTTCTTCTCCATGGATATTTTAATATGCTGCAGAGTGACAGATATTTTCAACAGTCATTTAAAAAATCTATAGTCATTTAATTGATGCCATTTCCATGAACTTTTCTGTTGCTTCCAGGAAATGTGGTAGGTGTGAAAATTCTGATTCAGTGGTTCCAGGATTTTGGTCTTCCTTTTTTTATATAAATGATTTTAGATTTTAGTCATTCAGATTTTTTTCAGCTCTGCTGAGAAAGACCTGGGTGTCATGGTGGACGACAAGTTGCCCATGAGGCAGCAGTGTGCCCTCGTGGCCAAGAAGGCCAATGGGATCCTGGGGTGCATTAAGAAGAGCATCTCCAGCAGGTCAAGGGAGGTGATCCTGCCCCTCTACTCAGACCTGGTGAGGCCGCATCTGGAGTATTGTGTCCAGTTCTGGGCTCCACAGTACAAGAGGGATGTGGAGCTGCTGGAGAGAGTCCAGCACAGCGCTACAAGGATGATCAGGGGCCTGGAACATCTGCCCTATGAGGAGAGACTGAGGGAGCTGGGCCTGTTCAGCCTGGAGAAGAGAAGGCTGAGAGGGGATCTAATCAGTATCTATAAGTACCTCAAGGGAGGCAGTGAAGAGGATGGTGCTGGTCTCTTTTCAGTGGTGGCCACCGACAGAACTAGAGGGAATGGCCACAAACTGAAACACCAAAAGTTCCACGGGAACTTAAGGAAAAAAAATTTAACAGTGAGGGTGACAGAGCATTGGAACAGGCTGCCCAGAGAGGTTGTGGAGTCTCCTTATTTGGAGATCTTCCTAACCCGCTTGGATGCAGTCCTGTGCCACGTACTCTAGGTGACCCTGCATGTGCAGGGGGATTGGACTAGATGACCTCTAGAGGTCCCTTCCAACCTTAAGCATTCTGAAAATTTTAGTCATTAGTGTAACTGATCTACTGTTTTTTATGGATTCATAAACAAAAGACGGAAGCAAACATTTTGTAGCCCTAGAGGAAACATTTCCTTCCTTCTAATTAAACCTTATTGATCTCTTTATCTTTTTAAACAGTAAATTTAGAATTGATTGATGAATACATACTGCTTGAGATTATTATTGGAAATAATCAGAAAATACTAGCTGAAGTAGTACAGAAAGCCTAAGGTCGGTTCTAAAATCCTAAGTAAAAGATAGTCAAAGATATATCTATATTCTCACAGTCAACTAGCACAAATTGGCATACGTGCAAAGTGTCATCATCCTTTGATCCCTTCTTTGTGGAGTAAGTTTGCTATTACAACCAATTGCCCCTTTGATATCTTCTGAAGCCCAGAGAGATTTAATCTATAGTTGTTCTACTCTTACCTAGGATAGATTCTGATTCTTAATAAAAATATGAACTTTGTTTTATTTTTACTTAGTTTTTTTTTTAAGCTAAAGCCTATTTCATATATTAAAATGGTTAGCAATGAACTATTTTTTAAGAAGAATACCATTTTTCTCTTCTCCTTTGTTGACCAGTGGGAATTCTTAAACAAATTAAAACATTTCACTGGAACATATATTCTATACCAATTTTAACATTACAAGATGCATTATACAGTCATAGATTCATAGAATGCTTAAGGTTGGAAGGGACCTCTAGAGGTCATCTAGTCCAACCCCCCTGCACACGCAGGGTCACCTAGAGCACGTGGCACAGGACTGCGTCCAAGCAGGTTTTGAAGATCTCCAGAGAAGGAGATTCCACAACCTCTCTGGGCAGCCTGTTCCAGTGCTCTGTCACTCTCACTGTTAAGAAATTTTTCCTTAAGTTCCTGTGGAACTTTTGATGCTTCAGTTTCTGGCCATTACCTCTAGTTCTGTTGGTGGCCACCACTGAAAAGAGACCAGCACCATCATCCTCACTGCCTCCCTTGAGGTACTTACTTATAGACACTGATCAGATCCCCTCTCAGCCTTCTCTTCTCCAGGCTGAACAGGCCCAGCTCCCTCAGCCTCTCCTCATAGGGCAGATGTTCCAGGCCCCTGATCATCCTTGTAGCCCTGCGCTGGACTCTCTCCAGCAGCTCCACATCCCTCTTGTACTATGGAGCCCAGAACTGGACACAATACTCCAGATGCGGCCTCACCAGGGCTGAGTAGAGGGGCAGGATCACCTCCCTCGACCTGCTGGAGATTCTCTAATTTCATATAAAGAAATGCACACAGTGCTCTGCCGAGAACAAGCAATATGGTAATTAAATGCCTTAGATTTGGGCATAGCTAATCCTTATTTTTCTTTTCAACACTGTGCACTGTGATCATAGATATTAGATTTAGATCTAAGCAGATCTAGTGAAGATCTAGATATACACTAGAGAAAAGATAAATATATTGCAACAATTAAATTTTAATATTGATATTTTTAAAACACCTGTTTAAATTGTTTTATAAAAAAATATAAAATAGAATGTATGAAAATATTTACATGTGTGAAAATAATCTAAAAGCAATAAAATATAGCAGACTGGATTTTTCTCAAGACATGTTAAAAGGTATCAAATTAATACAATTGCAAAAGGTTTAATAGTTTTTCTTTCTGCAATAGATGGTTGAAACAAACAAGCCTAAAATCAGACTACACAATAAGACTTTATTTACATTTTATTTTCATTGAATAGGATCCTTTCTCCTAAATTAAAATAAAACTTTGTTTTTCTTTTATTCCGATCAAAATATAAGCACAGGAAGAGTTTATTTGCAGTAAATATTTGTGCTTCATAGTCCATAGCCTTCTCGAGTATACACTTTCTCAGCCACTTTAGAAGGTGACATGGTACAAGGGTCATACGAAGTTCAAGCTAGCTCAAGTACTAGCTGGGCTTTGTCTTCAGTTTCAGTCATTTATCACTGAGAGATGCAGGATGTGTAATGTTTCTATTTATTTAATGATAGTTGTGGTCTGTATAATTCCAGATAAGGAATTTATTTGTTCTCTGTAATTGGACTTAAATGAATTTCTCTAGAAGAAAATATTACAAAAGTTAATGAACAAATGATAGTCTGTATGTCATTCAGTGTTCAAGACTCCCATTACATATAATGTACTCTGAAGTATGCACAAGATAGAAGGCCTTCATTTCAGAACTGTTTCTAATTTTCATTCAGTTAGGTCTGTAACATGCTATACCAAAACATTCCTTTAAGCAGAGACTTGCTCTGTAGAGGGAATAGTCTAAAAAGTAAGAAGAAAGATATGTTCAAATACAAAAAATATGTTTCTCTTTTTGTCCTAAAAGATCTTGAATTATATTCTATAGCTTGGCAGATCTGCCATAGAAAAGGTAGGAAGTGCTAATATAGGTACATTTTATACTGAAAAGAGAGCCAGCAGGTGATCTCAAGCACTTGACTCTCATCTGGCATTGCTTAATTGGTAGCTCATGCCTTTGCTCTGTTTTGTACTGTTTCAGGTAGTTTACTGTTTCACTTACATCTATCCGATGCAAATCTTGACTTGGAGAGGGCTAGTCCTATACGGATGGTGGACACGGAGCAGCAAGTTCCACTGGCCCCTAGGACCAAGGTCTGCTTAACCCTCCCTCTTTTATTTAGAAGCATAGACATGGGACCATCGTGTCCCACCTTTAAGCCTGCTGGAACTCAAATCTAATCTTGGGAAAATTAGGAGGAAAAGTAAATAAATAAACCACCAGACCTTCTATACAACCTGGTTAGCTCCTGCCTGTCAGCTGTTCTTGAAAAGACAAAGGCAGTACAATTGCATTTTCTTGGGAGTCAGATTCTATCTTTACTTCCCAGACCAAGAACCTCTGAGGACTGAGATGAATACATAAGTAACTTCTGGCCACGTGCTAACAAAATTGTACTACCAGCCCGAAAATATAAAGTCAAAATTCAGGCTGTGATAACTTTAGTGTTATGCAGTAACTGAGGTTTTTGGTGACATGCTTTTTTTTTTTTTTTTAATCTGACTAAAAGAAGTTTCTACCTAATCTTCCTAAGTCTGACTAAGTCCCACATTGATTATATATTTAAGGTAATCCTGGGGCCATTCAGTCACCACTAAATTCAGTAGCTTGAATTCAGTGTATTCATCAAATTGTCCTTAGAGATCAAAAGCATATTGTAGAGAGTTTACTTTCCGCAATTCGGAGTGGAAATATGAAGATCACCTTTCTAACATAATTTAATTTATTTCAATCCCCCAAAAAACTCTTGACTTGAAAAGCAGTTAGGTCAAAGCAAGTGTATCCACTTTACAGAAGCATAAGGTCCACGTAAGAGTTATTTAAGGAAAATTACTTTTTTTTTTTTTTTTTTGTTAAGCTACTTCCTAAAAAACTGTGTATAAAAGCAAAAGATAAACCCACAATTAAGAATAAGCGTGTGAAAATAAAATGACAATGTTTTTGGTCAAGTACAAAAGGTTCTAAAAAGAACCCAAAATCAGCAAAAAGCTGTTCATTTACTCACACTTTTTATGTGTTTATATGCATTTAAGATAATAAAGGATAACAGGAACCAAACTAAGAAATTAGAGAAAATATAATGTAATTAAATAGATTTTGGATCTTTTGGATCTTTGAATAGATATAACATCTGAATAGATATTATTTTTGCAGAGATTATAATATGAACAACTTTTTAGCAAATTTATGAAGAAATGTGTAGCAAAGGGCTGCTTTAGGTAGGTATATCTAATTATCTTACTGAAGCTGATAGCTGTGGATAAAAAAAAGCAACAGCTTTCTGAGGTAATCAATCTTAAGAGGAGTCACACTATTTTGCAAAATTCAGAGTGTACAGTTAGTGACTTATGCATTCTACTATATAAAAAGTGTCAGAATTTCATACTAAGTAACCAAACAATAAGTAGAACAGAAAGGCCAATTCATGCTAGGGGGAAAACATTTAGCATATAGAAAGTTTCCTGTACATTTAGCTTCATAATTTCATGCTTGAGATGCCAATACATTACGGATAACAAAAGGCAAAATAATGCTTGATCTAAGTGAAATGGAAAACCACTTGGACATAAACTCTAGGACTTTTTCTAAATAACAAGGAGCAATTGAAATTAGAAATATGCTTAATGATGCAGAAATAATTTGAATGCCACCACAGATGATATACAGTCAACCCCCAACTTGTCCACTTTTTTTTCTGCTTTTATTTAACTAGTGGACTTCACAAACTGTATCTAGTATCCAATGTTTCTAACAACTATTAATGCTCATACGGTTCTGTGTGATAAATGTGGCAAGGCTGATCTTGGCAAGATTCATCAGTGGAATCAACTACGCAATTTTAATAGGTGGTGTTAAAATATGGCAATGGTGTATCCTCATCTTAAGACAAATTCCTATGCTGGCAATGTTCAGCTAATGAATAGAAGGTACAAAGAATATTAATGTTGCCTACCATTAGGAAACAAAAGATGAACTATCAGTAATGCTATTTACAAAATGGTGTTGTTAAATTGCTCTCGATTTGCAGGAACTAGTGAACAGGAAGAATATAGACATAGAATGAGTATTTAATGTCTCCGCTGAACTTTTTATATTCACTTTCATGGGGCAAAGTAATCATAGGAATCTATATTAGGTCAATGGCTATTACTATTATAATGGCTATTATAAATATTTGAGTAGTGATATATTTTTGATATATTTTTTTCCTGTTTTCATAGGTAAGATGAAGGATTCTTTAAGGTACGATTTTTCATATTGTGCTTCAAACTGACAATTGAGCAATGACTTATCTTAGGTATTCAAATAATTTCAAGATATTTCATTTTTTTCCTGCCCTAAGCAGAATTATATCTACTATATAAAAGTGTATGGAAGTGTATAAAGTGTATAAAATTACTTTTTGTAGGAAAGATCATTAAAAGAGTGAAAAAAATAAATTAAAAGGACTTGCAATGATTATAACATTTTTGCAACTACAATGAACTATTTAATATCAAAAAGAAAAGAACTTTAAAAGCATAGAAGTTAAACTGAGAAAGGAAGAAGAAAATAAGAATGATAGAGAGAGTGAGAGAATAAGAAAAGAAACATGAAATCAAGCCTAAGTATATAAAAGCAGAAAATGGTGTTTCTTTAAAACATGTGAACCATACATTTTACCACTATGACAACACACATGAATTATTAAATTTTGTAAAACTCTATAACTAGGTGAAATTTATCTAAAATTAAAGTGAAAGAAAACAAGGAGTTGAAACACAAAACATCCACTTGAAGAAGTACAGAACCTAGTATCTGAAAAGAAGACCTAAAAGAAAACAAATATTCACTCACAGGAAGAAAGAAAGCAATCAAAAGACACCTGCCAAAACATATTTCTTCCTGTCCTCACTATATAAATGTTTAATCCACGTAGAGGTGGATAAGTAAAAATAAATAAATAAATAAATAAATAAGTTTATTTAACAAACATAGTATATTCAGAAAGAATTTATAAATATTCACTCTGGCATAGTTAGTAAACTCAATGTGATTTTATTTCTTTTGTTGTCTTTAGCCCCCAACCTTCTCAACAGAGACTTTACACAGTTACATATGCAAGGACAATTTTGGGTGAAAATTTTCAGGGAGGTAGAAACTTAGCAGGTACAGTGAGTCTTTGGACAATCATATGATGTCATCATATCACTTCTTAATGTCATTCTGCTGTTACTCTGATGTCACTAGAGCTGTCTAATGACACTCCTTTTATTCAGATATTTACAGTCAGGTTTCAGCTCAAAGAACAGTTATCTTCTATTACTCCGTAACTGGTGCACTTGTATGATACACCTCTGAATTTCGTGGGTTTTTTTTTATTATTATTCTTGACTTTTCTGTGTGATATGCTGCTCACCTGTACTGCTTGAAGTCTTGCATTTTACATGAAGACAACAGGTGAAAAACATTAACAAGATCATTCTTAGTGACAGTCTTTGAAAAATAAACTCCCCTGCTAGCATCTTTCCAAACATTTAGAACACATTGTTTTTTAAACAATTCTTGTTTCTCTTACTATAACTACTAACAATCCTCTCACTTTTTTTTTTTCCTTTCTTTTCTTTTTCCTTCAGTTTAACTAATGGTTTCCACATGATGTTATCTATCTGCACTGCATTTCTGAAGGAAAGGCATGTAATCTACCACATTTCTTCTCTTTAGGGAACATTATCAAAATAAATATGAATAGTCTTTGGTTTTCCATCTTATTTTCTACACAAACTCTAAATCATTAAATTTTCTGCCCTCCAATATTTATGCACTACTAAGGGTCTTAGCATGTCCCTCTGCACTGTTGCTAGGGGCTCAGCAGGATTTGCCGCAAGCATTTCAGTTGTTTAGTTAGATAAGTGTTTCTTGAATCACTTCTCCAATACAGAAACTAAATTTCAGATAAACATGGCTGGATTCCTAAGGAGTTTTCTGAAAGCCAGACTAAGAATTTTGTTTAAATCTGCATCGTAGCTACTTTCATTTTCATTTGCTTTAGAATATTTTGGTCTGGAAGAATGTATTATATGCATTTTTCATCTGAAAGACTAACATCAAATACACAGTCAGCTTCACTTTAAAAATTATGTGAAAATCTAGCATCACCTATGGGAAAGGTCCATCTAGGAAAAAAAAAATGAAATGGAGGTTCTCTTCATGTTGTTTATCCATTGTACTGTTTATGAAGCCAGGAAACGAAATGAATGAGTGCTTATATTAGGAAAAGAAAAGCTTTATTTTCAACTTTTGGAAATTATGATGAAATATAAGAACTTTTACTAATACTAAGAGAATTACAGAAATATATCCTTAAGAAAGACAATGCCTGGAAAAAGGGAAAATGTCACACAAACCTTTAAAAAAGGCAAGAAAAAGGATCCTGTGAATTGCCTGGTTAGTTCTCCTAACATAAATGTCATTCTTTTCATGATATGAGAACGCTGATCAAAAACTCGCAAAACTATTTTTAGAAGTTCCTACTTGGCAAGGGCTTTAGTGCTTGGCAGCTTTACGCTCATATGGGTGACTAAACCACCTGCTGCAATGTTAAGTGCAGATGATCTTTCACACTTTCATGTTTTCTTTGTTAACAGGCTACAAGGAGGCAATAAGGCCAGGCTGGGCAGTAAGGTCAAATTAACCCCTGCTATCCAGGTTGTGCACCCAACATTGGCTTAACTGATGTTTAGACTCAACATGACACTTAATGGTCATTCAAAGAAATGTGAATGACAGTAAGACTGTAGAATCAAAGTGGTGACTGAAGTGTGTTCATGGCCCATATCATGATAAGGACATTTCAGAGTGGCTAGAAGCCATTTCTCATGATCTAGTGCGCTTCTCAGGTCACACTTGAGTTGACATTCAAGTGTGGGAAGACTTGATTCCTCTGACCCTGCTCTTGCAGTGGGGTTCTGATAGATTATAGCTTCACTGATGTAAGAAAGTAAAGGGAATAGGTACTTCAAAACTTTTAGACAAACGACTCTTTCCTACTAAGAAAATAATTTTAGATCATTGGTACAAATAAGCAGCAATATGATTTTTCTTGTGAGATTTACAGATTTACAAATGAGTTTTTAAATAAGAAAAAGGATGTGGCATGTGAGGAAAAAGAACAGTTCAATTTAACAGAGAGTTTCTTACCACCAGTTTGTCCACATTTTTTGTAGCCTACTTTTTCTTTTGTCTGCCCAAGAAGCAACTCAGTAGGTGTTTCCAGAATTCTGAATAGCTGTCGCCATTGCAGAATTATTTTGCAGTAAAGATATTCTTCTTCTCTTTCTGCAAAGGACAACAGATACCAAGAGGGCAATGCAATTTCTATTTAGTAATTGATTAATTAAATTCTTTAAAAACTGTAAGTGTTTACGTAAAACAAAACCTAAATATTCAAAAATATTCGTAGCTGTTTTGTATTTTTCTCTGGCTGAATTACAGTTACACACTTTTAAAATAAAAGTAATAAGTTCAGTGTTGTTCTCACACTAAAACAGTTTTGAAAGACAATACACTTTTTAGAATTTCTATAAATTATATGGCATTAAAGATTTTTCCTAGTGAGGTTATTTTCCTGCAAGGGAAAATCATAATAACTAATTTGGAATAATTTTCTCAGTATTAATGTTCTGTACATGCCTTCCTATTGCATAGCCTTTGATTTACCTAGGTCAAAATAGCGGGTTGGGGAGAAGTAGGATTTGCTACTAGAACAGGTTAGTTTTAAAACTCTGACAAAAGAACCATCAGTTTGTGTAGCTCCAAGAAGAGACCTATATATTGTTATGAGCTCCAAAGTAAAGAAGAATTTTGAAGAAGACCAGAGCAAGGAAATGTCAACAGTACTGTAAAGCAGAAATGCTAATGTTATGCTAATACCCTGTTACACAGAATTAGTCCTATGCTAATTTTCACTGTAGTTCAACATTTTAAGACTTTATAACATGGGAAAACAAAGACTTACTTTCTAGTAAGCCCAATTTATTTTGAAAAGATTATGAGATTAATTGTATTTCAATATGAAGTATTTGGTTTTTTTCTTCTGAGATATTAATATTTATATGGTGATACACAGCTGTGCTATTTCCTGATCACAAGAACAACTAACACAAAAAATATCCTGCATTTAAACAGAACTCTTAGTTTGATACAAACATTTTCTGAAGTCTTAACAGGAAAATTTGGTTCTGTGCTTCAGCCATAATTTCATATACAGAATGTAGTAACTATTTTACAGAATTTATTCTTTAGGGTCAATAAAGGTGCATAAATACTTTTGATCATGTTTGTTTGCTTCTGTCTATGGCACTTTCCTCAATTTAATTCTGATAATTTTAAAGGAAATGTTATATGCAATTACATGAATGACAGAGGTATATGTGTGTGTGAAGATTGACATCAATACCAATGAATATAATAATTTTGCATAGATGCATGAAAGCTATCCATATATTTCTTCTTCTGTGTTTTAGAGTTGACTAATATTCTCCACCAGAAATCAAAGAAGAATTTTAAAAGCATTTGACATTTTAATCAATATTTTTAAAGTTCTCTAGGTAATAGTAGGGCTGCATGAATGTATGTTATTTGGATTTGATGCAAAAAGGCACATCAAATGTGTCTTTGTTTCCCCTTTTTTAGCCATTCACCTAGACTGTCAGATCAGAAGACCACAGTACTGTCATTCTAAAGTTCATAATTATTACATGCAGATGAAAAAAACAGATTTAATGATTTCATATCTGGAGATGAAAGCAAAAAGATATCAAGAATATATTTCATAAATTGTCCATCTCAATGAACTGATAAGTTCATTTAAGACAAGCCTCTCCCAATCCAAGACTTAAACATACAGCAAAACCATGCTATTCTACTACTCATGTTAAATAGCTCTTCCCTAAACACTGGTCTTTTTAGCTGGGGAAAATATAGAATATCTGCTCAAAAATGTGTATTTTATTACGGATTTGGCTCATGTACTAAGATGGCTATTCTTTTTACTTTTATCCTTAAGCACCTTGTGTATGCAGTGAAGAATGTGTTAAATATTGATCTTCTTAATATACCATATTTTGTTATGAAAGGAAATTTTACATTGTTAGTTCATTTATCTCTTTTTTCACAGTATGTACTAATCATCAGTCAAGACACAGAATTATTCAAAGATAAGCAGTATATCAATGTAATTATGTTTATTCTAAAACTTCAAAATGAACAGTATGAAAATACTTCTAGCGACTTGCTTATATATCAGAGATGTGGAGAAGACAAGATTTTTCTTTAATTTTTAAGGTTTTCAGAAGTTACCAGAGACGATTACAAAACATTTATCAAATACTTACTGGATTGAGGATGAAGCATGAAAAACTTTTTCCCTGTTATTCAGCATCCTTAAGGAATCAAATGTAAAAGTTTAAATATATATTCAAATAATGCACTTGCATGACTGGAAATAAAAATTGTCAGACCTGTTTGCTCTTCAGAATTAAGATCATTTTGAGAAAAAATATAGTGCAGGTGGGTCACAGCTTAGGGATTCCTGCAACTACTCACCTATTTCTTCTTATTGGAATTTATGTCATTTATAAAATACTTAGGAATATTTTAGAATCAAATAGAATATGACTATATTCAAATACAGACCTTCAAAGTAACTGGTATGGCTGTTCCTTGGACTCATTGCTAAGGGTGTTTGTCACTGCAGTCTCCCTTTCTACAACACTGAGAGCTCTCAAATGAAAACACTCTTCCAAATTTTACAAGATGAATTTGATTGTGGTTTCAAATGATTTATGATGAAAATTCAAAGAAATAGAATCTTTTCAGCTGAACAGTGCTGTAATTGTTACACATTGCAAACTGTGTATAAAACTTTGCTCTATTTCTGTGTCAGATCCTTCACATTTTAAATGATCTGATGCTAACCAATATTTCTTACTAATTAGTTGTGTTTCTTTACCCAATTCTCCCCTTCTTATCTCATGTGTTAAATTTTAATTGTAAAATTTAATTGTAAACTTAAGAGTCATGATCACCTCCTTTTTAAGGTAAATGGCTATTCCTAGACCATGAGTAGCATAAACGTAATGAATCTAAGTAGATTAATAATTCCAAATTTGTTTTACACTCATAACTGAGGAAAAAGAAAAGGAGGGAGGGCAGAGGAAAAAAGGGGGGGGGGGCAGAAGAGAGAACAAAGGAGAACAGGGAAATTACTAAAGGCTGCAATGCTTTTCTTATAGATGAAGAAAAACAGAAGTAGTTTAAAACATCAGTCTTCAAAAGAAGGCTGGAATGTTGAATGCAAAACACTGAGAAGGGAAGAAAAAAACAGAGAATATGGTTTCTAATACTGTGAAAATGTAATAGGACAAGAGTATGATATAAGTTACTGAAGTTTTTGAAAAGATATTTGTCAGCATATATGGATCTGATCTGTTAATTGTTAGTTAACATTTATATTAACATTTATATTAAATGTGGTATCTCTTGTGTTTTTTTACCCTAGCTTTGAAATGATTTTATTCAACTGAAATGATCTTTTACAATTAATCCATAAAAATAATAAAAAGTGTATTTTGATTCCAGAAAAGAAACTCCAAAATGTTTAAAATACACCAGAGTATTATCATTAGTACTTTAATTAGTTCTTAATACTCCTGTAGTGGAGAGTTGTGAGTAAGGTCAAATTCATTCATCTTTATTGCAGACTACTTTGTCTACTATGTTGGTGTTTTAAATTTTATATGATTAGGTCACCTACTTTTGCTTTATGACATTGTGCACAATGAACTGAATAACTATTTTTATCCTCTGATTATTAATTCAGCTTTTACTTTTGATACTGAAACTGATACAAAAATATGCTAGAAGGATGAAATCCTAAACAAAGCAACAAAAATTGCAATTATAGTTTATTTTTTTAATAAAAATTCTCTTTCCGCCTGTATGGCATCATTGTTCACGTTGAAATAGACCTGAGAGGCCTAAAATGATTTTTTTTTTTCTATATAAGATAAAACATGCTGTCTCCTGTGACTGCATGGAAACTTTTAGCCTGCTCTGTCTTTCTTGTAAGACATGAAAAGGATTTAGTAATATATATATATTTTTAACCTTTTTTTTTTATGGTGTGATTTTACACCCCACTGTACCATGTGTGAGCTTTTGAGTTATTACTCTGTAAAAATCTAAGACAGTTTACTTCAAACAAATAGGATACTGGACAACCAGAGTGGATCTTTTACATCACTCCAGTCTACTAGCTTCCATTTTGGAGGGGCCATCCAGAGAGAGAAGGGGAGAACTGAACAGATCTGTGAATTCCAAATCCTTTGTTCTGGCAACACTATTTTTTTTTTTTCTTTTTAAATGAAGCCATCTCTCTAAGAGTCTTGAAACTGCCCAGACCTCTTGTCATCTTCCATTTCCAGGAGCAAGTGACTGCACACATTTGTTACTGCTGTTTCATTCCAGGAATATTTATGACAGAATGAAGAAAATAATTGCTTACTTATTCTCTACTCGTGCAATTGTTTTTGATTCTTTACTCATTTTTTTTCCACCACCTTGATCCCTAACGTTCCAAGTACATTTTGTTGGCTGCTATTCTGATTGCTTCTGCATCCTTGTATTTATTATTAAGATTTCAATGGCTCTTTCATTTCTTACCTTTTACATTAACCTGGAGACAGGCAGGAGTCACATGAGAAAAGGGGGAGCTTGCTGCAACTGGTCTTGACTCCACTGACAGGAGACAGGGCACTTTCAGAAGGTTGGGGACACATATGCATTGAGAACCTAATGATTAACTGAGGTCCAGGACTACCTAATGAGAAGGAAAAGAGGCATCTTCAGAGGGCAATACAGATCATCAATATTTCCCATAGAAGCTGATCAATAGAGACAATATTTACGCTACAATTGACAAAAGCATTTGATGACTGACATATTTGGGTTCAGCAAGTAGCATTTACCTCTTCAAATATTTCTCAGACTCTTCCCGTCATCAATGGACCTAGGGTCTCGATTTCCCTTCACAGGAAAATTGTCATGACAAAACTTGTCTTTTAAATAGTTATTTCATTCTTTATAAATGAGATTTGAAATCAATCTTATCTTTTTGAATCAGTCAGGACAACTTTGTAGGTATGATAAACATTTACTGGAATACCTGGAGCCCTAAAAGCTATGACTGAAGAAAGAATCCTCCAAAGGAGAAACCTCAGTCATTCACATGATTTGCCATCATTCACATGATTCTCCATCATTCCCTGAACCTGGAATCCAAAGAATTTCACAGCTGCCAGGTCTGAGATTATGAGCTAGCCACATGCCGAGATTGGGGAATGCATGTGGCTCCAGCCTGCTCCTGCAGGAGAAGCAAGACAGTGTGGGAGGCAAATCTAGCTTCCTCACAGCATAGCCGTATCTGCAGGTAGGCACAAATAGATAAGCGATGTGACTGTCACTGTCACCTGTCTCTGATTCTGGTTACTCATGATTTTCCTATCCAAGTCAAGCTTACAGACAATGAAGAAACATGCACAAAATAAAAACACAACATAGAGAAAAGACCTTAGAACAATTAAGAGAATTATAAAATGATAATGGAAGAATTCGCATTGTGGAAAGTCAATCTGATTATCATGCAGCTAGCTCTTTTTTTCCTATGCAATGTGCCAGCAAACAAACAAACAAACAAACAACTTGACAGTTTTAAGTAACTGCTCTTATCTCTGTGCAGTAAGTGATCCAAAATATTATGGCAATAAGAATTGTGTGTCTCTGAAACTGTCAGCCTGCACATTTTTTTTGACAGAATCTGAGGTGGATTCTCTGCCTCAGTATGGAAAGGAATCTGGCTCATGTCTAGGAACAATGCAAAAGAGATATTTATGGACTTGTCACCTGCAAAGCTAGAAGGCTCCAATACCCATACTTCACAGCCTTGAAGAAACTTGAAGAATAAGCAACTGCATTGGTGTTGCATGCAGTATGGACACAACATGAATTTTCGAGGAATGGGTAATTATGTGGCATCTGTGATATTAATAATGTGAGTCAAATACTGTTAGAGACATATTTTTAATTATTGCAACATAGAGTTTCAGCATTGGAAGTTAGAGAGCTGGGGTTTAAAAAGGCAGAAGCAGTAGTGCATTCAGTGTACAAGATGAGCTGAATATTATCCCATGCTTATTATTTTGTCAAAAGAACTGAACCATGAAACCAAGGTGATAAGATATGATACTTGAACAAAAGAAATAACTATAGTGTCAGATGAATCATATAAGCCATTTTCTCATTTCTCATTTGGTCACTTTTTTCCTTACATTTGGACTAAGCAACAGTACTAAAGTAATGTATTGTGTTTTCAGCCAAAGAACAGATCAGTGTTGACACAAACTTCATGACTCTGAAGAGTTCAGATGCATATCTAACACTCAAATCTAAATCCATTTGCCCTTTCAAGTTAACTTGACCTTTTTATCATCACTGTACTGCTCTTTTTCTCAGATATCAAAATTTCTTGCTTAAAAGAAAAAATGTACATAATCACAGAAACATAGAATCATTTTGAAGATGATCCAGACCAAACCCCCCGCTCAAGTAGAATCTCCTACAACAAGTGGTCCAGGATCCTGTCCAGGCAGGTTTTTAGTATCTCCAGAGAAGGAGTCTCCATAACTACTCTAGGTAGATTGTTCCAGTGCTCTGTCAACCTCACTGTCAATAAGTTCTCCCTCAAATTCAGGTGGAATTTCCTGTGTTTCAGTTTGTGGTCATTGTCTCTTGCCCTGTTGCTGGCCACCACTGAAAGGAGGCTGACCCCATCCTCTTGACACCCTCATACTGATAAGATGCTCTCTCAGTCTTCTCTTCTTTAGGTTAAACAAGTCCAGCTCTTTCAGCCTCTCCTCAAAGGACAGATGTTTGAAGAGTCCCCTGATCATGTTTGTAGCCCTACATGTGACTCACTCCATGACCCCCTTGTACTGGTCCAAGCGAAATGAACTCTGGCCCAGTTCATTTCTCTGAAGCCAGGCCGGAACTGGACAGAGCACGTTAGATGTGGCTTCACCAGAGCTGAGCAGAGAGGGAGGATCACCTCCTTTATCTGCTGGCAGCACTCTTCCTGATGCATCCCAGGATCCCATTGGCTTTCTTGGCCACAAGGGCACACTGATGGTTCATGGTTAACTTGTCCACCAGGACCCCAAGGTTCTTCTCTACAGAGCTGCCCTCCAGCAGACCAGCTTGTCCCCAGGTGCAGGACCCTGCACTTGCCCTTGTTGAACATCTTGAGGTTCCTCTCTGTCTAACTCTCCAGCATGTCCAAGTCCCTCTGAATGACATCACAGCCACTCCTTCCAGTTCTGAATCATCAGCAAATTTGCTGAAGGTCCCCTTCATCCAGGTGATTGATAAATAAGTGGAACAGTACTGACCCTTGGGGGACATGGCGAGCTACCATCCACTTCTAGTGAGGTGGATCCCTTCTCTCCCAATCAGTTGTCAGTCTTAAGCTCCCTTCCATTTTTTAAAGTCTCTACACATTCCCAGTAGCTGACAAACAGAAATGTTAATTGGAAGAATTTGTTCAAATTCTGCAAACTCTTACAGGTATGCATATATTCAGAAAAATAACTAGATAGTATGAGTTGGATTATTAATGTGCCTCAAGTTAAACACTTTTGGAAGGAGAAGGAACTTTCTCATGCCCATAACATGTTGGAATAACACAGTGGTCCTGAAAGGGTGCTGGGGATGGCACCCTTGGGCTACCATGGCATAACCTAGCAATATTTTTCTCCTTCCTATGGAGAACAGACTGCCATGCCACATTTATTCTTGTCACTCTGTGAGGATCACAGAGAGCGATCATTGGTTTCTAGGGATACCTCAAAAAGCTTTAGGAATTAGATAACTAGTATGGAAATGTAACCTGATAAACCCTGGGGTGATCACAGGAGAAGGCAGAAAAATACCTTGAATGACAACGTCTGAAAAGTAAAGTAGGGCAAAAGAACAGCAAGGTTAGCATGTTTTTTACTCTTTTGAGATAAGCAGAATAAGTATTTCACAATAAGTTGAAAGAAATTGCTACTACTTACCTTCTGTACTCCATACCTAAGTAACAAATCTTTTATGTAAAAAAGGAAATGGATTTTAATTCCTGTAGAAATCATTCAGATAGAGAGATGTACAATTCCATAGGCCTGAAGAACATGAAAATAAGACCTGCATCTACCCTGGTAGCATTCTCTGGACTTACATTCATACTGTATAGAAAATAGCTAGGGTTGTGTCTGTTATTTGGCTTTATTTATTTATTTATTTACTTGTTCAGAATCTCTTAAAGATCTGCATTTATTTGTTAATTCTTATGCAAAAACGTTATGGAAATTAATTTAATTGAATGGGTTACAGGCATCTGCTTGTCTCTCTCTCTTTTTTTTTTTAATTGACAAGAGACATGTAATACTTTGATATTAAAATCCTTCATTAAAAAAAATCTTTTTAAGTTAGTGTCAGACTTTCAAACTATAACTTAACTGACTGTCAGTGAATACTGAGACCCCAAAGGAGGCTGGCTTGAGCTTTGAAGCTCTGATTCATACAGAGATTCCTTTTCTATAGAAATCAGATATAGCTACTGGCACATACAAGCCTCATATTAACTCTGGAAATAAAATTAATTTAAGATATATTTTCCAGCTGGGGAGTTCAAAATTTTTGAGTTAGGTCAAAACTTTCTTCATGAGGAATGTTCTTCCTCATACTAGACCATAAAGAGATTTTCCAGCACATGGACAAGACAGACAGTCCCATGCAGAGTTCACAACATTGGATTAAAATATTACCTGTAAACTAATGAAGGATGAGCATTAGGAAAATGAATACTAGTGTCAGATGAGTAAATACTTCTTTTGGTACACATTTCCAATAGAAATTGTGGAGCATCTTTCATATTTAATTAAATTTCAGACTAGACAGAGGGCTCTTGCAACATTGCCTCTGGATGATTGTTTAGTGACCTCGTTTGGTGTTTATCATTTTTTTTAATGATATCACTAAGAAATATTTTCATTTAACTTCTTCTTGGACCAAGAGATTTCACACACTGCTGAATGCCCTTAGTCTGAATCATTGCATTCTATCATATAAGTTCCATTTTAATACAAGCTTTATAATTAACCAATGAAAATAAAATAAAAAATAAGATTTGCAGAAACAGTTATCTCTTAGCCCTACTGACTTGTACATTGTAGCGTGGTTTCTTTACTCAACCAGCTATACCCAAATACACATTGGTCACACTTATAGAGAGCCGTGGACATGGCTGCCCAGTAGGCCTGTTCAATCCGGGGCTTTCGAGCTTCAGGGAAAGCACAAAGGGACTGCTGACTAGGGATTAAGGAAGTAGGACAAGGTCAGAGGGAATGAAGAGCTGTTGAACTAAAAAGCTGAGCTAAAAAAGTAAGGGGGGGCTGCAAGGGTCTTAGTTACATCATTGTCTACCAGTTAGGAGCCTTTGTAGTTACATCACTAATTACCAGAATCATATAAATGTACTACATGCAAGCTAATAAACAGAGCAAGATCTAAACTCATATTGAGTGTGTGTCTTGTAACCCCAGCCGGCTCCTGGCAGATCTGCGCAGGTCCCAACACACACCGATGTGACACACACGCACTGTTTTCCACACATTCCTGTGAAAGAAAGAATTGAGGGAGAGGTTGAAGCCTTGTTTCAATTATTTCAGGATCAGAAGCTAAGCAGTAGATGGCATTCTTTCATGTACTGTGTTTTTTTTTTGCTCTCTTCTCCTTTCTCACCCCAGGTTATGGAGAAAGTTAGAAAATCATAGAGTTAGAAAATCATAGTTAGAAAATCATGTTCCGTTATAATTTTGTAGTAATCCATGGTGTTCCAGATATACCTAAAAAATTAGAAAATTTTGACTCCTTCTTTATGTAGGATAGTCACTTTCCTTGATACTTGGAGTGGGGCATTTATGGAGCACAGCCCTAGTGATAACTAACAGTTCCTCTCAGTCAAAGAGAATAACACCAAGATTTTCCTCGCTACAGCATGTATTTTCTCTCTAATTAGGTAATAATAGACAATCTTTCATAAACAGTAATTATTTCCCCTTGAGCATTTAGAGCAAATATGCACAGACTGCTACATGTGAAACATAAAGTATTCAGAGTAGTTAAGCACATATTGCTCTGACTTCCAGCTGGCCATCATTCTTTGTAATTAGCAAAATACCCAAGGTTCTTTTTTAGCCTCCAGTTTGGCTTCCAGCTTCTTAATGACTTGCAAAAATTGGAAACTGAAATATAACAGAATGTTGTGTATATAAAACCTTTAGACCTATACACATATACCATTTAGATGGTCAACAGGGTAACTGGTTAAGCTTCCATAAATATTCAGCTCAACTGTTCCTCTGGGTGCTGTACATTATCTGATGGTGATGATACCTACTAAAACCATTGAACATCATACAGCTGCTAATCTTGACTTTATTAATAGTCCTGCCTGTCATATAGATATTTAGACTGGATCTGCCTGCTCCTCTTGTGAGAGAATTGCTCGAGAAACAGGAGCTTACAGAGGGCATAACAGAAGTTATGGCATTACAGAGGCCTGCTGAGGTGAGAGACAATTTTCACTTCCAGGCTGGTTGGAATGTATGAAATCTACTTCTCCATGATTCCCTTGGCAACACAATCTGCCCTCCTAGCACACACTAATAAGAGTAAACAGAGTGGAGCAGAATGGAGATACCACGGACAAACTTTGTTGGCTTCCCTGCAGAAGTGGTAACCTGATGGTGCCCTGCAGCTGACGAGTGAATGGAGGGTAGAGCAGAGTGAAGACATGGCAACCAAACTCTCTTGTACTCCCTGAACACCCGGCAACCTGGTCATACCACACAGCTGATAAGCCACATAGAACAATAAGATGTCTGGTGCTGGGACAACAATGGTGGCAGATCAGTCCCTTCCGAGGCTCTTTGCTCAAACTTCTTCTCATTCTAATCTCATTATAATACCAATACACAACCCCATCCTAGAAGTTACTCGCTTCCAGGGAACCTCACTGAGCATGCTCTCTAGATTTTCGATTGACTTGGGAGACTTTTTAAATCAATCAATAGCAAAAGAAAGTGTGATTAGAGTCACTCAAGCTCCACCTAAATGTAAAGGAAAATATATAAAAGGTGAACTAATGAGGGCTATAGGAGGAACTGTGGAAGAGGGAAGAAAAAAGAAGGAAGAAGGAAAGAGGGAAGCCTCTATGGTAACTTCTGGATCAGTCGACAGGCTGAACCCCTTTCCTCCCCTGCAGTCAGGACACCCCCCCAGGAGATTCCTTGAGATTGAGGTGCCTCTTCCACCTTCTGGGTGAGTGAGTGATGATTGTGCCTTCGTACACCAGCTAAGAACCCCACACTGTAGTAGAGAATTTCCTGTATTGACATTCCAAACCCGTTCTCTAAAAGTTGCATTTGAATACATTATGCTATTTGTGAACTGGACTACTTGTTTTGAACATGATTGGACCTACAGTTGACAGGCTGTTCGTGAACCCGATACTGCCACAGTCAGGCCTATAGCTGATCATACTATTTGTGAACTTGATTCACTGTTTCGAAGAAAAGCAGACCTACAGTCCACAGACTGTTTGTGAATCCAGGACTGCCATAGTCAGGCCTATAGTTACCACAGTATTTGGTATCTCTACTAAGAGCTGAGCCTAGCCACCTGCAGTCCCTGTAACCTTTGAGGATCAGCTGGAACACAAGTGGATTCGTCTCTTAACGAATTTACCAACCCCCCATCAAACTGCAACACCTCTGCCTTAAGTAAATATATCAGGAACAGGGAAAGAGCTTCTACTCACCAATGTTCATTTTTTATAAGAAAAAAAGGTAAGGAGTTAACCTTTAGCTTGGAGAAAATTAGATATAGACAATATAGAAATATAAAGGAAAGGAAATATATAGAATATGAAAAAAAAATAATAAAAATCTCCTGGCCCTTTCCAGGATAAGACCTGTCTTTTTTCCTAGAAGCATTTTGGGTTGCTGCAAACTCTAATAGGCCTCCATGTGTTTCTAGAATAAGGTATTCCACCAGAGTCCCCAGAAGCTCAGTAAATATCTGTTCCTGCCCTTTCCAGGCATTTATGAGTTGTTGCTGTAAAGGTGTTTGTTTTTGTGTTGCAAAGATTTTTTTTTTTTTTTCACCTGAGGTATTTGGTTGCTCTGAGAACATGTGGTATCTCCCTCGCCATCTTCAGTTTTCTACTTGACTTGGGCCAGGAGGAGAAAGCCTCCCTCTTTGTTGACCCGATAAACACTTCTATTAAAACATAACATCAAAACAGTGGTCAAGTAAACCAAACAGACATATCAGTATTTATGTCAAAATAAAACAAAACAATTAAACATTTACAACATGATGATTTCTTAGGACCTATGTATCGATCAAACAAAGTCATTATTTCCACTAAATGAAATTTACAAATGGAAAAATATAGTACAACAAAATATATTGTCTATTGTTTTTTTACAAGAAATATTCAAAAAATAAAATGCAGCTAATAAAACATGGGTTTTTGTTTTTCATTGCTTTGAGGGATTTTGGAGCTAAACTGGCATACTGATTTTTGTTATATGCAAGATGTTATCAGATATTATGTAATCATGGTTAATAAACCTCCCTTAATAGACTTCTGTTTTTACCTTATTGATTGCTGGGAAATATTCTAAATATTATAATGTAAACTCTTTAAGAATCTATCCCAATACCTAATGGACTTTCTGCATAATGTGATTTAACTCTAATATTGTATAATTTCTACCTAACTGAGACATAGATACATCCTGTATGATGTATATACACAGGTACTCCAGGGTATGACTACCATCAACAGAGAGTTATGGACATCACTCTTTCTAATCCTTTTACTTTAAAAGGCTCCTCAAGTGACTGAGCACCTAATGTAACCATTATGGTTAAATCCCTAAATTTGGATAGGGTAACATTGGTTACAATGAAGCCAATATAAGTATATGGGATTTTTTTGTTTATTTGTTTGTGTTGTTTTGTTTTAAATAATATTGCATTTTAATCAATCTCTGTTTTTGCATACACACACATTCATACACGTGTGTATTTACATATATTTGCTTTGTTCTTTAAACAGAATTCATAGGAGGAAGGAACTACGGTGGAGAGTTAGACTGTAAGCAACCATTCTGTATAAAATATAAAATCTAAACATATGTACATAGGAAAGCTATAAAAGATGTTTTTTCTGTTTTTGCTTTTGCTTTCCCAATTGACAGTATGTCTTATTGGAGTTACTGAAATGTTTCTGAACTAACTAGATTAATGTTACTGAATTCTTACACGTTGTTGTTCATGTATGTAGATGTGTATATGCATATCTACTTTTAATTTGCTCTTGTAATAGCTTCAATTTGCCATTATAGAAGAAACCTCCAGAGAGCCCGTTAATACCAAATTTGCAATAGTGAGAGAAAAAAAAAAAATTTCTTTGTTTCCTCTGTTACAATGCCCTCAAGGTGTGCTGTTATCAAAGAATAATTCAGGCACTCTCAGACCTAATTGCTTAATTATTAGATGTACATTTCCTGTCTTCTGAAGCCAATTTTTTGTAAAATCCCAGAATAGATAAACTACTGTTTAAGTTCATTCTTAATGACCTATATCGAAACTGAGGCATTAAATTATCAGGTATTGAACCTTGGTTTTGAAAATATGCTATAAAAACTAAAAGATCACCCACTTAAATGACAAATATTCCTGCATGTGTGCCTTGAGGCATTAAAAATTGACTAGTGCTGGTAGGAAGAGACCTACTTAAACTTATTTATGTGTTCACAGTTTAGATACCAGAAAATTAGGCTACCTTAACTACATGAAGGCCAGTGTCCTTCCCTGCAGGCCCCTCAGGGTGCTGATTGGTTTTTAAGTCTTTGTGTTCTATTTCACCTTTTCCAGCTCATGTCCACCCAATGAGATATGAATAACTCCTATTACTGATTGCTTGGTAAATGTCTGCATCATTCTTGCAAAAGAGAACTTGATAGTAAGAACTTGCAACATGAGTTGGGCTATAAATTTGAGACAGCTGGAAAGTCTTCTCATCCATAACCAGTAAGGTCCTCTTTTCTATACCTTTCAGAAAGCTAGATCACATATAAGCTGCATAGTGGCATAGCCCATGAAAATCCTCAGAAAATCTGACCTCAGAAAATCAAAACGTATAGACGTTTGATAGATAATGGTTAACTTGAACTTTTATTTTTTTCTTTAGAATTGTAGGTGACAAGCAATAAAAAATCAGAATAATCCATTTTATTCAGGCATGTGCATCATCTTATATTGCAATAGATAATATAATGACGGAAAAAATTCTTAGTCTATAATGAAGGTATTACCATGGGCTGAAGCTCACCTAGAAACACCTTCCAAGCCAATGAGGCCTTGTATCTATCTACCCAGCTCTAACAGTTCAGGTAAACAGGACTAGAAATGAAAGAAGCAGTAAAGGGCCTTCTCACTGTAGCTATTTCTAACATCACCTTTTTGAAAACATATTTGGAGTGGGTGACCAGAGGGTGACAACTCCCGGGATAACAGCTAGTTGGGCTTAGTTGAAGAGACTAACCGGGTGCTGCATGATTAGAAAGGACATTGGCATCTTACGTCCACAGTCTAATATAACGGGTTACTAAGTGATTTCTGAAAAGAACAATAAGCATCTAAAACTTCACTTCAGTGTGGAGACATGGGGGTCTGACTTGACCTGGAGGGCCTAGGGAAAAGATTGGTGAGAGCATGTGCCTGTGTTGCCAAATAAAAGTGCCGGAAGAGCAGCTGCTATCCATCTTCTATGCCAGTCATGCTTTGTAAATAAGTTCTAAATTCGGTCACTCTGATGTGGTTCTGCTCTTGAAGCCACCCCACATGATTGCCCGAGGAATAATTAAAGCAGATTTTGAGACAATGATTATTCTGGGATTTCAGGTGTAAAGTCTGAGAATATTGGGGTCTTTCTAGCTTTTACCTCTATCTGTTTTCCAGAAATTCCCAAAACCTTTTGTAATAAATGATTCTGTCTTAGCTATCATATGTTTCCATGGCAGCCTCAGTATCCAATTTCATTTCATCATGATAGAGGTTAAAACTCATTTAGTTACGTATCACTCACGTCTATAGAAATATGTGCAGATTCTTGGACATATTTAATGCATACTTTTAATTTTTATGTTTTGTGATGAATCCACAACCTATAATGAAAGAAAGATACCTGTATGTTTCAGAGGGACCATGCGTCGTCATAAGAAGGCCTTTTTCAAGGCAGAAACAAAATTCATATTTTCTTTTTGTGTTCTCCTTATACAGACATTTCTGCAAATTAATGTTTATCAGACTAACATGCTATTTCATTTCCAAAGGGTAAATCATGCATAAATTACAATCAGGAGAAGAAAATACAACAATAAAATATTGTCTTAGCTTTGACAGTGTTCCCGTTGCAAAGGAGAAGCACTGCCACTTTGATGAACGCACCCAGTTTTTCATAAAATGCATTCACCACTACAAGAAAAACAGAGTTTCAATCATGTGCCTACTTGTTGTAGCTTTCTGAACTATGTGGTCAGTTCAAAACTATTGGTTAAGGTTGAAGTTATAGGTATAAATTTATTAAGCAAAGTTCTCTGTCAAACTTTTTGTCCAAGTTTAGGCCAAATGCTTGTTATAGGCCTTTCTGGTCTCTATGTTATGAATGCAGATACTTTGGTACCAGATATTACTACCAGATATTATTACTACCTAATAATAATATTTTTCCAAGGATCGGTTAGCCTAAACATGTCCTGTCAGCAATGAAGACTTTCTGAATCAATTTAATTCAATTAAATAGTTAAATCCAAATCCTTTCTTGATAGGTCAATAATAATTGTGCATGTGCAAATGATATAAAAAAGAAGTTAACTAAATGGATATTCTTCTGTTGATTTCCATTCTGTTTTCATGGCTTTGAAATACATCGAAAAAGGCTGTAAATTTACAGATTTACACAGGGATAAAATATTATAGAAAGATATGTACATCTACAACTGTTATTCCTCTGGATGTATATGTTAGTTCAGTTTGTATGAATTTCAGATATTTGATAATCTCTTTCCAACAGTATTTGTCCCCAAAGATATTTGACATACATTAACATTGTAAAAAAAATCTCTTAAAAAGAGAATTGTCATCTTATATACTTGATTCTAATTCTAAATTTCTATACTGAAATACAGTTTTTTTTTGATCTTAGAACAAACAGGAGAATTAAACATACAGAATGAAAAAAATGAGTGAAATTCTTCTTAAATAAAAATATAAAAAGCAACTTCTAACATCTTTGATCAGCTCTAGATTAAACTGAAAATATCACTAACTGAAAATCCTATTGTGTCTAATAAAAATTCATCATCTCCTGTTCATTGTCATATTCTTCTTGCATGCTAACATGGAGGTTAGGTGGAAGGAAAGTTTAATATTTTTGCCTGAAGAAAGTTTTATTATAGTTTAAGTATTCAGTCTTATTAGAAACATAATGTTGGAAAAATGTAAAAGAGAAATTGAGATGCATTAAGTGAAAATAGGAGGACAGAGATGTGCTTCTTGTGTGATTCTTGGTCCACAAGAAAGGACTTGGAGTTTTTTTGGTTTTATTCTTTAAGAAGGTATACATCCTGTGTAATAATCTAATGAGATTAATGCGGATAGTTAGGGTTATATGTAGCACACACAGTGTTTCATTCTCTGTCTTCTATTTCACCAAATGAGATTGGATCACAAGTTCCATTATACTGAGTTGTCACGAAGCGGTGCCTTTTATCCACGCAGATCTCCATTAGCATGGAAAGACCAGGATAAAAGTCAGCAAAGAAGCTTTTTGTAAATAAATAAATGTGTGTATGTATGTATGTATGTATGTATGTATTGAGATGCAGAATTATTTGGGGCAAAACCAAATCATTTTTTTTCTTTTTTTGTTCAGAGAAAATTTACTCACTTTTTGTGTGTGTGTGTGTTTTTGTGATTTAGATTTTCTATTTTATTTTAATATTTTGCCTTTCAAGAAGTAGTTGCATACTTATTGCTAATCTTGTCTGCCATCAGTGTTTTCAGCTGAGATCTGTACGTTTCCTGTTTTTCCCTTTCTTCACCACACTACTGTGCTTAAAGAGAAAGACTACCTTAAATGTTCTACCTACTTTACAGAGTTTTATGTGTGCAGTGCTAGCAATTGCCATTGACACAAGAATAAGAGTTTGATGAAAATCATGGTGAAAAGGAATTCACAACACAGAATAAAGTCAGAGTTTTTGTCATTGTTACTTTGTCCTTCTCAAGAGTCATTGCACCACTGCTTCACAGATATTTCATGACTATGCCGCTTGACCCATGAAATTGCCTTTTTCTATTTATGCATATGTTAACAAACATTGATTTATTGTGTCCTTCTTCTGTTACATGGGTCATTGGCAATGTACCGTGGTATAAATGTTGGGGGGAGTTCTTTCTTTTTTGTTGCTGCCTTTTTTTTTTTTCTAATTTCTAATTTCTAATTTCTTTTAGCATAATGATTATATTAATTCAAAGTCCTACTGCTTATAATCAGCTATGACATATTTTCCATATAAATAGTATAAATATTTTTTTCGTATTAATTAAAATGCAGTGATGTTTTTAACAGGTTGCATGGAAGAGTTAAAAGAAATTCCTATAACATTCCTACAAGAGCTGTATAATATTCTTACACAGAAATGACATGAATTAAGAAAATAATTATGTTGTAATATTCTTACACAGAAATGACATGAATTAAGAAAATAATTATGTTGATATGATTGTTAGGCCCCCAAATTATAAGTAAACTTCCCTTACAACATTAATTTCTCTGTGTCATGTAATTTATTATTTCTTTCTTAATGCAACTGCTACTATAACAGTAGGTTACACATTATTCACAGTCCACAGTCCACTGTTAGGCCATCTAGACTTCAGAAATGCTCTTGGTCTTGACATATGCAATTATAACTGGTTTGTCTTAAGAAAGCTACTGATATGTCATATGTCAAAAATTGTATGCTCCATAATTATCAGAAGATGAGAGTGCTATGATTTTCCTACAAAAAAAGTCTTTTTTTTAATTTCTGTTCTTAAGGAATAGCAATTTTCATACTAGATTTATCCAAAGTTTCATCTTGTTTAGTGTCCTTTGTAATAGTGAAATTAATCGGATGCACTGATTAAGAGTATTAAAAAAAAAAAAAGCTAACAAAACACACAAACTTAAAAACAAAACTAAACTAAAAACTAAACTAAAACCTAAACTAAAAAAAGCTAACAAAACCCACATAAATGTGTGGTCCACAGAATATCTGTAGCAAATGAGTTTGTAAGTTCTATCACTGCAGACTCTTATTTGAGGAGAGACTTTCTTTAAAGCTCTTTGGTTGAGATTGTTTGTTTATTTTTTTCTGAGTAGGTTTGCCTGAAGCACAGTCATTTTTTATACATTTCTTTAGGCTTTAGAAAATATGGGAAATATCTGTGCTGCTTCTTGAAAAGCACACAATTGCAGATATTTTCTTTTCCTCTTATTTCCGCTCTGATGTCTGGGCCACTTACAGGAGAAGCAGGAGGATACTACTGAAGAGCCTAGGAGCTGGCATTTTCAGTATCTTTTGTTTCAGGATTTATGTAAAGAGGAGTTTTGCTTGTTTTTTATGTGCCCTCCATCTCTTCTATTACCAGGTAATAGTGTCTTTGATGTCAATAGTACAAGACCCTCAAAGAACCTGGAAAGTATGGAAGTATTTTTCATTTTGACTTCAAGAGCAAAGGGAGAAAAAAAAATCTGCTGCACTGTAGACACCAACAGATAAATTTTTGTCGAAAAGAGATCTCGTAAAAATGCTTAGAATGGGAAATCTCTTGCATTTATCATAAATTCAAAAGTCACATTTAATAATAATTATTGATTTTCACTGGTTTACTGTGTGAAAATCCACTTAAAAGAACTATATTTTGTTCTGTTTATCTCACATTGTTAGAATAAGTATCAGATAATCTTTAAAATCCTTAAGTGGAAGAACTAGAAAGAAGATGAGGGTTTGGGAACAGCACAAAAATGCAAAAGGGAGATTGAGTTGTTTAGTGGTGTAGAAGGTTTAAAGATTATCAGCTGAGCTTGAATCATAAAAGAATGTCAAGGAAAAGTGGAATAATGATCTGATTCTAGGTGGAAAAGTCATGCAAGTCATTCTTGTTCTCGACTATAATTCATTGTAATGTAGTTAAGAATTATTTGATATTGCTATTTTCAACTGACAATCAAGCCTAAAAAGTATATAGTGTGTTTTTTTTTTTTTTTTGGTAAAGATTTTATATTTAAGCTCTTTTATGATTATTATATGTCATAGAGAATCCATATCAGAGATCAGGAAAGAAAGATAAACTTTTCAGTGGAAAAAGGAGGGCATGTTGTTCTCATATGTTTCTTCCAAAGCACAGTTCCTGTTTCTTCTACTACAGATGCTTTGAATTTTTATTTCTTGTCTGAAAACTAACAATTAAACAATTTTAAGGTAAAGATATATAGCTTTATAGTTTTGAAGAAGCAAAATATATCCCCTCAAAAATTAAGAATAGACTAATAGAATAATTTAAGGGTTATCTGAAAAAAAATGCAAATTATATCATGGTATAAAATACTTTTATATTTTAATATGCATTTGACTTTTTATATGATACAATATTCATATCATTATCTATTAATTACTTGTTTATTATCCAATGGTATTTTTATTATGCTTTATTTTTGTGATATAATAGGCACTAAAGCTATGTAAATTATATTGTTCAGCTTGAAAAAAAGGAACTTTGCTCCACTTCTATCCCATCATCTTTTATCTCTTTTGGCTGGACATCTTTTCTGGAGAAAAATAAGAATTAGGATTTTTCTGGAGAAAAATAAGAATTAGGATATTGTGTATTCATTTTCAAGCTAGCCTCTCCTCTTTTTAGGGGGATCACTGCTTCTCTGGGAAGGTCATGTAGAAAAGAAAGTTATGTTGATTCCTGATTTCCAACTTCTCAAAGATATCCAGGTCACTGGCCAAGGTCCTTGAGCATCCAACAGCATGTTTTTTTTTTTCCCCTTTTTTAGTTTGTTTGGTTTTGTGTGTGCATTAAGTGAATTCTACACTAAACAAATATGTTTAGGCAAGGCTTGAAGAATATGCATTCAGTGCTGGATCTGTTTATTTCAAAGGTCTGGTGACATAACTGGACCTGCTAATGCCAAGAATGGTAGCAAAATTCAAGTTTCTAAAACATATCAATGTATTAAATGTATTATTGCCACTTTCAGAAATTTCATATTTGATATATGATGATTTGATGACATTAATATTCCAAATTAAGTATTCTAAGGCTTAACTCTTTAAAATGAAACATGAAGGTCTAAATATATCATAAGTGTAATAAGCCTAGAAATGTGATTAAAATAGAACTGGGTATTTTATTCATGACTTAATGTGTAAGGAGCCATAAGAATATAATCAGACCTCATTGACTTTGGCCTTCTATTAGCTATTGAGAGGTCACTAATAATGTCAGTAAATCATACAGTAAAACTGAACAGTCTATTAAGTGAGATTTTTACAGCACATTTTTAATGATTTTTATCTTATTCTTTTCTATTCTTTTCCTGTAACTCGATAGACACTACTTCAAAATGTTTAGGTCAAAGAGTATGTATTACAGTAAAGTCTAAGGCATACCTTATTCAGATTAGTGACCTATTTCTAGAGAAAACTAACTGCAATGCAATTGTCATGCCAGTAATTTTAAAGATAAAATTTCTGGAAGAAGCATGTCAATCTCTTAAATAGAAATGTCCATATCATCTAAGCATTCTCAGATGACCAGGGTGGAAACTATCACGTTGAGTGACTGCTTACTAATATATTGCAAGTACACTGACCTGTGTGATCAGATCATTTTCAAAATACATTTAAAAAGAGAATGATGGTATTAAAAATAATATTAACATTATTAGCTTACAATATTCTATGTAATGTTTTTGGTAAAAAAGGTATTGCCACAGGGGAAAAAAAAAAAAAAGACCAGCAGTAAATAAGTAAATATCATCCCTTCCACAATTTAGTTTTAATGTTCTATGTTATTTCTTTAATTATAAAATTATTAATTTAATTAGCATTTTAATTATGTATTTCTACTTCTAGATTCCAGGTGGCTCGTTAGCTTTAGAGTTTACAGTCCTATTTTAAAGCATTCCCTTGGTGAGTTCTTTAAGAAAATCTCATTTTTATTAAAATTTAGATTGAAAGATTTAGGCTGATTTTCAAATACAGTTGAATTCTAAGTTACCTGTTCTCTTCAGGGAGATTTTCTAGCAAAGCATGTCTGTAAAATTCTGGAACTAGATTGTATATCTCTCTTTCTGCTATCTGTAATGTAGAACATAGCAGATGAGCTCAGAATTCAGCTGCAAATGCTAAAAGTGTTGTTATTATTATTACATTATTCAATCATGCGATGAGATCGACTTACTTTTTTTCCTGTTTTTCCAGTACATTCCAGTGAATATCACATTTTCATATACCTAAACAAATATCTAAATACACTTGTATACCTAAACAAATCTCAAAAGCTCATGTCTGTAAACAGCTGTATTACATTACCTAGAGCTATCTGAGGATAGGGAAATAAATCTTTCACTCCTGCTTCTGCCCATTCTTTCCTTCCCTATTCCCTCCTCCAAAAAAAAAAAAAAAAAAAATCCTGAAAGCAAAACTAAAACCTCTGAGACCCTACCTTATTTTGATTTACCTAAGTAATGATCTTCATCTTGCATTCTCTTCCACCACATAAAACACCATCACTACCCTCATCTTAAAACCCCAGGATATTGGAACCAGAAGCAGGATAGGTAGGAATTCCCATATTGCCACAGACTACACAAGTGGCTTCATTTTCTGCACTCTTATTCTATTCACCTAATTCATACATGCACATGGGCCTATGTTAGTAGTGAATGAATCTTCACTTTCAGATGAGGTCTAAACCAGTACTGGGCAGAAAAGAAAATAAATCACAGAATTGTTGAGGTTGGAAAGGACCTCTGGAGGCTGTCTAATGCAACCACCACGCTCAGAGTAGGATCAACTAAAGTTGCTCAAGGCTGTGTCCGGTGCAATCTGTGAAGATGGAGAATCCAAATCCTTCCTAGATAACTTGTTTCAGTGCTTGTCCACTACTACAATATATATATATATTCTTATGTTTAAATAGAATTTGCTGTATTTCTGTATTTCAATTTGTGTCCATTGACTCTTGCCTAGAGACCAATGAGTAAAGTACGGCTCAAGTGTTTTTAACTGATATCTTTCAAATAAAGTTCCAAAACCAAACCATCTATTTTTTAGGCAATATAATGCCAAGGCGCAGGCACAAAATTTGACTTCTGTTTGTTCAGTCTCCTTAATTGTTAGATTTCTCCCTGCACCTTTTTTTTTTCCATCTAGATGTCCACAAAATAAACACCTATCACCTTTTCCTTACTGTGTGTAATTTATTATTATTATCTTATTCCTTATTTATAAGAGATTCAGAGGTGCAGGAAGAGTCAAAAAAAAATTGGTGCAAGTATGTATAATTCACGTCAGTTGTTGCAGACAGGAAGAGAGCTTCTTGTTTTGTTTCTCAGTAGCTTAAAGGATCCTGCAGTGGATAAGAATGTGGAAGGAAAATTCAATACCAAAACATCTTACTCCCTTTATAAACAATTATTCTGTAAGGACATTTTCTATTTATTATAAAATCCCCCAATTTTTCAAAAATTCTGAATTCCAAACTGGCATTACATTTCATCATAAGTAGAAAGGTAGATGTGACAGCTGCATTGTTAGCAGAATTGTCAGTGATAGTGGCAGGGGGGCATCTACTCACAGGCATTGGATAGACAAGATAAGAAATGGAACATGTCAAAATGATCAGATAGCAAATGTTGTCTTTGAAATATGACTGTTAAGATATTTTTAGAAGAGTGAAAGCAGTATCAGGTAGGAAGTGAAGAAAAGTAAGTACCTTGATACAGAAGATCCTTAAGACAAAGATTAAGGAGGTAGGAGTCTCCACTTTAAACATTATTACTACATTTATAAAATAAAATACGACTGTGGCACAGCCTTGATCTCAGAAATGTAATCATTCAAGTCATTCACTTGTTATTATGCTTCTTGTCACAGTTTTAGTTACACCAGTCAAAAATCTCCCACATAAAGTTTCCCTCAGTTTCCCTGAACTCAGCCCTGAAATTGCTCCCTGTGTTCATTATTTGGAGCAGAAAGAGCAAAATGTATACCAATTAAATGCTAAGCCAGAGATCACTTAGAATCATAGAAGCCTTAAGGTTGGAAGGGACCTCTAGAGGTCATCTAGTCCAACCCCCCTGCACACGCAGGGTCGCCTAGAGCATGTAGCACAGGACTGCATCCAAGTGGGTTTTGAAGATCTCCAGAGAAGAAGACTCCACAATCTCTCTGGGCAGCCTGTTCCAGCGCTCTGTCACCCTCACTGTCAATAAATTTTTCCTTAAGTTCCTGTGGGACTTTTGATGCTTCAGTTTCTGGCCATTACCTCTAGTTCTGTCGGTGGCCACCACTGAAAAGAGGCCAGCACCATCCTCTTCACTGCCTCCCTTGAGGTACTTATAGACACTGATTAGATCCCCTCTCAGCCTTCTCTTCTCCAGGCTGAACAGGCCCAGCTCTCTCAGCCTCTCCTCATAGGGCAGATGTTCCAGGCCCCTGATCATCCTTGTAGCCCTGCGCTGGACTCTCTCCAGCAGCTCCACATCCCTCTTGTACTGTGGAGCCCAGAACTGGACACAATACTCCAGCTGTGGCCTCTCCAGGGCTGAGTAGAGGGGCAGGATCACCTCCCTCGACCTGCAGGAGATGCTCTTCTTAATGTACCCCAGGATCCCATTGGCCTTCTTGGCCACAAGAGCACACTGCTGCCTCATGGTCAACTTGTCATCCACCACAACGCCCTGGTCTTCCTCTGCAGAGCTGTTCTTCAGAAGGTTGGTCCCCAACCTGTACTGGTGTCTGGGGTTACTCCTCCCCTGCTGCAGGACCTTGCACTTGGCCTTGTTGAGTTGCATGAGGTTTTTCACCGCCCAGTTGTCCAGTCTGTCCAGGTCCCTTTGGATGGCAGCGCAGCCCTCTGGGCTATCAGCTACTCGTCCCAGTTTGGTACCATCAGCAAACTTGCTGAGGGAGCGCTCTGTGCCTTCATCCAGGTCATTGATGAATAAATTGAACAAGACTAGACTGAGGACTGACCCCTGGGGGACACCGCTAGCTACAGGCCTCCAACTAGACTCTGCACCGCTGATCACCACCCTCTGAGCTCTGCCATCCAGCCAATTCCTAATCCATCTCACTATCCATTCATCTATCCCACACTTCTGGAGCTTGCTCAGGAGGATGTTGTGAGGGATGGTGTCAAAAGCCTTGATGAAGTCGAGATAGACGACATCCACCGCTCTCTCCTCATCTATCTAGCTTGTCATTCTATCATAGAAGGCTATCAGGCATGATTTCCCCTTGGTGAATCCATGCTGATGCATAGTCAGTCTCACTATGTTAGCTTCAAGGAAACACTACCACAGAGCAGATGCCATGTAGTTAGCACTGCTGTCTACTGTCCTTGGCTTCATCCTCCAAAATAGCTGCCTGTGGTCTAAGCATCTTCTGATGGCAGTAAAACTTCATTGACATGGACTGGCATTTTATAGTCCCCCCATACTGAATTTCAACCCTACAGACTTTGCTTTGAAGAGCTGGCCTGTTCCCTGCTCACTCCATGCTGTTAGCCTAACACTGTCTGTCTCTAATAGAAAAGACATTTCCTGGAAAAGGAGGAGGTTAAGGAATCTATTAAGTTCCCTTAACATTTAACACACTGTGACTGTATCTGTAGCTGTTTATAAAAGGAATCAGCAAAATATTGCCTTATGCTGTAAAAATAAATGTCTGGATTTCTAAATCCAGTGAAGCACTTAAGAACATATGTATTTGTAAATATATGAAGAATCCCATAGTTTTAAGAAGGATTTAGGTACAATTTTGCTTAAATTTTCAAATGAAATATTTTGATGGACTATGGTATCAGATGCAGTAGCAGGAAATTGTGTATATGTTTTCTATATATATGTGTAATATATATAAATTACTACCTTTTAATTCCAATTTTCATGTTCACATGAATATGGCTAACAGCCATTATAATGTACAGCATAAAAAATTATCTGTTTAGAAAATGATGCAACTGTAACTCATTTCCATTTCCTTCTACCTTCTATTAAAAAACATTCTTTGAATTATGTCTTTTATAACATGGTCCACTGTATAAGGTGTGTTTGCAAAGTGAATTTTGGATGACCATCTGATTTAAGTCAACGGAATACACAGAACTGGCATGAAGAGATACAGAAATGAGTCAGAGTAGAAGACCTAGAGATGTTTGCATTTAGGTCTCTCGTTTACTTTGCATCTTCAAAGTCCCCTGTTAAGATGCTACAAAAGTGCTGCCTGTATTCTGAACAAATAATTAGAGGCAGTAATTGAGTAAATGAACTATAATTCCTGCAACATGTTTTAGTAATCACAGGGGGAAAAAAAGTTGTTTTCTCCCCAGTCTTGGCAGATTTTCTTGTTCTGTGTTCCAATGACACTTTCCATAATTATATAGGTTTAGCACATTTTTGCCAAATATGCTTGTTTAATGTAACTTTCAGAAAACTGATAGGTGTCTAGGGATAAAGCCATGAAAAAGTGTCAGTGTTGGAGGTTATTCTTCATTAATATATTGCTATTGCAAAGGTTCTGGAAAAGTAGTGTAGGAGTATGTGTTCACAGAAACCTTCGGTTTAGCTAAACTGATACATATGTTAAATCAGATAAAGTCAAGTTTATTTGACAGTCAAACTGCCAAAAGACATTAGTAAATGGGTGATTAAGAAAATAAACAAGGTTATGGAAACAAAGTAAATAGAGGAATTGGAAAAATTCATTAGTAGGTAGCAAGGAATAGGCTGAAACTGAGAATTCAGAAATAACTTGTTAAAAAGAACTGAAAAAACTAATTTGTAATGAAATACAAGAAATAAGCCTTTAAATACCTTTTAAAATTGGAAATGAGAGTAAAGTAAGTCTTAATAAATTAAAGTTGAAAAAATCAATATGATTTAGAAAATAATTTTCAAAAAAGCAGACATAAATCTGTGGAAAGGTTCTGGTTCTCACAGCATGTTTGTTATACAGGTGACTGTGATTTAAATGTTCAAGAATTTAAATCTAAAAGCTCTGTAAGGCCCAGAGAATATTAATTAAATATAAAGGACAGAGAGACAAAAGAAAATGAAAGTTAAGGCGAATTACTTACATACTACCTAAAATGTAAAAACAAATTAGCTAAATTATGGATATCTTCCTTGAAGCCTTTTTAGGAGTCAGTCAGCACTTTTTCACCAGTAACTTAGTGGTGAGAAGCTGGAAATTTTTTACACCAATCTATACAATAATTTAGGCTGCTGAATAAAGACAAGGTGCAATTAAATGACAAAAGACCCCCAGTGTCACTGTTAAAAACTGGTCTTTTTCCTTCTTACAAGTATTTACGACTCCCTACCAACAAATTTTTCAATATGTTACTATGTGGAAATGTCTCTAATATTTAAAGATCTCTTGATTTTCAGGTGTGCAAATGTTACTTACTATCTTCTGGGCAGTCAGTAACAAAAAAGAGCCAAAATACTAAATAAAGTACTAGCCAGAGGTCAAGGAATTGAACTTCATTACTGGGCTGTCAGTTTGACATACTGTGATGTCTTGGTAAGTCCTTCTTCATCAATATAGTGGACTGACAGTGACAAAGTGAGAAACTTGCTAGCCTTCTCTTGGCAGAAGAATTTTGGGAAGGGTCAGAAAGCACAGAGCGAGGAATAAAAGGAGATTTAGCCTAGAGGACAAACTAAATTTTTGTCTCAAATGTCTAGATGGTCTCTGTTGAAAAGAAAGTTGTGCATAGCTCAGTAAAATAATCAATAAAAATCAGTTGAAACAATCAGGGTAAATTTGCAGGCATAATTGGTCAAACACTTGAATCATAAAAAATCATATCACTGATTTCCATCCGTGTGTAGAGACAATAGACAATAGCACTAGAAATCATGTGATTGCAAGTTCGTTGACAAATGGTAGTCAAAGCAAGGAATGTTCCTTAGGTGTACAACTTCGTCCTCTCTTGGATTCAATTTTCTAATCCAGAATAGAAAGGCTTTGTATTTCTTCTAATAGTTATTAATTAATTAATATTATAATTATTTATTAATTTGATAACATTAGTCCAGAAATCCTGGGTGTGGGTTAATAATATATATACATATATTTTAAGAATCATATTATTTGTAGTCATTTATTATAGGAAAGTAATTAATTGACTAGTGTTGAGGCTTACTAGAGGAAGAAGTAAAAAATAAAGTTTTTTACAAGATAAATAATCAAATAATATAATAGATAATAAATAGAATAACTTCAGTCCTTGTCTCTGGTGGACAAAGACGGATAAATGAAATTAATTTTATGTAATGTTCACTTGATGTGGATGTGACTATAGTATGAAAAATGAGCATTACCTTTCCCTCCACACTGAGTCATGAGAGGTACACATTTTTCAATCTCATATCACAGGGGAAGCAATTATTTCAAGTGAGCTTATCAAGTTTGTTGCCCTAGACAACAAACAGGAAAATGTACTTTTTATTAGCAATTGCACAACTTTTAAGTTATTGTTTTGCCTTGAAAAGTATATAATTTGCCAACAAAGAGGCAATAAAAGATATAAAAGGACTTTAGAATAAAACCTTGACTTTCATCAAACAATAAAAGTGAATACAATGTGTTGTGAAAGCAATGTGTTGGTTATATGTAGTATAGTAAGACCATATGAAGCAGGCCAAGATTTTTCTATTTTATTTTTTTCTCTATTGTGCAAATTTCAGTAGGACACCATCTATAAAAACCTTTGTATGTGACCTTCATTAATGCATTTGCCCTTCACAAAATGTTTCAAACTCTTAAGAGTTTTCTCATGGAGAAAGATTGTCTGAGATACATACTGACTTTCTACTATCATTAGGAATTTAGCTGACATTTTTTTTGTTTCAAAGAAGAAGCAAAAATTACTGGGCAAAATCTTTAATCTATGACAGTCTTTAGCTCCTCACAGATTGGTAGCTTATCTTATCAATATATAAATAATTTCCTATAAGGAATGATCCAGTGTTTTCCTATTTAGTGTTAGAGTTCTGGGAGACATTAAAACTAATTTCTATCTACAAGAAATGCCTACAAATTGTCTAGAGAAAAAAAAAAAAGTAATTCCATTTCTAGTTAAGGTTCAAGAAATGCAGCAGTTTTAGAGTAGCGATTAATTTCATTCTGTAAATAAGGAATTGATATTTCACTGATGTTTCTTTCTGCTATGTTAACCAAGAAAATAATTTTCTCACTTAATTTGTTGCAAAGACCACTATGAAATAACATTTGTAATTTTGTTCTACCATATGTAGAAGAAATATAATTAATGATTCTTTGGGGAGTTATTCTAAACATGCCAAAAAAAAAAATATATTGTAATACATCAAATGGCCTGGGTTTGACATACATAAATACAATTAAATGAATTCACAACTCTATTATTTCTTGAGGAAAACCATCATCAAAAACTACAAAAAATCGTTTTTATATAGCTATTCTGAATTATTATCCAAGGGCTTGGAGACAATAGAGCGCCTGGCTGTTCAAATTTTGTATGAAGCCATTTTTTTATCTCCTAAATTTGATGTTTTCACACATCCCATAAACCTAAGCCCTTTTTAAGTGCTATATAAGCCATAATATTCAGTCAATCAGCTTTATCAGTCCATCCTCACTTTCTTCTCCCCTGTGCAAGACAGTTTCACAGTCTCTGCCTTGAATAAAATCTGCTTCATATTCTATCAATTTCTGTCTCTTAGTTGACAGATTTTTTTTTATTAAATGATGCTTTATACTAAATGAACTACTTATGAAGTTATATTACTGTTCTATATCTATATTATCTTCTCATAATTGATTGCAGACCTAGCAAAAGACTTGAAATGTCAGGCAAAACAGTGAGTGATCTTTGTTCTCCATTTAGACAAAATCGTAGGTGAGTCATGACTATCTATGACGTCACTAACTTGTGGCATTTAATTTTGAATAGTTTTGAAGATATTTGTGATGTCTATATATGCATATATACAAGTTATACAAAAACATTGCATGAGGAAAAAAATAGAGAACTATAAAAACAAACACTAGGGCGTTTTTAAGAGACTTTTGCAATAATGGGATTTTCGAAGACGACTTCTATAGTCATCAAATCCAGTGACTTTGTTTCAGAAAGATTTATTCAAATGTAGTTGTACTTTTATTTATGCTAGTTAAAATGTCTTTTCAGCGCATGCAGGAGGAGGAACTGGAAATATCATAGTAGTCCAAAGATCCTACTGGTTTTCTGGTTTTATAAGTACATCCACTGCTACAAAGCACTGACCACTGGTGAAGTCCACTACTGTTTATGCAGTGATTACGTATTTTGGAAGTCCTCCTGAACTGAAGTTGGCTGTGAGGACAACATGAAAAGGATTTCTCTCAACAGTAAGAAGATTGGGAGCAGGTGGCTCTGGCAGATAGTCCAAATCTTTCAAGCACAAATAAGCTTCTTGAATTCATGGCCTGAGCAGCAACTACATCAACTGTGGCTTTACACTTGTGCAAATCTGCTTTCAGTCAGAGATGGATCAGTCTGCCCAGCTGTTTTTCCTTGAGTTTTCTTCATTGCAGCCGCATCCACAACCATGAAAGAAGATTCTTTAGCAAACTTTTCAATTGCTGGAAGTATAAAAATCCCAGAAGAATAGGGATTAGTCAGTTTATGATTTCTCAACTTTTTAGCTAATATTTTATTATAGTCAAATCATCTCTTTGAAAATTTGCATTAGATACATATTTACTGTTGGGAAGAATGGATGTAGAAATGCTCAGCTATGCAAATCTTAAAAACAAAAAGCAAATGAAAAATATGTTTTAAAAGCAAAACCAAATATAAACAATTTTATTCTAACCTATTTTAATATTTGTTTTGCATAATGGGAAGTGGAATCAGGTATTATGAATGGAATTAGTCTTGATTAATTGAAAAGTTTGGCATTTAATCTAAGCTTGTTATGCAGGCCTTCTTAATAGTCAGTGAAGTAAAACAGGCAATTCTAGGGAAGATTCATCCTAAATTGTAAAAGATATTGAAGAGAAATACAATGAATCATGCTGAAATACTTTCTCTTGACAGTAGACAGAACGTAAATGACTAGTGTAGATCAAATGCTTGAGAATCCTGATCTGAATGGTGAGTCCAAACCCACATAAGACAGTCAGAATGTGATTTAAATACTGGAATCTCCAGAGACTCTTTGATTGCATGCACTGTTTTATTGGAACCCTCTTTAACAGCCTCTTAATACTTTACATCTAAGCATTTGCCACTGTCTGCTCAAATAGTTTTCAATCTGCTTTTGCAAAAGTGGTGTGTTCTTTCTGGGACCCACTTATATCTAACAGTTGAACTGGCTTTCTGCTTACCATTTTAGTGACAGTGATTTTGACTTCCTGCCAAGAAAGTTTGATGAATGTTGCTGCAAAGAATGCTGTGAACTAGGATTGAATCAACTTTCACGTTGCCATGAAATAAGCCTGAAGGTATTATGAAGTGCATTCATATTATGAAAAATTTGTAACTTTGGTAGTTATGACAAGATAGGATTATAGTTAGAATTCATAGAATTATCAGTCTGCCTGCATACTGCTTTTGAAGGATAAGTTGAGGAAAAGGAATGTTGAAGTTTAGAACGTCACCAGAGTTTTACCAATGTAAATATAAATTATCCTAACTGATTAATAAGTAGTAATTAATTTTGCACATTAAGTCAAGTTTTTATTCAAAATCAGTACAAAAATTCAGAAGATATATTTATGGTTTAAGATTTAAATATCCCTTTAGTTTCACAATGTGGTACTGCAGTCATCTATAATAAGAACTGATAGTGGTTTTATGATAATCCATTTTAAAACTGAACAGTTCTATAAAGTAGTTTTTTTTTTTTTTTTTTTTTTCCTCTCAGGGAGTTGTACAGTAATCATCAGCATACCTTCAGGGCCATAATGATGGAAAGAAGTACTAGATTTCATTAGTATAAATGTCTGAGATCCAGGAGCTTGAACCTACAAAAAGATATGCTTGTACAATACTTATCAATATGTTTGCAAAACCAGACACTTCAGTTTGTGGTAAAATAATCACTGATAAGAACATCTATCTGTGTGGCGTTCCTAACATCAACATTAATCTTGCATGCTGAGTCTTGAAGTACTATTGAGTTACAAGTTCTGGGTAGTATTTATTCTACAAATATCTTCCTATAAAGTGTGTTGGAATGCTTTCTTCTGCATTTAATAATTGAAATTAAAATATATTTTGTTTACTGATATATAGCTTGTTATTTCTATGTCAGGCACAGAAAAGAACTCTTCTGTTATCTGGTACATTAGATAGGGTTCTTATACTTTTATGAAGTTATTGTCCTGTTTCTACTTGGCAGTGGGATGGGGGGAAAGACTGCTAAAAGCTTTTCTCCTCCATGTTGACAGTCTGTAGAATGAATGTTGATAGTTCATACAACTTATTATTTCTCTAAGTAGGCAGAACTGGATTATTCCTGAATTCATAGAATCACAGAATGCTTAAGGTTGGAAGGGGCCTCTACAGGTCATCTAGTGCAATCCCCCTGTACACACAGGGACACCTAGAGCATGTGGCACAGGACCGCGTCCAAGCGAGTTTTGAAGATCTTCAGAGAAGGAGGCTCCACAACCTCTCTGGGCAGCCTGTTCCAGTGCTTTGAAGTTAAGCAGTGCACAGTTGTGCATGGTTGAGTACACTGCACTTTCTGGGGGTTGGAAACAAGAGTTAGCAATGCATGACTCTAAATTCCATTTTAGATACCTCTCTGAGGAGAAATTCATTTGAGCAACAGCAGAACAAAATAAAAGGAATATTAGTGTTTATATTGCATATGCAAATATTTAATCAATAAATTTCTGACCAGTTTCTCAAGACAATGTCTCTGAATAACCCACTAGCATGAAAAAAAATCTAATTAGTATTCTATAGAACTTTAATTAAAAAGACACAATCTCAGATTAATTATGCATCCACAGTTCACTTACTTAAACTGTATTTACTGTCATTGCAAGTATAAAGAATGCAGCGTGAGTAACTTATGAATAGCTACAAGGATTAAATTATCATGATAACACCCAGTTAAAAACTCATATTGTTTCTTTCTTTAGATAAACAGAAATGTATATCCTACTAATCTTTAAAATTTCTCAGTTTTCCAGAGGAAAAAAAAAAAAAAAAAGGTGATGAAACATATTACATACTCCCTCCAGCAACATTAAAAACCATGTCAAAAGACTGAGAGTCTCAGATGCGCGGAAGGAGAGAACTTCAGTTCCATTCTCATAAATATTCAGAAAACTAGGCACAGATGCCGGGCTGTGGTTCTTTCTTTCTGATCCACTTAATCTCTATTTTTTTTTCCCTTCTCCATTGCCAAGAAAAGTGTTAATCAGAGCAAGAAGATGGGTATGAACCTACTGTAGCAGATTGAACAGCTCCATTCTCTTGCCTCTACAAACTGTCCAAATGTGGTAAAGAGAAAGAAAATACAGCTATTCCTAAACAATGTTTACAGTACTAAAGAAAAATTATTTGTACGAATAACATTTTATCCATTTTAAACCTCACTCTTGAAATAAGGAGCTCAGTCTGTAGTGTATGATATCCACTACTACTGATAATCTGAATTGCATTTTTTTTTAGCAAAATAGGCATAGAATCCAACAATGACTGCAACTTCTCTATAGAGATTAGCTGATTGGCAACTAGTGAATATTCTTGTGCTGCTCATACTCTTTGTACCTTATTAGTCTTTGAATATGCCCTTGAATATACTATTGTGTACTGAAAAATACAACCTTCCATATATATTGACTGCCCAAAAGAATGCTATTTCTGCAGGACAGAGTTCTGGTCACAGTTTTTCATAAAGTAATGGTTTCTGCCAGCAGAAGAGAAATGTTTATACCTCTGATGGAGTCCATAATACCTGCAGAACTGACTGTTAGGAGATAAAAACTGCAACTGGTGGTCTGCCCACCACATCGATCAGCATTGGAGACCTTGATCTGCCATCTGGTTTTCTGCCATCAAAATCTGGTGCTTTGGAATCTAAATATCTGTAATTCCTTACCAACAACTATGACTCTTCTTTACAGTAGGTTGAATGCCTTTCACAGGGGGTATTTTTTGTTTTCACTGATTTTACTTATGGGGCAGAATGATGTGCCACTTCTATCAAATTATTTAGTTGCATCTCCAAAGATAAAAATCAAATGGAACTCTATCATCAGAAACATATGGAAAAGAGTATTAAAAAATAAAAATGTGGATGCAGAGGTTAAAATATATGAGCTATTAAAGGATTGACTATGTATTTTACTTCTTTAAATCTTTATTGCAGTAGACTTTTAAGTCTCTGCCTGATAAATTCTAATACTGCTTGCTCCAAAAACGTGAAATGCATTTTACATTGATTCGAAAACTTTTTAATGATGTTGAACTTTCAAGATTATTTTTATACATTATTCTGTTCTATTGGCAATATTTAAGCAACTGTTCTCAAAGTGATTTGGAATCTTCCCTAAAATATTTCTAGCACCTAAATATAAAATACAAGTGTGATAATATTATCTTTGTTAACATTTAACACTTTTATCACATTATAAAAATACTTTCATAAAAACGCATTATAAAATTACTTTCAGCTTCAAAAAGGGGAGAGCCCTGAACCACGGTGTGGTGAAACCTGATGAAATAATTTTTCCATCATCTTCCCTGGACTTTCAGAAGTACATATGGATGTGAGAGCTTTTCATTACTACCATTATTTTTTGTTATTCTGAGGACATCGTATGCCTACTTAAGGTACTTCAGGTCTCTAGACTACTGAATGGCAGTCCAGTATATCTGCTGAATGTGAGAGGTACATTTTCTGCCATTGGTAGCTGGAATTAATTTCAATATTGATTCTCTAAATTATGTAGAATGATTTAAATAAATAAATAAATAACAATCTGAGAAGTCATCAGGGAAATAAGGATTAATGCACTGTGAATGTTTTTTGTGTACAGCTTAAAGTTTATGATTTGTAACATGAGGAAGTGCATCCAATAGCCATAAAATGTAAAAGTCTAAATTTATGTAAAACAGAATATGAACTATTAGGGAGAGAATTATAAATGGTATCTATTTGTACCTAAAATACTGCACAGATTGTGATACTACTGATGCTACTGATATTACTAGTGAAGTCTGTTCAGTTTTTCACAGAAGAAATTTTGATGCTTACTATGTTTGTTTACAAAATGCACTTCATCATTAATTTCCTCAAATACTAGTCAAAGGTGATTTATTCCCTGAAATAAACAATTTTGTAATGTCAAATGTGATAAACAAACCAAAGGCTTATCAAAAAAGCCAGAATCAGAAATTAGACATAAAATTATAAGTATGCAACATAAGTAGATCATAGAATCATAGAATGCTTAAGATTGGAAGGAACCACTAGAAGCCATCTAGTCCAACCCTCCTGCACACGCAATGTCACCTAGAGCACGTGGCACAGGACTGCGTCCAAGCGGCTTTTGAAGATCTCCAGAGAAGGAGACTCCACAACCTCTCTGGGCAGCCTGTTCCAGTGCTCTGTCACCCTCACTGTTAAGAAATTTTTCCTTAAGTTCCTGTGTAACTTTTGGTGCTTCCGTTTGTGGCCATTACCTCTAGTTCTGTCGGTGGCCACCAGTGAAAAGAGGCCAGCACCATCCTCCTCACTGCCTCCCTTGAGGTTCTTATAGATAAAGAAGCTGTTTCACTACTACAGTTATAACTGTTTGAATTTATAATTCTCTTCTCACCATTAAATATTTAAATGACTTTTCAGACTTGCCTAGTGCTGAGACCACAGAAACTACTGATTTCTTTTGTGGTGTAATTTACTGAGATTTCCATAATTTCAGTGTTTCAACTAAGGCATATAAAATGTAGGTAATTATATACCTCTATTTCTTTCCCAGTTCTAAGTACATAGATACATAATAATACATTACATTATGTGCATTAGAGCAGAATATATACATAAAACACATGAGCACATTAATATCTTGGAATTTTGCCAAAATTACTGTGAGTTTTAGATATTAAATTTCATCAAACTATCATCAGATTGAAAGTTCTTGAGAAGATGATTATCTCTATTATTGATTCAGTGAAAAGAGATACTCTTCTTTTTCCAAATATTTCAGAGCATAGGATTTAGCAACAACAGAATTGCTCTTGAAGTTATTGTATTTTTGTTGCTTTTCTAGCTAGGGAAAAAAAAAAAAAAAAAAAAAAAGTCTTTTAATTGGATTCTTTTCTCTGTCCACTTTGTAGATTATCAATCTATTCACAGAGGACTTCATTTTTTGAAGGTCAAGTGGGGTAAATGAAAAAAAAAGCCCTAAGCCCAACAGCAAACAGATTTGGGATTGTTAGTGACAATTAGTAACTTAAGTGGCACTCCCCACTCTGGTTGGTTTGGAAAGCCATTCTAGTAACTTAAAATTTTATTGTCCATTTATTCATTATTCTTTCCACTGGAAATAGAAACAAAGGTCCTAGGTGAACAAATATGTCATCATAAATAGTAATGGTATTTAAGAAATAATATGTAAAAGAAAAACATAATTGAATGACAGTTTACTGCACGTCATGTGACTGATGCATAAAAATAGCTGTTAGCCTGCAATTAATAAAAAGAATAAAGTGATTATAATAAACATATTCATTAGATTTATCAACATTCAAAAATATCAAAGGTAGCATCAGCCTTCTTCTGTCATACGGTACACCTCTCAGTGCTTCTCCCAGATTGTTGAATTGTTGATAGCTAGTCCCTTGAGTTTATCCAGGAAACATAAAGAAACTTTATTATTATCAACTAAAAACAAGACTTCAGTGTGCTAATTCAGAAAGAAAAGAAAAAGAAAAAAAAGAAAAGAAAAAAAAAAAAGTATTTGATTAATATCAGTCCTCAGTGATCTTTTTCATAAGCCAGGCTTCTTACAAATTCCTCAAAGAGCTATTCCTTTTCTGTTTCTCTGATTCTTGTCCTTATAAGCTTTTCTTTTACACAACCTCTTCTCTTTTCTGATAACAATCTTTTCCTTGCTCAACTTGAGAGAGATAAACCCCAGCAATGTTAAAAGACATCACCTCTGATCTTTCCATATTTCATTTTGAAAGCAGCAAGGAAACTTCATGCCATCAAGTCAATAATAAATCCTTAGCACTGGATATATAAGTATCTTACTCCATCAGGAAAGGTTTAAGTCTTACAGAAGGCTAAGAGGCTGTCAAAAAACAAATATATACATATATTAGGCTAAATTCTTTTATTATTTGTTAACATAGGCTGTGATCCTGCAAACACTCACCCTGGGGTTCAACATGTAGAACTCTATATGTAGATAGATAATTATAGGTAAAAGATGCACTTGCCTATGAAAAGAGCTGACTAACTGAACAAAACCTCACAGATACAGTCTCTTTTGCTCATGCTCCAGTTTGAGAAAATCACTTTTTCCCAAGTACTTCTACTGTTGCCACCACTAAAAGAAGAGTTTGGGTATATGAAGAAATCCAAAATAGACTCCTGGTAGCAAAAGGAGAGTACAGCCAGTACAGCCATACAGCCAGTAACAACCCCTCTCGTCTTGGCCAGTCAGCCATTGATCAAGTGGAAGAAGTTTAGTGTATGTCATTTCTTGAAATGGGAATGATCCCTTTACATAGGGATAACCTTGGTAAGCAGGGATGATCTGCGTGTTTATTGCTTCATCAGTTACTTATGTTTTGTTTATAAGGACTCTTTTGAGTGTGTAAAATTTAGACCTACCATTTTTCCTTTAAGAGAGATTTATTTAGGAGAATTACAAAGTAATAAAATCTGATGAACTGTTGGGAGATGAGAAGAAAACATTTGACACATTGAAAGCAAATTAATTTTTTCTCTTGGGCTTGTTTTCTCCCTGTGATGTATAACTGCAGGAGTTTTGTGAATATTTTAATTCAGGAGCTAAAGAGAAGTATTTCATCAGGGTTTGTGCTGTTCATACATTCACATTCTACATTCATGCTAGGGTTCTTAATGGGTGAGTATCTGTCAGAAAATTTAAAGTGATATTTCTAAAAAGAAATAAATAACCTCTGAAGTTTCACACAAGTTCTGAGAGAAGTCAGGACTCACTCCACTGTAAGAGAGCAAGTTCCACTGACTTCAGTAAGCATTAGGTAGGTGCCCAGATTTTAGGACATTCCAATTTTCAACTAAGAGCAAAAAAAAAAATTATGAACTAGCCTTGGAACTAAAGCAACTCACCTCAAAACAGGAATATCCACAGCACACTGTTACACAGTGGTGCCTGAGGAGCAAGTAAAATGTATATTTTCACTTAATGATGATATAATTTATATGTTGTTATAGACAACTTGCTTACTAAAATAAATAGGTATATATCACACATAACTAATCATCCCAGTTTTTATTTGGCACTTAACTGTGTTTTTTGATCCTATCTGTGTGTTGAAGGCAACAAAAAGCTACCTCATCCATCTAAGGTTTAGATCCCAAACCAGCAATTTTAATATTATATTTTCTTTATCATCATTTTAGGTGGTTTGAATAGGAAAGAAAGGAAGGAAGAAAGAAAGGAAGGAAGAAGGAAGAAAGAAAGAAGGAAAGAAAAGAAGAAAGAAGGAAGGAAGGAAAGGAAGGAAAGGAAGGAAAGGAAAGAAAGGAAGGAAAGGGAAGGAAGGAAGGAAAGGAAGGAAAGGAAGGAAGGAAGGAAGGAAGGAAGGAAGGAAGGAAGGAAGGAAGGAAGGAAGGAAGGAAGGAAGGAAGGAAGGAAGGAAGGAAGGAAGGAAGGAAGGAAGGAAGGAAGGAAGGAAGGAAGGAAGGAAGGAAGGAAGGAAGGAAGGAAGGAAGGGAGGGAGGGAAGAGAAAGAGAAAGAAGGAAAGAAAAAAAGAAACAGAAAGAAGGAAAGAAAGAAAGAAAGAAAGAGAAAGGAAGAAAGGAAGAAGGAAAGGAAGAAAGGAAGAATGAAAGAAAGAAAGAAAAAAAAAGAAAATGAATCATGCACCTGGCTGCCACAAAGGAATTCATTTTATCGCATATCCCTGTTTGCTAGTGCTAGCAGTACTTTTGTTGATTTTATTGGTTCTTGGTTCATGACCTATAGAAATGAAGATTAACTAGTCTTCCAAATACAGTACTGCTGATGGAAAATCACCCGGCCTTATCCTTTTGTAGTTTAGTTTTTGGTACATTTCACTCATTTTAAAGAGACACCAGAGAGCAATTTTGTTATTTTAATACAGCACAGCTTTGCAAAGTTGATAAAATACAAGAAGTTATTATATTGCTGATACTGATTTTTTTTTCCAATACCATTTTCAGCTGCATTTCCTTCAGTAATTTTACTAAGCAATTTTTAAAATGCAGTCCCAGCAAGCATGTCATTCTCAGCTTGCTAAAAGAGGAATGTAAGTATAGTGAACATATTCCAGCTATATTGAAAAGGTACAGCTTTATCATTATTTGTTACAAGAAGAGAAAAGGAAAGAAGGAAAGAAATCATACTGCTCTGATTTACTGCTTTGCTGTACTACTGATTTTACTGGAAAGAAATCATAGGAGCAAAGTAGTTCTTTGGCCCAGAAATCTATAATTGTAAGAAATACACATGAGCACTGTTATTTTAGGCCCCTGAAACTTTGGGAGAATATTGATAAATTCTAAGAAAAAAAATACACCACCCAATAATAAAATAAATGAATGAATAAATAAATACATATTCTTGTAGAGGTAGGATTGTTGAAGTGAAGACTCAAGGACTCAAGATGGAAAACACTGGAATGAAAACATAAAATGCTAAATCAAAAAAAAATCAGTGCAAAAATTCAACAGTATCAAAGATCAAGGGTTAAACAAAAAGCTAGGTTTTGTGCTTAAAAATCTGTTCTTTTTTAGTCAGTAAATGAGAGATTATCTTCTTTTAAAATATTATTTTTTTAAAAAAGAAGAGAACAAAGACTATGACTTAACAAAGATTACCCATACCGTATATACTATTAAGGAATCATGAAGTCCTGCTGAGAACAAAAAGATTTTCAGATTGGTTACAAAGCTTACTTAAGTAAAAACAGCCATTTTAATGATTGCACTAAAGGGAATAAGAGTGATCAAAAATACCTTTTTATTCCTTTCATGGATATATTCAATTACTGATAAGAATGTCTGCTTTTCTTCTGAGAGTTTTAGTTTAGTCTAATAATAATGAAGGTTGCCAGCTTCCAGATTTACCTGAGTTCTATGTTTATTTTGTATTCCTCATTAATCCAATTTATTAATTCATTAAAATTGAATTATAAGAAAAACAAAGAAACATAAATAGGAAATAAGAAACAAAAGATAAGTGAAAATAGTTCTGTCATTTCCTGAATTTTGAGAAAAAAAAGCTCTTTCTTGTAGGTAGGTAAACTAAACTGCTATGTATTTCAGCAGATAAGAGTGTTCTCCTTGAAGAAGAGGATTAAATAATGGGATGATGCCAGCCTGCCATAGAAAATAGATAAAGATTAATAGAAATCAATTTTTACACCATACTTCTTGTAAGCCATGTTGCTTGAACTACCACAAATAATGTTGAAAGAAAATGTCAGAAACTTCTTATTATTTTTGTCTATATAAATATGTCTGGATTCTGTCTAGGGTTTAAAATAAATACCAAGAGACTACACATGCTGTAAGCTAACTAATGATATGAGTATCACAGAAGAAATATGTGTAAAATTTCCCTACCTTGAATTACAAGTATATATACATACTCACATTAACACATACACACACACACACGCACACACACACACACACACACATATATATGTATAATATTCATCTACCTTAAATGTGTATTTCCTAAGACATGACTAGATACTATTTAGGAAAACTATTTCACTTCCTTCTTTTATCTTATTCTAAAAACTAGCCTCCATGTAGGCAATTACATACTTGAATACAGGAAGAACACCACAATACTTGCCTAGAAAAAAAAAATCCTCCATTAAACACTTACTTAAGTAAATTTCTCAGATACTTAACTATAATGCTATCACTCAAGTCTGAGCAAGCAGAAAAAAAAGAATGATAAAAGCCTTAAAGCACAGTTAAGTAGGCTTCAGCCACTTTAATCTCAAATTGCTTTAACTAAAAGCAGAAATCAGCATCAGTTGTCCTGAGACACTCTAAGCTATGGTAAGCTTATGCAATTTATGCCCTGCTGAAATGAATTAAGTGTCTGGTGGTTTAGTCTAAACAAGCTAGAGATTCGAACTTGTGCTATGTCTCAATGGCTTGGCACGGAACTCTGGTCTGCCTTTTCCATGGGTTCAGCAAGACCACATTTTTGAAGGATTGCAGGATGCAGGATGGAATTGCATAATGTATGAAAGAACACACACACAGACTGCATATGAGCAATCACTATTCTTACAGTTACTTGTGTTCTTTGATAGAATTGTGGTTTTTGGAACAGTTTTAGGAAAACCAAAATGTAAGACTCTTCCATCTCTGTGCATACCCTAAACAATAAACTTTGGTCATACTCTTGTCATACCTTCCCTCTAGTAATACAGATGATCAGGAAAATTGAATAGTTTGGAAAGCTTCATTTACATAATGTTACTGGACTGCCTAGTCTCTGGGCAGAAACTGAAGTTTCAGGTATGGTTCTCTACGGTTTGCTCTTTCCTTTTTGGACAATTTCTGGTAAGAATGGAAGCTTTTCTGCTTTTGCTTTCTGAAGAACCTACCCTTCTAAGCACACAGAATAGAGATTCTGTATATGCATCGCTGGAATTGGAAAAGAGGTTTAGATTGGTAGTTGTGGAAAACATCTAAGTTCATTCTTAGAAATATTGTGCTGACATGGAAATGCTTAAATTTCTGTTTGCTTATTTTTCATTCTGGCTCAAATGGGAGAAACATAAAACTTTTGCATGCTTGAATAGTTAGATCTTGGGCTCTTGAAGCATCTTATTTTGTTAGATTATGTTGCTCGTTTATATGTCTTGTGTTGTGTGATCTTTACATAACATTGCTATAGCTAAGGCTTTACCTTTCAAATATGTGAAAATGTTGTTGTTTGCTTCCTATTGTAGTCCAAAAAAGGAGAACAAATTAGAGTTTTTTGCTGGCTTTGATACAGTATACATTTTCTTGTACAGCAAATATTCCTTGAGTAGATTGAACAGTTTAATCTCTAATGCTAGAGATATGTTGCATAAATAGCACAGTAGACCTTTAAATAAATAATTTTAAATTATTGTAAGTGATATATTCTTAAATATTCAATTAAATTGCATTCACTAAGATTAATATCTCTGAGCTTACCTTGTTTTAAATAGAAAACAAATAAATCATTTTGGAGACAACTTATGGTCATATGAATTTGAGAAACACTCCGATGTCAAATACAGTGTGTTGCAGAAAAACTTACTAGTAATAGAAGAGTGAAATCAAAGAAATCACAAACTGTAGACAATTCATGACCTCAAAGCTTGGCCTAGATTTTGGAAAGCTAAGCATACCTTTAGAAAGACTCCATTAAGGAGTGTTCGTTGCTGAAAAAAGCCTGTCATAGACTTGGTATTGGGACAGCATCATTAACAAAACAAGACAGCAGAAGGCATAACTTCAAGACAGTAAGACAAATGAATAGCTATAGGCAAACCTGTTAGCTGAAAGCAGAGCCTAATTTATTGTGAACATTGCGAGTAGATAGCAAAAGGTATTATATAACCTGTCCTTTGCAGATTAGATGAAATTCTGGAATGGACCTTTTTACCTGGTCTGATTGATAAAACAAATACTCGTGACTATCATTAGAATCTTATGCCAATAAAAAGACCTAGTGATAAAATTTTGTGTCTGTCTGCTTCTCTTTCAAAATATCTCTCTGATCATATTTCTGTTGACACTACTACGGTAGGTTGCAGCACGTGTTCCTCACTCCTGACTTTCGTATTGTCTGTTTTTCTCTGCTTTTACTATTGAGTCCTGTTTAGTAGGTAATACTACAAAGTGCTACAAAGACAGAGAAAGTATTGACACCTGAGGTTCCAGCAAATTAAACTTTGTAAAAAGGAAGCTTCAGCTTCCCTTTGTCCTTTACTTATGGTCAGCATGTACAGTTAAAAAAAAAAAGAAAAAAAAAAGAAAAAAAAGCGCACTGCAGTCTCATTAAGCAGCAAACCAGAGCAAAGAATCACAATTGTTCTTCGCATTTTTTTCTGCATGAAAAAAATCTATATTGCAGGATAATGTTTGGTATTTTAGAACTCAAAAAAATCAAATTTCACTCTGCATACCCAGGAGTTTTATATTTTTAGAGGAAAAGAGACCATTTTATCATTTACTCTCATCAGCATGACAGAAAAGGGCAATTCCTTCAACCAATCTATAAAATCCCACCCAAGCTGATACAGTATAGACACACTGGGGCTTTGCGGGATTTCTGAAGGCCAGTGGTCATGTTGTGAGCAGACCAGATCTAGATGAAAGGGCAGAAGGGCACCAGATCTAGCTGAAAGGAAGAAGGACTGCTGACTAAGGAAGAGAGTCAGATAAGGAGTCAAAGAGTTGAGACAAACAGGAAGAGGGGGATGTTCGTTAAATGTAAGGATGCGTGGACACTGCAAGTTAGCCTATCACACTGTATAGTTAGACGCGTGGACGCGGGGTTTTAACCAATCATTGTAAAGAAGCGCTAGCGTGTACGGGGAAGTCTTGCATATAAGCACGATTGGAACCCTGAATAAACTGGCACTGCTTGATCACATTGATTGTGTCCGTGGTGTCTGAGACCCCCGCGTCAACAGGGCTTACTCCATCCAGGTCAAAAGCTTCCTTTAATTGCTGGAAGATACAGCAGAAAGCTGTTATATTAAATTTAAAAAGATGTAATAGGAGTTCCCAAAGCTTACAACTCCCAGTAAGTGCTAAATTACTGGCGTTACATAAATGTGTCATGCTGAAGACAGATTGGTGAACTAGGATCTTACATGCTTTTTCCTCTGCACAGAATTTACAGCCCTCAGAATACAATAGTAACAAATTGGATATAGTAAACCTGCGCTGCGTATTTTGCCACAATTCAACATGTTTAAGTAACCGTGATTATTGTAAAAGTTTCCACATTTAATATAAATAAGAAGAGTATTAATGAAGCAATAGCAATGTGATTAACATAAAATTGGCTCTGCCTTCTTCAGCTTATTATGAGCTATGGGCAACAATGTAAATTCAGCCAAATCCGTTAATTATCATTTCAGCTTTCTTAACAAATCCTCAAGGTTTAACAGTAAGATAAACTCAAACATGAAAATAATTCTGCTTACACAGATTTTGCTTACAGATTAAGTAAGCGAGTTGAAAACTAGAGAATTGAATCCAAACCAAAAGTATAATATGTCTTACTCCGTGCTACCAATACTACTATAAACAATTTCTAGCACCCATGGAAATTATGTGTTTCTCCCCAGATGATAAAGCAGAAAGAGCAAACACAATTATTAACTCCTTTTCTACAAAGGAATTGGTCACAGTGAATAAAGGAGTTGATCACAAACACTGAGTATCTAAATGTAATTATTTTTTTCCAGGTATAGAGTATATTGTTTACTGATTTTAATTTAATTCTCCAAAGCTACACAGAAAAAATAATGGATAGTTCCTCCAAAAACCTAATTGTGAAATTCCCTTCAGATACTAGTTAAATTCCCAAAAGCCAAAAAAAAATTGTCAGGAGGAAATCTGTGCTTTTCTTTGTTGGATTGGATGACAGGTTATTAAGGTCTTTTTTTAAAGAGAGTGGGCTGAAAGATGATACAGATTCCGTAGGGTCCTATACAGAAAGGTTGAGCTTTGATAATATGCCACTTTTCCACAGGTATATATTTTCATTAAGTAAATGCACTAATATGGTGCAGTTCTAGCATAAAATGGGTCTGTGCAGTAATCACTATCTGAAAACATTAAATCGGTGTGGAGTTGCATAGGGCATGATGCATACAACTGTTGCAACATTTACCTGCTAAGCTCCTGTGGATAATTGTTTACAGGACAAAATCTGAAATAGAGATATGGAAGTATCTGTTTCTCCATCTCTTTAGACTGCTTCAAAGCTCTTGAAATGTCTATACCATGTGCAAAATACTGAATATGCAGGCAAACCAATATCAGTATTTAATATTGAGGTACTACTAAAAGAAAGAAAACTGCAAGTGATGAAAAAATCTCATATGATTTTGACAAGATTTTTAAAAGTGTTGTTACATGTTCTTCCTTTACATGTTCCTTTTCTGTTTCCTCCCTCTCCACACCAAAAAACAAAACAAAACAAAACAGAACAAAAAAACCTTTATAGCCTTTTGGAAACTCTACATTGACTGCAGACCAATCATCATTAACACCTGCTGCCCTTTGTAAAATGCATCTTGAACCTGGTCCTTTCTAAAGTGAATGTAATAATTCCACTGTGGCAGTCTCAGGAAGGATGATGCAAGTACATGACTGTAGATTTCTCAACAGCGTAGATTAATAGATCTGGAATTCTTTGCACTATTACAACATAATATTTTAATAATAAAACAAGTAGAACTGTTTTGTGATTGGTCTGCTTCCAACACTTTTTTATTAGCCCTGCTCAGAACACAGCTTTTGGACAGGATTTAGCTGATGAGCTAGGTTATATCCAAACGAAGGAGTTCCAGAGAATTAAGTCATCCTCTGCTGACGATGAGAGTCTAAGCCTCATACTCGCTTCACAGGAAGTAGAAAATATTCTTATCCACCTTTATCCTTTTTTTTTTCTTTGAGGAAAAATAACTTGGATTTATATGTCCTAGCAGAGCAGAATCTATTCCTCTTACTTGAGTAGTTTGAGAAAAAAATATATCAGGTGTTTTTATTCATACATGCATATATTTGTATATATTTAAATTCCATTTAAAAATACTAAGAACTAAGTACTATACTTTTTGTTGTTGTTTGGTTTTTTTGGGGTTTTTTTGTTTTGTTTTGTTTGGCTGGGCTTTTTGAAAGTGCCTCTGCTCAGTAAAATCAGAAGTTTTTTTTTTGTTTTTGTTTTTTTTCTTCTTTTTTTTTCTTATGCCTCAGGTTGCATATAAACTCTCCTTGTAACCATAAAAGGAATCAAACTTAAAAGACATGCCACTAACAATTCCATGATTAGTCTGTTGTTAATAACAAGTGGTCAGGGAGATATAATGCATGCAAACCTGCACACACACATTCACACACACATATATGAAATGCTATGTCTTGAGTTTCAAAGGGTATAGGGAAATCTAGGAAGCCTAAAATAAGAACAAGCATGACAAAGAAGGTATTGAGGTTATCTTGAAATGCAAATGGAAAAACAGCCCCCAGATATTGTGTCTTAATGGTGCTTTAAAGCAAAATGGCTACATGAAAGAAAATTAGCTGTGTTACCATTGAAGAGCAGGTTGACTGAGGAAATATACTTTGATGAACGGTCCACAGAGTGGATGCATAAGCCAATTAAAGAAAAGGAACGTTTTGTGGGAAAACCAATTAATCATTACATAAGGGTCACATCATTTAAGCATAGGAAGAATACATCAAAGTATTCCTAATAACTAATTCCATAAGTGGAGCTATCTGTAAATTACATATACAAAGGTGCAATTCACACAGGCATATTTCTGAGGCATTTTGCTTCAGAATCAGTTATGCAAAATTAATCACTCTGTTATCTGGTATTGATATTAATAGTATTACCCTATTATCATCAAAGAAAGCACATATTCTACACTCTCTGTTTGATCTGGCAGTTTGCCCCCAAGGCTCGGTTGCAATTCAGATGCAATGCTTTAGTGTGTGCTGTGGCATTCTCCAAGGCTGTAGGAATTCCCTGTGACCTGAGTTGTGTCCTAGGCACTGAGCGTTCCCATCTGACCAGCGTCTCCAGGCTTACTGTGTGCTGGGAGGAGACAGCTACCAAGGAAATGTCCTCATGCCCCAAAATGAGTCATGGTGCAGTCAGACTGTGCACCCAACTCCAGGAGCTGGGAGGACTGGAAAGGAATTTACTTGGAGCCAAACACTTCTATAGTTTAAATCTGTCTCTCCTGTTCATGTCTCTTCCTTACCCAAGGATTTGTTGGGAGCTCAGGGATGAGGCACCGCCAGTGCAGCAGAAGACCCTGCAGTCCAGTGGACCTCAGGAAGAAGCAGCTCAAACTGCTGCAAGGTGGACGTGACCAGGGGCCACCCGGATCTCTCAAGCCTCTTTCCTCTCTTACTCCCAACCTGAGCCCTGGCTGAGCTACCTCAGGTTACCCTCACTGACCCAGAACCCAACCCGAGGGCAGGAGAAAAAATAAGACAAAAAAAAAGTGAAAAATAGGAATTAGAACAAAATTGTGACTTGAGACTGATGATAAATGAGCAACATCATCATGCATAAAGGCATGAAGGGAAATAATTTATCAATCAGTAATAATGGGAACTCAAAAATGATCAATATTCAATAAAATACATAAGTAGTTTTCAATATTTGATAAACTCTACTCTTTAGTTGTAAATCAAAAATTTTAACATGTACTACTAATAAATCAATATTTAATAATAAAATCATAATCATTATTTTAGAAGGAAACTGGTACAAGTGTTTTATGTATGGCACCAGCCTTTCCCAGATGTCACATCTTGTTTTTTTTTTCATTCAGAATGACTTAAAAAATGCCATCTTCAATTTAAAAAAAGTGCTTTAGTTCCCTTCTTTTCTAAGATTTTTATTTTATATTTGTGATGAAATCAAATATGATGTAGTTGCAACACTGGTAGCTTCTCTATAAGAAAATACAATTGTAATTCCCTAAGCAGTAGGTTCAAAAAAATAAGATATTTTCATTCATAGTTCCCAGTGGTCTGTTTTGTTTTTTAGACTAAAAATGTTCTTTTTTTTTTTTTTTTTTTTTTTTTTTTCTCCTTCATAATCATGATGCAATGCCTTTTTCATTCTCTGTTCATTTTCTAAATTTTTCACTGGTCTTCCTACAAACTCTCCTCCCCCAAATTCCTATATCCTTTGGCACCCATTTGTGCCTTTTATTTTATTTTATTTTAGATATATTAATACTTGTATTGTCTACTTTAACATTTTCTCTCATAATTTTGCTTCAAGTGCTTCTGAAGGAAACATCTAGTTTCATGTAGGAATCTCATATGTTTACCCTAAATGAGGTTTGTACTTTTGACCATTAGCTTCAAAAATTTTAAGCCATCCTCATCCATTTTTTTTAGCATGGCAATATTTATTTTTAGAGATATGCAATTGTGTTGCATTTTGAAAGCATAGTAAATTATGTGCAATCAACAACACTATTATGTGACATTGCAGAATGTACAACTAATGAAACTGTAATCATCAGACCTTATCATTTTAGCTGAAGTTCTAATTTAATGAAACAGTTTCATATCCTCAAAAGTCTTCCAACATTTATTTATCATGCCAATTTCCATTACCTAATCCAAAATAATTTGTTGATTTTCCTAAATTATACTAATAGTACCCTGAAAAGGTCTACAGTTTCAAAAGGTTTATGACAACATACACATATACATTACATTAATATGTACGTGCTGTTGAATTCTTCATTAAGAAAGCTTTTTAGAAATTATAGTTTAATCTTGCAGATGTACCTTCTGTGACCAGGCCAGATTAGTTTTTTAACTCCTGAAGGCAAAGAATACATCAAGGACACTGGAATTTCACCCAGTCACAGAGTCTAGAATCACAGCCCAGTTGAGGCTAGAAGGGACCTTTGGAGGTGATTTGGTCCAAACCTTGCTCAGGCAGGGTCTCCCAGAGCACGTTGTGCAGGATCCTGTCCACATGGCTTCTGAACATCCCCAAGGGTGGAGACTCCACAGCCTCTTCGGACAACCCAACCTGCTCCAGTGGTCAGCCACCATCGCAGTGAAAATATAGGTTTTTTGCATCTTTTCCTGATGGCTGTCCCTTCACTTCAGACAACTGCTTATGTATTACATGCTTGTCACTCGGTGTTAGCCTTCTGAAGCTCAGTTAAGTTTGACATTTAAGATTTAGTTTGTACCCAAAAAATTAGTGGCAAGGATCCATAACTATTATGAAAATGGTTTATAATATCTCATAAGTGTTCCATAAGCATCATAGTCCTTGGTCTTAGCCGCAGAAATGATTTGCTGATAAGTCTCCTTTTCTGGTGTATGTGGGAAAATAGTAGAGAGTTGCTAACGAGAAGGGTTGAATTCAAATATCTTTTTTTTTTTTTCTGAAACACAAAATTCTGCATAAGCACCTTCCCATTCCCTATATATCTTGAGAACTAGAAAACTAAATACTGCTAAGCACTGTTGATACTACGTTCCCTTTAAACTTCAAAAGAATAAACATTTTGCTAAAGGAATTGGTGTAGAGGAAAAATCATTAAAAATAAGTCCACTGTATTTACTAAAAAACTTTCTCATATTTCCACTCTCGTTCTAAGCAGTGACTTTAATTCTATGACATTGTAGCCTAATGCATGGTTTCATTGCTATTCCCATCTCGCTTCCCCCTGCCACACAGATGCATCCTTGCTCTGTTACAACTTGCAAAATTCAAGGAAACTGTCAGATCTTCCTCTAATTTCTAAAAGATTTTCTCTCCCAGGTACTTGCGGCATGTTTGAGAGGCTCTTTTTCATGTTATCTAATAAGATTCTCATAACTGTTCTCTGTAGATTTAGAAGAGGACATCCAACTCCTTCCTCAAGCTGTACAATCCATGGAGACATCCATGAATTGTTCAGTGCCTCCAGGATATCTATGAAGGATACCAGAATGATGAGAGCTTTTATTAACCTAATATTTATATAGGTTTGTATTCTTAAAAGAAACCTAATATAAATCCATATAAACCCAATATAAACCAATAGAAATCAATCCTACATAAGACTGTGAAAAGCAAAAGGTTTTTCGTTTTTTTTTTTTTTTTTTTTCTAATGGAAATGAACTATCCATAAAACAATGTATCCAGCTGATTTTGCTCTTATTTCCCTTTAAATCTTTTCACAGGATTCTCTGTTCTGATTCACCTGGAGATACAGGTCCCTTTTTTGACTATAATATTGGAGCTACCCAAAAGCTCAAAACTTCAGTTAGTTTAGCTCAGAAGATATATCTCCTAGTTAAACCTAATAGCTGAAATCCAAATGAAGTCTTATTTAGTCATGTCCTTTACTTTCCAAAAGAAGCTTAAAGAAATATTCCTTGCTAGTGACACATCTTCCTGCTCACCAAACAGATAGACAGAGGTATTACAGAAAGTTTCTGTTTATATTTATAAAATAAGACCCTTTATAGTTTTGTGCAGACTCTACCTATGCACCTATGCACCAAAGTGCTTAAATTCAAAGGAAGCATGTACATGAAACTTAAGAACAGGTACAAATACTTTCCTGATGTGAGTCATAGCCCTAAAACTTTTCAGGAGCAGGATAATAAACAGATTTCAGTACCAATGTTTCTCCAAGAAAGGAGAGAAGAGGGGGGAAGAGGGGAGGAGAGGGGAGGAGAGGGTGGGGCGGTTTGTTTATTTGTTTGTTTTAGCAGAACATGAAGTTTATTTGTTGTATCATTAGTTGGACTAAACCTGTATGTTTTATAATAATTCTTCTTGCCTATGTTCATAAAATTCCACACAAAGATAGGGGGTAAACCCCCTCTTGAGAAAAAAAATAGATATATCTATATATAATTTTCTTCTGTTAACTGCAGTCAGGCACCTCAGCTTCTCCTTTATCTGCATTTCCAGCAATTCGACACTTTGTAAGAATAAAATACTAGAGCTCATAGAACAGAAAACAATTTGTTCTGTTCTATTTATATTGTTTGCCTCAGCTGGTATTGTTCTGTTTTCCTCCATAACTCAGCTTTTAGATATTACATATTCTTTGTAGCTCCAGCTGATTTCAAGTTCAAGGGAAAGAGGAGAAGAAAAACATATGATGTTTAGACATCAACTCACCTAAGATTTTTGCTTGTCAAGAAATGCCACATATTGATACAGATGAAATGCAACATATTTATGTATGTTAGAAAAGTTCATTAACTGTAATCTGAAGAGTATGATAGCAGATCTGTACTTTTTTTGCCTATCAGGGCAATATTCATCCCTCAACATAAAAAAGTGTAATTTAGCAGACACAGCAGGGGTGAATTTGGCCATTAGATTTCATAAAGTCTAATCAGTGGATTTTTTTTAGAAACAAGCCATCATGCCATAACTGAGTAATCAAATAAACTGTTTCTAAAAGAAACTGCTTATGCTTGTTTTTCTCAGCTTCTCTTTGCACAAGTGCTTTTAGTGCATCAAAGTCTGCCTGCACAGGCATTGGTATCGATCTGTATAAAATCTTTTTGCCAATAGCAGGTATAGAAATTACTATACGTAGGCATTATTTCTATTGACAAAAGCTCATGTAAAGCATAACACATAATTGTACATCCTCTCTTCCTGAAACCTGATAGAGATATACCTGCATTTTCTAAATTACAAAAACTGCAAGCATATATAGTTGTCAAGACATTTTTAATTGGGCAAAGAAAAGAAACAAAACCTAAGAGACACTTTTGATCATGGAGCATTAAGATTCCCAGAGCTAGACCTGACCTTATCAGATATGTCAACAGGACACAGCAGGTTGCAATGCAGACATAGTACATTTCAAGACCTTATGTCTTGAAAGAGCATTAAATAAAATATCTTTGCACTCACAATGAAGTGAATCTCCACCAGTGTTAACTGCCTGTGATACCCAAGAGCAGATTATTTTTCAGTAACATAAGTCTCCTTTGATCAAATATTCTATATAACATATCAAACATTCATTTGTGGTTTCAAAGATCTACCAATAACTGCGTATCTGTAGAACTCAAGTAATGAGCAATTTCAAAACTTTATTTATGTATTTGCTTTATGTTTAGTCTTGTATAATGACTTTCTTGTATACTAGACCCCTATTAATTCCCTGAGTCTAGATCTTTTGGTTTTGAAATCTTTCTTTAGATCTTTCTCTGTATAGAATAGCCCCTTCAATTTGATAACATTTTCAGACAAGATTGAATCAAGCCAAAGAAATACAATATAAAGGTAAGACATAAATGTAAAAGGATGTCTTATAAGTTAAAAGCAGATCACAGATCTAGCTATTATTTCATCCCCCTTCCTTGGGATATACCTTCTAGTTTGATATATGGTGAGTTGTCTTAAAGAAGCCAAATCTTCAGAAGAAATCTGTTAATAGAGAGACATCTGATGGAAGTTGTTCTAGTTAAGACCTACCACAGGAAAAAAAAAAAAAAAAAAAAAAAAAGAAGCCTCTCTAACAATGTACATTGAGACACAAGAAGGAAAGCAGTCTTTTTTGTAAGAAGAATATGAATACTGGCCTGCCTGAAATCAGTGAATCAGAAAATGTTTATGCTAATGTTTTCTGAGCAATGTAGACATTTTGGAACAGTAACTTTTTTGACAGATTGTAAGACAAAAACAACAACAACAAAAAGACCACAAAATTATCTAGTGGATAGGACCAACAGGCCACAGAGAGAGGTGCAAAGCATAACTGGCTAATGGAATTCACCTGACTGAAGAAGTGCCTCATCAGACCTGAGAAGATTCAAAATGCGTAAGAACTTTATATAAATAATGAAGATTTCTACAGCTAAACTGAGTGAAACAAAAACTGAAGGATAAGACTTTATAAGGCAACTTTCCTGTTTCAGCAGATTATTCCATATTTTCCCACTTCAGGAATGCTTGAACTTCTTATATGATTATTGATGAGGAATTAAAAAATAGTGATAGTGAACATATTAAAGTCTCAGTGTTATGCTAAAGACAGCTTTATTTAGACTTTAAAGTAAGATATCACACCTTAGAGGAAAAAGCTTGTGAAGCAGGAAAATGGATGTATGCGTACATCTGCAAAAATAAATTTTGAGTATGAAAAGGGTTTGCTCTTTATCTAAGGCCTTCTGACTCAGATTACATTGCCCATGTCTCTCTGGCTAAACTCTCCCACTACCCTTCAAAACTGACAGAGGTGAGCAGATCCATGTTGTCTACAGGGATAAATGACGTGCTAGGTCCTGAACAGTGTCTTGGGGTTGTTTGGGAGAGCACTAGTTGTTAAAGGAGGAAACCTTTAGGAAGGTCATGCCAATAATTGAACAGTACGACAGTTGCGAACCAGCACCCAAGCCTGCGTCTTGACCCAGTTTGCTTTACTGATGCAGATACAGGGTGTAACTTTCTCTGTAAAAACAGCTTGTTTCAAATAAGTAGATCAAACTGTACCTTTTTAAGAGAACCTTTTATACCATCCTCACATGGTTTTGACATTGGCTACTAGAATGCTGTACTAGAATGTTTTTAGATTTGCACTAACATGTCATTAATTCATAAGATCACAGGATGATATGGGTAGGGAGGAATTCAAGACAACCCTAGTCCAGCCTCCTGTTCAAAGAAGCGTTAGATTCGAGGTCGGACCAATTTACTCAGGGCTTTATTCAGATGGGTCATGAAAACCTCCAAGGACTTCTGACAACTGCACAAACTCTCTGGGCAATGTTCCCCCAGTGCACAACTATTGTCATTAAACAGAAACAACAACAACGACAAAAACAAGCAACAACAAAAACCCTATATTCTGTCTGATCCTAACTTGTTTCAGCTTCTATCTGTTGCCTCTTATCCTCCCACTACAGTCATCTCTGAAGGGCCTCACTTCAATGACTTTCCTGATGGCTTCTGTTTGGTATCCTGAAGACTTTTCTTCTCTAGGCTGAACGAGTTCCCTCTGTCTTTCCTCACAGGGCAAGTGCTCCACACCTTTAATTGATTCAGTATAGAAAACACTTCTACAGTTTTTGTTTGTACAGAAAAATGAGCAATGCTTATATTTGTAAACATTCATAAATCTGTTTGTCTTAACTAGGATTAGGGTCCCTTGGGTTAATCATGTTAGCAGCTCTCCAGGAAAAACAAAAATCCCTAGTTATTCATTACAGAATCTCATGTGGTTCTAGGCCATACTAATTCAAAACTGAATATATAGGCATAGAAAAGGCAAATTGGACAATTAAACCCACCTACATATTAAATTAAACTTTGTGCCTGCAAAGACAATACTTGGACAGCCTTTTCTAACAGCACTGACATCTTTCCTACACAAGACGCTAGTAATAAAAATTCTCTCACAACATATATTCCTTTGATCTTTAGTGGAACTGCTTATCAGTCTATTTTTAATATCAAGCTCAAACTTATTTGACAGTTTATCTCAAAAGGCACTCTTAACCACAGTCTGTGAGAATTTTTTCTTTAGAACAAATTCTGAGTAAGCCCTTTTGTCCCCCATCAGTGCATGACATCACACTAGACATTTAATCTCAAGCATTTGAAAAATTTGGACATTTTGAAATGTATTTCTATTGAAAATTCTTTCTCATATATAGAATATGAATATTGAGTAAAGAGAGACAAGAGGGAAAGGAAATGCTATTTATCGTGCATTCTTTAGCAAGTTAACTTGTAAGTATAATGATCTGTAGAGAAAGAAAGGTTATTTTGTATATGCAAAAAAGGCATGTTCAAGTGAAAAAGACAGTGTCAGTCCTTGAGATATTTATGTCAGGCAGACGTGCATTGAGAGAAACAATAATTTTGTTCATCTCAAATCCACTTTTGTATTTATACCTTGAAAGGATTAAAGTAGATGTGCAAAGTCTGAAGATCTATGAGCTTACACAGTACTTTTAAAAAATCAGAAGGCAAATGAAGGAAAAAAGAGAAAAAGGAAAAATATAAATGCAGACAGGAATATATGCTGTTTGTGAAAAAATCCTGATATGAAATTCTAAATAAGAATAGTATAGGTATCTCTAGGGAACTATAAAGAAGAGAAAACCTGTCTGTGAGCAGCAGAAAAGAAGGAAAGAGGAAAGGAAAAATGATTAAAGACCCAGAGGTCACGGTGGACTGGGTAGAGAGTACAAGGAGGATCAATGTTTTGAAAAATCCTGAGCATTGAGCAGCTCTTACCAGCTTCAGTGAGAGCTGCTGGGCTTTGAGCACAAGACAGATATAAGTACCAGTAGCACTACTTTAGAGTCTTCCGTATTTGTCGAAGGAGAATCTCTCTTGCAAAACTTGCTGATAAACACTGCTCGTAACTTCTCAGGCCAGAGAAGATGTTTAGGATGGTGAGGAGAATACTAAACAGAAGAGAAACTTCCTGAGGAGAAGGCTCCTCACTCTAAAATAAACAGGATTATCACTCAACTCTCAAAATAACTGTTCTGTCTTGGCACCCTGTGAGATAAAATGATGACAATTTCCTTATGACCATTACCTTAGGAAGTGTTCCAGCCAGTTGATATCTATAGACAGCAGGTGTATGCAGAGATATGAAAATGCACAGATGCTGTGCTGTCTAATAAGGGATTCTTTAGTCTTTTTCATCACCTCACAATCCCAGGTCACGTATTAAGACTACCAGTAAGAGATTGTTTAGTCCATAAACTGTATGCTGAGCTGTTCCTAACCTAAGAAAATAACTGGGACACAGATAGCCTGACCAATGAAAAATTATATCTTTTTAAAGACACATTCAGGGACTCAAATTCAATGTGTTATAGCATATATAGCACAATATTACATCTAAGTTTTAAATTGCTGCTGCAACCAACCAAAATCAAATATTGTTCAGTGACAGCCATAAAAAAAAAAAAAAAGTTTTGTGACACTTTTTAAGCATTCATCAACCTTAGATACACTGTAAGAAACATTGAAAGAACAAAGAAAAAGTATTTAATGTATTTGAATGATTGTAGTTGAAGAGTGGATATTAATTAACTGCTAAAACAGTTTAAAATATTCCAAAAAATATCCTCATTAAGATAACATTGCCCCATTAATCCAACTTTGCAGTAATGGAGCAATAAATTAGAAATAGTTTTACTCTCACTTTCAAATTCTACTAATGTCTCATTCAGCCTGTCTGATCTAATAGTTTGATTCAAATAATTGTCTTGAAATTCTTCAGGCAGGATGGAACCTCAGGAGATCGGAAAGCAACATCAACAACTAATTCAATTCCAATTGCTCAAAACTCTGTTCTCCAAGGACATAGATTTAAAACATCTCTGGACAACCCACTTCACTGCTCAACAGTTTTCATCATGAATACATAGTTTTTCCTAATGTCAGGTTAGAATCGATTTTGTTTTAAGTTACAACCATTGTCTTTTTACTCCCTGCACTTCCTAAACAGTCTCGCTGTTTTTCCTAATAATTTTTAAGCATTAAAGAATTTAGAAGAAGTAAATAATGGAGATAAGAGGAAAAGATAAGAAAACAAAAACATAACTCAGAAAATTCTGACATAATTCAGATAAACTTCTAGTGCAAGCAGATATTTAAAACAAACTTCTACAAGTCTGCCTATCACTAATATGGATCTAAGATCTTCTATACTTAAAATGGATTTATAAGATGAAAAAGAGCTGTGTTACTCCATTTCATGTCTTCTTTTATACATATGAGGCAAGAGACAGTATGTGTTCCAGCTCTTTTTTGTTTTCTTTTGTTTTTAATTGGGTGACACTGTAGAATTTAAAATTATCAAAAGTTTGTCTCATCATTTTGCAGTGTTAAGATAAATGTGAAGTCAATCTTAATGCTGCAAGCTTAAAAAACTTAAAGCTTTAGTTGCTCTTTTCAAAGCTTGGTGTATACTCTGTATATGTGCTTTCTAGATTATGAACTTTGAGAGAAGAAACCTATACCATACCAAAATATTGATTAACTTGGATCTGAATAGTCTAGGACATAAATACTAAAGTGTGTAGAGGGTTATATAACCCTTCAGTTCATCCTCATGTCTTTACTACTACAATGCAATGTACAAAGCTTGAGTTCAGATACAGACTACCTAACTGAGCTATCCTGCTCCTGGATCAATATCTACCTTCTTCATTTATGGCCCCAGTCTCCTTCTGCATGGCACTATATTGTAGTCTATGTTGTAATACATTGAAGTACTTACGTTAAACAGAAAACAGTCTTTTGTAAGCTGGGAACTAAAATGTTAAAAATCATTTACCTCTTTGAATATTTATCAGCCTTAATTTTCAGCATTATTGAAAGCTGCAAAATCTTGCTTTCAACATGTTAGTTTTTTCTATATTTCTAACATGATAACCTAGGAAGTTGTTCCATAGAGGCTCATTATGTTTATTGCTTTTTACACAACAAATGCAATTATATCAATACTACATGGCTCAAATAACTATCTTCAAGCATTTCCTTTCAGCATTTGATCATCACAGTTTTACTATTCTAAGAATATTATAAAAGAGAATGTTGAAAAAGTTTGTATTCTACTCAATTATGGTTATACATAAATTATGGTGACTGAAGTTAGGGATTTACAAGTGAACATGGTAACTGAGGGATGTCTTTAATCCTTAAAAATATGAAAATCAATACTGTAGGTGGTCTAATGAACTTAATGATCTAAAGGCAACCATGTTCCCTGTGCTCTTTTTATACTAAAGCTTTGCAAGTAAGTCATGAAGTAGATTAACAGTGTAAGCATAAAACCTTATGACATCCATAGAAGGTATTGAGCAGTAGTCATTGTGTATTTAATCTATGACAGATCACACACTCTTATTCAATAGAGTTTATTAAAATGCCAGTAAAACAAATCATTAAGCTAATGTTAATTAATGATTAAGAAAAAAAAATAGCCCAGCAGGTGACTACTTTATTGGCTTAAGCTGAATAGCAGCTTAATTCCTTTCTCCAGTCTTTCTTGCTACTAGTTTTTAAAGATAATTTTACCTAAATATAACAAAATTGTTAAGGTTCATTATTTTGTATTGATGACTATAATCTACATTTGATCTGCATGCAAAATAAGTTGAAATTTATGCATGGAATTGTAACAACCTTACCCAGCTGTAAATTTAATAAAGGATGAGCTCTCATTTAGGAGAGAAGAAAAAAATATAAAAGGAAAAAAAATGCTTCGCATAGGCTTGCTAGAGAATATAAAGTAACTAGCAAAATATTTTAGACATTAATTTAAAGGAAGAAAACTGAACAAATAACCCTCCCCAAATTTGTAGCAGAAACCTTTCCCATCCCACAAAAAGCATTAAAGGGCTTTGCAACAGAATTATGAACTGTATGGATAACTCACATGCTTTGCATAAGCATGACCCCCTTTCTCATTAATCCTGAGAAATGAGTTGATTAGAGGGCTAAAGGGAGTGGAGTTGTAATAGCAAAAGTTAAGAGAGATCTGGTTATGCTTCATACTGTCCTTAGCAGTTGATACATTTTCTGAATGCATGTAGCCACTTACTATGTATGGAGTTGATTTTCCAGGATTTCTTGAAAATTTATGCCTCGGTGCAATGTATAGATTCTTGAATTGTGTTTATTGACCTAAAGGCATGGCTGGGTAGAAGGCAGCTGCCATTTCTAGAATCTGTGTTGACTGAGGTGTTCACAGTAAATTATTTCTTCGGGTTCTTTAAAAAGTGTTAAACACAGTCTCTCAGAGAGGCATTTTTTACCTCAAAGTATCTTTAGCTCCTCTTATAAAGAAAAGTTATTTGCCTAAGGAGACCAGTGTAAAAAAATACAGAGCTGCAGTCTATTTCAGCTTCAGCTCTCAAACAATTTTTAAGCTATGGATCAAAATGCTGCCTAGATTTTGAGACTCACACAGTTTAATCTAAGAATTCTGCAATGTTTAAGAGACTGTCTAAACTAGAGTACCAAGGATAGCATGTTTGAAGACATATGACAGACACATCAAAGAGTTCATGAGTAGAGCATTTCATATAAAAATATAAAAATGCAGTTTCTGAAGAGATAACCAAATTGGTCAAAATGCCGTAATGTGGGATGTTTACAGTTTTCAGGGTTTTTTTCTGCATTCTTTGCTCTTAAGAGATTTTTTGCTGAGAAATTGAATGATGTTCTGTCCTTGGTTGATGACTATTTCGCAGGCTTTCACCTTAAAAAGAGTTGTGCCCCACTTTGCATAGCATTTTCTGATAATTTTGAGTAGAGAAGCTTTTAAATTGTATTTCAACAAAGAGTTCAAACATGCTAAACTAAGAAAAGGAGAGCAACAGTCACAAGTAATAATGGGTTTTATTTTAATGGGTTGAAATAGTATCACACTGAACATCTACAGGATTTGCGAATACCAGAAAAGTTGTGTTGCAGAGTGCATGAACTGGGCAGGGATTGTCCTTCCTTGTTTTAAAGATGTAATGTTTTAATTCTCTTTTTAAAGTAATAACTGAAAAGAGATCACATTTCTCCCCCAGGCTAGTATTTTGCTTCTCTAAGTAGAGAATACTTTTGTGTTGTGAGTATACATTGGCATACCTGATCTCTGTCCAAAAGACAGGGTACTCTAAGCTCTTCTATGTTTAATTACATTGCATGCCCTGGTTATCTTCCGCAGCCAGAAGGGCATTATTAATAACAAATGCTGCTTCAAAGCCAGTAGAGGGAGTACAAATCATTGGACTTTACCAAATAAAATAAATAAATGAAAACAACAGCATCTTCTTTATGTTCTATATGCATATATGTGCATTAATTCATTAAAAAGAATAGGCACTTTTGTCATTAAATTATCAAGCTTTTAAAACTGTGTAGTTATTATGGTCATTATGAAAATACTACTGTGTCACATGAAATTTTAGCGTGCAGTGCCTGAATGCAATTTCCTTTCAAAATTATTGCCTGATATTAGTCATCTGCTGGAGTTCTCATGAACAGTGCTTTAAAATCAATTCATACATAATCCGAAATCAGTGTTTACCTACTTAACCTTTAAAATCTGCAATGATTTCACTCACAGGGGATAATCAAAATAATTTTAGTATTTTAATTAATATTTCACATAGTAGTTTTCCTCTTTCTCCAGTAAAATATATTTTGATTTGAATATAGATTTTCTCTGAAAAAGTGTAAAACTTCTGCCAAACTCTCAATCCAACATCTCCCCGTTAAAAGTTAATGAGATTCAAATGTACATCCTTCAGTTTGCTATCACATAAAGAGCCTGTATTGTTTGTGTATGTCCCTGTGAAGATGAATACAAAACTTTCATATTTAATTTCAAAGTGATTGATTTATTTCTATGCTTTGCGTGAAGAAAAAATATTTAAATGCATTTCTTCTATGATTTTGAAATGAAACCATGTGAAAATTAGTGATTATTTTACTGTTTGTTTTCAACTGATTCCGAACATTCACTAATGGTGTTTTCTCCTGCTCTTTCTATTCTAAAGAAAAAACACTATTGTTGTTCCTTTGCTAGCAAAAAAAAAAAAAAAAAAAAGACCCAGATTTGCTTTCAGCATGTGTTATACAGATATCTCTCTCATATATATAGCTTTAAATTTTTAAATTAACACGGAAGCATATACCCAGGTAAAGGTAGCACACTATGTGACCTTTTCTGTCAGATGTTGCACTAGAAAACAAAACTAGATCTCTTACACATGTATATATAAAACCAAAGGGAGATGTCCTAGCTGAATCGTTTAATTCTCAAGATTGTTATTGCTCCTGCTGCCAGAAAATCCACTTATCTCTGTGTCTAGCTACTACCCTCTAACTTGTCTGTTGGGGTTTCTGATTTCATTATCTATGAATATGACTATACCATTATATGTTTTTTAAAAAGTAAACACTAAAAATGCAAATGATTTTAGATGTTTTTTATGTTTTTAAAGGTATTCTGCAGTATGTTCAGCTAAATACAATAAAGTCCTATAGCTTCTAGGCACTCTTCACCATAGATTGATAAAACCAAAAATAATTCATGATTATTAACTATGTAAGATGACTTCTGTGTAGACTTACTTAAGAGTGTTTCATCTAAAGCAACTAAGAAAAACTTCGCTGCATGAATTAAACCTCACAGGCAAAAATGAATTCAATTTCATGTTTCATTTTGACATTTCCAGAGAAGTTTGTATGATAGTTTTCAATCACTTTCATTCTTTTTTTTTTTTAAATCCAAATGGATATTATTGCTATTTGTCATTTGCTATTTATTACTAACAGTGTTTATTGCTCTCTGAAGATTAGGGGAAAAAAAGAACAGTTTGAATGAGAAAGCATTATTCCCTTTCTTCATACAAAGTACTGGAGCACAGTACTGAATTGCTTTGCCTGCTTAGAGGTGTAAAGACTGAAATGAGGTTGGCATTTAGGGGCCTGAGGAACATTTCTTTATGTACCATTCTGAGGGAGAAGTAATTCTCTGAGGATATAGCGCAATAGTTCTGAAAATGACATAGCAGGTTTCTTGTTCTGTTTTCCTGTAACAACAAAAGCCAAAAAAAAAAAAAAAAATCTCAAATATCCCTTTTACAGGGCACCTTCAACTTTAATAAATATGTGAGAAAGGCTACATTATTCTCTTCTGTATTTAAAATATGTTTTTTTTTTTTTTTCTTGAGCTTTAATTGAGTAAAAGAATAAGGTAAGGGAGAGCTAGAAAGAAAGGTACATTTCTTACTGTCATAAATCAAAGACATAGATATTAAAACTGTTCTGGCTATTTGCAGCATGTTGTGCCAACAAAATTCATCTTTTCTCTTGGATATTGTCTAGTGCTTCCTCTGAATGGAATATTAGAGCAGATGTAGCATTTCTGGCAAAGGTCCTCTGGAGGGATAACAGCTGATGTTCAGCGCATCCTGATCTTTTTTTACACCTTTTGAAAATGAGGGCAAACACTGGCAAAAAGTGGACCACGGGACATATGTAGTTAGGGCTGTGTAGAAGTTGCTGACTACTGAATGTCAATGCAAAATTTTGAATGAAGTAAAAGAGACTGAGAAGTGCTATATAAGGCCATACTGTCAGCCCTATTTGTTTTCTTCGCTTGTCTCCTCCTCTCATTAGACATATATGCATTACATGCCCTTGGATGAGTTGATTTAGGAGGGAAAAGAAATAGAAAAGGAGAATTATACACGTAGAATGAACACAGAGCTGAAATGCATAGGGGCCTGTAAACTGATTCTAATCAAAGATATCAAGTCTAAGATGCCAGATGAAGACAAGACTAAGAAGAATGAAGGAGACAGTTTTTCACTTTCAGCAATTCATACTTCTCGGTTAGGAAGAAAAAGTGACAGCATAGATTACGTTCTACAAGAAACTGTTGAGTAAAAGAGAGAGTATAAGGATCTGTTTTGAAAATAGTAAAGGAATGTATTAAGTGTACAAGTGTGCATTTCTCAAGAAATTCAGAAAAAGAACAGCATTTTACCTTGACAAAAAGCGTAATTGATAGGAAGTAGTAGTATTTTGTAAAGATATTTTGGTTCTAAAATGAACCTAATAGAAGCACTCATACTGTCAGAGATAAAAAATGAATCCATTCAGTAACTGTGAAGTATGAGATTTAGGACCACTTCAGTGTCAATTCAGAGGCATTTTGCATTTCTTTTAAGCTAGCTGGCAAACATTTGCCTTATTAATTCATGATTTTCCTGTTTATTGCCATCATTGAATTTCTGAAATGATGTATATAAATCTTGGAAGTTTGTGTGTACCTCAGGCCTATGGAAATCCAAACATTCTGAAGTCATGTTGGTTAAATTTCCTCAGAATAAGACAATCTGTAGTTCATATAGAACAAACAAGTAACTTCACCTATATTCATCTTTAATACGAATGAGTTTTAAAATGCTCATCCTACTCTGGCCTCTGACTGAGAGCTTAACAATTTATCTCAGCAAGTACCAGGCTGGACTTTTTCTTGGCATTTGTTCTGCATCTGTGGAGGACAATTAAGATGGAGCTGCTATATTTCTTCAGTCTCCCAACTTTGTTTTGAGAATTAGAAAAAAGCTGAACAAGAACCAGTCTGATCCTAGGAATATTTTTGAAAAAAAATATAGCATTAGTTTTTATAAGCCAAGCTCAATACCAAGCGTACTGATATCAAAACAGTTTCAGTGTGCTTTGTTTTTGTCTCTGAATTTCTGTGTCTCTCTAATTCAGATTTAAAAGGTACAGGTAGAGAAATATCTATTTCCTTTAAAATACTGAAATAGACTCTAATTAGAGATTTAACTACTATTGCTCTTTTCTTTTTGTTCAGTTCCTTTGGTATTTTCTTGTATCTCCAGAATGCTTGCAATATAATCACAAATGGCTCAGCAAATTTATTGATTAATTCCCTTAGCACAGTGGGTTTCATATCATACTGACCTTCCGAGTCATATGTGACTCATTTTCCAAATATTTTCTTACTTGCTTTTATCAACAGCTATATTGACATGATCTTCATTAATTCTTAATTATTCAGATATTTTTATCTTTTCTTAAGAGAATTCAATTAATACTGAAGCTCAGTCATTTTTGAATCATCACTGATCTGCTTTCACTCATCATTACTACAGTTAAATTACCTCCATTTTCTTCTTAGTTTTGCCCATCTCACCTTGGGATTTATTAGTGAACTTTAACTTGATTTTTCTAAATCACCTTAGCAAGTTTCAGTTTAGGGAATTAGACATTATTGTGATGTCTAACCTCTTTAAGGGGAGCATGGAGTGATCAAGACTTTTTAAGAACACATTCATTTAAAAATATGGGCCCTGCATTTGCAATAAAAAAATGAAACTACTTCAGCATCTGTATGAATCTATACATTAGTAAGATTGGATGTAGCAGCAGCACCCTGTCAACCTTTCCTGGGACAGATCTTTCTTCCACAGTATTCAGAAGTTCAAACTAAGTAAGGTTTACAGATTATGTAAGATTATGTCTGAAGATATGACTTTTTTTTCTTCTTCTTCTTTTTTTTTTTTTCTTTTCCCTACCTCCTAATTTTTCCCTTCTTGACTTCCTCTTCCATTGCTTTATAGAAATCTAGGTAGGCAATTTGAACTTTACTATATGACTAGTGTTGGACAGAGGAGTAGTACCACAGAAGCAAAATGGGAATTGGGTCATTTCTGTCTTCCAATTTCCTCATTTTTTTGCACTGGAAAGTTTGGGAAGAAAGATTCATATATGAACCCAAACCATATCGTGCCTAATGTTCTTGGGTCTCCTGGTGTTTTCCAGGGCAAGAGGCTTTATTTGGCTCTTGTCCGCTCTTTTATCCTTGCTATGATACTGTGACTTTAGACTTTTAATTTTCAGAGTAAGAACTAGTCCTCTAGGGGAAATATTATAGAAAAGATTGCAGAAAGCTTCCTAGTGAGTAAGACAACATAAGTGAGACATTAACTAATGCACAGAAAACTAAATGAAATATTGAACAATGAGGCAGAGTTCTACTTAATGATATGATTAAAGAAAATTAACTGAGAAGACTGGGGGAAAGAAAAACAAGAAGAAAGGTAAGGACAACTGTTTTTTGATCTTTAATAATAAATATTTTCCTGATATTAGAGAAAAAAAAGGGACCAAGAAAGTGGCTTAATGCAGGTTTTACTGAATCTGGCTAGTGGATAGGGATGGAAAATGACATTAAAGTGTAGGTGGTGATATGCTTCAGTGCTGCAGTACAGAAGAATGTTCGCAGTTGCCCCTAGAGTTCTTCTGTAAGAGAAACTCTAAGGATATGATCTTTATGCTTTTCACATTAATGAGATACTTCCCCTTGATTTTCATTTGGACCTTAAAGTTCCGTTATACTATTTCTTTATTATTCTTCACTTCCAAAATTTTTGAAAGTGTAATTGGTTTCTGAAATAAATTGGCCTCATTTGTAAGATGAATTTAATACAACTTAATCTTTTCTGTGCTTATATCAACCTCAGACATTGTCCTTTTATTATAACTTTATCTAATAAACCCTGAAGTTTTCTAGAAGCTCTAAATTTATGAAGCTAAAAAGTCTTCCTAAAAGACTTTTGGACTAAGCTAGCCTTGCTTTCTAATGTGTAATGTTTCTATCAAAAGGGAAAAAAAATCCTCTGTCTAATATATATATATAAAAATCAAAACTCCTTCTGAGCAAATCTAGTTGATATAAACTACAAACAAACCAGTTTCTTAAGGAAGTATACTCCTCCCTTCTAGTTTATGCAGAAAACATTCACCCCCAAGAGGTTGCTTTGAGAGATCAACTATCTGATAAGAATACGAATTAAATTATCCACAAGAATTCCTTTTTTTCAATTACTTTTTTTAAAAAAAGCTGTGAGCAACTAATAGCAAGGAATCTAGATAAATTAGACAAATTTAATTATGTTTGCTATCTACCTGCTTTACTCTGCAAGTTACTCGGGTACAGATTTATGCCACAAGTTAGGTGGCTTGAAGCTTCCCCAGATAGCACTGCCGGTGACACACTCCAGGTGATACTTTTGAGCAGTTTGAGTGACACAGTTACACATCCCCACAGTGAGATTAACTTTTGGTGTTAAAATACTTAAATCTATGTACTATATAGCACAAAACAAAATCTTCTACAAATATAAAACCTTTTAAACCCAAGGCAATTAACATAGAGAGCATATTCCTTTTTTCTTCTTCTTTTTTTTTTTCCTTAATACTTTGAATATTTTTTCTATGGATAAACTTAAGCAACTATTATTATCAAGTACAAGGATGAGTAGCTTCTTCTCCCAAGATGAGGTTAGTTATCTTATGAATGAATGTTGCTATACCATTTTTCAGTTCTACAGCAGAGTCGCAAGATGCTGCTCAGCTATCTCTCCTAGGTATTACTTCTTATTGTATAGACATATTCAGGAATTGGGAAACCTCAAGTGAAGTTACATCCATGTAGCTTACCCCATATAACAACTAGAATTGATGATGTGTGAGGGGTTGGATATCTCTTACAAACCTCAGTTGTTCTACACATATAAAACCCGGAAATTAGAAAATCAGGTGTTTTTGTTTATTTGTTCGTTTGTCGTTTTCTGTCAGGAACATTACCGTAGAGTTATCTATTGTCCCAAAACTATTGAACAAATTAGGAGTACTTAATTGCCCCTACATTTAAAAGTTTTACTGATTTTCTAAATAAAAGCTCATTCATTTGAGCACTTGAATTAGTTTTATTTTTAGATTTTTTTTCACATCTGAATCTCAAAGTAAAATTCAGGGAAATGTAAGTTCCAACAGAATAAATCCCACTGCATAACAAATCCTCTGATTTTTAACAGCTGTAGAGAGGAATGGGAAATCTTTTCATTCTTCCATTAAAACCTACCAGCTGTATTTCCTGTATTTGACTTTTAAATTTTTAAATACTCTCTTTTTCTTCCACAAATTTCCTTTGCTAATTACTGATTCAAGTTACATTTTCTAATTATATGTATCATCTTATATTGGTATATTTACCAACACAGACAGCTTCTTTTAACATATGGTTCATTTATTCGTTGTGATTAGCACATTGTAAATATATTAAATACCTGTATTCAGAAGTCATTCCAGTTCACAGACTTTTCAGTTCATTCCTTTCACTTATTCAGTCACATTTTAATTGCACATTTTAAACAGCATATGTTTTATTTCCTTTGCTTGCATGCACTATGGAGTATGTGTGCAAGTGTCATGCTATTGCAATATACAGATTGCAGTGGACATATGGAAAAGTAACTATTTTATGTCCTTTGGAAAGACCAGAGCTTTTAAACAGTCTCTGAAAGGAGCACAAAAGTCTCTATTTGGAAATTTTACTGAACCTTTCCTTTTCAGAGTGGGTTTAATATATCAGTTGCATTACATCTAGAATATTTCAATCATAGAGTTATACATATATGAGTTAAGTTTATATGCATACATGATGCAGCTGTTTACAAAATCACAAAATCATTGAGTCTGGAAGGGAACTTTGGAAATCATCTAGTCCAACTACCCTGCACAAGCCTGGCCATCAACAGCAGGTTGCATGGAATCACATTCAGGTGGATTTGGAAGCTCTCCAGAGAAGGAAACTCCACAATCTGTGTGGGCATCCTGCTCCAGTGCTCTGTCACCCTCGCAGTCAAGAAGCCATATGGACATGGAACTTCCTGTGTTTCAATTCGTACCCATTACCCCTTGTCCTATCATTGGTCATCACCAAGAAGAGTTTGGCTCCATCCTCTTTACATCCCCAGGTATTTGTACATGTTGATAAGATCCCCTCTCAATCTTCTCTAGGTTAAACAACGGGCTCAGTTCAGTTTTAGTCTTTCCTCATAAGATAGATACTTGAGTCCTTAAATCATCTTCATTGCTCTACGTTGGATCCTCTCGAGAAGTTCCATGTCCCTCTTGAACTGGGGAGCCCAGAACTGCACACAGTACTCCAGGTGTGGCCTCACCCGAGCTGTCAGAGGGGAAGTCAATAAGTTTTTCTTCGAACAGACAGAAAATCTTCAGTGCTTTAATTTGTGCCCATTGCCTTTTGCTCTATTTCTGGCCACCACTGAAAAAAAGTCTGGCCCCTCCTCTTGGCAACATCCTTTAAGATACTTGTATACAGTGATAAGATCCTCTCTAAGCCTTCTCTGTTTAGAGCAACAACAAAGTTCTTTTAGAAATAGAATAACCATGAACCACAAAGATCATTGATAAATAGAGACCTATGACTCTCATTGAAACACGCAACACTGAAAGAAGTTGTAAGCTGCCATCCTCACTATCTGTGTTTTCATCATTTAAATAAATTTATCATGGCTTCAGACATTTTATTAATCCTGTGCTTGAGAAAAACATTTATCTAAAAGAGTATATTTTCGCTAGGATTATTTAACTTAGCTCCTGTCCTTTAAAAAGAAACAGTATATTTATTCTACAGTGTTTTGAACCTTGAATTTGCTCAGAGGGAATTCTAGACCAGGGTTATATCTCTTACGATACTAAGTTGCAGGTTTGTAGGTCAAAGACTTGGAAGCCAAGACTGCATAAAATTGGTTTATTGACAACATATTTCAGTTAATATTTTCCTAACAGTTTTGTAGTAAAATTATGAAAGTCTCTAGGGCTATGTAATATAGCAAGTAGGTTTACTACGAGTGCCAGTTTGGATTAATTTCTTCAGGGAAATGTGTTTTTCTGTCCTCTTTGATCTCTGTATAATCATGGAGGATCTGACTTGCATTGTTTATTCCCATTTTTAAGATAGGTCAAGTGCTCAGCTTCATATAATTGCAGTGGAGGTCTTTCACTGATCGACTAATTGTTTTCCAAATGTAAGCTTCATATATGTATACATTGACAGTCTTTAAGCTTGTTACTTAATGTCACACAATCAAGCAATTTGCCTACCTTATTGTCTGGGCTTTTCTGTTTACAGTGATTGATCAGTCACATTAACAAACTTGCTTGCCTGTTTGCTATTTATGCAACATTGTTTTGATCATTCAGACTAAGCAAATGATTGCATTGACTATGTTTTAACTTAGCAAATTCAAATGACCAATTCTGGGTTTAGAATTCTGGATTTTTTTTTTTTTTTAGGCAAAACCAAATGGGAATTCTCCATGACACTTCTCTTCTTCAAATGAAATTTTATATTTCCTTGGTACTCCAGAAGTCAAATGTTCTAGATATTTACACTGTGAATTGCAGTGAATGACACATTCAAGACTAGCACAGAATGTGTGTCTCAGCGTTGGTAATGATACAAACATCCAATTGGAATGGATGCCAATGGGAATAATGAGGTTGCCTGACGATCAGAATCAGGTGAAATATTGGGGAAAAAAAAAAAAAAAAAAGAAGAAGTCCTATTCAAGAGAAACACATTTGTACTGAAATATTCTTCTACCATGTTAGTGGCAGCGGCAACTGTGTTCTTGAGGCTAAAATTTTCTGAAGTAACTGATGAAAAAATATATACATATCAAAACTTCAGTATATCTGAGCAAGGAAACATTGAGAAAAACATATCTAATCCTCCATTTTCTAGATGAACAGTTCAGAGTGCACCAAGTGGACCTGATCTGATCAGTCTATATCCATCCTTCTCTATAATACTTCTTTGCAACCTTTTCCCACTAACCCTCACTACAGGGCTTTGGCTGCCCGTGTTCAAGGCCAGTTCTGATATGACATAGCAGTGTCACCTTGGATCAGGCTTCAGTAAATACAGTTAAATTGCAGGAAGGAGCAATGAGAAGTGGAAACTGATATATTGGGGATGGAGCTGTCAAATGCCCTTCCTGGTTTCATTCTCTCTATAACTTCACACTAGGTAGTAATTGACCTAGATGAGACCCCTGGCTCCTTCACCCCAGCCATCTCTTCTTAAGGCTGAAAAAACCATTTCACCCATGAGCTTCAATGCCTTGTCCACCTTGGTGGCCCTCCACTAGACTTGCTTCAATATCTCAATGCCTTTCTTAAACTAGGGAGCCCTGAATTGAACACAGCACTCCAGATGTGGTCTCACATGATAGATAGAGGAGAAGAGTCACATCCCTTGTAACCATCACTTTTGGTTAGTACAGCACATATTTCCAGAAGCACAAGAGGAAGTTTACCTGCCAGTTGTGCTTTTGTAAATGCCCTTAAAAAAAGCAGAGAAAGTATTATAGATATGCCATATAATAATTACGACCACAATCAGATATTACGGATGCCACTCAAACTTCCATTTCATGCATAAATAAATTAAGAAAATGTGGAAAGAAATGCTGCAATTTCCTAATAGTATGTCAATTTGTAGTTACCAATTTCAGAACATCTGTTCTATCATTAAGTAACCTGCCACCTGTCAAACCCTCCATGGAGAAAAAACAGAACTGAGTAGATGCTGTGGTTAATGTTTCATACAATGAAAAAAAAAAATACCAAATATTAAAGCCCTCTAAAATATAATCACTGCTCCATTCACTTTTAATTCACATTTGGTCTGAAATAAAAAAATAAAAAAATAAAAAAATCAATTAACATTTTACTATATTTGAGCACCCAACTCTTTTATTAATTTCTGTAATAGATCTTAGAAGAGTTTTCACTGAAAATTTCTACAACAATACCTACTCAGTAGTTTAACTTGGCAGAAAATTTGTGAAATCAGCAAAAGCAAAAAGAACACAGTAGCATTTGCGAATGTAGAAAATGCTGCTTATCCAGCATCATTGCTGTGAATGCCTGCAGGCTATTTAATTAGGCTACAATTCATATACAGGAAAGTAGTTTTGTAATTAGTGTCAAATGATGAAAACTATGTAGATACCTAATGAAGATTATCTATTCCAGTAATGAATCATACTGAAATTGACTGGGATTTGTTACCTAAGACATTTGTTTGGAAAAAAAAATCTCTAAAATGAATAATAAATTTAATATACGTCCATAAGTACTTCTAAAGAGTACAACTGAGTTTGCGTGATGTAAATGCACAGTATTTTATGTATATTTAAATTATTTACCAAATAATGTGGTCATATTTGTAAGAATGTAAAAACACAGCTGCCAAATTCAATTTAAAAATGTATATTCCCTTTTATCAGAAATATTATCAGAAGAAACTTAATACTAAGGTTTGGGAATAAGCTTACCAGATCTATCTTTTTTATTTTTACTTTCCACTATTGAAAATATGAATGATGCAGCTTTGGGCATCTGTTTTAGAATCATAGAATTATAGAATCGTTAAGGTTGGAAGGGACCTCTAGAGGTCATCTAGTCCAACCAGCTTGCAAATGCAGGGTCACCTAGAGCACATGGCACAGGACCATGTCCAAGCGGGCTTTGAAGATCTCCAGAGAGGGAGGCTCCACAACCTCTCTGGGCAGTCTGTTCCAGTGCTCTGTCACCCTCACTGTTAAGATGGTAATATCACTATATTTTTTAGCTACTCAAATTATTCCAATATGTATTTGGTTGACTGTAATCTTTCTAATAAAAAAAGGCTGCATTAAAAATGCATATATCATTTTTTAATCAAGATAGTATTGAAATTTAAAATGTTGAATAAAAATGTACTGATTAAACAAATACAAACTGAAAGATAATAATTTTATGAGTGTAAGTTTTTGGGCCAATTGCTACATTGTGCGGATTTAAAATATTTGCCTAATTCTTCTGATGACCACGAATTTAAGTACTCATAAAATTTACCAGAGGGGGATAATTCTGGAATAATTAGTGAAACATTTTCATATTTCAGAAGCATTTCAAATATGAAGCATTTTTTTCAAGAGCCATAATTTAAAAAAGGACACTAACAACTAAGTAATGAAAATAAGCCACAGAGATCTTTTTGATGGGGCTATGTGGAACAATAGGCAATGTGAAACATTAAAAATGCCAGAATACTAATAACTGGTGATGATTTACGTTAATACTTCAAGACTTCAAGAGTGCTACTTTATCAAAAAATGTCTCAACTCATATCCTGCAATTATCTCATCTAAAGAGGATGATTACCAATTTTCTTCTGCTCTTGCCATAAATTCTAATCAGTGCTGATATTCGGCCTTGTAAAGCAAAAGAGGTAGTGTCAATCTTCAAACTTTCTTATAGAGAGTATTATAATTTGGTTTTCATTTTTAATTTAGTTTCTGCACTTTTGCATTAGTTTCTAGTGAAAGGTGAATCTAGTCATCAGCTAAGACCCATGGAATATATATATGCATTTAAATACACAAGCATGCACACATACTCTCACATATATACATATATGTATAATGAGTAAATTCCATAATCAATCTTCTTGGCATTTTAAAAGAAGGGAAATCCTGCTTCAGTTTTCAAAACCTGGTGTGAAGTGCCTACCATCGTAATGTAGTTGAAAAGAAAGCCCCAAGGCAGGTGCTTGTGTTTCTCTGAAGCGGTCAGGCTTCTTGAGCTCTAGGCTGTTCTTTACTAACACATGCTTTTTCTTGAGATATCTGACTCACAAATGATTAGATACATAATTAGTATCAAATATAGCATCTATGCATTCTGACTCTCTATACGAAGAATTTGCCAGAGATTTCAACAGAATGCTTTTACAGAATAGAAATTTGAACACACATCTTCCTAAATCTTTGAAGATCACACATATTTGAACATATAATTTTTCTAGTTCAAAAGAAATTTATATTGTATTTTGTGAAACTGAAGTTCAAAATTAGTAACAGCTAATACTATATATAAGTATAATACTAAATATAGTATGTGTATGTGGATATACATATCAATGTTATAGTAAAATAATTAAACAGTCCCCATTCTAAATTAGATATACAATAATTCAATATATCAATATATTGATATATCAATATATCATTTACTCAATCATAGACATATATGTCTAGCTTTTGACATAGCAAAAAACACCTCCCCCAAAAGAAGAGAATTTACAGAAAAATACATACCAGATTTTGAGATCTGAGGTCCATTAAGTGGATAGAGAGATAAAAAGGTAAGAACAAAAAGAGATTACAGAAGGTAAATTAAAATCAAAATATTTCCTAGCAAAATAAAAGTTAATCAACTAAAAATGTTAGTTAGCCTTGCAAGCAGCTGAAGTCCGAGGCAAATAATCTTTATGAACACCTTTTCATCTATCAGTAATCTCTTCAAATTCATTTACTACTAAAAATGAAATGATTTTCAAATTTTAATCTATATTTAATTCTCAGAGATTTCTAAATTACTTCATTTGAAATATTTATACTCAGTAGAATAAGATCACTGTGCTAAAAGAACCTTAAATGAATTAGAAAGTGTTATGTAGTTACACAATTAAAATGATTGTGCTTCACTATGAAGTAAAAAATAGGCATCTGAAATATATTGTCACTCCCAAGAAAACTGACAACAATATAGAAACAGATGAGCTTATTTGTCCAAAGGCAGTTAATATTTCAACAGCTCATGGTTTCTTCAGTTTATTCTTTTTTACTAATAAATAATTGGAAAATTCCTTGAGATCTAGCTCTCCTATGAAGTGAATTTTAATGATCAATTCATTCTTATGACTGTGATGCATTTTCCCTTGATTTGTACTAATGAGTTAGTCTCTGTTATGTTACCCAGTGATAGAAACTTTGCCAGAGCAGATGCCTGTTAGCAGGAGTAAGGTCTATAATGGCAATTTAGCAAGAAAATAAATAAATCACAGGAGCTAGCTCAAGCGCTTGGAGCTTGGCTTTACTTAATTTCCTTTCATTCCTCCAGAAGTCTATCCTAGTATTTGAGCATACTGTTTTCAAGTGAAGTAGTAATTTGCTGTAAATTTGAAAAAAAATATGTTGGAGGGTTTCAAAAAGCTCCAAGAAATAAAACACATGAAAATTAAATATTAAAATACTTTGAAAAATTCTCTATTATTTATGATCATTTTTCACAGTGTTTACCAACAGCTGCAATGGAAGATGATCTGCTTCATTGGTTTAATTGATAACTGCACAGAGATGTTAGAGACATCTACAGACACTACATAACTTCTATAACTGTATACATATATATATTTTAAATAGATTCTTGCTCTGTACCTCCAAAGAGAAAAAAAAAAGAAAAAAGAGAAGGAGAAGGAGGAGAAGGGAGAAAGGAGAAAGGAGAAAGAGAAGAGGGGGGAGAGGGGAGAGAAAGAGGAGGGGAAGGGGGGGGAAAAAGGGGGGAAAGGTTGGGGGGGGGAGGGAAAAGCCTTCAGTTAAGGAGGACAAAAAGAACTACAAACCAATCAACTTCACCTCCACATCTGTAAGGGTCAGAGAGCAGGTCATCCCGTACGCCATTTCCAAGCACATGAAGAATAAGGTTGTGAGCAGGTGGTACTCATACAGGGAGGATATCAGTTTTGCTCACAGGCAATAATTAATTATTTTTTTCTGAAAAGCTGAAATATTCAGAAATATTTTCACCATCAAGTTACTAGCATTAATTTAAGAAGCTGGATGATAGGTGCAAACTCATTATATGGAAATAGGGGGAGAGGTAAGGTTCTCCAAAGGATCTTTCATAGTATCTAGATTCACAGAATCTAATCAGATTCGCAGCTTCTTAGGAAGCTATGAACTTAAGAATGGATCTTTCTCTTCCTTCCCTCTGTTCTCTCTCTCTCTCCCTCTCTTCCCATCTCCCTAGTCTGTATAAGGATCTAAAAATTAGATGTATAAAATTTAATTAATATCCTCATTGTCTTTTCCCTCTGCTTTCTGCTGAATCATGCAACTGAAATTAATTCAGCATAGAATAAGTCTGGAATGGATAAGTATTTCAAGAAATTTTCCTGCCTTTTGCCTCCTCCTTGCCCTGCAGAAATATAAATCTAATCTAAAAAGAAATTCATGCTTTATTTTCTCAGGAGACAGCTACTTGTTACAGAATGGGATTTTAAACTAGCAGAACTAGCTTAAAACTAGTTAAGCCTGAAACATACTGCAGCAAGAGAAGCTGTATTCTTAAATCTACAATTAACTTAAATCATTATTGATCTAACAAGTCTACCGTTCCTAAATCACTGTTGCTTAGTGAAGTTCCACTGGCATAGTTCCACTATGTTCAAAAATATAGTGTGATAAGTGACAAAGGAGAAGGCAAAGAAGGAAAAGGTCTGGCTGCTATAGCTTGAAAAATAGATGTGCAGAAATATGAAAAATGGTCAAATGTTTAGAACTAAAATGCTATGGTTATAGAATATTAAAAACATATTTAAAAGATTCAATTTTTAAATATTGTTTCAATGTTGTTTTAAAAGTGTCAATATTTTCAAAGATGCTATTTTTAAAAGAATTTTTAGAAATAGTATTTAGTGTTTTAAGAGACAGATGAAATGTAAATAACTTTGGATGACAAGTTGACCATGAGGCAGTAGTGTGCCCTTGTGGCCAAGAAGGCCAATGGGATCCTGGAGTACATTAAGAAGAGCGTCTCCAGCAGGTGGAGGGAGGTGATCCTGCCCCTCTACTCAGCCCTGGTGAGGCCACATCTTGAGTATTGTGTCCAGTTCTGGGCTCCACAGTATAAGAGGGATGTGGAGCTGCTGGAGAGAGTCCAGCACAGGGCTGTGAGGATGATCAGGGGCCTGGAACTTCTGCTTTATGAGGAGAGGCTGAGAGAGCTGGGCCTGTTCAGCCTGGAGAAGAGAAGGCTGAGAGGAGACCTGATCACTGTCCATAAATACCTCAAGGGAGGGAATGAGAAGGATGGGGCCAGCCTCTTTTCACTGGTGGCCCATGATAGGACTAGAGGAAATGGCTGGAAACTGAAGCATCTAAACTTCCACAGGAACTCAAGGAAAGAATTCTTGACAGTGAGGGTGACAGAGCACTGGAACAGGTTGCCAAGAGGATTTCTGGAATCTTGTTCTCTGGAGATCTTCAAAACCCACTTGCTTTTTGGCAATCCTGCGCCACATGCTCTAGGTGACCCTGCATGTGCAGATGTGTTGGACTAGATGATCTCTAAAGGTTTCTTCCAAACTTAATGATTCTATGATTCTATAAATTTTAATATATATTTTTAAAAGTTATATTACTTTATGTATTTTTAAAAGTTATATTACTTTTCCCAGATCAAAAATGAAAAGTTTCCTATGTTCTCTTTCGAGCATAAAAGTACCATTTCTGTTAAAATTTAAATATCTTGTTTTGTTGATTGCAAATCAGCCACTGAAATGAGTAAAAAGAACAATGATTTATTGTTGATTCTAATGTATTTTAATAAGAGACTGAGTATTTGGAGTCACTTGATGTGAAAGTATCCTGACTGTAGGACAAGGAAGCTACCAAATGCATTATCTAAACACTATCTCTCAGCTGCTTGAAAAAGCTATTTCTTGTAACCTGCCATCAATATCTTCTTGCCTATCATCTCAAACTTCTTCCAAAGGAAGCCAAATGGCAATCAACAAACTAACTATATCAGAGCATTCCTGGCATTATTTGGATAATATATAGTGGTTTCAGAAGACTGAGAAAAGAAACTCTCTATAAGAAATTCCTGAATCAGTTTTTGAGTGCAGTATCAGTACAGCTGTGAAAATATCACATTTTCAGAGATGGAATTGAGTTTTGTAGCAGTAATGTTGACACAGGTAATCTTTGTAAATCCAAAAGAAAAACCTGAAAATGTCTGGCAGGCATCCATCTGAAGGTTTATCATAAAAATAGCATTCTCTGAGAAGTACTAATTGACGTGAATGACCAGGTAATGTAAAGAAATGTTATGGCATGACTTGCAAGAACTTTTACAAAATGTGCAGAAACAATATTTTTCTGTATGCTCCTAAGACACTAAGAAACGTTTCTTAGGTTCTTAATGCAATTTCTGCCTCTGAAGTAAGCTTATAAGACCTTGACATATGGAAAAGAAACTGTACTTTCCTCTGTAATGGAAGGTCACATTAAAAGGCAATTTGGAAGAAAAAAACATATATTTTTTTTTTTCCAGTAACCTCCAAAGACGTGAAATGAACATTAATAGTGCTGTACATCTTAAGATGAGTTGAAAGCACATAATCATTCAGTTCAAGCATTTTCTCTGTAAACAGACTTTAAAGCTTCCCAGAAGATAATTTACAGGATGCACTTTAGGAAGATATAAGGATTTATTTTAGTCTTCAGGTCATGATGATCCCATAATCTCAGCTGGAAAGCACTTCAGTGTTTAATTCCCTCACAGTTCCAGCTACGAAAATGTGTCTTATTTCTAATTTGAATTTCAGTGTTCCAACTACAGCTGTTGGAACTTGCTATGACATTGTCAGCAATTCATAGAAATTTTTCCAGGGAAGCTTTTCTGAATTTCACTTAAGACAATGATGTTCCCTCTCCTGTTGATTTTAACAGGCTTCTGAAGCTCAGTCAACATGACTTCATACCGGAAAGCTTTCATGCAATACCATGACTTAATTATATGACTCTTATTGGGCTATTCTTTAGCATTTCTACTTCCTTTCTGAAGTGTGAAAAGCATCATTATATACTATCATTTCAATCTTCAATAAAACTTTGAATGACACTGAATCAAGAACTAAGAAGATGATTCCAGTGAAAACCTATTCCCTAAGTCTCTGTGTTAACTAATGTAATTTGTGATTTGCTAGAATATTCTTTGCTTTTAAGACCATGAGAAGAAACTATATTGAATGCTGTGGAGAAATGCATGGAATATCAGCAAATATTTTTTAAATTTGCTTTACTCACAATAATGTAAATGAAAATTGTTTTGTTAGACTCACTTTCTCTGAAACAATTTTTCTTGTTGCCCTTTAAACATATAATAACTGTAAGTTCATAAATCTTTCTAAATCCCTGTGGTTTTTCAAGATTTTTTTTTTAAAACTAACATTAATGACATAAATAATTCCAGACACTAGGTCTGTTAGTGTTCTTGACTATTTAAACGTGCTGATTTAAAGATCATTAGCTATAGTTATGCATCTGCCTGAAGATAATAAATTCCTTACAAAGATACACAATTTGCATGCTAACTTTTTGCCTTTACTCTTAGACAGCAAAGAATAAATCCCAGTTTTAAAGCTGATCTTAAGGTACTATTCTGTTGACACAGCGATCAATGAGGTAAGATTCTGGCCTTTCTCTAGGATACTGTTTATCCCAAGTTTGTTGTTAAACTGCTAAATGAGTAGCTAAGGACTGTCAATTTATATCTGTTCTAAAACAGAGTAAAATTCAAAATATGGTTTACACACATTTTCTCTGGGTAAATATCTACAGTTTCTGCTTTGCGAGAGTGTAGTTATTTCTGTGATAGATGAAATCATGAACCCTTACCAGGTGTTTCTTCAGTTATTCTATGAAATTGCTATTTTTAAAATAATAATACAAATAATTACATTCCTTCATTCTATGATTTTGACATCACAGTGACAAGTACTAGGAGGCAAAACTCATTTCCTTATCCATTCCAACTTCAAAAGGAAAACCATGCGAAGTTTGTGTGCTTTCTAAAAGACAAAGGTATAGGACAATATATTTTAATCCCTACATTTTATTCTATTTTAAATTGGGTTTTTTTAGGTAATAAATATCCAGAATAAGTGGGATCTAACATACAAAGCATGTTTAGTTTACACATTCACCTGGGATTTCATAGTTGTCTATTAATGAAGAAGTAGAACTTTCAGGGAAGTCATATGCCAAGTATAAAAAATAGTTGTTTCAGTTCCATATTTCATTGTCCCTGTGAATTTCAATCTTACAGGAAAATGTGCAGTGTTCACCCAGCTTGTGACAATGGTCTATGGATAGGCTAGCATGAGAAAATAAAATATTCTTCTTACTACTGGGACAACACAAATCATTCTTATTTCCTATACCCATTTTATTATTTCCATTTTCATTATTTTTTATCTTCATTTTGTCATTTTGCTTATATTCTGAGTTTACTGATTCTTGTGGACTCAACAGGACTGCCCATCTTCACAGCTCACCAGCTCATGGAGATTTCCATATGGTATTTTGCCACACTTCTGCCTGCTGTTTTCTGATAACTTTCTGATAACTGTTTTTCCATCTGCACCTATAGGCACCTATAGAGCCATTTGCACAGGCACTAGCAGCATATAAAATCTCTTATCAGTAGGGAAGATTTGGTTAAGAAAAATATCTTTGTGTTTTTGGCCATGGATTATTTGCCTCATGTCCCCAGTTACCCTATGGAGACCACAGGGCCATCATCCACAATACACTGAAGTAGTTTGACTCCCATACTGCATCACTGAAGTATCAGTGAATAAAAAAGACAGTCGCTAAAAATAGAGTCAGGCTGTTTTTACATCTAGGACAGCATTTTCATGTAGAGCATGCACTGCGTCAGAAGCAGCAGGCTTGCTGTGAAGGTACTTCACTCTAACTTGATAAAGTCCCCTGAGCAATGTTTAGAATTATTTCTCAGGAAGATATTCAGTGTATTATTGGGACTCTCAAACATTTTTTAAGAGATGATTCTGCATTTCAAAAATTATTTTTTGTGAAGGTATTCCAGGACTAGTCAGGAGTAGGTGGGTCACTTTGCCTTCCACTTGAATGCTGGAGGGGTCATTTACTTTTGCTAATGACTTTGTGATCCTGTTTTGAGAGTAGCATCCTAGTAATGAATATATTGAGTGTGCAAGTAGGCATAAAAACACATGAAAACCTTAATCTCTGCCAAATCTGCACCAGACAGATATTTGACTTGGTTACTATAATATTCAATAAATACCATAAATACATGAAATATACAATGAAGAAATGTATTATATAGTTTCAAAAATGGAACTAAGGGTATGCACACATTGATTTTTCATGTGTCTCCTATATTGCACAGCCACCCTTATTTTTTACACATAGTACCAGAAATACTTTGAATATTTATTTTGTTTTTGTGACAAAGGATTTTTGGTTGCTGTTTAGAAGAAAGGCTTTATATAAATTGACAGAAAATTCTATTGCTTGTTATGTGCCATCTGCTAAAGTGACTGGCTTTTAATTTAAAATAAGAATATTTTTAGGATATATAATATTAGTATTGCATGTTCTTCAGTGAGAAGGGATATGCAGAAAATGGCAACACAGAAATTCTGTATGCTATAAAACTTTAATTTATATTATTGTTTAGCTATAAAAGGGGAAAAGCACAATTATTAGATGACACAGACTGCACTGATTTTAGCTATATTCAAGATTGAGTTTTCTTCTAGATAAATTCAGTTACCTTCAATCCTCAGCATTATTTATCTCCAAAATATAAAACTTACTTAATTCAGCACTCAGCAGTACTGTAGAAATATCGATCTACAATCAACTGCTGACACAGTAATTTTTGCTTAAGTCGTATGTTTACTGAACTGCAAACACAGCATTATTAAAGGCATATATAAGAATGGCTTCTACTGCACACACAAAAATCACTGAAAGCAGTTCATCTAAATAGCTTCCCCCGTGTTTTACTCTGATTTTCACCATAAATCAGCTATGGAGTGTGTTTCTTTCTTTTTCACTCTCACTCCTTTCTTTTCTTTTTTCCTGTTTTTTTTTTTCAGAAAAAAAAAATATAATGCTATTAAAATTTTTTCTTCCCCTGAAGTAATTTTAATGACTTTAAGCAAAATAAGCTGTCTAATCAAACTGAGATTTCACTGAAGACTTACTCCCACTGTCTAGGAGAGATGCTTCACAGACAAACACTGTTTTTGCTGAAGATTTTTTACAGAACTTTGAATCTAATTTTTTAAAACCTTATGATAATTGTGGTTTGGAGGACCAGACAAACCCTTTGTAATCAGCAAGGTCTGTTCCATTTTATTTGATATATTGGATTATTAAAAACCCCATTTAGGCCCTATATTTCATAGGCACAGTTCCATAGCAAGTTAGCAGAAACTGTTTATTCTCGAGCTGAATTAAATTTGATCATAAGTGAATCCAGACAAATTCCCTGTGGAAAAGTTCCATGAAATTCATAAGTGATTAAAAACAATATCATGCATTGAAGTGGTGCTGAAATTTGCAATCTTTATAGAATATATATATTATATATATATATATATATATATATATATAAAATATATAATATATATATATATAGTGTGTATATATATATATATATATATATATATATATATATATAATATTCCTTCTAAAGAATGCGTAAATGAAAGATATTTATTTTTGAGTAGGAAAACATTTAGTATCAGTGATACTGTCAAATGCATCTGAAAATATCTGTCATCAAAACCGATAGTTCTAACTGAGAATAACATAAAACGAATAGCCAAAGAGCCAAAGACACAGTAAGAAGGCTGAATTTCAAAAAACTGAACACCTTTTCCCCCAAAGTTATTTCGTAAATGACTTATTACTGTTTCTATCAGGGATCTGTGCACAAAGAATGATTTGTTTCATTGTTTCTACAAACATAGATCACCTAAAATTGTTGTCTACATACAAAGCTTCCTTGAGTTGCAATCACTTTTTTTTTCCTGATCTGAGTCTATATAAAGAGAGTCTCTATATAAATTCAATCTATGAATTCATTCTATGAATTACACACATTTTACTCAAGTTGTTCAGCCAACAAAGGAAAGATCATATGCAAATAGATTATAGTTAAAAAGGCACTAGTAAAACCTTACATGCAGATTAACTTGAGTTCTGACAGTTCTCTAAGGTTTCCCTGTAATGCTGTTGGCACAGTTCACTGAAGTATTCAGAGCCCAGCAATGAGCCCCTTGAGTTATGTTGTTTTAGTGTTGTACATAAGAACAACATTTCAGTACACAAAAACCCAGCATGTTAGGAGAGAGAGAAGCACAAATGACATTCTTTGATGATTAGGCCAAATCAAGAGGACATTACTGGAGTCACCATTGTAGAGATGCAAAGGGAAAGAACCACAGTGCCCTCCATGCACCTTAGGCTTTCCTGAGATGACACCCATGAGGGAAAGCGCTGCACAACATGCAGAGGTGCAGCCATCAGCCTGCATTGCTGTCAGGCCAGGGACCTCACATTCTCCTTCCCAAGGGCTGTGGACCCCTCTCTCTCTATCACCTAATGCAAGCCACATATTTAAAATCCATAATAAGTCCATAATGACTACTGACTATAGCAAAATTATTTTAATTACATATTTTATTTTTCTCATGGGTAAAATATCATAATATGGATATCTGCTAATATTTGACATATGCAGGGTGCCTGCATAGGTTAGGCAAGCATAGCATAGCTTTTACAAGAACCTTTTGTAACACTGGATGAAAGCCAAGCTGGGTATTCTAGGCATAAACACGCAAGCAGCCTATGTCTGTGCAAATCACTTACCTTTCACTAGCTACAAAGGACATTCACTCTGTGGTTAAGTCATTTCCATGTGAGTCAAATGTTTTACCTGCACATTTCAATGCAACTGTGAGAGAACTTCTGTGGTAAAATACCACCAAGGGATTGACCAGGTTCCTAGTAAAATATCTAATGTTATTTAATAAAACCTTGAGTGTCCTTGATGAACTAGTTGGTGGTCCAGATAGGCACAGGTCTTTAATAAAGTCCTACATTATTTTGGCAATTCCCTTATCTATGTTTCATATACCTCTTATGTCTGTAATAGCATCAGATATCTATCTGTGGGGAATTGAGACATTCCTGTATGTATTTTTGTACATGCTCAAAAACCTTGCAACCTAATTTAACTTAGCTACACCTTATGTTGGCATTACAAATGCCTGCTTCATTACTTTCTTGATAACCTTAGGAACTGAAACTTTCATCAATTCAGGTAAAGCAGTTGGAAAGCACTGAAGTCTGCAGGGCAGCTAACTAAATGGATGAAAATTGCACTTACATGGGAAGGGTTTAATATGTGTGTGTGTTATGGGAAGATATGGGGGAAGAGCACACCTGGTAAAGAAGGAGACACTTTAATGTATGAAACTGACTTTAAAATAATGAATAATGGAATATCTTATCAAATATTTATTCTTACTCTCTCTAGAGAATTATTAAAAATTGAACATCATAAATATCATTAGTCTACAAATCACCACAAAATTTCTAGTAGTGCTAATGATCTTATTTAGTTATACTACCATTCATATATTAAAAGTGTCAATAGTCAAAACTATCTATACTAATAGATGAAAATATAGACATTATTATGACAATCACACAAAGAAGTAACTTAACATTTCCTGAAATTAAGAGCTCTTTGTTAATTTTATATTAAAAAATAAATAAATAAAGAAATATTGCTGGATTTGTTACAGGAACATTGTTGCAGAGAAAATGATGTGGACATTCTCACTTTTCTCTCTCTTTTTTAAATTTTTTTTTAATTTGTATTCTTTGTCTTCCACTTTAGAGTCACTGAATATAAAATATAATTGCATGAGTTTCTATTCCATTAAATATTTGATTGATAGCTTTTTGTTATCAATGAATATAAAGCATGAATCTTATGTCCCCAAATGATTTTCATATTAAGGAGGAGGAAAAAGCTAGTGACTCTCTTAATGGGTGGCAATAACAACAACAACTAAAAAAAAAAACTTTAATACATAAAGTGCAACTTAATAAAAACTTAAATAACTAAATCCAAGATTGTGATTGAAGGAAATGTTTGCTTAATTAGTTTAGGTGACCGTGAATCCATAGACAACTTTATTAAACTTTGTAGTCTAGATTTTGCAGTTGGGAGGACCAGTAATATCTGGTTGACAGAGCTAAGTTGACAGAGCTAAGCTTTTTAGCCTTGTCACGAACCTTAGGCTGTTTGGGCTTTCACAACCTACACCCACAGTGCCCCAGCAGGCCCAAACTGATCTGATTATTCTGAAAACATCTGACACACATGTACTCCATGCATACTGACAAAACCCAGCTACCACAGCTGCTTTCATGCAGCCAGAGATGGAGGTGGTTCACACTGAATAAAGTAGAATGGAGACCAAGGACCAGAACTGACCTCAACTGGAATGTACAAATCTGTCATCTTCTGACGAAAGACTCTCTCCCATAAGCTGTTAAATACAAATAGGAATGTAAACATTATAGAGCCAAGCAGGAAGTGTGAAGACAAGGCAAGGGGAAATGAGTACGGAAACTCTCAAAGTTTTAAACCTATACCAGCCACTGGAATTCTCTGTACAAAGTACCTAATTATCACTTTTTGTTGTTTTGTATTGTTTTTAATGAGTAATGATAACTATCTCAGGTTGGTGCATTCCTGTATGGGACAATGAAAATTAGTCTTTACTTCAAATTGTAACTCATTGTAACTTCTATAGAGAATGGAACAGACTCAGTAGGACTCATTTCATCTTGGAGGGAAGTGGGGGTGAACTAAACCAGATAAGTAAGTACATCACTCAGTTCTGAGATACAGGAGATTCAGCTTCAGGTGAATATGAACTCAGATGATCTCCATCTCAGAGGACTGCTCCAGAATCATATCACTGAATATGGGGAGGATGTAGAAAGTGTACTTTCAACTTGTTTGCTCAGAGCATAGCAAAATAACAGATAGTTCAAAACTGCAAGGTGAACAGTTAATATAGATATCATGGAAACTTCTTGCTGCTGAGGAAACCACGCACTGGGTCTTTAATTTTTACATAGGCAAAGCCTTGACAGATTCTAATTTTGTGTTCTCATGAAACTACAGTTCATACACATATATTTGTTGTTTAAAAAACAAACAAGGAAACAAACAAACAAGCAAACAAAATGGCCATCTTAAGGCAGAAGGCTGTTGTGATTAATATGAAGTCAGCAGAGTGTATAAAGCTGCCAATATTCTTGCTTGCGCCCCAGGAACAGGAGATAAAGATACTTGTTCTGAAGATGCATAGAAATAAAATGTACTGCATTTTCAGCATTATGTCCAGAGATGCATAAACATGAACAGAGGATATTTCAAATATTCTTAAATCAGCGAGTTTTCTTCATATTAAACACCTGCATTTTAGCCATAATGTCAATTAAATTAAACATAGCAAATCTCAAGATGGTGTATGGCAGTACTGATAAACATATTAAATTTCATGGTGGCACATCTGCACTATCATTATGCAAAATGCGACAGAAAAAAAATGTGTATCAGATAAAATGGAACAAAGGTCTTCATTCCTCTTAAAAATGAATCTTCATAAAAGAATTGACATGTGTACTCATGAACATAAGAAAGTAATAAAGATGTCTTTGTTCAAATGTCATTGTTTCTTTTCATATTTAAGATGACACACATACTCTCTACACTTCGTTTTGTATTATATTATTCTAGATTTATAACTGGCATAGTATCTAGACAGTTTTCTCAAAAATAAAAATAAAAATAAAAAGAATAATGCAAGTGTTAATATAGACCCCAATTTATTCTAAAAATGTTCATGTAGCAATATTGATAATCTAAAGACTGCTTATCCCAAAAGCTCTAGCATTCTTGCAAAAATTAAGCCAAAAACTCCCGTCCAAGATTACCATTTTGGGCATCCATAATATCATGACTTTGCATAATGTTTTAAGTTCCTTAAGATGAAGGTATTTGCTTGCAGTGAGATGTCTGCCAAGGAAGCTGAGGATATTCTTCTCTTGAGAATAATTAAGAAAATAAGTAAATAAGAAAAACATATCTAAGAAATTTAATGGAAAATGCTTATAGAAATCACATGAACTTAGGATTCACTTTAAAATTATGGAAATTGTTTTCTGGAGATATGCTTTATGCTCAAAAGCCTTACTGCATAGTGTCAAAACTGAAAGTCATATGCAAAACCATGCTACCTGCAGAAGCACAGAGGAATGAGATCTCTGTTCAACTCGCTTAACTATCCTGGAATTACTTTACTGGAAATTGAGTTTCCCTTTTCATTTGAGAAGCTGCAAGATGAGTGTAAAGTGAACAAACCAAGACTATCTTCACCTCTATTTACAGCACAAAATGGCTAATGTAGAAGAAAGCTTGCTGCCAGCTCACCCCATGTCTAGGTGTTTGAAACAGATGGACTCATTTTGAGATTTAATGAGCAAATACAAAGAAGACAGCTCCTAGTGATTTGTAGTGCAGTGCTTTGAAAACATGACAAAAATGTATCAGATGTCCTGTTCAGTCCTGCAACTTACATTTTCCTCTGGTCAGTGTTGTGGACTGATGAATGTGATTTTTGTTGTTATTAATAAAACACAACAGACTTTGGTATGAACCCAGTGCAAGATGTCTAGGCTTGCAACAGCCTGAACTGATTTCAGATTGTTTTGAATATAATTGCCTGGTACTCGGGTGACTGCTGCCTCTGTTTGCTCTAGCTTAGCTTTAGTGCCTATATACCAAAAGTGGTTATGGCAAGGTGATATGGTAGGTTCCAGTCTTTAAACAGCAATTGTGGTGGCCAGTGAGTGTTTACTAAAGGAAAACAAACAAAAAAAGGAATATATTTTATACATATATAAGATTATATAAGCAGACTGTGATAAGAAATTATACAAAAATAACTTTTAGTAGAGCCCAGGAGTGAGCAGGAAGAGGAGACTCCTACCATGGGCATGGAACTCCTCCCAGTGAAGGCGCCAGGATGCCGACAACTTGTAAAAACTCTTTGGAGCCACACAGTTCTCCCTTGCTGATTAAAAAAAGACTGAAAACATTGACCTTAGGACAAAGAAGGACACTGGAAGGATAAATATTACGCCAGATTAAAGATAGTAAATATTAATAGGAGTTTTGTTTGCTTTTGGTGTGTGTACAACAAATTACACCATTTGAGTCTTTTCTGTATTATTGTAGATTGCAAGTCTTAGTATTATTGTATCTAGGATCATAATAAATGCTGAATTTTGATTAGATTGTTAAGATATTAATTAGACTAATAGAAAACCTTAACTCTGTGTGTATATATGATATACTCCTTTCTGGTACTTAAGATCTCGAAGGGAAGGGCTCTGGAGCGGACGCTCGTCCCAGAGCTCCTTGTCTAGAGGCGAACAACAGAGCGAGAGGCAGCCCCAGCGCCGACCCCCGTGCGGGCAGTGCTGAGCTCCCGGCCAGAGGCGGCTCTGACTCAGCGGGGGCGGAGCCGGCAGGGCAGGCGGGAATTCAAAAGCTGCCCCCAGGGAGCGCGGCGACCAGGAGCGCGGCGAACAGAGCGTGGCGCGGCAGTTAGCGCAGGCAGGGGTCAGGGAGTAGGGGTCAGGTAAAGACATGGTCTCCACTCGGCAGAGAGCTTCCGCCAGGAAGACTGTGGCGACCCAGACTGAACCGCCACAGAAACACGCAGCGGTCCAGGCTTCTGGCTGCGGGGAATGCCTGGGCCTCTCTATGTTACCGGGGAGTGGCGAAAGCACAGCCTGCCTTAGGTGTGAGCAGGTGGATGACCTGCTCAGCCTGGTGGCGGAGCTTAAGGAGGAGGTAGAACGACTGAGGGCCATCAGGGAATGCGAAAGGGAAATAGACTGGTGGAGCTGCATCCTGCAGTCTTCCCAGGAAAGCTACCCTCAGAACTCCCCAATTCAGTCAGAAAGTCCAGTGCCCTCTTGCCCTAGGGTAGAGGGGGTGGACTTAACAGTTTCCAGGGACGACCAACAATGGAAACGGGTCCCCACTCGAGGTGGCAGAAGATCCCCTCCACAGCCCACCTCATCTCCACCGGTGACCACGTTCAACAGGTACGAGGCCCTGGAACATGTGAATCAGATAGAGGAGGCCTTGAACCAAGGCCCGTCTAAGGGGATCTCTACAGAGGGGCAGTCTAATCCAAGCAGCAAGGCTGCTCCCCCTAAAGTGAAAGGGAGCACCCGGAAGAAGCGGCGGGTGATCGTTGTGGGTGACTCCACGCTGCAGGGCACGGAGGCACCGATATGTAGACCGGACCCCTCATCCAGAGAGGTCTGCTGCTTGCCTGGGGCCAAAATAAAGGATGTCACAGAAAGGCTCCCAAGAATAGTTCAGGAGTCGGACTATTATCCTCTACTATTGATTCATGTGGGTGCTAATGATGCCATGGGGAAAATGAGGGACGTCAAGCAAGACTTCAGAGCCCTAGGGATGGCCATCAAAGGTACAGGTGCCCAGGTGGTGTTCTCCTCCATTCTGCCAACGAGGGGAATGGACTCAAGGAGGAGAAGGCGAATATGGCAGCTTAACAACTGGCTGCGCCGCTGGACCTGGCAACAGGGTTTCGGCTTCTACGACCATGGGTCTCTGTTTGATGACCAACAGCTAGTGGGGAACGATGGTACTCATCTTAGCAAGAGGGGCACACGTCTCTTTGCAAAAAGGCTGGCCAACCTGGTTAGGAGGGCTTTAAACTAGGCAAGAAGGGGGAAGGGGAGTGGCACACTGACGCGGCAAGCAGTGCCGCACAGCCCAGGTCAGATGGCGTCCAGCGGGAGTATGGTAGTGGGGAAGTGAGGGTAGGAAATGATCACAGAGGGTCCTCTTTCACCCCTCCTGGGAAACCTGTGGCCTCTGTTGCTTCCCTGAAATGCCTGTATACCAATGCGCGAAGCATGGGGAATAAGCAGGATGAACTGGAGATCTGTGTGCGGTCCCAGCGTCATGATCTCATCGGAATCACAGAGACGTGGTGGGATAGCTCGCACGACTGGAGCGCTGCCATGGAAGGCTATGTGCTCTTTAGGAAGGACAGGCTGGGAAGGCGAGGTGGTGGAGTTGCTCTTTATGTGAGAGAGCAACTGGAATGCATGGAGCTCAACCTGGGAGTCGAGGATGAGCGAGTTGAGAGCTTGTGGGTAAGGATTAGAGGGCAGGCTAATGTGGGAGACACTGTGGTGGGTGTCTGCTACCGGCCACCTGACCAGGACGAGGAGGTTGATGAGGCCTTCTACAGGCAGCTGGATGTTGCCTCACGGTCACAGGCCCTGGTTCTCATGGGGGACTTCAACTACCCCGACATCAACTGGGAGGACAACACAGCCAGGCATAAGCAGTCCTGGAGGTTCCTGCAGAGCGTCGACGATAACTTTTTGACGCAGGTTGTGGAGGAGCCGACGAGGAGAGGTGGGCTACTGGACCTCGTGCTATCAAATAGGGAGGGCCTAGTAGGAGATGTTAAGGTGGGGGGTAGCCTCGGCTGCAGTGACCATGAGTTGGTGGAGTTCAGGATTCAACGAGGAGGAGGCAGGGCTGTAAGTAGCCTTGCGACGATGGACTTCAAGAGGGCCAACTTTAGCCTCTTCAGAGACCTCCTCGGTAGAATCCCATGGGCTAGTGCTCTAGAAGGCAGGGGGGCCCAAGAGAGCTGGTTAGTTTTCAAGCGGCACTTCCTCCACGTCCAGCAACAGTGCATCCCTGTGTGTAGGAAGGGAGGCAGAGGGGGCAGGCGACCTGCGTGGATGAGCCGGGAGCCGGGAGCTCAAGCAGAAGGCAGCGGTATACAGAATGTGGAAAAAAGGACAGGCCCCCTGGGAGAAATACAGGAACATAGTCAGGGAGTGCAGAGATGCGACAAGGAAAGCTAAGGCACGTCTGGAAGGCAAGCTGGCAAGGGACGTTAAAAATAACAAAAAAAAATTCTTCAAATACATTAACAGCAAAAGGAAGATCAGGGAGAACGTGGGTCCGCTGGAGGACGGGATGGGCACCTTGGTTACAAATAACACAGAAAAAGCAGAGTTGCTCAATGCCTTCTTTGCTTCGGTGTTTACCAAGGGCAGCCCTTTAGAGCCCCAGGCCCTAGAGGCAAGAGAAGAAGCGGGTGGAGAGGAAGACTTGCCCTGGGTAGAGGAAGATTGGGTCAGAGAGCACCTAAGGAACCTCGATACCCACAAATCCATGGGCCCTGATGGGATGCACCCCAGAGTGCTGCGGGAGCTGGCAGATGCCATAGCTAAGCCGCTCTCCATCATCTTTGAAAGATCCTGGAGAACGGGGGAGGTGCCGGAAGACTGGAAGAAGGCCAATGTCACGCCAGTCTTCAAAAAAGGCAAGAAGGAGGACCCAGGCAACTACAGGCCAGTCAGCCTCACCTCCGTCCCCGGAAAAGCGATGGAACGGCTCATACTGGCCGTTGTCTCCAGGCACATGGAGGACAAGAAGGTGCTCAAGAGTAGTCAGCATGGATTCACCAAGGGGAAATCTTGCCTGACTAACCTGATAGCCTTCTATGATGAAATGACCGGCTGGATAGACGAGGGGAGAGCGGTGGATGTCGTCTATCTCGACTTCACCAAGGCTTTTGACACCGTCCCTCACAACATCCTCCTGGGCAAGCTCCGGAAGTGTGGGATAGATGAGTGCACAGTGAGATGGATTAGGAACTGGCTGGATGGCAGGGCCCAGAGAGTGGTGATCAGCGGTGCAGAGTCTAGTTGGAGGCCTGTGGCTAGTGGGGTCCCCCAGGGGTCAGTCCTTGGTCCAGTCCTGTTCAATTTATTCATCAATGACCTGGATGAAGGCACAGAGTGCTCCCTCAGCAAGTTTGCTGATGATACCAAACTGGGAGGAGTAGCCGATACCCCAGAGGGCTGTGCTGCCATCCAGAGGGACCTGGACAGACTGGACAACTGGGCGGTGAAAAACCTCATGCAATTCAACAAGGCCAAGTGCAAGGTCCTGCACCTGGGGAGGAATAGCCCCAGACACCAGTACAGGCTGGGGACCGACCTTGTGGAGAGCAGCTCTGCAGAGAAAGACCTGGGTGTCATGGTGGACGACAAGTTGACCATGAGGCAGCAGTGTGCCCTCGTGGCCAAAAAGGCCAATGGGATCCTGGGGTGCATTAAGAAGAGCGTCTCCAGCAGGTCGAGGGAGGTGATCCTGCCCCTCTACTCAGCCCTGGTGAGGCCGCATCTGGAGTACTGTGTCCAGTTCTGGGCTCCACAGTACAAGAGGGATGTGGAGCTGCTGGAGAGAGTCCAGCGCAGGGCTACAAGGATGATCAGGGGCCTGGAACATCTGCCCTATGAGGAGAGGCTGAGGGAGCTGGGCCTGTTCAGCCTGGAGAAGAGAAGGCTGAGAGGGGATCTAATCAGTGTATATAAATACCTCAAGGGAGGGAGTGCAGAGGACGGTCATGGTCTCTTTTCAGTGGTGGCCACTGATAGGACTAGAGGAAATGGCCGGAAACTGAAACATCAAAAATTCCATAGGAACTTAAGGAAAAATTTCTTAACAGTGAGGGTGACAGAGCACTGGAACAGGCTGCCCAGAGAGGTTGTGGAGTCTCCTTCTCTGGAGATCTTCAAAACCCGCTTGGATGCAGTCCTGCGCCACGTGCTTTAGGTGTCCCTGCGTATGCAGGGGGGTTGGACTAGATGATCTCTAGAGGTCCCTTCCAACCCTAAGCATTCTATGATTCTATGATTCTATGAAGATTTTAGTGTAACAATTTCTCTAAGGAACAAGGACACAAAGAACTCCTAAACAAGAGTACCAGCTCTTTAATTGCTAAAGATTGGCTCAAGAGCTCACTTGAAGGCACAGCAAGGAAGGAATATTCTGTTTTATTCTACTTAAAGCATGAAATTATACTATGTGGTCAAAAGAAATACTCTTTTCAAACACTGTCTGAAATTTAAACTAGCATTTTAAACCAGCATTTTAAACAGCAATTTTTTTAAAAAAAGTTAACAGTAAATTTAAACAGCAAAGATCTGAAGTTTGAGTGCCAACAGATTAATAATGATCTTTCAGAATGATATAAATTATATTGAAATAACTGGACTCATTCAAAATAAATATATTTTGCACGCACACACACACAAAAATCACTAGGTCTGTTCAAATGAGGGCATATGAGCTGAAGTTGAAACTCTCAACAAATCTAGCCATAGTCTCCAAAAGATACTTGCCCCTAAGAATAACAAATTTCTTTAGGTTCTTTGTTTGCTTGTTTCTGTTGGTGATTTGGAGGAGAATAATATTTACCTTGAAAAAGAAAAATAATGTATATATGCTTTCTGAACATCTCCAGAGAGGTGTAGTACCTCTGCAGTATCTCTGGAATAGTCTGGCCTTTTAGTCTTTACTGCTATTTAAAATATTTGTTCATATACAACTAGGAATAAAAACAGTACCTTGTGATTTATGTCATTACAGGTAATTAGTACAACTCAGAAGCCGCATATAAAAAACAAGTGACCTTTTTTGTGCTTGTTACGATTAATTAGAAAATGATAAAATATCAAAATATGTTTGAGTAATAAAATTATACTTAATGATATATAGTCTTCCTGTGGCCTTCGGTCTAGTTCTGATTAAGCAAAACACTTATGTGTTTTACATTTTACACTGCTGAATAAAGCTATTAGGTGTGATGCACATGAATTTAGCTTGTGCTTAAGCAATTCATTATATAAAATATTACATCATCACCAAAGCAGATATAGTTCATTAAATACATTATATATTCAGAATTACTAGTTCAAGTGTCACTTTTTACATTTCTAAGACTAATCTATACCAGGCATTAATCGTAATCTCTTCTGAGATTATGTATCTGATCTTTTATTCCTCAAAGTGTGGTGATACATTGCCAGCAAAACAATCAGCCCAAGCTCGTACTGTTTTCACTCTAGGTATCAATAGTCTGTTAATATTGCCACACATATTCTACACAGTAGTAAAGTGGTATTCTTTCTTTATAATCTCCTTAGAATTTCAAGCATACAGGAGCATAATTTCAGGTATATGAGTGAAAATAACAGCAGAATGTGTTAAAACATAGCACCTCTAACAACAACAAAAAAGAGTTAAACACAGTACCATTAAGAAAGTCTCATTTATGTAAAGAATCAGTGAAGTGAATAATCAAACTGCAGCCATCTTCATTAATATAATTTTTAAAAATAGCCAAGTGTCTAAACATAACTACACAAGGGAGATTTCCACCAGATATTAATAACTTGGTTGTACAATAGAGAGGCTAAGCTGCCTGTGCCTTCTCAGCAAACAGTATTCTTCTGACAGTGTGGCAGCTGGATTTATACTGATGTGTTAATCTCAGTGAAGGCTGATATTCTTCTTTTCTATTTCTTCTTGTCAATATATTATCTTAGTTGTAATATGTTTTAGGTGACTATACTATCCTAACAAAGAAGATTCACCTCTGTTACACACAGAACAAAATGATGCAGATTCTCCTTTTGCATTTCTGCAGAATAATTTATTTTTACTATTCAAGCTTGCAGTTTCCTATATAAAATGGTGGCATGTTAAGTAAAAACGTAGAAAGTACACTAAAATAACTGAAGATGCTCTGATACACCTTGATTTTTAATTTATACTACAGTACTGGAATGATTTGCTCAAAGTCTTTGTTGGAAGGCAATATAAGATGTGAGACAGAGATCAAATACATTTAAAGGCACAGCAATGACACCAAGCAGTGTCTGACACACCTTCCATGAAAGGAAACAGTTTTGTTCCTAATATTTCCAGGGGGTTGATGAACTATCTTAGACCTACAGTAAAGAGACTGAGGAAAGCTGGCATGCTTTGCTGGTCGACACTGTGTCTTTCAGTCAGAGTCTTCCTGACTTTTCAGGAAAACAAATGATCATGCTTTTATTTTATATTGGCTTTTATAGTTTTTACTGACATCTTCTAGCACTTGCACATAATTGGAACAAAGGTTAGCTGAGCTAATTATCTTCACAGTTTATTTTGAAAGATACTTTCTCAATAAACTTGCTTCATCTCAAGCTCCGTGATCAAGTCAAGAAATAATATAGCCAAAAACATGATTAGGTAGATTGGATATGCAGATTTTAAATGGACTGAAAGGTCAGGACTGTGTAATGAGAAATGTGCTGTACAGTCAGAGATAAATAAACTTTACCACCGGAAGGGCTGAAAATTATTAAGCTTTCTTTCAGACAAAATAATGCTAGGATCTAAGGTGCTGAAAGGATGCAAAAAAAGATCATTATAAATGAAAACAGTTTTGCTTGGCTGGGAAAAACTGACTTGTATGAACAACAACATAAAAAGTAAACAGAATAAATGGCAGAAAATCCGAATTAAATGTGAAACATCAAATGACTTCAATTAGGAGCAGAGAATGGCAGTAAAGTTAAATGCACTTAGTGAAATAATGAGATGACAAACAATATACACAGACTTGAAGTGAACACTGTTATCTAGATGAAAAGTATCATTACCCAGATAAGAAGGTACTGCAACATAATCAGAACGCTGTCAAATTTACACAGGGTAATGGCTTTATCGTATATGCTGTTTGCAACAACTTGAGGCCCATTCTATTCTGCTCTGTTCTAGCTCTCTCTTGGAAATTTCTGTAACTTAACATGCTGCATATCTTTTTTGTTGTTGTTGTTTTGAATAAGATATATATCTTATATCTGAGAGAAATCTTTTTTTTATTATTTTTTTTTATTATTTTTTTGACAAGCCCTTCATCTTCAGCACTGTTTTTATAATAGGAGATCTTGATTTTGATTTATGCTTAAATGTACCAAATGGAATTCCAGGAATTCCAAACTTTTTTTAGCTCTTTGCATTTTGCCATCCTTCTTGTTGCAGTTTGAAGCAGGGGGGATGGGAATGGGGGGATGGAGATATTAAATACTGTGGTAGCTGTAGGCCCAACTCTGGCAGTATTGGATTCACCAACAATCTGTCAACTGTAGGTCCAAATGCCTTCCTAACAAGTAGTGGCCTTCACGCATAGCATGATTTATTCAAATGCAACATTTACAAAGCTTTTCGGATGTCAGTACAGGAAATTCTCTACTACAGCGTGGGGTATTTAGCTAGCTCTGATGTACAAATGTGTGATGATCAGTCACCCCAGATGATAGGAGAGAGATCTCAGTTTCAAGCGGTCTCCTCAGGCAATGTCCCAACCCAAGGAGGGGAAAGGGGGATCAGTCCATTGACTGATCTTGGAAGTTATGATGGAATCTTCACCTTTTTTTTTTTTTTTTTTTTTTTTTTACATTTAGGTAGAGCTTGAGTGACTATAGTCATACTCGTTTTTGTTACTGGTAGGTGAAAGAGTTTCTCACCCTCATTTAAAGGTACAGTCAGTCGAAAATCTTGAGCGCATGACCAATGAAGCGTGGACGCACCTCGGAGGTGGGTAACTTTTGGGATAGAGGTGTGTTTTAACATTATAATGAGCTTATAATGAGCAAAGTTCAAGCAAAGTTCATCCAAAGGAGTGACAATGTTATTGTATATCTCCCATTGGGCACCTACTGCGTGGCTTATGAGCAGCCCAGCACAGGGAGCGCAACAGAGTTTGGCCGCAGAGTCTTCACTCTGCTCCATCCTCCGTTACTCCCCTTTGCAGGTGCGAGGAGGGCAGATTGTGCTGCCCAGGGAACCGTGGAGGAGCTGAGTCCGTGCGTACCAGCCATCCTGGAAGTGACAACTGCGTATCACCCCAAGCAGGCCTCTGTAATGCCAAAACTTCTGTTAGGCCCTAGTTTTTTCTCTAAGCACTCCCTTTTCAAGCTATTATTCCACACTTCTGCACCACAATAGTTGGGTTGCAGAGAAATTAGCCATGATGGATACACATTATCATGCATTCCAGTAGGATAAAAGAAAAAGCAGAAGCTAAGAGTTCAGGATTTAGAAGACAGAACAATGATTTTGATTTGGTCTTAGATTTTTTTTTCTACTTTTCCAGGGATTATTAGCAAGTCTTGCTCATTTTGCTGCTTAATTTTGAGCTGTAACTTTTATTGTGATTTTAATGCTCCCATGAGTGGCACTCTTACACATTAATTGAAAGTGTCTGATAAGATTATGACCTCTGAAGTGACAGTGGAAATCACTGTCTCATGCGTTAGGTGTTAACCTGAGTTGTGCTTAAAAATTGCTTGAGAGTTTCTCTTTGACCCAAGTGAAAACTGCATAGGAACCCTGTTAATTGTTTAAAAGTATAAGCATTTGTGTTCAACCACTTCAGGAATGAAATCTTGGGGCAGTTTACTGTCCTGTTCCATGTAAAGGAGCTTCTGGATATTGCTACTATTTTTAGAGGAGTGTTAGCTCATAATTTTATGAATAATATGTCCACACAGTGCAAATGTAAATGCAGTCAAAAAAAATTTAGGAAGAAAGTTCTTGTGCACATACTGAAATAGAATCACCTATCTGTCTGTTTGCCTACTTACGTATCTATCCATCCATCCATCTACCCATATATACCTACACACATGTACACACACATAATGCACCCACCCGAACTAGGTGGCTTCTTTTATTCAGTCATCCATCTCTGAAGCTGTCAAAATTCTCACACAAACCTAAGGCTGAGCAGACAGGTTTGTAACCGATTCTGAGCTCTTAAAATTGCTTTTAGAATAGAAGATACAGTTTTACTTTTTTAACCACAGATCCCAGGATTGCAATATTTGTCTATGACAAGAGAACAAATGCAGAACACTGAGCTTCATTCATTCACTTATGCAAGCAGTTACTGCTAAATAATGTAAATTATTTTGCAAATATTTTTAAAAGTATTTACAGCCGATAAGTCTGTGCTAGAAATCTATCAACAGAATTCAGAAAAAAAAAATGTGACTAAAGAACAGATCTCTGCACTGTGATACAGATACTTTATGAACTACAAAATAAAGGAGCTATTAACCATCTCTAAAGGAAAAAAGAAGAGGAATGATAAGACATTCTGGAAATGAATTATTCTTCTTTTGGGTAGTTGGAAATAATACTTTTGGAATGATCACTGTAAAACTGAATTAATTGTTGAAGCACATGACTCATTAAATACATTTCTGTGTATAAACAATGACTTCTTAACATAGTTTAGTTGAGTCATCTGTCTTTATTTAATTGATTTATTTTTCTTTAAGTCCAGTTACAGTGTCATCTATGCCTATAAAAATAACTTTTCCATAAAGGATTAGTTCTGCTTTGATTTCAGTACCATTGATGCTTATAAGGACTTTGTACAATTTTAGAGCTTCATGATGTCACAGATGTCAATCATGTAAAAGATTTGTTTCTTAGACAAAATTTTACTTACTTATGTAATGCAGAAGTATATCAAAGGCTACAGAACTTACTAACATGGGTAATTGTGGAAGTAAAATTCAGACCCATCCTTGCCTCCCAAACATTCCCTCCAAATATTTTCACTGTGTGCAAAGCCATCACCTGAGTAGCTAACCATTTTAAGTATAAAGTAATAGATACTGAAAGACTGAATGAGATTTTTGAAATCATCGTCTGATCTTCTGCATAACTCAGCTTCTCAGAATTAATTCTCATTTCAAATACATCAAAGTATTCAGTCTCTGACTACGCCTGTCAAAGATAGGGAGCCCATTTACAAGGTCTTCTAAAGCGTTTCAGTATTTTAAGATGCCTGTCTGAAAATTCAATACAGTACCTTCTGATGAATGAAACAAATGCCTTTTTTTTTTTAGCCCATTTTCACACATCTAGCTGTCCTACCCTATACTTTACTGATCAGGAAAATTTATTGTCTGAATTATTTTATCCTACATCTATCTTCTTTTGATGAAAAAAATGAACTCCTAAAGTCTTTTTTTCACAGTCCAGTAATATTTTTTGACTTTTAATTGAATCTACTTTCCATCCTTCTTACATAGTGATACACAGAAATGCACTTACCATTCCAGAGATGCTTACACGGGGGAAAAATAAAGAGCTTAAAGAGCTTTGCAATTTATGTTAATAGATTTATATGCTTGTATCTTTGCTGTTTTGTCTATGCATGCCAAAAATGACATTGACTCTTTTTCCTCACAGAGTTATACTGGTAACTCATACTCAGCTCATGATCTATCACAATGCCTAAGCCAATAAGGTCTTTATTCCTCCATTCGTGATGTATGGCATTATTTTGATGAATTGCTATATATACATATAGAAAAGCTTTGTAAGCTTTTCAGACATAACCATCATGATTAACCCATTCCTGAGGCTCTCGGGAAGAAGAACAGCAATCTGCATGCTTAGGTGATTTGTGTCTGTCTATAAATCATAACTTGTCCTCTCTTAGTTTATGGTGCTAAATTATGATAGAAAACAGAACTCCAGTCTCAGGTTGGCTCTTACTGTTCATGTAGCAATTAACAAACTCTTCATCTATTTATTCCCCAACACATCCATGCATAAAATATGTACAATAGGCAGTTAAAAAATACAGTGAAATATCTAGGTATTATGCTACGGTAGTTTAGTTACTGAGAACTCTTCTTATTAAAAGACTGAACAGGGAGCAGCATTCCTTCAAATATTTAAAAGTGTAACAGAGAAGGTAAAACCTTATCTGAGAGTGAAGTAACTTCTTTAGAATACTTCACTGCATATTTTTTTTTGTTTGTTTTCACTGAAATAAATATACAGAGTGGGCTGATTAAAAAAATAGAGATGTTGCTGGGTTACCAGAAAAAAGGTAAAAGAGAAAATTTCCTAGATGACAATCTCAAAATATACAACATCTTAAAGTTTTTACAACTTCTGGTCCTTGAAAGAAAGATAGATTAAATGATATCTTGTTTGTTCCATGTAGTTTAAAATGAGTTGTATGGTCAGAGAGCTCTGTATTTTTCATTTATCACATACATGGCGTCCTTTAAATTTTGTCTCTAAGACATTTTGTATATTACAGGAAGCATTTCAATTAATCAAAATAATATCCCTAAGAAGTGTCACTTTTTTCCTCCTCAGTAAGTACAATATTTGTGAGTACTAAATATTTTAAGCATTCATTGTTGCTTTAGGTCCAGTAGACTTTCCTCTAAGATGCCATTAAGTGTTTCTTTAATCTTCTTTACTTATAAGTCACTTGCAGTCTCTGGCAGAATAAACAGAATCTTACACTAGCATTGAGCATCACCAGCAAATGCTTTGTCTGCTAAACAATTTTTCAAATAGAAGTTACTTGACAATGCTTCAAAATATATCAATGAAACTGAACATAAAGCTTAATAATGTGATTTCTTTAAGGTATCTAGATTATGTTTCTTTTCATTATTAAAGGAGATATTTTTTTCCCAAAAAAAAAGATTAAAAGTTAACTTTTGAAGGATATTGATTTTAAAAAGACTGTGGACAGAAGAATCGAAGCAACCATTTAGAGAGATTCTAATTCCTTGATCTTCATGCTGTAACCTCTACGGAATACATTTTGAGAATCATGATGAAAAGACTGTAGATAAAACTGAAGTAGTTGATTGGAATGAAAAATTCGATATAACAAGATTTTTTTAAAAACACTTTTATTGCAGATGTCAGCAAGCTTTCTAGCCAAGACTGTTTATAATTCTGTTTATTACTGTAGAGCAGCGGTGACATGTTCTGTCAGCCCACACAGGCTTAGTTAAGAAGATCCCAGATCAGATCCTTTTACGAATTTCATGCCCCAGTTTTGTCAAGAACTAAGGTTACTGCTATAGCAAAAGTTAATGGCCATCAACCTGAAATAAGTTGGAACCAGCACTTAAATTGGATTTTATTTGAAATGATTGTACTGGTAGAGGTTTTTATGATTTCCTTTCCTGTGAATTATTTCCATGTTTGAAGATTAGATATTGTCCTTTATTTGGTACTAAAGGAGAAATACAATCTTATACACACTCACACACATTTTTAAAAACAATTATTTCAGTTATTTAGTATTTGCACAGTAATATAAACCACATCAATTTGTTGCAAACTGTAGATGGTTATCTAGACAACAGCAGTATTCTAGGCCTGGAATTCTGCTTTTAACCCTTTCCAAAAAGTTTTAATAAGAGCTTACTCTTTTCTCATTATCTTCGGAATTAAAAAATACATCTGAAAGAATATCAAAAGGGATAGATTAATAAAAGGAAAAAAAAAAGAGAATAAAACTGCTGGTTCTAATAAAAAAAATACTGCACAAGAAATTGGGATTTCAATTTGGTTACTGTTGTTGCAAACATGCAAATAATGAGCAATGAAAGATTTTGGAACAAGTATTCGTGTGACTACCTAAAAATAAAACAAGAGCAGTGATGGTTATTCAATGACATAATATAGAATTCTCAAAGAACATTATATTTCTGCATATAATTATCATATATATGCAGAAACAAAGAGGAAAAGATAAGGAAAAAATACGCAGCACGGTAAAAGTATAGAGACAGTTCCTTCTTATAGTTAAAATGGTACGTTTATTCAATATCATGTGGATGGAATTGGAATTTACCTTTTTCTACAAAGGAGAGAGTGGGATCATAAACTGATATTAAAAACATTAAAAATACTAGTCCCAGATAATTTTTGTAAAAGTATTAAAGGACCTTGATAGGATATTTTCAATGTTGCTTGCAGACAGAGATTTCTAAAACATTTTAGACACAATATAAATGCCAAAGTTACTTTACAGAATAAGTAGCAGACATGCTTACTCAGATTGAATAGAATGTTACCGCACCATACTTGACCAAGTAAATTGAAATATGAAAAAAGTGATGAAGAATAGTAATAAAGAATGTGCTACATGCCTCAATCCAGTTTACCTGCCTTCAGTCCGATTTAATGACATACACTAGATGGACATTATGAAAGCTACAGCAAACAGAAAATGTAACCTCAAGGTCAACAAGGCAACATCATGTCATGTTGCAGACATGATAAGGCTCCTCAGTGGAGAGAAGACACTACTTCTGCATAGCATCTATGAGCTTCTAGTAAGTGACCTGTGGTTGTAAAGAGAATAAAATGAAAATAATATAAAATAAAAGTTTTAACTTAACATTATCAAGGAACAATGTCAGGATCTAAAAGACTACATCAAAACCTGGACTTTCCTTATAATGTTCAAAATCTTGTTTCTGGACACAGAGGAAGCATCCACAATATGAAAGTAGTGATCTTATTATTAGGATCATTAAAATCTTAAGCATCACCATTATTAGTCCGGATCTAATTGTTACAAGAAAAGAAAAAAAATACCAATGCAGTTAAAACTGATATACACATACCTAATTTCTACCCCTTTCCTACAGTTATGTCCCTTGGTTGTCTCATTCTGGTAGTAGAGGTGGTGTTAAATCATCAGCATCTGATGCTGATGGTAGTTTCTTCTTCCTCTGTATAGGATCCTCTTAGAGTCATTCTTGCATTTTTGCCGTCATGTTTTTTTGTTTGTTTGTTTGTTTGTTTGTTTGTTTTTAATTTTGCTCTTTCTTTATTGATCTACAGCTCCATGTTATTTCCAAAATTGTTATGTATGTGTCTGTTATGTATGATAGATCATTTCTTTGCTAGAGTCATAAATATCCCATTCTATGCAGAATATCTACTTGTTACTACTACCTATATAAAACCATGTTTGAACCATAAAAAGATTAAAAGTAAAACAAATTAGTCTTAGTCATGTTCAAAAATTGCTGTCACAGCTAAACCAAGTAAAACAAATTTCCAACAGGTGAGAAAATGTCAGGGCAAACTTGACAAACCTTACAGTATGCTCAAAGCTTATTTTACTTATTTTGCTTATGTTACTTAGCAATGGCAGTACTCTATCACAGGGCTATGTGGATACACCATAAACTATGTGTAAGAACTGATTATATCTTGCCTATCAGTAGCTTTGATTGTTTTCGGTAGACATAAAGTTATTTTGATGTGTCCTGTAGTTATTGGTAATAGAGTCCTGATTAAGTGATGCATTGTTTCACTCTGGTTATGAAGGGCTATGGTATGAAGGCATAACTGTGCCATCACTCCAGGAATTCCTTCACACATCTTCAGGATTCTGAGTCAAAAGTACCAGAAGACTTACTCTGATTGCTGATGAAAACTAAATTGACTCATCCAGGTTTATCTGGGTATAAATTAATTTTATCCGGTCATCAGATAAATTGAATTACCATGTAATACCTCCAACAAATACTTTCATTGTAAGTATTTGAAAAAGTCCCACCCATGAATATTAAAGAGTAATAATTATTGTGAAGAGACATCAGTGAGCAGGTCCTTATTACTGTGATCCTGAATCAAGTATTGGTTTAACATTATTAAATAAATTTATCAAGGATACTAGAGATTCCTTGCTTGACTTAGATACAACAGAAAGATCAGCAAAGTAACAAATAATGAAGAGGATGGCTTAGTGCTAAGAAGTGATTTTAACTGACAATTAGCAAGTTGCAATTCATAAACTGTATTTTAAAAATTTGCTTAAGAAATCAATGAGAACTATGCTATGCCAAAGAAATGGTTCTTAAAAACTGGGTTAGAACCTATCTCCCGAAGAAAAATTCTGACTTAAACTATGATTACAGCATCTAAGGTTATGTCTAGAAATATCTATAAAAGCAAAATAAATATGTTGGGAAGAAATAACATGATTACTCTGTCTTTTTTTTCTTAAAAAAAGAAATATTAATTTGAATCACTATTAGTTAACTAGATATCTTTGGATCTTAACCCATCAATTGCTGAATACAAGCATGATATTTTCATTCAAACTTATTTTAAAATGTGCATAACTCAAAGATTGATTTGCAAATTAAATATTCTAATTCTCACAATAATAGCTAACTTTGCAATTGCAAGACTATAATGAAATATCCAAGTCATCTTTTTATTAAAAAGATATCAAAATGTATTTTGAAGGAGTAAATCATCTTGTGATTTACTTTGATACAATTTTAATTGATCTTGGTTAACAAATCAAATATCAGTTTCATTTCTGGCCAAAATAGAAGTCTTTGAACAATCTCATTGTAATTTACAGATTTCAAATAAAATAGTGTCTAGCAGAAAATGCAGCTGATAAATTTGCCGGACTGAAATTGCCAGCCAGAAACGCAACTGTTAATTAAACTGTTACTTGAAGACAAGGATGAACCAGCAGAAATTCCCTTTTCCTACATTCATCATCCGCCTTCATTAAGAACACCAACAAATGGAGACCTGCCTTCAGGGCATTCTCAGAACTTTGCTTTTGTTTGATCCTATCCCCTTTTCCTAAGAAATTATTTAACACAACTGACATTAATGAGGCACATATATTCCTGCAGTACAGGTCTAACATTTCCTATGATTTGTATACTCAAAACCTTAAAAATAAAACTGTGTAACTGCCCAGGTGCTAGGTCCTTTACCACGGGAAACACTGTGTAATTAATTTTACTAATACATCTTACATTGAGTCTTTTCTTTTGTTCTTGCCTGTAGGAGGCACACTGTGGTTCCTGTTATCTTTTCCACTGAAATATCTAATTACTTTTGATTTCTCCCTGTATGTGCATCAAGTTTATGACTATTTCATGAATCTTGCTCTGCAACCAGAGTACTCACTTATACTGATGCTCAAGCTGGTTTGATGGTAACTCTGATCTTACTGGCCAGGAGGTTGATTTGGGCCATGAAATCCCCTCCTTTTAATGGCAGCATGTTCATGAGTATCATGTTGCCACTGTGAAATGTGAAGTGGAATGTATGCTGAGTTCTTAGATGATTAAGCTGGGCTATCAATGACTGAGGCAAAGGCAACTGGTGAACACCTTGAACGCCTAGCAAGGACAAAGACCCCAGAGTTCACTCAGAGTAGAAGTGAGATGTCAGGAGGAAAAAAAGTCTAACATCCCAAACTTGGTATTGTTCCTTGAACCACCACTGCAGGTAATTTTATCAGCTTGCTGATGAAGAGTTAACAACAGAGTAGGTGCCAAGGGGATACCATTGGCTGGTCCCTGACTAATGAGCACCTGGAGTGATAGCATGCATGCTCTCAGCTAGTGTACTCTGCCACATGCTGTGTAGGTGTAATGAGGACATTACAGTGTCTAGAGCATTTCTTGGGCAAAACAATATAAGCACCCAGTCATGAAGATTTAGTCTTTAAATAGACAAAAAAAAAAAAATCTGAGAACAGCAAAAAGCAAATTGGAGAAAGTTCTGAAGTTTGCAATATAAAGCGTGAATTTGGAGATTGTTTTCAAATCCTAGGCCTGGCAATTTCTTATTCCATTAACAAAATTTACATTCTCAAACCTTCATGTAAATTCTTTTGTTTGTTTGCTTCTGTAACATTCATTTTATTTCTTTCATATACGTACTTTCTGTTTTTTGTTTGTTCATTTAGTTGACAATACATTAAATTTAGCTGGTCCTAAAAAAAAAGAGTCACTATGGAAAATACATAATAAATATGGAAAATACATTTGAGAACAATGCTTTTGGATTGGAGAAACACTGGTATGTGATTTGATTCCAAAGTCCCAAATTAATATAATGTGGCTATCCATAATTAATTTACATCATAATGGCAGTCTAAACTCATTTCATTTTCACCCTACAGTGAAACCTGCTGTTAAACTTCAACTACAAGACAAGGCCCTTTCAAAATGAAAGCAAATATATATTTTTAGAAGATTTCTCAAAGTTTTTGTTTAAAAAAAAGAAGAGCAGGGACTTTTAAGTGCTACCATCTTTCACTCTTTTTCCACAGTAGCTGTGAAACTCACAGCAGCTAGGGTTTCAGGAAGATGATATTACTGTCTTTTTGTTCCTAATGCATAAAACAATGTAAAAAAAAATTAACAGTTCTTGTAGAATGGTTATGATTCTTCTTCTGCCACCCTCAAGTCCTTACAAGCCATTAGCCTAGGAATTTTATTTTCAATATTTTCCACAGAAGATTGTAAAACATTTTTCACAAAACAGCCCAAGAGAACTGTTGTGGAATGAATAAGGAATGATGTAAATAAGGACTGTTGGAAATAGGTGTATTATTACATCTATGCTTCATTTCTGGATCAACATACTTGTTTTCCTCCACAGTATGTTTCCATCACTAATATGTTTGTACATTGTCCTTGAAATTTTCTTTCTTTTCAGGCAAACATAAAAAATCAACATAATGTTGACAAAAGGGCATAAGTGTTTTTGAGATCAATACCAAAGATGTTAAGTTCTAACTTTATTTATATAATGAACACTCTAATCCAGAATTCTAATATTTCCCACCAGACTACATCACTCATTTCCATAATGATATTTTTTGTTGTGCGTATTTACTCAATTATTCTCACTGTGGGTTAGAAAAGTGCAAGATTAATGAGGTTGGTTAAGCTGTAAGTATCCAGTTTGATTCTTTTTTTTTTCCCAATTACTTTAAGCCTTTCAGTATGACTAGTTTTAGTGTTATCAAAATCCAACTTTATGTATAAATCTGTACAATCAGCAGCATATTTTCCCTTTTCTATTTCAGTTCACACAGCCACTTACCATTAACCTGTTGAAAGCAGTACCCCATGCATTATCTTCTACTTGATCTCTAAGAGAGATAGGTAGCCATTTTTTGACCAATATACTTTTGTCCACACATACATTTTACCAAGAGCTAGGAACAGTGCTAGCTATCATAAAGAATATTAGTATTTTCAATTTCTTCCATCCTTTTTTTTTTTTTTTTTTTTTTTGACCCACAGTGAGATCATTACAACTGTAAAACGCGAGATAAGTGGTAAAATGTAGAATGGATTTCACAGAATTATGTTTAAAGGTCTACATCATCTACATATAGGTCATTATGGTGAAAGATGTCTCTATTTAGGCCTCAGGGGAGCCCTAGGGAGATTAAACCAAAACTGCCAGGTCAAATATGGCCACAAGAGATTCTGTTCAGACTTCTTTCTTCACCACCAGATTTAGCACAGTTATTAAACATTTGGGGAGGTCAGACACAGCAGAAATGGTACTGTGTTCAAATAGACTATTCACAGTTGGATTTTCATGTGAGCATGAGTCTACAGAAACTACTAGAAACTACAAAGTAAGAAAATGCTAAGATTTTCTCACTGGTGGATTGGATTTTTCTTGGAGTGTTTGTTATATGCTATTAGTTGAATGTGCACTTATATATTCAGACATATTTTAATCTTCATGGAAAATTTTCAGCCCATGTAGAGAAATGGGTTGGAGAGCTGGGCAGAAGTGGAGAGTTGGAGAGTTAGATAGGTTGGAGAGTCAGGCAGAGAGGAACCTAATGAGGTTCAACAAAGACAAGTGCAGAGTCCTGCATCTGGGAAGGAATAACCCCAGGCACCAGTACAGATTAGGGTTTGACCTGCTGGAAAGCAGCTCCGCAGAGAGGGATTTGGGAGTCCTGGTTGACAAGAAGTTAACCGTGAGTCAGCAATGTGCCCTTGTGGCCAAGAAGGTCAATGGGATCCTGGCCTGCGTTAGGAGGAGGTAATGGCTACAAATTAAAACACAGGAAGTTCCATCACCATGTGAGGAAGAACTTCTTTCCTGTGACAGAGCGCTGGAGCGGGCTGCTCCAGGTTGTGGAGTCTCCTTCTCTGGAAATCTTCCAAACCCGCCTGGATGCCACCCTGTGCCATGTGCTCTGAGTGTGCTTGCTTATGCATGAGGGTTGGACAAGATGATCTCTAGAGCTCCCTTTCAACCTCAACCATTCTGTGATTCTGTGATTCTGAGAAATGCTTCACTTCCTTTTACTCTGAAGAAGTTGTTAATCACTTATTACAAAATATTTGCTCTGGACATAGTGTAAATTGCAACATTGTATGTAGAAATTTTCTACAAGATTACAAATATTGTTATGATTATAATAACATCTTATGTTGAGAAAGAGAGCTGTTAGCCTATTCTACACTGAATGAAACAATGTATATTAGTCACGAAAAGACTTAAGGGAGATATACAGATATTTGGAAGAGAAACATTAAGACTGGTAGGAATGGAAAATGAAAAGGAAATCAAGATAGAGGTGAAAAGGCAGGAATGGTAGAATAAAAAAAAATAGAGAGGAAGAAAAAGTGTAAGAATAGCATGTGTTGATGGCACCGGGATCATCAAGATAACAGGACTCATACTTTTATGATACCCAAATCAGGAAAGCAAAGGATCGTATAAAGCATGGGAAAACCTAAAACAGAAGACAGGCTACCAGCTGGAGTCGTAAGATATAATGCCTGAAAATATTTAAAGTTTGACAATTCGAGGAAGCCATACTCAATTGTAAGAAGCTCCACAGACATAGCTGTTGTTCTGAAGGGAGACTTTAATCATCCCAGCATTTCCCAGAAGGAAACATGGCCAGATGCATGGAATCTTGGAGAATTCTGAAGAATATCAAAGACAATTTTTGACACAGTTGAGTAAAAAGCTGATTAGAAGAGAACCTTGCTGGATCAGCTACTCCTAAATAAAAAAAAAAAAAAAAAAATGGGGGAGATGAGGGAGGCATGAAGTTAGACCTTGATTACAGCAAAAAAAGACAGTAGAGTTAAAAATACTGAGAGACGTGAGCTAAATGAAAACTGGAATAGCAACCCAGGACTCCAAGAATACAGATTTCATCTTGTTCATGGATCTGGCTGGAAGTTCCCATGAGAAACTGCCTTTGACTTGCCTGGTCAAAGAGGTCCAGAATTAGTCCCAGACAACCTTCTTCAAGCACAAGGATTGTCCACTGGGCAGAAAGTCAGGTGAGTGTAATAGGAATGGAATGGACTAAATTAGGAAAACCTGAATTAATTCAAATGCAAAAAGAAAGGTATATAAATTATAAGAGGGGACAGTGAAACATTGTCTGAGCATATAGGAATAGGAAAAGCAAAACTGAAATGGTGTTGAAAGTAATAAGGGGTAAAAAGGGCAATATGATGAGCTGCTTCTGGTTTACAGCAAAAAAAGGTATACAGCAATGAAAATGCGGGTCTGCTATGAATTCATCAGATTAAATAGAAAGAACAATTTGAAAGTGCTTTGTGATTAATAGAACTACACTTAAACATTTGGAAAAAAATATATAAATTCAAATATTTATAATCATTGAGTAATTTGGCAAGGGATTAATAATTTATGGTATGATTCAAGGAAATTGTATTTAGAGCCTGAGCTCATGCTTTAAAATTTGCTGATATTCTTCTTTGTCTGTAAATCTGTTAATTTGGATGTGATTCTGCGCTATAAGTGCCCTTGCTTGAGCAGGGGGGTTGGAATAGATGACCTCTAGAGGTCCTTTCCAACCTCAACCATTCTGTGATGTTGTGATTCTGTGCATCTCTTCTGTAAAAATTCATCTAATATACAAAGGCCAAAGCTGTCAGACTGAAAGGCATTTTTTTAAAGCTGAGAATTTTATTTTAATTTAATTTTATTTTATTTTTAATTACTTTTCCCAGAAATTTACAAAATTAGTTTTTTTGTAATCAAACTTCTTCAGTCTCCAATGTTTAAAATATTTTTCAAAAAAGTATTATAGGATTAAGGAATGCCATTATCCATATACAAACAGCACGGTAGTCAGTAGTCATAGCAATAATGTATGCAAATGGAGAAGGCCTTTCTTGGATTATTTCTCAAGTAACGCATACCCTTTCTAAAGAGGTAGTGAAGCATATCAGTTCCATGCTTTGTAATATTATGAAATCATTTCCAGCCCATTGAAGTTCCATGCATTTGTCATTGATGCATGACAAGGTCTATGCCTTATGTTGTAGGCTTTTTCCCAACTTGTTCCCTCTTTCTCTGATTTTGGCTGCCTGTAACACATCCATTGTTTTAGGCTTGTTCTGACAGTCTTGTGTGCTATTCAGCAGAAAGAAGACTGTCTCTAGGTATAGATTATGTGCCTCTTTTGCTACTTGAAATTTTACAGTTAAGAATATCTTCCACAAATTGAATGTTCCCTTTATCCCATAATGCATCTTTATTTGGGGGATTTGTTCAGACCACTGTCAGCATAGGCTTGAAACATTTTCACTGAGAAAGCCTTTTTGGCTTGAAACCATTAGATGCTGTTCTGTCTTCTTCTCAGATGTGTTCCTTCTGTCATAATAGCTGTAATTTAAGTGTTGCCAAAGGATGTTTAATACTTCATTCCCTAGGCTTCATTACCTCCCTTCAGGGTATACTCTTCTGATGTGCACTTGTTCTTTTCCTTTCCATTTTTTTTTTCTATTTATTTATTTATTTTCTCTGATGAGAGATTATCTCATAAGGGGAATGTAGGTAGCTACAGCTGACTAAGTATGAACAAAAGAAATTTTTGCACTTCCATAAACTTCTTTTATTAGTGAACAACAATATACAGATCTAAAAGCAAGCAATCCTTCCTACCCAGAGGAAAAATCTTATAGTTGGTTTAAAAAAATATGTCCATAAAGGAGAGAAAGTAGACTGAAACAAGTTTAAAGCATGAATAACAGTAAAACTGCATACTTAGTTTTCAACCACGGTTGGTTCTTATGAAACAATAAAGAGTTGAACATACAGATACACACTTTGCAAAATGCTTCTGGACCAGATTTGTGGCCAAATTTCAATACCTTTTCTGGCAATCTAGGATATCCTATCAACTTTCAGAAAGAAAAATAGAGCTTTGGGAATAATAGTGGAAATCTGACCCAAACAATTTTATAATCAAATCTGTTAAACTAAATGATAACAGATTTGAATGCTCAGGCAGGGAAATGTTTTTTTGAACATCTGGGCAAGGAATTTACCCTAATCTAAATGTTCTAAAATTCTGTTGTTTGGATTGACCTTCTTTTTTAACATTCCCGCAACAGAATATACATTTAAAGTATTGCATATGTATGTATGTATGTATGTATGTATCAACAAAGGAGCTAGAAATCATTGTGGCAGAAATGCAAATTAAGGCCTGTTTAGACATTAAAACAAAACAATTAACAGCACACATTCTAATGATTTGTATTTATATGTTACTAATTCTCTTAGTATGTATATGTTAACTGTTAATCATATCTGTGCATATGTGATTTAGAGCTGGTGGCAGTCAGTTAGCACTGATGGCTAAGAACCTAACTAAGAACCACCGTTCTTAGTTGCTATGTTCAAGGGGATCAGGCTTAAGAGTTAGGTAGTGAGAGAAGTCAGAACTGAGGTGCGATTGCAAGCTTTCTTCTCCATTTTTCTTCCTCATGTTTGTGTGTACAAATGTTTGTATACTATTGTAAGAGACTTCTGGATTGTGTTTGTCTGGTTATTGTTGACACACCATTTACCTGAACAATGCCCCCGTATCTTGTCTCTGAGAAGACCAGCTCAAAACCCAAACGACGACATTACCTCTCACCATTTACACTTCTTAACCCCGGCATCCTGTCTCTGGGAAGACTATAATATCAGCTATCTACTTGGCCTCAGCATGCTGTCTCTGGGAGGATCACCTCGAGACCTGACTCAGCAGTGCCCACCAGAGCAGCTCGCATTCCAATCGGGTGAAGAGGAACATCAAAGCACACCACACGCGTGACACAAACAACACATACCAGAAAACTTCAAGAAAGAAGGTGGACTCTTTGAGAAGGGAGACATAAAAGGAGCACATATTTGCTCGCCCCCCACCCCAAATTGTCCAGAACTTCACCTGCAGAGAGGCACCTGTACTTGCACCAAAGCGGGGCCAATGACACTTAGCTGGATTGGTGGTGGTGGTAACAATAATCTTGTTGCTTCTCTACCACTTGCTTGCTTTTCTTTCTTTCTTCTTCTTCTCTCCATCCTATTGCACTTATGAGAATAAAGCTAACAAGGTTGTATGGCATTTGGCCCCGTTGGTGTCTTAATCTCGCTCTTGAGATCGTACCGAAACCTGTCCCGACTGTGGATCCGGACAACTATTGTGCTCTTTGCCCCCCAAAATAAAGACAGGTCTCCTTTTTCAAGGTAACATTCTCTGTTTCTGTCAGTGGTGAGAGAGAGGAATCGGCAACTCATAGTGTTTTAGGACATTGGGGTTTATTTAAAAACTAATTGATTATTTCATACACTCATCTCTCCCACAAAATGCCTAAGTATTCAGTCTCAGTTTCCCTCACAACTGAGGAAATTGCTGCTGGTCTAAAAAGCTTGGGCAGAAAGACATTTTTCTACTGTGCAGCTGCACTCCATTACCAGTCTTGGACAACCCCAGTTTAGTCCTTAGGCATCTACAATTGGTGCTTTTCCAAAGGTCTTCTCAATCCAGTAGCTCCTTTTTTATTTTTTTATTTTTTAAATTTTTTTAAAGGTTGCTCACCATCCCCCCTCCTCCACCCCCATAGAAAGTCCATATCCACAGACCAGAAAATTAACGAAGTGAAGAATATTTTCAAAACAGATTTTGTCTTTTCTATTCAATTGTGTTAACATGCATGCAAGTAGAGTAGGAACTGCACAACTGAAGAATGCTCATTTAAAACCCAATATACCATTACATTCACTTGAAAGTGAATGAATGAGGAAATAAACCACAGACTGGGAAATATAAGGAAATGAGAACTGTTATCATATGTTTTATTAAAAATCAAACAAACATTCTAACAAACAAACAAACAAAAAAACCTTCAGACCAGATAAATAAGCTCTCAACACAACTCTTAAGTTCCCACAGAAGTCCCCTTTAAACACATTTGGGAAGAGGAATGGTGGGACAGGGAGGGGAAAAAGAAATTTCATCTCACCCAAGGTGAGAGCTTCCAAACACTACTTTGCATCACTGTTAAAAAATTCCAATATCTTACTTTTCTGAGGTTAATCTTAACCAACTAACACAGCTGACTTCCACATAAATATGAAATGGCTTCTGTTTCTCATATACATTTGCACTTGTATCATAAAATAAAAAGTCTTATTATAAGTCACATTTTTAAGAGTATAATTTACAGTTTGTTTTTTTTCTCTCTCTTCTGCTGACTTGTGTTTACATAATGTAGCATTGCTTCAGAAGATAGCCATATAGAAGTTAAAATTATGAAATAGCATAGAATAAGTTAATCATATTTAATGTATTTCTAATAACTGTCAAACAGTATACATGTTGAAGTTCCAATAATTCTGGCAAAGTTAAAGCTTAAAATAATATATACTAGATTTGTAATTATTTTGATAATCCCAAAAGTAGTAATAGATGGGAGTTATTAGACTCCCAGTACTCCTCTATGCCTGAAGAAAAACTGAAGAAAAGCAAAAATGGAATTTTGAATTACTGCAAGCTTGGATTTCTTTCCTTCTGCTTATTTTTGTTGCCTACTGTGAAATATGTTTCTGTTTCTCTGTTTTATCTGATCTTACAAAGCATCTCACAGGCTAGTTATGTGGAACCTCTTGGTATGTGGTTTATTTATCATACAATAAACCTGTTGAAAAAGTACTACAATAATGTTGTCTGAAAAGATCCTACTTTAGTTTTATTCAAGAAATATACAGCTAAACAAAGACATTAAGTCTATAAACTATGTTGATAAATATTTTTTTTCTAAAGAGCTATGATGATACATGCGTAGCAACTAGCAAAGCTTACTACATGTTTTTCAGTGAATATATGTAAAAATACTAGAGCTAAATTAGCTGAAATTAACATACATATATTTAAGAACATTAATGTTTTAAGAGCTATACATCTAAACAAAATGATAAAACATTTTGTTATACAGTGCAAACTTGATACAGTAGATAAAGGAGAAAATTAAGAAAATTTCATCTACTTCTAAAATAGCTACAAAGCTTCCTTGAGGTGAAAAAGAAATTAATATTACAAATAATTACTAGAAAAAGAAAATAATAGGAGCACAGAGGAATTAAAAAAGCTAACCTAAGTGAAAATGCCACCAGACTTTATTAGTTCTCAGTGGTTGCTCAGTATTGAGGGTAGCAGTATTGAGGGCTGGGACATTCTGGGGTAAGGTTGGGGCTGCAAGTTGGAGCTGTTTGGAAAGAGTTAGAGCTGGCTGGAACCGTTTGGAACCAGTTAAAGCCATATTGAACTGGTGTTGCTCCCCCTGCAACCTCCCATTAGACTCTTGCCTGTTTGCTGGGAGCAATGGCCCTGTAGAGATCAAATCAGTTGAATGGCAAAATAAAATTAAGAAGTGTTGGCTAAAATTTGAGGGAAACAGAAGGCAATGCAGCCAAAGGGTTGATGGAAGGAGTTTTAGGGGGTGGTGTTTCCTTCTTCTGAACTTTCTAACAGATCGGGAATATTAACTTGTCACAGTTTACTCACGGTGCCAAGACTTATACTCTATGAAAGGCATTTAGGTGTAACTCACCTACTGCTTCACATTTGAATTGTCAATACTGAGGATTTTGGCATTGTAGCTATAAATGAAAATTTCTCTGGTTTGATGAAATACTCTCTTACACTGCCTGCTCCAGGACCATAAATTTAGGTGCAAATACATAGAAATTTCTCTATAATGGCAAAAGGGGATCTGATGTACTATTTTAAATATATATTTAATGATTAAAAAATTTGCTTTCTCTACATAGTTCATATTTTTAAATCAATTTACTTGAGACCTCAGTCATAAGCTGTGTCTTCAGTGTTTGTGGTTTACACATAACACCAAATTAGAGAGTAAACCTTAGTTTTCAGTTGGATTCAGAATTATTGGTGTAAATATGGGCAGGACTCATTAGAGGAGACATAAATAAATAAATGACACATGCCAGTCCCAAACTCTTAGCACATATGCAAGCATAGAGCTCAGGCAACCTTCCACACCATATCCTAAAGCAATGAAATGTCTAGACTGCCACAAATGTCCCAAATGCCACAAGCTCTTCTACCACTGACATCCAACTGTTCAGCCTTGGTTCCCTACATGACTCCAGCCTGCTCTTCAGCTAACGGTCCTTGGAGGAAGGAGATTGCAAGTTTCTTCCGCACTCCTTGCTGCACACAAATGAGGACACAGTAGCCAGTTCGTTTCTCCTCTGCGAGCTGATTTCTGGCCTTTTGACCTCGCACGGCTTGCAGGAGCTGGCAGTGTAGTCTACTGGCAGACCTCATTGTCTGGACATGATCCACACTCACAGAGTTTTTTTTTTTTTTTTTTTTTTTCTGGGTGCACTTCAGTCCTGAATTCAACATTAGCTAATATTCAGGGTCTTGGTTTCTACCTGTTACTTAATTGCTTAACCCTTAGTGTTCTGTGCAGATAAGTTGGATGTAATTTTATTCCCAGAATTGTTCCCATATACTTAGGTACTGTATGAACTAACTGTGCACTAGCTGTGCATGCCCTCCGAAGTGTCATTTTTGCCCCTAGGTGACAGTCTTCCTGACTACAGTTACCACATGGAGAAACATTTTGATAGATAAGATAGATACTTACACGGTAGTCTGCAAGAAATATTGAAAATTAATTCAAAGAATCAACATCTTAAAGAATAGTATTTTTGTGGATTTATTCACTGTAGAAGAAAATAGGATGTCTAAGCAAGCAACAGTACAGTAAGAAATAAATCTCACTAGAACTTTCCTATGCATGAATGTGATGCGTAGAAGAAGGACCATTCAGCCCTAGTAACACATACATTCCTAAACCACAGTATGATAGTATGCAAACTGATTTCAGAAAACAGATCCTGAGAGTCAGTGTGAAATCCTTATTTGGGATAAGTAACCAGTGATCAATTTCTGAAGGCAGCTTCTAGACAGAAGCAAAGTATCTGGGAATGTAAGGTTCAGGTCCCTAAATGAAGATGGCAGTGGATGTCAGTGAGCCTGGTTACTAACTTAGGGTGAGAAGTAACAGTGTGGCATTATGAGATTAAGCATACTGATGTGAGCCAAAGTTGTAACAGCAAATCTGGTAGTGTTAAAGGATATCACGATTATCACATATCCAATTCTGGAACCTTTTCAACCTCCTGCCTCCAAGGGGAGGAGGTTAAAAAAGGGAACCTTTTTAACCTTCCAAAATGTTTGAAGTTTGAAATGCTTTCATCCTATATGAAAATATTGGAAGTGAAGGGAAAATGTTTAATGATACACTTACCAGCCATTGGTAGCTGTTTATTAGTTCAATAAAATGAAGAAAAAAAAAAAAAGCACAAAACAAGAAAAATCCATAAACTCATAAAAGATCTTCCCATACTTTCTTATTTACATTAAATACATGTCTTAAACTGTTCTGTTAACTATATTTCTTTCAAAGACTGGAATACACAAATTACTTCAAATGAGAATGGGTAGCTGTTACCTTTATAAAAGGTAGTACAACCCTTTCATCTTCCTTCCTCACAGCATGCTGAAAGAGCTTGCATCAAAACACAACTACTGCCAAGATAAATGGAGAGCAAATACATACACACCACTGTAGCCTCATTAAAAGTTACTAAAATCTGTGGCTACAGGCAGAGCTGCCTTTATCCTGAAGGCAAAATAGTTCCTAGTACATTTTCTCAACTTTACTTATTTCAGTATAATTTGTACATAACTAAAATGAGGAAAGGAAAAAAGGACATTTTTGAGAGTAAAAACACTCTTAACCCTGTTTTAAAAACAACCTTTCATATGTAGAAATCAAATAAATAAATAAAATATGAGAGATAAAATATATAAAAGAGTAATTTCATAATTAAGATATAAGTGATAACTGCTATTTCATAATTAAATTCAATCATAAATCAAACATATTTAATAATTGATGTACCAATTAAAATATGCTGTGATACTGAACAGATTTGTGAAAGACTTCCTTGTATACAAAAAAGAACAAAGCATATTCTCATGATGCTCCTGCCTTTGTTGCACAGCACCTTGGCTGCCTAATCAATGTGAAGGGTCCTCCACCTGCAACTCTGAGGCCTCCTGTTCTCTTGATGATGAATAAGTGAAAAAAAATCCACCCAGGAATAGTATGCAGAAGTAATAACATATTACATTTTAATAAGAATATTTTCTATTGCAGAAGACTGATAAAATGGAACATGCAGATATTAGTTCAGCAAAAATGTTGACTATAGTCCTGTTTTTCACTAGTGAGGTAAAATTGGGATGTGTCTTTATGTCCAGTTTCTAAATCATAAAGGGAAAACCGAAAGGAAAATTATAGCTCTATTACAACCCCCTTACAATAATATTTTCACTATTACAAATTAAATGATCTTACTAAAACAAATCCAGTCACAAACTTGTTGCAATAATCTTTGTTGTGCTCCTATCGGAATATTAATGGTCAAGGTGGATTTATTGGCATGTAAGGGGAATATAATACACTTTACCATTGTTAGAACCCAGTCTTTGTCTTGCACCAAGAGAGTTGGAACGCCACTTCAGCAGCTACCCCAGTCCATATCAAGTTTGTTTCCAGCACAAGTAGTGCTAGAAGTTTCCGGAAGCAGATGATAAGGCCAGTGTTTTATGGCTTCTATTTGTTCTTGTTCTTCTTCATTTTTCATTTTGATGGTAAATAATTTGATTCCATCAAATCATTAACTAAGCTAATTAATAACACATTAAATTAATTAATGGAAATATTACATTTTTAGTTTAGTATAAATGTGTGGTATAAGAAACATTTTTTTACAAAGATAGTAGTAACAAGTAGTCAATACATGCAGAATGAAATATTTATGAACTTACCACAATTATATAGTTCAGAAGAAGGCAGACACCTTGAAGGTAGAGGTACAAGATGCATGTCTAGGATGATAAGAGGAGTAGAGGATAATACTGGAAACCCAGGGCTATGAAAGTTCACCAAACATCAATTATTGATATCAATGGAAATGTAGACCTGCATTTCTTGCAATCTAGGCATGTCACAGGAGAGGTAGGCATATTATATTATCTCTGGGCTTATTGCAAACAGATGTTTTGAAGACGACTATACAGTGTAGTCTAAGCAAGCTAATCTTACTGCACATTTGTTATTGCCTGAGTCTCTGTTTCTTATCATTCCAAAGTGTTTTTTGTTTGTTTGTTTGTTTTTTTGTTTGTCAGAGATTCTCTAAACTCCGGGAGAGTAACCCTGATAGGCATCCCAGCTCAAGGGGAGGATTCACTGTCGAGCAGTCCGCTACCATGCTGGGGAGCTCAATGAGCTCTAGGCTGCAGTGCTCTTTATAGACATGGAGTTGAACTCATGGTCATAAAATATTTGGTGTGGAGATGTACCTCTTTTGCTGATCTCATGCTGTGTTGGAAGAAAAGATACACTTTTTTGCTGACCTTATGCCTGTTTCTGGCCTCACCAGTTGCAACCAGTATTGCCAAGTTTCTCCTGGTCAGCTCTGCACACTGTCAGTTATTTTGGGTTAGTTGGGCCCACTAAGTAAGTTCCTTATCTACATGTTTCTTGAACACTGTCAGGGACAGCAACTCCACCACATCCTTGGGCAGCCTGTGCCTATACTTGGCTACTCTTTTCTCATACTTGTATTATCACATCTGAAATCAGGTGAGGTGGGAAGGAGGATAGTTGCATTCCACTATAAGGAAAAAACTATTTTAGGAGTAACAAAAAGAACAAAGAACAGTTTCTAGCAAAGGTAATATACTACATATATGGTAAATTCAGATGTAATGTGAAACACAGGATTAAAAAAAATAAGAAACAAAACATAAAATGTTTTAGAAAATATATATAAAAAAGGACTAGAAGCAGATTCTAGATTGAGGACAGAGAAGCCATCAACATAAATGTCCTCTACTGGCAAAGAAAAAGAGCCCGCTGTTGCTAATACTATACTTAGCAAGGCAAAGAATTTGTGATAACGATAACTCACTCCAACTCTTCCCCTCTCCCTAATCAAAGCCAATGACCTTAGGGCATGAAAACAAAGGATGAGCATAAACACCAAAGAAGGAGATAGACACTTGAAATTTTGTACATGTCAGGATTAATTGTATATAGTTTGACCTACAACAGCTAGACTAATAATAGTTCTTTGATTAGACCATTAAGGTTTGAATTAGATTAATAGTAATTCCTTGGATTTGCATATAAGGTACGTTTCCCTATGCCTCACAAGTGACAGATATGAAAAAAAGTATCTCTGGGAAGACATCCCCCTTTTTCAGAGCATAAGTTGGAAAGCAGGTGGAATACGCCAAGGTCTTTCATCAACTACTAAACACCTGTGTTTAAGTAACTGAATACTGTCCTATCAAATTACCTTTATATTGTCCAGCCTTATTCCTCAGACACATGATTTGTAAGAGCTGTTGATTTCATTTGAATTTTCAATTTAATTCATTCTCAGTATTAATTAAAATTGCAATATTTCAATTCAATCCTACAAACAGAACATTTCTGATTTGAAGCTCATTTTTCTCTTTCTAATCTCTTTGGGGGAAAACTTTAGGAGCTTAAAGGAGTTTAGTTGTTCAGTCCGTCAATCTGTTTGTAAACAGCTTCTCTTGCCTCAGATTTCTCCTTGTTCATTTAAGATAGATATCACTGGGGAAGAAATAATAACTCTCTTTTTTCTTTATATTCAGCCTTTCTTCTAACTTCTGACATGTTCATTCATCTCTTCATTTCTTAGTTGTGAAAAACCTGCAGTTCGATAGGTCACAAGACTCTGCAAAGAATTTGGAGGAAACTTTTATATATATATAATTTTCAGTTATACCACCCTAGCAGTTTGTACTTGACTGAATAGAAATCGTACAGATACCCTGGCAATATGAAGCTTGTAAGACTTACAGTAGATATGTCCTTATGGAAGGTAAAGAGTGGGTACTGTAGAACGCCCAAAAATTTGTTAGATATCAATGTGTGTAAAAGTGAATGAACCAAAGACATTCACTTGAGGGAGTGGGTCGCTACATTTCATTGTCTGTGTTCTCCACGCCTAGTTTGATTCCCCTAGTTTGATTTTTTGGCCAGTTTGGGTGGTTTCCAGTAGCACTTGACATGCTCCAGAGTATGTGTTCCAGTCTCCAGCGCTGTTCTAGAAGACGTTGTGTCTTCCATACTTGAACACCCACCAAGTTAACATGTAGACAACAATTTAGGGGCTTGGCCTCAACCTGAATCTCATCCTTAGTGATCATAAAATTAGCATGAACAAAAGCATAGCAAATTTACATGTTCTCAGCATACGTATTTCCATGATTATTTATGGAAAGAACAGTTTATTCGCAAATGATTGATTAATTGAATAGAGGGGGCTGCAACATGTTTTCTTTTTGAATACCTTCCATCAAAATATTTTCAGATCTTTATATGTATGTTATTTTAAAGTGTGACATTGAACAAAATGCTACATCCACATCTCATACAATGCCCAGGTCCAGAATTCAGTAAAAGGCTTTCAACACAGTTGACATAACATCCTCATAGGAAAGTATGGACTGGACAAGTGGACAGTGAAGTGGATTGAGGACTGGCCGAATGGCAGAGCCCAGAGGGTGGTGATAATTGGGGCCGAGTCCAATTGGAGGCCTGTGGCCAGTGGTGTTCTGCAAGGGTCAGGACTGGGCCCAGTGCTATTCAACTTGTTCATCGATGACTTGGACGAGGGGGCAGAGTGCACCCTCAGCGAGTTTTCAGATGATACAAAACTGGGTGGAGTGGCCGACACTCCAAAGGGCTGTGCTGCCATTCAGAGAGGCCAAGACAGGATGGAGAGTTGGGTTGAACTTGTCCTTGTTGAACTCATAAGGTTCAACAAGGACAAGTGTGGGGCCCTGCACCTGTGAAGGAATAACCCCAGGCACCAGAACAGATTAGAAGTTGACCTCCTGGAAAGCAGCTCTGTGGAGAGGGATTTGGGAGTCCTCGTTGACAAGAAGTTAACCATGAGTCAGCGATGCGTCCTTGTGGCCAAGAAGGCCAGTGGGATCCTGGCCCACATCAGGAAGAGTGTTGCCAGCAGGTTGAGGGAGGTGATCCTCCCCCTCTACTCAGCCCTGGTGAGGCCGCACCTGGAGTATTGTGTGCAGTTCTGGGCTCCCCAGTGCAAGAGGGATGTGAAGCTTCTAGAGAGGGTCCAGCCTAGAGCCACAAAGATGATTAAGGGACTGGAGCGTCTATTGTATGAGGAAAGACTAAGCGAACTAGGCCTGTTTAGTCTGGAGAAGAGAAGGTTGAGAGGAGATTTGATTAACCTGTTCAAGTAACTGAGGGGTGACTGTAGGGAGAATGGGGCTAGGCTCTTCTCCGTAGTAGCCAGTGACAGGACAAGGGGTAACGGGTGCAAGTTGAAACACAGGAAGTTCTACCTCCATATGAGGAAGAACTTCTTTACTGTGAGGGTGACAGAGCCCTGGAACAGGCTGCCCAGAGAGGCTGTGGAGTCTCCTTCTCTGGAGATCTTCAAAACCCATCTGGGTACCACATACTGTAGGTGTCCCTGCTGGAGCAGAGGGGTTGACTAGATGATTTCTAGAGGTCCCTTCCAACATTAACCATTCTGTGATTCTATGATTCTATGAAAATCTTCAGTTTGCCAAACACAGCATTTCAAATAAAAGTTAAACATAGAAGTTGTACATTATTTTCATTTTGAACTTTTATTGTACAGCCAGGACAGTTAACTAAAGAAACCGTATAAATTAAATATTCATTTATCAATCAGGAAGCTACAGATTTTGCAAGACTGCCTTCCTGATGAAAGCTTTGTTATTAAAAGTGGCTAATACTTTCAAGTGCCCATTATAAAAGCAGAAGAAAAGAGACATTCAGAATAAGATAGGGACTGGAATTTCTGAAATGTCTACAAAGAGTTTAAAGGCAAAAGGATTTCAAAAGTGTACCTGATGAATATTCTAAAGACATGCATTTAGCAATAAAAAAAAATAAAAAAAACCTTTGTTCAAGGAAACCACAAAAAAAAGCAAAAAGGATTCTAAGTATTGCCATTGTTCTGTTTTATTTTATTTTTTTGGTTGATTGGTTTGTTTTTGTTTGTTTTTTTGTTTGTTTTTCTTCTACCACATGTAAAGCAGTGTGAAATCAATACTATTACTAGGACAGTAGCTGAAGTTTAGGGAAAGCTGGCATTTAAACAAGATCTGGGAACACGTTTGCCCATATTATTTCTAGGTTGAGACTGGACTAGATAAAAATAGAAGCATCTATTCTTGGAGAAGTATCAAAACTAGTGAAGATATATATGAAAAATATGGACAAAAAAAATGTCTGAAAGGTTTTGCAGCCCTGATAATCAGTAAATTGGATTCTTGATGGAATGGGAAAATTAAAATTTACTTTTTCCTTCAATTTTTAATTACATATTCCTGACCCATTTCATCAGGCTAAAACTTCACTCTTTCTTTGTCTACACATTTGAAATGATCTGTAAGTACCAGAAGTGTATTTTAGACCAGACAGGTCAATAGATAAAACATTGTCAGGTCATTTCTATCAGGACAAATTTTTGTAATGAAAAAATATATATACATTTCTGTTCTGCTGAATATAATAAAAGCAGAGGAGGCTTTTCTTTGCTTAGACATTCCACTGTTTTTCTCCAGATGGTATTATATGTGAAGAATCATTGTCCTTCTGTTTCTACCAGCAAACATAATTGCTTTTTCTCCTTTAAACAGTTTAACCTCCATAACTCAGTATCTCTCTCATGAACAGATATCTCTTCATTTCCAATTAATCTGAATAAAAACATTTGGTATAAATGGTATAAATTTGGTAACATATTTCTTCCACTTATCCCACAAATAACCCGTTAACTAGCTTGTTACCTTGGTGCACTAATATGGTAGTCATTAACATTTTCCATCAAGCATTGTATGGCAGAGAAAGAGAGTATTTAGACAAAATATTGTGAAAAAAAAGACATGTTAGCCAACAGGCTAATAGGTTTTTTTTTTTTTTTTGATAATATCTGGTTTCATTTTCTGCCCTGCCTGAGCTCTGTTTTCCAAATTGCTAAACAAAATCATTCAAATGAACCTGTTCTCCTTGTGGATTTTTTTAAAGATCAGTGATCAAATTTTCACAGCTGCCCTTCCTGTCACTGCTCAATGCATATGTATCAGCAACTGCTTTGTTAGATAACATCATGTAGGGAAGATGGCACATTTGTTCTTTCATGGTTATCCTCTGCAGCACATATTATCTTTACTATTTCACTCTGTACTTACAGCTCCTTTGGCAATGATGTCATCACAATTCCCAAGTTTAGTAATGCCTGTATGTTTCAGCAGTTGTTTTCTGAGTCTCCTGAGTACATCAGAAAGGAGTTTTACTAATTCAATATTTGAGAATTTGTTCTGAATCGTTACTTAAACTTTCCCTATGATATTAAAGCTTTTTACCCTTGAGATCATTTTAAGTGATGTATAACCAAGCAAGTTTCAGGCAAGTAATATTTGGTTCAGGCAAGTAGCATTCATTAAAGCTCAGAGAACACATGCTTGTTATGAGTTATCATTTTTTGATTTAACAGATTTAAATTAAAAATAATAATAATAAAAAAGACATTACCCACAGAACACTTGGTCCTGGAGGAGTTCAGAGTCATCGTAGCTATCTTTTACATGCTTGTCTATGGAACTGAAATTCAGATCTCTAATTTGCCTGGGAAATAAGCTGCATCTAGACCAAAAGGGAAAAGTTAGTTTGCTAAGAATAGGGTTCAAAACATCTAGAACCTATTGCTAGGAACAACTAGATGAGCTACCATTTTGTCCTTATCCCCTGGTTATTAAGAATACTGATGTAATTACAATTAATTAGTAGCAGAGAACTGGTATTTAGTATTATTTAATATAGCTATCTCTAATATGTACAAAAGTCAGAGTCCTGAATTAAATTACCTGAATTGTCTTGAACTCACTTCCTCGTAATATGTTTTAAAATGGCTTTGACTGTTTTTTGTTCCTTCCTAATACACTTGTGCTGACTTGTGAAATACAAATTATCTTTTGTTCCTTTAAGTCCTTCCAAGTAGAAGTTGCTTCTTCATCCCTAGCAAGAAGGCATCTCTTAAGAACATGTTTTTCTTTTCAGAGCACATCTTTTGTATTATATGCATTAACTTCAGTGTGTATATCAAGTTCCTATCACACATATTAGACTAAGCTGATCTTTAAACATTTCTGTAAAGTCATATACGCATATATTTGCACACATGTATTGTGTGAAAGTTCACAAAACCAGTGAAGATCAGTCTTAGGGAGGTAAAAAATCCTCTAGAGATGAAAGCCAAATGAACTCTGCTCAGTATCAGTAGACTGCCTTTTGATACCTTAATCATGAGAAGTTATCACACAGGGTTATCAGTCTTACATTGACAACAGCCACAACTATGGCTATGACAGTCTATCAAGATAAAAGGTAGAAGAGACTAGGCAAATTTGTTTCTACTATGAAGATAGTTAAAAAGCAACAGCCACAACAACAACCTCACTGCCCCTTCCCATAAAGAGTAAAAAAAAAAACAGCAAATCTTCAAAAAATTGCACTTTTAAGTGCATATTGAAAACCCCAAGTAATGATGTGGTACCAGTTGTTCATATTTGGCAGAGTAACTTTAAAGGCTCCTAAAAGAAAAGACTAGCAGAAGTCTGGTAGCCTTAGGAACCACTTTCAGAAGGGAAATAGTCTTTTCTAATTTTTCTATTCATTTTTTTTTATTTAGATATTGGCAACACAGATGCATTCTTGGCAGATGCACTTAGCTCCAAATGTTTTGTATTTCCAAAAATGTGAAACATGGTAACACTAGTTAGAGATAATTTTTTCACTTTCATCAGGGGCAATATTGGTTAAAGATCTATGAGACTTAGCTGCCCTCACTTCCCATTTCTCATCTTTTATAATTAGCAATTAGCGAATAGGAGGAAAATTAAAAACAAATACTTTCAAGTAAGAAAAACATAGGAAGAATACATGTAGCTGATATAAGCTATGATTCTACATGACTGAGCTGAGAACAAATGAGAAAAGGAAAACAATTCAGCCCAAATTTTAATGTACCATCAACTGCAGTACATCTGCTGAGATCATTTGAACTACGATAATAACTTTGATATAGGTCAAAAGCTAAAACTTATAAATAGTAATTGCTTCTGAAATAAACTCTAGACTGAAATAAATTCAGAGAGGGATGTGAAATAGAAAGTTAAGCTTCAAACAGAAATATCCTATAGTTCTGGATACTATGCTCTCAAAGCTCACTTAACATTTAATGGGACATCAGTATGCTTACATTTGATGCAGTCCAATTCTACATCTGTCGAGTCCCGTAAGCTATTTCAAAATAGTGAGATGAAGTATATAGATGAAAAATTTGGAAGCAGCATTTTCTGGAGTGCAGAAGTGTGTTGAGTATTATAAAATGTCTTATAATCATCCTTGTGGAAAAAAAAATACAACTGTGGCTAAAATAGATATTCCTGATAAAAAAAATCTGTAGAGAGTTAGATAATGTCCCCTTTAAAATCAATATTTCCAAGACTACCTAAAAATGGCTTTTTAGAGGCAGATTGGAAGCATCTCTGAAGCTCACGTGTTGACATATCATGTCTTAATTTTATTTTGACTATCTCTGTGTCATAATTTGCTTCCAGGTTTACCTTTGTTAGCTCTGCAGCATTGTCTGCAGTATCATTTTAGGTTAAAGTACTGACATGGTACGTGTGAACAACAGACTATTTATCGTGCTTCTTACACTTTATGTAACATCTAATTTCAGGAATCAGGTACTTTTGGAAACTAGTGACTTCCCCACATTAAAAGAATCAATAGTAGAATTAGAATGGGATTGAGGGAATACAGCCCATCATTCCCGCTTTGTAATCATATGTTTTCATCGCTATATATATATATATATGTATATATACATAAAAGTATCTATAGATATATATATTTTCCCGATTGAAAGAAATAGATCTTCACCAAGAAGAAAAGGAAGATAAGCTAAAAAAATACCTGAAATCAGAAGATGAGGTCTTCATTTATATTAGAAACAGTTTTCTATGGCTAAGTTTTCTAATACTCGCATGGAAGATAATGCAAAGAATTGCTTGCAGTCAGTGGAGTGTCCTTGGGCTTGTCATGATGACCCAACATAGACATAACAAGCTGACTAAACTTCCTAAAAAAGAAAAGGCCATGAAATAGAACAATATAAATATACTAGCTAGATAGAAGGTTCCAACTATAAATCAGTTTTCTACACTGACTCATACAATTGTACTTTTATAATTGCAGAGAATTCTGAGATAAACTGAATAATTGGCATAATTTCAGGTGCTCTGAGTTCACCAAGAGGGTAACCATATTTCTGCGTGTTCTTGCAGGCAGGTGGCAAAGATTAGTCACACCTGACCGATAAATCCCCATATCTGCAGAGATACTATGATTACAGATGATGTTACAGGAATCTTAAGGGCTGAGACCTGCTGCTATGTTCAGGGTTTGGAGGTCGGCTCTCATCTGTGGGGACCTCTGGGGGTAATCCCAGCTCCTGCACGACCTGACAGCCAGGCTCCATGGTGCTCATCTCAGGGCTCGAGATGCCCTGAACTACCTGCGAGGAGCAACTTGCCTAGGCTGATGCACAAGCGCAGGGTAGCAACTCAGCAACGGGTCCAGTTCTTCCTTCCTTACCCAACAGGAAGAGTGGGGTGGCTTGGACCAAAGACTGGGGTAGCTGAGACCAAGGCCAAGTGAGGGAGTCAAGTCAGCAAGGCAAGGTCAGGGTCAGCAGGGGATAAGACCTAGCACAGCATCCTGTCACATAGCTCAGCCAAAGATAGGGGGCCTGAGCATAAATGTGGCTCCTAAGCCAAGTGGCAGAAGGTGCCTAAGTGAGTGAGAGGCCCAGATGAGAGGCAAGGGACATGCTTTAGAACGTAAGAAATTCCAGTTGCATATAAGGAAAAAAAAATTCACCATGAAGGCTGTCAGACAGTGGATCAGGTTGCCCAGAAAGGTTGCAGAATCTCTTTCCTGGGAGATACTCAGAATTTGATTGAATATAGCAAGGGACAACGTGATATAATCTGGTTCTGTGCTGGTCAGGTGGTTGAACCAAATGGCTCTGAGATGTTCCTTCTGGCCTAAAGTATTCTATGATCCTTTATAGAAACTACGCGCTAAACAGAAGTAATAAAGTATGTTTAAACAACTGTTTACATACAAGAGCTTGGAAATCTGGATCCTGAATAAACAAGGCCTAAAAACAAAACAAAACAAACAAAAAACCCACTACATTTATATTCTATCATAATTTCTAAAGTATTTGGGAATGTTTTCAAATTCATATATTTGGTTTGGAAATGGTACAAATTGAGAAAGCTCTAAAAGATGGTCAGATAAAAAGTTTCATAAATGTTTTTGTGTTCTTCTGAAAGTGTTAGGTTAAGAGTCTTTTTTTCACTTCTTTTGGTGTGCCTCTGAAACTATCTCAATTTTTGGATTTCGTACTTCTCAAGCTTATCCAGACTGCATGGTATGATGTTATGAATCTCCAAAAAAATGTTATCTGTTTTAACAGAATGTCACAAATAAAAGTTACTTGCAGGAAGGACAATCTTGGATGACAGTTTTAGAACAGAGCAAGGCTGCATTCCTAGTTCTTTTCATTACAGAGATAGCTATATGTTCATTGCACGAGAGTTCCAGTTCCGCATCTCCTAGAAACAGCACAATCTGGATTTTTGGACTGAGTTAATAAGCAGCACACCTACTTGTATAGAATCTGTTTAGATAGGCCTGCACATCTGATCTGATGCTTTGTTATATGCGAGACATCAGTTACAGACCCAGTGTAGTACATGTGATTTTTCATTATCAGGACAGCAAATGTTGGGATTTGCCTAAATTCATTCACTATGTTCTGGGTGTCCCTGCTAGAGCAGGGGGGTTGGAGCAGATGATCTCTGGAGGTCCCTGCCAACCTCAACCACTCTGTGAGTTTATGTGAGTCTGTGAGACAATCCACTCACTGCTGAATAGAGCACAGCAGATATATTTCAGTTCTGTCAACATTTGGATCTTCAGATACACTTTCCAGTTTGCTTGCTGGAAACATGATAGATAGTTTTTGTTCTCTGGAGAAAATTGTTCTTTATTTTTCCTTATCTTTCACCTATCTTCTTTGGTCACTTAGGACACTACCTTACTGCCTCATATAACTTAGTTTAATGATACTTTTGTTGTCCAGGAGTCCCTCTGACTCACTGTTACTAAACACCAACTTGCTTTTAGGATAGAGGAAAACCTTTCCACATTTAGGATGCAAAAGCACAGTTTTGCATTAACTGAAAGTTACTTGCAGCTATGTATGTGCACCATAATGCTAAAGATAGTTATCTATCTAGAAAGAAACCTCACATTTTCATTTTCAAATTCTTTGCTCATCTTCTGATTCAGTCTCATGTGGATATTAGATACCTATTCAGAATTATTCCTTCCTGACTTTTTTTTTTCAGAGCTGATAGAACTACTGATGCACTTTCTGAGGAATATGAAGCTTATAATTGTATTTCTTATATTTCTTGGCCTGCTCTGGTCCATCATGAGCCATTTAAGCCACTTACAGCAGAAAGAACACGGGGTGGGAGTTAGAAGATTCCGTGACAGCTGTGTAAAGTATTAAATCCCCAGGGAGAACTTTTTGGCTGGAGCATATTTATGGAGAGAGAACTTTGATTACTTTGAAGTTTCTTTGATCCAGTAAGAAAGTGATGAGTCTCCTTGCTTCTCCACAAAGTGGCTCTTAGCTTCAGTTAGTTATATTTCAGTAGCCAGGGATATTTTTGTAGAGTTCGAATGCAATTGAAAATGTAAATTTAAATGAAAAATAAGATGTCAATTGACAAATTTCAGGGAAATAAATAGTGAAAATGAATTACAGTTTTGTGTTAACTAACATTAATCTTGTGTGCATATACAAATATGCAGATTCCCACAGAATCTGAAAAAATAATGGCTTTTTCAGGGATATTATATTTTTATAATTGAATTGTTGGACATAACCATTCACTCAAGATAATTCTGTAAATCTGGAGCCAGCAAGGCTATGAAGGACAGAAAAGGTGACTTTTGAAGATAATGTTTCAAAGGATTTCCTACTGATTTAGTTATTCAATAGCTACTGATACTTTTAATGACATGGAAAACCCCGTTGAAGCTTTTGCACTGTGGTTAAATGTAGTCAAGACAGTTTAAAGCATGTAGATTCCATTTCATTTTTATGAACTTCAAAACACGAGATGGTACATGTCATGTGCTTTATTTCACTTAGAGCCCCATAGCTGCTAAAGACAAAATCTTATTAAAAAATCAGATTTAAAATCTGATCTTTAAAAATCCATAATATTTTCTTTTAAACATACTATTCTTTTTTTTTTCCTTTTCAGATCTATTTATGCAAATCAACATCTTGACTATATGCCAGAAGAACATGCTGAAGGAAGGGTTTATATTTTATGTTTCCACTTCTGTAAATATTTTCTTACATTGTAGGCAATATACTGAGATCTTGAGTCATTTCTAAATATATTACAAATTATGAAAGGAACGCCAGAACACTGTAATGAACAATAAGAAAACATGACATGAGCTGTGACTCAAAAAATAATGTAAGACAATGGAAGAAAATAACATACAAACGTACACACATACACACACAAAGATTTGTCTATCAATACTAAATATGTTTTAATTCATAAGTAAATATATTTTTTCCTAAGCAGACATATGAAACTTTTGATAAATCAGGTAAAGGTGAAAAGTGAAATATTTTAAAATAGAAAAACAGGATTAAAATCATTCAGTTCAGCTTCTAAGCTGAGTTGGTATGAGGCTTTTGTAAGAGTTAAACATGTACTCTTTTTATATGATAAAAATCTATAATCATTATTTTAATGTAAGGATAAGTCCTTTCCATGAGATATGAAATAGCAAAACATGCATGCATTTTAGTTCTGCTTTTTAATTTTGATATCTAGTGCAAAGCTATGTAACAAAGATTTTTAGTCTCACTGTTCTTTGCATGTTATTTATTTACAGTGTCCCTTCTCTATTACCTCCTTCAACCTCTAAGTCAAATTAGACTTAAGAATCTAAGTTATTGAACGAACGCCAAGCGTGTTTCTTGGAAGCCAGCTACACATAAGGGCAAGCTATTGAAACTCATGCTATCACATTTTTTGGATTCTCAGATCTCATTAGGAGCCCAAATACAAACTGAGTTAAAAAAAAAAAAAAAAAAAAAAAAAAAAAAAGAGTGTTATGCCTTTTCAGGTATTCTAACTGTAGTATAGCAGTTTAGTCTACCTTTCTGCTCAAGAGGTATGCTATAAAAATCTGTAACTCACCCATATTTGTTTCAGAAGGTAAATACGAGCAAGATGAAGAAATTAAAGAAAGTGAGATAACAATTACATTTCAGTCTAAAATCTAAATCTACATCAGTTTAGCTTGAATGTGAGAATTGTGAGAACTCAATTCTCACAATACCTGTTATACACAGATACTTTTAATCTAACTTCTAAGCATTTGTCTAGGATTTCCAAACTATAATAGCTTTATATAGAGCCGAGGGTAGAAGATACGGATTATCAACAGGCAATTCAGATCACAAGTGGACTGGATCCCATATAAAGTTATTTACCTCTTCATCTTGAATAAATAGCATGAGGTAGCAACATTTTCATCTGAAGTGATTTTTCTGAGACCTTCAAAATCTCTAGTTACCTTTTATAAAGCTCCTCTAACAAGATAATTCTTTGTTCTAACTTTCACCCTGCCAAAGACTAAGCACTGAGTAGAAGCTTTATTTATGAAACAGACTTGAAAGGAGGTGCATGCCCTGGGATGTGCCTGCTAATACATGTTGGTGAGGCACACGGGAAACCATAATAAAAGATTTCCATTAAGAAACTTTTAAAGCACATTTTGATGAATTTTATTCCAGAATACCCAGTTCATTCAGTTCATTCATTCAGTTACTCATGCCCATGCTCATATCATGTCCATAATAATCTATTGTCCTACTTCTTACACTGTAAGGATATGAAACAGAAGACCATAAAATTACAATGGAAGGCAGCAGTGTTTCCTCATTTTAAGTGTCCTCTGTATATAAACTTGTATCTGGTTCCTTGTGACACAAACAAGTACTGTTGGTAGTACAGTTTGGGTTATTTCTTATTTATTTGTTTGTTTGTTTCAGTATAAAGTTGCATATATATATATATATGTATAATAGGAACCAAGTCTTGAAACACGCAATCCATCTTAAATTCAGGACTCGGAAAATATAGATATAATAGTAATTTTGCCTCTTTGTGGTTTACAAGCTTACTGCAGTCAGTATCCACTCAAATGAACATTAAAATCAGTTACTTGCCTGAGCAAGAACTAAGCAATCATTATATAAATTTCATTCTGATTTTTTTTGCACAAAGTAAATTGAATCAATCAACATAAAGATGATAATATAAAGGCTGATTCCTTATAAATCTATTATTTCATAAACTGTTTTTTTAAAATGTCTTTAAAAAGACCTTTCAGATGATGCTATGTGGCTTTGCTGCTGATGCTTTCTGCATGTAGGTGTTCCAGATGTTGCTGCATAACTTGTCCTTTTAATTTGGGTATACTTTATTGCTGAACTGCATCTTCCAGATCAAATTTCTGTTACTTTCTTCAGTACCCACAACTTTACATACTGTGTTAATTCAGCTGCTCATTATTTACACTTTAACTGCATATCTTACAGCAACAGCTGTTCCCTTTTGACCTGGTTGAATACTATGGTATTCAGGTTTGTAGATATGTTGCCTGCCAGTCATACTGCCTGATTTGGCTAGTGCCTGTTTACTTAAATAAATGAATTCATTAGTGTTTGAAATTACTGTAGCTGGTGCCTAGTGTATATAACCGTCCATTGGTCATGCAGTTCTGAGAAAAAAATCTGTAATTTCTTTGACATTTTATCTCTATCTGGTTAGTCAATATCAAAATTCACTGGCAATATAAAGTGAAGGTGAAAGCTTTAAAGGCAGGTTTCACTAATGAAACAGTAACATTCATAATGTAATTAATTAATTTATTTGCAGCTTTCTTCAGTTGTTTATGTGTGTTATCCTTTTTTTTTTTTTTTCTGTGGGGAGATTTTCTGCTGTAACATTCCCCCTACTGTCCACTACATGCAGGTGGGTGAGGCAAATGTAGTTAATAAAAATGCTGTGGCACTTCTAACACATTCTGGAATATTAACTAACATATGATGGTCAAAATTCATTTAGATAAATGTATTTTTCCTCTTGAAATTCCTTGTGATTATATCAATTGCATTCAATATTGATTGTATTTTCTAAGCTATACAGTAACAGTACTAGTATCAAATGCTTGGAAAACAGCTGCCAAGTTCTGCTTGAAAGGTAAGTGAAATTATCTTATGAATAGAGTCTAAGAAACATTTTTGGAGCCTGTTAAAATACTTTCTACAAATGCATAGCAGTCAACATCAGAATCACACATTTACAAAAAAACAAACAAACAAACAAACAAAAAGGTGTGGTTTGTGTGTGTTTTATAAACTATTGATTTATAAAACTCTTCTCAAAACAACAAACAAACAAGCAAACAAAAAACCTCAAAGCTCCAGTCTTTTTATTGAGTGTTCCAACACCCAAGATGTTTTAATATGCAGATTGTTAAAGAAAAAAAGTATTGCACAGCTGCATATTTTATCAAGATTTAAATCAGAAAGCACTTAAAAGCAACTGTATATAACTGTCAAAGGTTCCAGTGCAATCTGATCGAGGCATTATGATGGATTTGGCCTTGATTTATACTATGCAAGATGACACTTACTCTCATTTATGCGGATTGGATGGATGCTGTGGGTATATCCATTAAGAAGCGAGTTTGTATTGAATGGATACAGACTTATTACCTAAATATCTGTAAAACTGTCATTTGGTGATTTGCAAATGCTAAGGTCCAGGTGAATTCTTCTCTGGAAGTACTATTTTTATATGCATCTTTCTGATAAGGAGCAGTACAGTGATAAGCTGAGGATGATTTATTTTGTTAGAGCAAAGGAAGGTGTCTGTAGATTTCTGCACTGACACAGAGAATATTTCCTGAGAGTCAAGATGCCTTTTAGTTCTGCTTGGATAACTGCAAAACTCTTAGAGAGTTTAAAAGAAAAGAGAGTTTAAAAGAGCTCAAAAAAGAGAGTATAAAAAGCAAAGAAAACCAATATGCTACAGGGGCTATGCAATTGCTCACATTGCTATATGACAATAATCATATTAAGATTGTAAGAAATGTTATGAAATTATTATTAATCATCACAACTTATATAATAATCCTGCATACTGCAAACATATTTTTAATAAATGAAAACATAATACAATTAAACAAGTAGTGGTTGAAAGGTAGAAAATGAACAATTTAAGAAACTGATACTGGAAAAAATGAGGAAAACCCAGCACACAGACAGGTAAATATTCTAGTTCTACAAACAAACAGTATAGTATTAAACAAAATAAAAGATGATATTCCAACTAACGAGCTAGTTCCCTTTTTTTTATTAGTCAAATAGTAATGCTTATATGAAAGGTGAGCATATTATTCATTAGAATATGAAAATTAGCATGCCATTCACTGGATAATATCCACAATTTTCATCTCTTTTCAATTTTTTGTCTGAAAGTTTTCCAGTGGAGATGTGAACACATTGGTATTACATGTAAGCTTATTTAAGCATTAAAAGAAAATAATGAATTCCTATTCTCACATAATTAGTTCATTAAGAAATTTGACTGCTCTAGGGATCTACTTTAAGTGACAAAACGTGGAAACATGATCTAGAATTGTAAAATTATTGATAATAATTGTGCAATCAACTTATTTAGTAATGCATTCCTAGACATTCTTCTAATACTCTTCTATTTTTTCACCCTCCTATTGTTGAGTAGGATCTGTGTCCTTATTCCTGATTTCTTTAAGACTTTTTCTAAAATATTCTATTTGAATTCACTTTATTTACCAAAAACAATTATGAAAGAAAATCAATTCAGAAGAAAACTGCATTACAGATACTTTCAAATCCTACTCATAGCATTTTTCAATTGCAGCAGTCAGTAAGGTTGGATAATTGTTAAAGGCTGATATGCTTTTTCTTCCACATAATGGTCTCCATGAAAAATATTACTTAAAATATATAATTAAGTAGATAATTTCAAACATAGATTGCTGAAAAGCAAGGAAACAGCATGATTATTTGTCTTCTTTGTGTATAACTATATTAATATAAAATGTGTGTCTGCAAGTTCAGTAATGTAAAAGTAATGTAAAATGCACTATAGAAGTTTTGAAATGAAAGAGAAATGTCATTTGTTTGGAGAACACCATTCTGTATGTTTTATTATATGAATCAGGTGCATGTTGCTCCCTTAATAATAAAACATACAACAAAAAGATGAGAAAATATTTACAATTAGCAAAAGAAAATTTACTATTTCTAAAAACATTGAAATAAAAAAAAATGGATATTAATTCTTCATGAAAGATACAAAGCGTATAGCACAGATTAGAAGATAAAGCACAGATCAGCATATGATCAGCAGCTGGACAAAAAAAATCTTTATACCCTTTAACTTACTATCTATGTTCATCATTCCCTTTTAGGAATATTCTTTTAATTACCCAAATAGACAGATATCATCCCTAAAATGTTAACAAAGCAATGAGTCAGTTATTCTCAAATCATCTTCAGAGTTTAAAGCCAGAGTCTGAAAGCTACTCTTTCTTGCATGTATGTCTGTGTGTGTTTGCGTATGTATGTATACACGAGTGCAGACTCACATACCAGGATAGTCTGCAATTCCTTTTCCTTTTCCGTTGACCAGGATCAGGATCCCTTGACCACATTCCAGGGAAGGAGCAGGACTGCCCTTAAAAAGTAATATTGATGCACAGCATTAGGATAAAAATAGTAAGTAACATCCTACAAAGATTTCTCAAGAATAAATGATGTTAAACAAATCTAATTTCCTGCTTTCTCAGTAGGCCAAGCCTTATGTATTAGTGAGGAAAAGAAGATGCAATATATCTTGGGTTTACCTCAGTAAACTCATTTAGTAATGTATGTCATAATATAAGCAAATCATGGAAATATGTTCTTGATTAAACTGCTGGATGATCATCATAATTGTTTGGAAAACAGTACTCAGAATTTTGAATGATTTGCTGTAAAATCAAGAGGTATAATGTAGGATCCTGCAATGGGCCATCCTCAGTTTTGCACTCTTCAGTATTTTAATGAACGACGAGGAAGAAATAGTATTGTTATAATTTTAGAAAATGATGCAACACAGAGAAGTTTTGCATGTGCTTTGGAATATGGTACTGCAAATCAGAGCAATCTCAGTTCAAAGAAATGTTGACAAAATTCTGAAAAATATAGCATGTTCAAAGACAGCAAGTACAAACAAAAGAATTAGCAGCACAAATACGCATAGGAACGGCCAGCTAGGTGGCATTTCTACTGGAAAAGATCTGAGGATCATAGCAGAGCACAGACTGAATGTTCATAAAAACATCATGCTGTTTTGGAAGACAGGAAAGATACATAGAATCACAGACTGGCTGAGGTTAGAAGAGGCCTCTAGAGATCATCTAGTCCAACACCCCTGCTCCAGCAGGGACACCTAGAGTACGTGGCATCCAGATGGGTTTGGAAAATCTCCAGAGAAGGAGACTCCACAGACTCTCTGGGCAGCCTGTTCCAGGGCTCTGTCACCCCCTCAGGAAATAAGTTCTTCCTCAAATGGAGATGGAACTTCCTGTGTTTCAACTTGTACCCATTACCAAATCACTTCCAAATTCAAAAGTTACATGACTCGAATGATGGAAATACTCTTGTGAAGTATGAAAAGTTATTAGCACACTTCATCAGCACTGGACAGAAAAAAAATAGGTCAGACCCTATTTATTTGAAGTACTCTTTATGATCCAATTCAAACAGACTTCTGTCTATATGATTCTATGATTCTATAGGCAGAGGTGCGAAGAGGTAGGAAGAAAGGGAAGTATTATTTATATTCACATAATACTTTAATTATTCTGCTTGCTCCATGTTGTGACATAAAGCTCTAATGTATGTAGAATGATTAGAGTTGAAATCCCCTGTGGAGGGATGTATGGTCTAGACAATGAGCATGGAAAAAAAAAGAACTCAAGAAAAAAAAAACAGGTAGAGGCTAAGTATTTCACTGACAGTAAAGCCTATGCAAGAATGTATAGTCGATGCCTGAAGCTAAAGAGAATTACAGATAATTCAAAAAGAATGAATACCAAAAAGGGTGTCTGGGGGAAATTCTGCTGGCACCTGATAAAACAGTGAGGACTTAATAGGTAGATTAAATTTGCGTTTTATGGAAATTATGTTATAATATGGAGGAAACCAAAACAATTAAAGTATTGTATGAAAGACTGTGCAAAAACTTTCTCAAACATGCCTATATTGTGCAGGTATTTTAAGATTAATTGAGTAGCTCTCAGTTTGACGCTTACACAAAAACTAAACAGATCATTTTCTCTAACAAACTTTGTGGGCATTAAGAATTTGTGTGAAGCTACATGCAGTGTGTTTTCCTATTAAAAGCAAAAATTTTACTTTACAGGGACACTATCATGAATGGTTAGCTGTATTGCCTGGCAAGCACCTTATACTACAGTGTAAAGTACAGCTTGTATGAGGCTTTATTATCCAACAAGACCCGCAGCAGCCCTATGGGCTGATGACAGCAAAGTACTTGGACAGTATTACTTCATGAGCTAGAAGGCACTCAGTTGTCCTCATATGTGCTTTGTGCTGAAATGTTGAGTTATTATATATAATTCAGATGCAGCTGGTCACACACAGTTCTATTATCCCTGAAATAAATTTCCTTCATACCCTTTCATTCTCTTTCTCTCTCCCAGCTCTCCTAAAAATGCATCTATGTTAGATCTTTTTCATGCTATGTTCCAACTCAGACCAGCAAACCACAAGCACTTTATAAATCTATGATTAATTCAAGACCTTTGTCTAAACATCAAAACAGTTTCTAATAGGCCATTTCATTCTTCTGAATATGTGTTTCAGTTAGTAACCATTTCATCGCATGCCTGCTCTGTGCAATTGGCTGCATTATGGGAGCCTCATACTCATCTGGGTTGTACGTCTGTCCAGCATGTCTATTCTAAGTTGCTCGTGAATGTTAGCTCATTTACTAAAGCAGTACAGCCACAGCGCTATGCATCCACCCTGAACTAATAAGCCATTCTGAAAATGTTTTGCTGGCCAAGACATATCATGACTGCAGTGTTTCCAACTGCAGGCCTGCACTGATCTCCAGAAGCTCAGGCCTCTTCTTTGCACCACGCTCTGTTGTGCAGTTACATATGTTCACTGAGCACTTTATAGTCTATCTATCTATTTTATGTACTGCCAAACAGGAGAAAAGTCAAGGAAAATTAAACTAAAATTAAACTAAATCCTAGGCTAAAGAGTACTAAACCTTTCCAACAATATGCATGCAGATTTCTCTGAATATGCTGAAATCTTTTCATTGATGGAAAAAAAAAAGAAGAAGTCCAAAGTTAAAAGCTTTGGCTGAATTCAGGATTCAGTTACTGCATCCTAAAGATCCTTTCATTCAGTATTTGAATGCTGTAAATCAAATGTTGGGTTATTAACCATTCAGATAAAAGTTCTGTGTTTTCCTTCCATATTCTGATATATTTTTATGAGATATGGGGAAAAGCTGGTCAGAATGTTCAATGTAATATAGTATACATATATTTCTTTCCCAGTCTTAAGAAGTCAAAACACTTCCTTTTTGGAACAGTGTGTTTCCAACTCTGACCAACTTTGCTCCAAAGCTCAAATGTTACTATTCTTTATTCTGTTTTATCCCACAAAAAGTTATTGTTCCATGTAACACTGATCCTCACCGCTGGTGACTGCAATTTCAGAAAAATCTAATGTCATCCACACATCAGAATACCAACACTCATAGAAATATAGACAATGACTACTTCACACAATCTATACACTAGTGTACTTCAAATGTTGTATGGAAGAAAACAGTTCATTATATTCATAAGTATATGATCTCTCTGATTATCTTAAATGTAATTGGGTTTCATAAAATTACTTTTGCAGGATCAAAACAACTAAGGGCACCATTGTAACTATTTTGCAATGTGGTTATTGAAAATACCATTCCCAGACTTCCCTGTGACTTGTCATTAAAGACAAATACAGATGGTGTTTTCACTTTTGAATCTCCTTTCCATCTGTGGCCTGTATGTATGCAAATCACTGAACTAATTTCAGATAAGAGCATTCTGCTCAAGTGCAAAATCTCAACTAGTCTGCTTCCAGAGAAAATTGTACTTTTTGTGAGCACGTTTTCCTAGACAATTGCTCTTTCATTAAAACAGTTTGAATCCAAACACTATGAATTCCATTTACCAGATGGAAGTATTGCTTTAAAATTATTGAATTAGGAGAGCATTTTGTCCTACACAAAATATCACATTAACAGATTTAATACTTGTTCATTGCTGAAGACAGTCAGCTTGTCAAAAAGAAGTCTTATTTACCCTTTTAATATTCAGTTGCTACCTGTCATCTCAGGAAAAGGCACCTATGTGAAGAAAATAGGATATCTGAACTAATAAATTTAGAGTTTCATTAAACTAAAGGTCACAATATGTTTGGTTCTTATTGTGATATACACTGGGAAAGTAAATACTATCATCTGTCTTCAGACAAAATTATAATTACTGGAAGTATATTTTTAATTTACCAAGAATATTCTAAGAATTAGAAGAGTCTGTAGAAGGATCCATGTATTTTCTGCTTCTCTAAGAATTAACAGTTATATAGTCATATACTGCCATGTAGCAAATGGTTATTGACTAGGAACATGGAAGGGGAGTATATTTCACTCTTGAATACAGCAGTGTATATGAGTATTCATTATGAACAAAATAAATCTATAAAATATTTTGACTCCAGATGTAGGCAGCCCAGAAGACACCATAGTCCCAATATGCTTGTGATGTCCCAAGTCAGCTATTATGCTCAGATATGCATTCAATGGAAGCCAATGGAAACCATTAAGAATAAATAAACAAACAAACATACACACACACCCATATATATAATGCACTTTTTTTTTAATTATTATTTTTTCTCCTGGAAAATAGAATGATACATGTTTTTGGACACTGCCTTTACTCAATTATCCATTATATTCTGAAAGAGCACACACCACTGTATTTAGGCAGGGTATTTTTATGCATTTTCTGTACAAACTAGGATATTATTATGCTTTTGAAAAGCTGTTTTGATGCATTTTGGGTTTTAGAAATTTTTTATCTCAATCTGTTTCAGCCTTTTATCACTATTTCAATCCAATTTATAATTTTCCTTATGAAACTTTCAGTTTTAGCTCTCCCCTTTATTACTTTCACCAGTTTTGGAGATAGTTTAGCTGACAGTGTAAAAATCTTTTCACTGAGAATTCTTGCCCACCAGCTGATTGTTTGGATAATAATTATTTTGTCATCCAAACATTTCAAGAAACCCAGAATTCACTATTCCAAGAACTATAATCTAGCTTTACAAGATTAAGTGTAATTAATTTACAAGTTTTAAAGTTTATATCAGTATTATAATTCTATTTCAAATTCTAAAGAGTAAAAATATGCATGTTGCAACTTTCTTTTTAGTTCTATTTTCATCTGTTTCAATGATGCAGAAAGTTGCCTTATGTTACATTGCATTGTGTTGTAGATTTAATTCTAAAAAAAAATCCTGCCAAACCTCACAGTTGGCTCTCAGATGCCTCAGTACAACCTTGGTTTGTTTTCAATAATCCATTAAATACAGCCTGTAAAAATTAAAGTGCACAAAATGTTTATAGACATGCCTGACTGTGAAACTGTCAAGATTTAGAGACTTAATTTTGTCAGATTGTATTGTTGCTGTAATACAATGTTTATGGCAATGCAGTATTTATTAAGGAACATATAAATGAAATTCTTTAATTGGGGCAATTTATAAATGATTAAAATAGAAGACATTTTTTTCCTTTGTATTGATCTGCAAGCTAACAGCCACTATCCTTTGAGAGCTCTTCTCTTTTGCAGAGTTAATGTTCATATTAATTTAATTATATTTGCTTTATTATGTAAATGAGCGGGTTTTTTTTCTACCCCACTGCAGAATGACAGCTTTGTTCCTGGATCAATGAATCAACCCACAGTAGTATAAAGCTGCACCCCCCCAAAAAAAAAAAAAAAAAAAAAAAGCCAGAACCAACAAACATCCCCTTCCCTCAATTCAGAGAATAAAAATATGCCATTATGGAAATTATTGAAAAACATCATGATGATCTTTATCATCTGCCTCTTCTGTCTCATTTATTTTCCTTCATCCTCTTGCCAATGTTTACTTGAAAACTACTATTGATAATTGCGTGTTGGAGCAAGTTGGCCAGCAATGTTGTATAATCTCCATCCTCAGAGATTTTCAAGATCCAACTGGAAAACCATTGGTGCAACTTTGAGTAGGAGAGCCCTGCTTTGAGTAGGAGATTGGACTAGAGATCTCCAAAGGTCCCCTCCAACCTGAATGATTCTCAAGTTCCACATTTCTGTAATTCTATGATTCTATGAATTACTCAGCCAGGATATAATTTGAAGAACTTTTCTCCTGTTCTCCCACCCCTTCCCCAGATTCATTTGCCAATTTTCTAGCAAGAAAGGACTTGAACTGTTGCCAATGGGAAAATCTCAGAGAAAAAAAAAATGTTAAGAATTTATCCAAGCCATTGATTAAAACATAAAATAAAATAAAATAAAATAAAATAAATCTTAATGAAATAACCTTCTCAGTTCTAAACACAGCAACTTTCTAGATAAACCTTTCTGCACATGTAGAAACATGTGTACTCCTATACAAGTTAGGCAGTGAGTTCATTGCAAAAGTATGCTTCTCCCTAGTTTATAGATTTTTTTTACTGTGAACCATTCTAACAGCTTATACTTCAAATAGGAATGAAAAGGAGAATAGGGAGGATGAAGCTAACTCTCAAAGGATATTATCCAAATCAAATTCTCTGTGTTGTTATTATGCCAACACCCAACTGAAATCAAACTGCAAAGAGGTTACTGGTTCAGAACCTCTAATTTGCTCATCCACCGTAAAAGCTTCAACACTTGGCTTTGCCAACATTTCAGTAATTCCAGGTTGCTGGACAGCTGACAATACACAAGATACTGTCAGATAACACTGTGGGTGTACCACTTGGGAGGTTATTCATTTGATGTAAATGGCTTGCCAATGTTCAATTATAAGCTTTAGCCACTTGGGGAGCATCTCCTGGCTTTCAATTTGCTAAACGGATGCCATAGGCACTCTAAGTTTATTAGCTGAATACCTTAAGCTGTCTATTCATCACAAGGGCAGTCTTTCTCAGAATTCTGGATAAGCATAAATTATCTGTGATTTTAATAGAATAGTCTGTGCAGTATTCTAGGTTACTGTCAAGGCAAAGTCCTGTGCTATGGTACTGGTATCCACTCTTACTGCATAATTGGCAGAGCTCAGGAACCCTTTTGACTTCTCAGCTGCTATTTTGAGTCATATGCCCTTCGTCAACTTTTGAGCAAAAAAGTATATTTTCTTTCTAAGGAAGTTGTGCACCATATATTGTTCTTGATTTTTGAGAGCTGGCTTTGATTTGGTCAGCTGTTCCTTCCCCGCAGATAGATGTTCATCTATCTTCCCTGTGATAGATACTCATCTATCTGTCTATCTGTGAACATCTATAGGATATTCATGATTTTAGACAAGAGATGTGCACTTTTGGGTGACTGTTACAACTCTAATGTTGTTATGTTTCTGAATGTAAGCTTTTCAGATATCTAGAGAACCTTTTCTTTACGTCAAACAGTAGCAAGTTACTCTTTCTCACACTCAAGCAATTGACTGGCCAGTCTAACTTCTTTCTAATGCTCTCTTTGGCGTTGGTAGCAGATTAAATTCAAATGAGTAGCTGCAAACTTCTTTCTATTACTTTACTTCATGTAATAATTTCTTTTTTTTTTCATTCTTACAGCTCTTTGAAATAAGATGTAGCCTGGGATAAAATAAAACAAGACGCTTTGCTCAACATTCCTATAAGATGCTATGTTCAAGAGCTGTTTTGTGAGGACATAATCTTCATGAGGTCATTGAACCTGGCTACTGCACTCAAGAAGACCAGTGTCAATGAGACCTTGCTAATATTCGACTAAAACTTGGCTGAGTGATGTCAGGATGCAGAAACCACTCGTTCAGTATCTGTAGGTTTTTTTTTTTTTTTTGGATGATGACTAGTCAAATTGTCTGTTTTTAATGTTATTTTGTCTTACTTAAGATGATGAACTTCATGGTGAAAAGGAAGAAAATGTGCTAGCTATGAATCTTTCATGTTTAAGACAAATAAGTTAACAGCTATGCTATGCGAAGCAATCTACTGAGTGGTTTTGAATATCATTTCTTAAAGGATATAACCAGAAGAATGGAACAAAAATCAAATGCTTTCACATATTTCTTTGATGCCAAGGTTCAGAGCATTAGATTTCCTAATATGAATATTTCATCAGACTTGAGAAAAAACAGCTACATTCAGCTTGGTTCTAAACCAATTCTATTTTGTTTTAATTTTGTGTATTATTTTGTGTATGAACAGATGCACATATATAAATATTTAACATGCATGCATATATTTAATTTGCAAAATTTTTCTCTACTCTTTCTCCTGAGGACTAATGACCAGTTTGGGTATATCTGTGAACAAGCATGAACAACGTAGTTGTGCATAACCCTACTTTCAAAGAAACTACTTGGTGATCCAATTTTTCTAGATAGCCCTGAATTTGTCTACTGTTATCATGCCCCACTTTTCTTTAAAACTACTTTTGTGTATGGGGAAGCCATTTGCCCTTAGATTATAAGAACTCATGAACTCACATTGTATTCTTTTTAGAAACTTAAGATGTGCAAGCTTAGATACGCATAGTTTTTTACATGTAAATACCATTTGAATTTGCACTTCCAGAGATCTGCAGAAACTGTATTATGTATTAAATTGTTTGTGCTTTCTATTAGTCTGTAGAAGTGACTGTACTTTTAATACTAAAATATTTTCTGCTGTGAATTCCTTACTTCAGTATACTGGATTAGACTGTACATTTTGTAACTACATGTGTCATCAGTAGGCCATCAAAAGCATAGTCTTAAAAATAATCAGTTATGCATGACTTTTTTTTTCTTCTCAGACTTCTAAATTGATCAGAAACAGAAAACAACTTCCAGTGCCTTGTAAGGAAGAAAAACATGTTTTAACATATTTTCTTGCCTACTTTTAATGTATACTGAAGTAGAAATAAGCAAGTATTGACTATTACTCTATGAAGCCTGAGCACAAAGTATGTGTATGGAAAGGCATCAGGTATATTTCTTAAGATATAAAGAGGCTGAATGAAAATTATTTTACATCTAAAAATACCATCTTGCAACTGGCTATAATTTTATATGCTACCTTCTATCAGTGTATCAGTACATCGGTGCAAAAGAAGACCATTTCTACACAAAATGGAATGGCTGTTCTGCAATCTGAAAATTGGCAATCTGATAGAATATATTAAATTTTGTTCATAGAGAAAGTCAGGAACACAGATAAAATTCATTATGTAATAAAATATTTCAAAAGATTCTGATTACTTTTTTATTCCAACTCACTTACCGAGCAATAAAATAAAGAAATTGTCTTATTTTGGATTTTTTTTTATTTGTTTATTTGATTTATAGTGTTAGGTAATCGTTAGGAGAGGTTCTTCTATGACTATTTGAAGTAGAGCACTTTTGGCTCGTCTTGCTGCTGTATTTTAACTTTCAATCATGATGTGAGCAGTATGAAATGAATGGATCAGACAATGCAGGCATAAAATCTGTTGTAGTTCATGTGAATGCTACTTGGAGAACTACCTTTCACTTAGAAAGGAATACCTGCTTATAATTTATTACTTAGGCAGCCTGTGTAGTGGAAGCTGAAATTATGAGAATACCTTTTTTTTTAATACCATATTTGAAAAGAAATTATCTTCACCTTTGGATATTATCTCTAGACTTTTTGAAAAATGAATTGTCTGGTAAAAAACTTTTATCTTCCTCTCTTTCATGGATCAGAAGTTATAAGAAATGTCAAATGAATTGGGAACAACTAAATGCCTGCCAATAGCAACATAGTTTGTGGTGCAATGTTTCTGGTTTAAAAAGAAAACAAACAAACAAGCAAACATCCAGAACAGAAAAATGCCTATGTTTATGATAATAAAATAAGAAGGATTGAAGTACGATTGAAGTACAATTGAAGTGCAAGAAGAATATTGAAGTAACAGGAAGTTACGAAGGGAAGACAACAGCTTAATGAACAGACTGTATCATCAGAAGTTTTTCAAATCTTCCCTCTGCTTCTGTGATAAAGAAGATTTTGTTTTGTTTTAAGTCCTGGCAGACTGGGCTGTCTGACTGCATATTTATGGAAGAATGGACAGACTGAGTAAAAAACACTCAGATCTTACTATGTGCATGAGTTAATAATGGGTTAATGCACAGTCAATACATATGAGAAAATGCACTTAGACTCCTCGTGATTTCAGACAACCAAAAACAAAATCCTGATTTGACTATAGGAAGACAAAGGAAATCCAGAAATTCAGCAATATAATTTGTGGCCTGGTAATGACTAAAACAACAAAGTGACACCAAGTAATTTGAACAAATGAAACAATTTGTCCCTGGATAGGATTAGTCAGTGATGACTAACTTTTGCAAAACAAGATATATTAGATTTGACACACATTAGATTGGATATTAATATGTTTTGGAAAGTACGAAGGTGATATTGGCTAGGTAACTGGTCAGCACAGCTAATATCATGCTTTAAGGAAGAACTGACAAATAGATGTAAACCAGCAAAGTTTTGTTTTATTTTTTAATAATTTACTACCATAACTGTCAAACTGAAAAAAAAAAAAAAAAAAAAAAAAAAAGTAAGCATCTGTAGACAGAATTGGAGAATAGAGACTCTGGCCAGAGGTGACAGGGACAGTGGGGAGGAATGTAACTAGAGGAATAATCCAGACTAATACCTGAGAAGGCCAAGGAAACTGTATGAGAGAATGGTGAACCCTAAATTCTGTAATAAAGCAGTCATTAGCTGGGAGAAGCTGCAGCAGAGTGGTTTGTTCAAAGGAAGAAAAAAAATGTAATGAGCTTGTTTATTCAACCCACATCAATTTTCTTTTCCAACTCTCATTTTTTGTTATTTTATATATAAATATTTTTGGTCATTATCTTGTTGTAGTGTATTTCACTTCACTTTATATGATAAAAAAACAAACTTGTAAAACTCAAATCTGGTACTGCTTTGCAGTCTTAGTATAAGTGTGAAAATAGAATGCAGCAAAAATATCATTGGTGCAAATAGGAACACCTATTTCTTCATACATTGATTTCTCAATGATTCTGACTAATTCCTGACTAATATTTGTCCTTTCTCCAACCCCATTTCTGATCTGCAAGTTAATGAACAGTTTGAAATATCTGCCAATGGCAGGAATAAAAAAATACCATGTTATTGCAGCATCATTTATTATACTGCAATGTCACAGAAATCAGAAGATGCTACCTCTTCCACTCCACTTTGGTGTGAATATGTTTTGTAAAATCATCAAATCAGGATTAGTAGTTTTCTAGTACTTAAAACACGGGGTTTTTTTTTGTTATTTGTTTGTTTTTTGATTTTGTTTTGGTTTTGTTGTTTTAAGAAAACATTCGACTAGATAATCTCTGGAGGTCCATTTTGTGGTGATTCTGTGATCCGTCAACTTTCTGTTCTCACAGAGGCTACGCTTTCAATTGCCTACACTATACTGCAAGTGAAAAGCCTTATTTGGTCCACTGAGAACTGGGATTTTCCTTGTTTTATAGAGACTACAAAGCTGAGATGCATTCTGCATTTTTGTCAGAATTCCCCTTCAGGGCCCCAAAGAAACTAAATAAAATGTGATGCAGCAAATTGTGTTTTCAGGAGGGAGAATGTTATTTAATGTTCAAAAGCATTATATCGCTGACAAAAAGACCTGGAAATCTCTTGATTTTATCTTTTCTAGAGACATCTATTTATCTTTTTGACAGTCTACTTTTCTGATTGGCTAATTTTTTGCATAGTCATCTAGGATGGTCTATGAGTTATTTTGGAATTCCTGCTTGAGGAATATTTCAGGTTGTTGCCATTTTAATCATGGCAAAAAGATTTTTAAGATTCTCCAAATGTTGTGTCATATAATGCTATTGGAAATTCTCTAAAATTCTTCAGTTCTTAAAAGAATGTGTTTATTTAAATAAATAGAAAAAAGTTTTAGATGCAGAATGATGAAATGGAAAATGCTCTACTCCAAAGAAAATAAAATTGGTTGTTCAAATGCTTCAAAACTGAGACTCATGCCTTGATGACACTGATACACGTACATTTTCCAAATTCCTGTAAAACTTCTATTTGCATCTGAACAGTATCAATTCTTTTAATGCAATACCTAAAAGCCATTTATTTTTTCCTTGGCTGAGTTTCAGCAACTTTTCCCTCCTAAAATCCATATGGTTTAATTTAGTTACCAGGAACCCCTTCGCTGTCATTGAAGACTGAGGGAAAGATAAGAAATCAGCGGAGAGTAGTTATTAGTTATTATCTTAGAAAATTGTCTTTTCTTAACTACATGCACATGAACTTTTGGCTCTATAACTCCCCAAATCATGGGGAGAGACAGATAGAGCAAGTCCTTACAGCTCTTTGGCTAATATCATGTAAAGTATTCACAAGATACCTTGCAATATTAGTAACAAAAATATGATCTTCGTAGATGTGTTGTATAATTAACATGTTTCATTGCTTGCTTTTTAAGAATGTTGTCACAGAAAGCTATATGAATATAACCATACTTTTAGTTTAATACCGTTAATGTAACAGAAATGCAAATGAAACTGAAACTACCTTTTAAGAAGAAACTACATACCCTGTACAAGCTGGAAGTGGGGTCAGCGGCCATTTGCCTTCACAGACCAAGATGATTGGTTTGGCTACAGTGGAGTCGTCGTCACTGAAGGTTTTCAATGAAAGTAGACACATGCATATCAAAGAAGTGACTAGTGTGTTCTGGCTGCAGCTAATACCTATTTCACGGCTGCTGCAGGGAGAGCAAGGCCCACAAGCAGGGCAGAATCACTAGGGGCAGAATAAATAATAGCAGAATTTGATTGGCTAAGACATATACCCCCTAAAACATAATATTTGCTGTCACTTCTGTGCGCATGTGAATTCACATGTACAAACCTGAGAGTCCCTCCCCAATTAGAAATCAGAGTTTGGATTCGGATCGCCTAAGCTGAGATGTATACACAACACCTAGATATTTAAGCTCCACTCATAGTCAATGCAAATCTAAACATTATGTTCAGAGAAGCTTAAAATTAATTACTCATTCCATCAGGAAGCAGACTCCTACATATAGCCACCTGAACAGGGGCTCACCCAGGGTTTCCCAGTGCTCAGCCAGTGACCAAAACTGTGCCTTCTGCCTTCAAAAATGTCAGGAATACCTCACTGGGCAACTAACTGCCTCTCCAGAAAGGCACAGGTATCTCCTAACTCCTACCTCATTTCTGTTAACCCCTAGCAGATGTCTCCAACATCATAGAATATCTCAAGTGGTGCAAGGTGTCCATGTGTGGAAAATACAGGAAATGGCAAACTCCTTGACATCAACGAAGAGGCCTCTGTTAGCTTTAAGAGGAAAATCAAATTAAACTCATACATCTACACGTGGATAGAAAAATGCTGGTATGTGAATCAGCAGCAGAATATAAGCACCAAAAACTCAGGGAGGGCAAAATTGTTCCTAGAGGTTGTTTAGACAACAAAGTATGTCAAAGTAAAGAGAAAAAGCAGATGCTCCTGAGACTTAACAAAGACATATTCTTCCACTTGAACAACTGTGTGTCCAAAAGTGTATGAAATATTTTTTGTCATAATGAAAACTGACATCTTCGGTGATGGTGCAGCAGAAGAAATTCATGTTTTTTGGTGCTGTTTAAGAATTCACATATATTTCTTAAAAGATGGTTAAGTATTCAGAATGTCATGTTTTGTGCACATCCTTACGGCTAAAGCATTTAGGAGTTTAAAATTACAGACTAAACAAGCACATTAATCTTAACTGTAAATAACAGTTTGGACCTACAGGCTTGTTCTAACATATCACTTTTCCATTCTGAATCCACGTCAAATAATTTAGTTTAATAACTTTCTTAAATCAAAAATAGCTACTAATTTTGTGAGATAATCTTGTTTTACTGAACTCAAGTGCATTTCTTTCATTCAGTAAGCTATCTGTAAAATTTTTGATTTATGAACATGTCAACTTGAACCTTTAAAAAGCAAATAAAATTAGATCATAAATACAAAGATGTGGCATATTGAAGGCATTGACTCCGTACACAAAGACCCTTTATTGAACATCACATAGATAGATACAATTCGTATACTATACTGTCCCGGATACAATCCTTATTTGTCTAAAAGCACGTGAAGCACAGTTACTAAATAAACCAATAATCTAAAGGATTATGTCAAGACTATCCAATCAGCTTCTTGGTCACACAGCAACTGTACAGCTGCTTTTGCTCCTTGTTTGCTGGTACAACACCTGCACTGCCGTCCTTGAGGTTGGTTATCTCCTAACAAGGCATCCCATACTACTGTCCTTGAAGCGAGCCTCTACATGTCCCCCTTCTTTATTAACTGTTGCATTGCCATAGCTGCTTTTAGTTAAGCAGCCATAACTTGGTTAAATGAACAATCAATCAATTGTTGAACACATAATAAGAAAGAAACCAGACACACTAACAATAATTAAATGATGGTTAGTACAATAATTATAAACTTTACAACTTTTGTTGACATGTTCGACATGTTCTGATGATTCAGCGATTCTGCGGCTTCTCACTTATAGCCACGCTTTCTCGGTTATCAGGCCTTGCTCGCCGGTCCAGGCTCAACGCAGGGTCAGAGTTAATAGATTGGCCGCTTCAGCATCTCTGCCCACATTTGCCCCTTTTTTATTTTGCACTTGTACTGGCAATACTTGCTTCAGAGCGTGTTTAACAATAGATTGTATTAACTTTAACAAGCACGAAACACAAAGCATAACCCGGAAAAAAATTAAGAACAGCATCGTGTCAACAACCGACAGTCTTTTTAGACAAGGGCCCAGATCAGGGAAGAGTCCTTCAAAGGGGTTCCATCCATCCTTTTTTTTTTTTTTTTTGAGCCTTTTCGTTAGCTGCTGCAACACCTGAATGATATTGTGAATTGATTTTGAATGATCAGACAGATTCATACAGCACAGCCCGTCAAAATCCTCACATCCACGTCCTTGAGCTAAAAGTAGAAAGTCAATAGCCGCCCAGTTTTGCAGAGTGGCATGTTGGACTGAGTCTACGTCCATGAATAGACCGGAGAGAGCAGGTGATATTGCGTTATTTTGTTTAGCAAGCCAGCATTCAAGCTTAGCGAGATGATTATGGGCAGCCGCAGTGCGAAAATAGCTGCAGCTATTATTTCACCAGGGTTCCAGAACATTACTTTTTCACTAGACTGGTCATTAAATGCATACACCAATCTTTTTACCCTGTGGTAGTGATGCATCCTTGCATGATTTAATATCACAGATATGTTTGGCATCAGGAGTGTCAAGCATCCCAGACGACAAGGCCCTCCATGCAAGTGGGAGGGAATAGCATCCCATGCTCTATTGCCTCAGATAAGAAGCACCCCAGGAAGCAAGGACGCTGGGGTGTTTGTTGATTTTGATAGCCTTTTGCTTCTATGGTTACACTAGATAGTATAATTCTGATAGGCAGGCAGTGACGAATTAACATTCTGGACTTGAGGCTGGTTTTTAGTAGAATAGTTAAAATTACACAATAATCCATCTGCAAGGATCCCAACAGACTGATCTCCTGGGGTTTCAGGGGAGTTGGGGTAAGGTGCATCCTACCGTACAGGATGGCATAAGCAGTCTGGCAGGCCTACATGCAAGTTAACATAAGCAATTTACAGACGAGTTCTGTGTACTTCTAGAAAGGCAGAGCCGTATTCAGCTGTAAGTCAACTCTAACTTGGACCCGGGGTTCAGGCCCTAGCACCATGATGGTTCTTTAATTTACAGGTGAATCACGATGTTCTGCAAGTGTGGCATATATTGCTGGTTGATCCATTTTTTCAGACATGACTGCCACTCACATTCCCTGTATTGTGCTCTTAATTAATTGTACACCACAAGGAACTTAACAAGGAATAACAATCACAAGGAGGGCAATTGGGGGTCCAACAGTCTAAACCGAAAGATAAAGTCCATTCATAGGAGTTGATTCTTCAGACCAGGTGTCATGGATAATATCCTTTTCCGAAGGACCCATGGCAGTAAACAGCCATGCATTTGGCCATGCAGGTTCTGCAAGACAAAATCCTATACCATGGCTAAGCATTCAACAATGCACTTTGTATGACTATTTTACCTTTTTTCTTTTTCTTTATTTTTTGTATGATTTTTTACCTTTTTTTTTTCTTTTTTGACATCTAGTTGTTCTTGCTAATAACATTTCATTGTGGGGGCATGTTCCCATTTTCTTGCTCGAGTTTCATGATTGAGATGGTGTTAAATTCCTTTCTGCTTCCTTCCAAAGCCTTTCTTGGCTTTCCTTAGGCCCTTTCTGCTCTGCTTAAGGAGTCTTAAATCACACAAGAGCAGCATCTTCTTATCATGATTTGGGGGTGAGATATTCAATCATAAGTAAAAGAATGTAACTATCAATGGAACACATTTTACAATGAAAGTATTTAAATTTGGCTTCTGCTTTTTCTAAGTTCCATTTGAGATAGCTGAAAAGCATTTTGGATCTTTGCTACCTTGGAGTTTTTCCATTTATTTCTCTGACAAAACTATCAGTAGCGCTAAAACAGTTTACTAGGTGTTTGACTATATGATAACCCAAAAGCAGCATGTGCTTGCAACACCTTTAAGGGCTTGCCAGTACAGCCCTGATTCTCTCAGTCTTCTAACATTTTCTATCAAAATTTGTATTTTATTCCTATCTGAAATCCTATTAACCACTGTTTCTAAACCTGTTTTCTTTTTTGCCATTTTTTTTCTGGATTTTTGACTGTATTGATGTTAATAACACTTCATTTGCACCTCCTTTGTATACTGCCACTGTAGCACCACTGATCCTGACCCCCCCCCCCTCCATTTATTACTAGAACTATTACTGTTGACGCAGTTGTGTGTGTTTCATTTTGTATGCATCACTGACATTTTCCCATATAAAATGAATGCCTTGATTTTCTTTAAATGTCTACATTAGGCTACCAAAGATTTTTATTAATTTCAAGCTAAAAAATCACAGGGGCTGGAAGGGAGGAAAGAGAAAAGAATGAGAGAGTAATGAACTCTAGCTTTTTTTTTTTTTTCCTTCTTCTTTATTTGACATTCTTTGTCAAATTCTTCTTCATTATTTGATATTCTTTGTTAAAGATTTGACAGCTTTAACATTGTCCTTTAATATAGCAGAAAAATTGCCAGCAAGCTGCAAAATTTCCTGAAAATAAAAAAAATCCTACATTAGTTTAAGTAAGTAGTTTAAATTTTGACAGATCCATTTTATTCTACAGGTCTTTTTATTATTCTATCATTAGCTTGCTCACAGTGCAAAAATATCAACTTACTATTTTACTTGTGTTTTCCATGATTTTACCTGACATATTGTTATTTCTAGTATTGTTAAAACGACCTGCAATCATTATGTTATGAAGTTCTTGATTAACTTGATCATCTGGTAACAAATGATTAAAATCATATTTTTTATCTAAAGAACTACATAATCTTATCTTTGGACAGTTCCCATTCATTACGTATTTTGCTACATTCAGTACTTAAACCAACATCTTCTCTACAGTCAGTTCTAGAGGAGTTGACGATCTTCCTTCTCTGAAGTATGGATATGCAAATGTATCCGTTCACCTACTCTGCTTCACAGAACATTGAAATTGTAGCGTTCATATTTAATATGTTTGAAAACATTTTAATAATATTAGCCTAATATTTCAATTTCACTTTTTTTTTTTTTGTTGATTTAGTTTTCAGGTTGACAGATACTCATATTCTCCTTAAGATTTTTTTTTTCTGTAAACATATTATTTAAAAACTAACAAAGTCTTCATCTATTCTCAAGACTCCAGAAGATGGTACTTGTTTAAAAACATTTTCAACATAGCCATGATCTCTGGAAAAGCACATGCTTTAAATAGAATGGACTGCCCTTTATAAAAAGAAAAAAAAATCTATGAATTTCTATTAAATTTTAAATAAGAATTCCAAAGCCACTGCATCATATTTTTTTTCTAGTTTTACTGTGATACTACATGCATGCCACTGAATTCAGTAAGAGGCATTTTCAGGATATTTTTGCTCCTGCAACTACTATAGTGTACTTATAATATTAATATTTATATTTATAGCTATATTTAAAGCAGTAGCATTTATAATTTATTGCATGAGACACCAAATATAAGCTGCATATACATTTTTTTTCTTTTAATCCATTTACATCTATTGATGAAATTAACAGAAATTAAGACATTCACTTTTAAGGATGGTTTTATATGACTACATCTTTAACTACATTAAATCTAATTTTTTAAACCAGGCAGTTTTCAAGGACCTGGGAAAGCAAGATATGAATTTTCCCAGACTGCCTGTTACAAACCTGTTGTGTTATATATATATATTAATAAATCTTTACGAAAAGGAAATATTTTCATAGATCTGGTAAAGCTAGGGCAGTTCTGCAGCCACTGTAAATCCCCTTACAGAATGTTTTAATCTGTTTTAAGTTCAAATGGATTGTCAAATAGATTGGCATATTAGTGTAGAAGCCTACTTACACTAACACACTGGAGAGGTGCTTTCCTGTCATGTTGTTTCCTCTCAGGCCATACTTACGCTAAAATGGAGAGGTTGTCAGGAAGACTACAGCATCAGACATGGGGTCTGATTCTATTTTGTTAACATTTTGTTCACATTTAACTGATAACAAAAAAGGCACACACTGACTCCTAGGAAGCTCAGAGGAAGCTAGTCTGCAAGTCTTATGGTTGCTCTCTGCCTCCCATCAGAGAGTCCTGAGCACTCAGAAATTAATTCCAGCTTCTCTGGAAAAAACTTTAAGGAGCAGTTAACCTCTTGATCTGTTTAACCAGTCTTGCATTATTAGGAAGTATAGTGTCATTCATTCTCTTTGTTTCTGTGCTTGTCTCTTCCTCAAACACCAGCATTTGTGTTTTCCATATTTAGCCTCGTTATATTTCTTCGTGTTTTCCTCTCCCTGTCACATTGCTTTTTAATCTGATGTGAAGCCTTCAGTAAGGGTTGATGCATTAACAGCACTTGCTATAAGCTTATGACTCTGCTGTCTTTTTATTTTCTGAGTGCAGGAATAGTACATTTTGATCACTGCTATTGTTACTATTCTGAAGGAAAATCTCCTTCCTTCTCCATTCCCCTATTAAATTATATAAATTGTGTAAAACCTGTGCAAGCAAAAGAAACAAGATATGGTCATTCCCAGATTTATTTAATCTTCTCTGTTAATGGGCAGTTATCAGTCAGCTTTACTGTCCTGACCGGATGTGATAGATAGGAACTGGAAACTGATAACCTGCTTCCTAGTCTGGGCATCATTTTGCTACAAATGAAAAAGATCAGCAAATCAGCAAAAGCTATCACAGGTAGATATTTCTTGGCCTTGTAATCCACTTGCTCTGTAACCTCCCTCCCATTGCCAGGGGTTCAGCTGCCTGTGATCCCAGACCTTAGCCCTACCATGGCACAGCCAGGAAACTGTGGCTTGGACTTCTGTGGAGTTTGCTAAATTGTGAAAGAGTTGTGAGAAAATTCAAAAAGTATAACTGTTCAAGACTAGAAATGTTAACAGAGGCAGAGTGTTAAGACAGGACAGACCGCTCAGGAGTTAAGACGAACACTGACATAAAAAGGTACAAACTTTTAAAGTGATTTTTTTTTTAAGGGGGCCGACTGTCCCTCTTCAAAGCCTGACTGATGACTGGCCAGCAAAAACTCTTTGAAAGTGTTGTCAAGAGCAGACATTTAGTCAAGGAGATTTTATGCATTTACATAGTGAATGATTGTTTTATTCTTTTAAATTACCTTTATCCAGATTGCAAAGTCTTTCTGTGCTTAGTAAAAGTTCTGACCAAAATGAACCAGAAAAAGATAGCATACTCTCTAGGGAAAACAAAAGTGTTTGGTGTGTCAAAAGCCAAAGTGCTTTTCAATAGTGTTCTATTTTTAAAAAAATGTTCTAAGAAATGAAAGCAGAAAAAAAAATCTGTGTTGAAAGATTGAAAAATTGATTGTCCATTGTATTTTCTATGTACTCACAGACTTATATAAACATTCTTTCTGAAGATGTTTAAGTATTTTGTCCCTGATGCAGGTGATAGCAGGAAATTTGAATAGTAGAATAAGATATGACACTAATACATCACAATGTTTAAGCTTATGGTTCATATGCACATCTCTATGTAACATGCATACGTACCTATGTATCCATTTAGCTACATACATTCATTGATAGTCAGGTAGTATACTCCATGCTGATGCAAACTTTGAAAATTTTCTAAACATAGATGAATCTGTTACTCTGTTGATCCTACCAGGAATATGTCTGTGCCGTACTGCATTTCAGTAAAGAGACTGTAAATTTAGGAGCTTGAAGCTTTGGGGGCTTCTTGCTGAGCTCTGTAAAGATCTGTAATGTTTCTAGGCAACATTATCAAATGATTATGACAATCCTGCACTACCTGGTTAGGGTTTTGAGGTCTTTTTTAACATATTTAACTTCTTGCTGTTTCTTTTCCCTTCTGCTTCTCCAACTTGGGGGAAAGTCAGTTGTTACCCTCAAAGCTTCAGATCGCTTATATATGAACTCCTTGTTCTGTATATAGAAACATGAAACCAGACAACCTACAAATAAAAGAATTATTTATTGGCCAATAAAATGTCCTACTAATGGACTGGACTAAGCATGCCTGTAGCCAAAGCAGCAGTAAATATATTGATCACCTTTATGCAAACACACAGTTGTGACAAGTGGTTGGGAAGTCATCAGTCTGCTACGTAAATATCAAACTGTTGTTATTTGGAAAGGGCTGTTCCTTGATCCTTCTGATCTAGCAACTCCTCCCAGGTTCTTCTCCTAGTGTACGTATCATGTTTCTGCCCTTTTTCTTTCAGTCTTTGATGATTTTACATCCCTGTTTTAACTCCTAATAACTAGCATTGACTCAGCAGTCACCTCTGTTTCCTTTATTCTTCCCAGCCCAAATGGCTTAGGACCCCAGAGGAATCAGAGGAGTTACAGAGGAGTCTGAGGAAGAGCCTCTTTACAACTTAAAGACTAAAAAGTAGCAGCAGTAGATATTAATCATTATTAATTTTTTTTTTCAGCGAAGTGTTTCTTGGGTCAGCAAGCATACCTTTATCAAAAGGTCTGATACTCCTAAGCTGCTGTTCTATGGTGTTTTTTATCTTCCCTTATTTTTCTCTTTGAGACATAATAGAAGTCAAAGTCTACATCTCAGGGAAAAAAAAAAAAGACACCAGAAACAATAGTTTTCTTGAATTAAAGTTGTTCACAAAGCAGGAACTGTTTTGCTTGTTTGCTTGCTTGTTTGTTTGTTTTTATGATTTGCCAATAGAGAAAGAAGCAGTGATGAACAATACTGTTATCGAATCATTCTTTTTTTCCCACAGGTAAATTTGAGACATCAGCCTTTTAATTATCCCTTGAATTTGGAGGTTTGATTAAAATGCCCATCATAGTGCATTTACCTAACGCTTTACTTAATCTTACTGTTTGGGTGCTCTACATGCAACTTGTAAAGTCTTTTATAGAGAATATTAGTCTCTCATATGTCCTTTGATATACGTGATTGGGCTATAGACCAATTCAAATGGCTTCTTTATTTCTGAGAATGGATTCTTAGGTGGGACTAAATCTCTGTGTACAGCCACTGAATTTTATAATAGGTGTGAATATGAGTAAAATTAAGACCCAAAAATGTAGCTGTCGCCTAAATGTAGACTTCTGTTATCTGTTGTATGTTAATACAAATTCAAAATTTTGCTCATTCTGTTTCTTTTTCATTCCCTATATTATTCCTTTAGAATCAGGGAAGAATAAGGGAGAACACAATAAGAGAGTTGGTTTCTTTAAGAAATAGCAATATTGAATTGTGGGGCTACATAAATATTATTATTTTTTTTTTAAAGATTACTAGTGGTACTGAATAAGTACATAACATTGTTGAACAATGTGGTAACTTAGTTTCCCAAATGTGCTGTCACATTTCTTTGGAAGCTTTACAAATAAAGCTTCATGTGAATTGTCTGTAAACACTGAGGGAAACATTTCTATAAATTATAACTGTAGAAAACAAAATGTACATCCTATATGCCTTTAAAGCAATCTGATAACTTCATTCTTTTGGATATTTTTTAAAGAAAATATTTGAGCACTTTTCTGTATTTTTTCCCCTAGTTTTAAAAAGTTTTCTATAGTGTATCTACGCTTATCTAAGCTAGAAACTTCCTGGTAAGTTGAGATATCTTAACTCAGATTGGAAAGATAAAATACATTATTGCCCCTGTATGATTATTGCTATTCAGAAATAAAGTGACCTTGGTTTGGTGGAACTTAATCATCCCCTTAAGGGTATCAACCTACATTGAACCACAACCATTTTATTTGAATGACAACATCCTCACAATAGATTAAAGTGCTTTAGGTTTATAATTCTAATAATACATCTCAGTTTTCTAAATTGTTCTTGTGTAGTCAAGATCTTATTGTCTAAAATAAAATAGAATTATATTTTAGTTAATACTTTGCAGATGCAAAAGTATTACAAAGTTTGTTTTTTTTTAAAAAAAATGAGGAGTTAAATCATGAGATAATTTCACTATGGATAAAAAAGGTATACACTACTAATCTTGCTTATATACTTATATATAGCTAATATACTACTATATTAATACTACATTAACTATACTAACTATATTAACTATATTAATGCTATATTAACTACTATATTAATATATATAAATAATATACTGCTAATTTTGCTTACTTATTTCTGAAACATTTTAACTCACCATAGTTATTAGTCATGGTATAATATATTTCTTCATGCTACAGAATCCTAGAGTGTTTGAAGGTGAAAGGGACCTCTGGAAATCATGTAGTCCACTCCCACCTGCTCAGAGTCACATAGGGCATATTGCCCAGGACCCTGACAGTCAGCTTTCAAATATCTACAAGGATGGAGATTCCACAATCTCTCTGGACAATCTGCTTCAGTGCTCTGTCACCCTGACAGCAAAAAGGATTTTCCTCATGTTCAGATGGAACTTCCTGAGTTTCAGTTTATGACCATTGCCTCTCATTTTGTCACTGGACTCCACTGACAAGAGTCTGTTTCAACCTCTTTTGCATATATGTACACATTGCTAACATCCTCCACCTCAGTCTTCTCTTGTCTGAACAGACCCATCTCTCTCAACCTTTCCTCCTAGGAGGGATGCTCTAGGTCCTTAATCATCCTAATGCTCCTTTGCTAGACTTGCCCCAGTCACTTGATGTCTTTCTTGTTTTGGAGAACATAGAAGTGGACAGAGTAGTCCAAGTGTGGCTTCGATTGCAAAGGGCAAGAATCACCTCACTTGACCTGCTGGCAATGCTCTTCCCAATGCAGCCCAGGATAATGTTGCCCTTCTCTGCGCATATACTTATACCTAATATACAGAATACTTCACCAATTTAATTATGAGGATGTTTTGGGAGACAGTTATGTGCCACTAATGCTACACCTCACTAGAAGGGTGTCCGTGATTCTTTCAGATTATGGAATTAGTCACTGTAAACTCAAGAGATCATTTTTTTGTCAAATAAAAGATTTTGTTAAAGATAAGCAGTTCTATGCAAATAACAGACACTAGACCACATTAAACAATTAGTACCAATCTAAAAATGGAAAGATAAAAGTGAAGTAAAGCTAGAGCATATAGCAAAACTAAAAAAAGGAAAATACACATATATACAATTACATATGTATATATACTTATATGTATACACACATACCTTTTTTTTTTTTTTTTTTTTTTTTTTTTTTTTACAACTGATCCTGCCTAATTAGTGTTATAGTGCTTACCTTGTAAATTTTACCTTGCCAGTTTCACTCTACTTTCTTTCATAAGTATTTGTGAGATGAGGAAGATGCATAAAATTGTTTGTTTAAAACTTTAAGCTAATTTAAAATCATGATGCTCACTTGAAGGTAAACTACTCTTAGAAACTAAACTATTCTTAGAAGAATAGAAATTAAAGTGCTAGGAAGTTTTTAAAGCAACCTCAAGTAATTCCATAACCACTATCAGTCAGTCTTGATCTCATTAAGATCGATTACTTTGCACTGACATCAAGTTGATATAATGCTTTGATGTACAAGAAAATTGATTTAATCCTAAAATAGAACATAACCTCCACTTCATGATCTTCTTCCAAAGTGTCTTTTCTTTGGCACTAGGCATTTTCATCTCAATCTTCTTTGCTGTTGGATTTATTATATTTATGGAATAGGCAACTGATCATTTCCTGCAGGTTAGGGAGTGGTCATCAGTTCCAATGTACTCAAACTAACTCACTGCAGGTGCTACTTTTCAAGAAAATAATCTCTTTTCTGTAATCATTGAAAAACTCAGGTCATAGATATGTGCTGGAATATTAATAGTGTTTTTTTATCATACCAACATGTTTGCACTGCTCAAAAAATTTATATACTTGCATTACTTTTAATCATTCATTTGTAGTCCTTAGCTCTTTTGAAAGTGGCCTTTGACCACACAGAGAAGTTTGTGTGACAAACATAAAAAAATGCTACTTGGTAAGAATCACAGAATCACAGAATGGTTGAGGTTGGAAGGGTTCTCTAGAGATCATCTAGTCCAAACCCCCTGCACAAGCAGGGACACCCACAGCACGTGGCACACGGTCGCATCCAGGTGGGTTTTGAAGATCTCCAGAGAAGGAGACTCCACAACCTCTCCGGGCAGCCTGTTCCAGGGCTCTGTCACCCTCACAGTAGAGAAGTTCTTCCACACATAGAGATTAAACTTCCTATGTTTCCGCTTACACCCGTTACCCCTCGTCTTGTCACCGGCCACCACGGAGAAGAGCCTGGCCCCATCCTCCGTCTCCATTCACCCCTCAGTTACTTAAACATGTTGGTCAAATCTCCTCTCAGCCTTCTCTTCTCCAGACTGAACAGGCCCAGCTCATTTAGTCTTTCCTCATACAATAGATGCTCCAGCCTCTTAATCATCTTTGTGGCTCTACACTGGACCCTCTCTAGAAGCTCCAAATCCCCCTTGTACTGGGGAGCCCAGAACTGCACACAAAACTTCAGATGAGGCATCATCAGAGCTGAGGAGAGGGGCAGGATCACCTCCCTCAACCTGCTGGCAATGCTCCTCCTGATGCAGGCCAAGATCCCATTGGCCTTCTTGGCCACAAGGGCACACTGCTGATTCATGGTTAACTTTTTGTCAACCAGGACTCCCAAATCCCTCTCTGCGGAGCTGCTTTCCAGCAGGTCAGCCCCTAATCTGTCCTGATGCCTGTGGTTATTCCTTCACAGGTACAGGACACTTGTCCTTGTTGAACCTCATGAGGTTCCTCTCTGCCCAACTTTCCATCCTGTCTTGGCCTCCCTGAATGGCAGCACAGCCCTTTGGAGTGTCAGCCATTCCACCCAGTTTTGTATCATCTGCAAACTTGCTGAGGGTGCACTTCTGTGCCCTCATCCAAGTAATGATGAAGCAATACACATTTTCAGTTTGAGCTCAAATTTAAAAGGACTAATATATTGCAAAGGTGATTTTTTTCTCATTATGAACACCAGCAAACACCATATCTCTGTATTAATGAGCAAGGTCAACACATTGATACTTATTTGGGCAAAATTATCTAATTTCTTTAGAAAAAAACATAAAAGTTCCATAAAAGTGCATTGATTTAAAAGTCACTATTATTTATTATGATAGAAAAAATAAAATATACATTCTTTGCATTCTAGGAAATAGTGAAAAAAAATTCATAGCTAATCAAGGTATTTTGTTTCAGCCAACACTCAAAAGTGCTCCCATTTCCAGCTTGATTTTGGTGGCATTTGTGAAATATATTGCTTTGTAACCTAAGTGTCAACTTACTCCTATATATAAGCATGTATTAATCAGAAAAAAAAAAAAAAAGGTTTAATGTCTATTTTCTGTATGCCAGACTTACAGAATAAATTGCTACCCTTTCATTTGGTATAGGATTTGGATTTAGAAAGGAAATATAGAGATGATTAAGTCTTTCAGGTTATGTTTAAATCAATAGATGTTGGCAATCTATTTGGTAAGTTTCCTTCAAGAAACTCAATTGATGAAATGAAAGGAAAAATATAAAAGTTACAAAGACTATTTCTGCAGCAACCGAAGAAAACAATTTTTCTCCATCACACAGTTAATGAAGTATTCTGTTCTGAAGAACAGAATGAATGAACAGTTCATTTTGAAACCTTCAATGAAGACCTTTAGTTTGATTTTCAATATCTCCCTAAGAAACTACCTCTTTAATACATTTTGGCATTTTGGTCAGGCCAGCTGTATCATTTAGCTCCAATCTCTACTGTGTCCCAACTGGTTATAAAACAGCAACAGGATTAGTGTCTATTTTGATTTTTGTATTTCTCCATGCATACAAATTACATCTTGTTCTCAGATTTTCATTTCAGACCAGAGAAAAGCAAAAGTAAAAAGAAGAAAATAAGACCAAAACATATTTCTGTACAAAACAGTGAAAAAGAAAATGTGCTTTAGAAGATGGCAGATATCCCCTGCAGTCTGGTGGTTTTCAATAAATGGATAGGTATTATACACAAACCACTTTATGAAAACTAGTAAATTTGTCACTACTCAGATTTCATAGACTCAAAATGGCAGCCTAAAAGTAATAGAAAATCAAACTAAATCAAAATACTTCAAAATGTTTTTGCCAACTATTTCATAACTAAATGAGCTCATCATAATCCATAATCTGAGGAAACATCTGGGTCTGCAGGTGTCAGAGGGAATCACTCTTATCAATTCAGTTTTCTGTCAGTGGCAGTGACTTGTCAAGGAGCATCTGCTTTCATTCTGTTGAGCTGTGTTTCATTCAGTAAAAGCAATGATGATAAACCAAAAACAAAAAGAGAGTCTTTTGCCATTAGTGTCCTGAAAATAGAAAGCTGACAAAAGGCTTTTCTTCCTGCAGTATAAAGCAAAATCAGTGAGGCAAATTTTAGCAATTCCCAGTTAAAGAGAATATATTTAAGCATTTTCTTTTGTTTTATTCTACATCCTCTCACACATAGAAATAAATAAGGAAAATCATATGCTGTCATCTGTTTTACCTATAACCTTCTGTGAAAAGACTATGCCTAAATTTAAGAAAAGAAAATCTACAATTTCAAATCTAGCTTTGTCAACAGTCCCACCATCATTCCTATACCTTGTGGCTGGCATGAGATGTCATGACAGTACTGCACAACAATAGCTGCTAATCATTATATATTTAGATTAAGGATTCTCAATGCTATGCCTTACTACTACGTAGTTAATGTATCACAACAAGCTGTGCTGCCAGGTATGGCATTTTATTCCCAACTGTTTACTTGCCAATAAAATATCTGTCTTCTAATTAATTAGGAAAGAATTTATCTCTTCTGTTTTGCTGTTGTTGAAATTATAAAGCCTAGATGCTCTTTGTACTACAAATCAAATGAGTTTATGTAATTTAAGCTCTGTGTGTTTTTATTTAATTCCATTTGGAAACATTTATTAATGCTGCATCTTTATCATGTGTATCCTGAATAGATTCATATTTTGTTAGTGTGATATAGGGAGAAGCTCAGTAGAGTTGAATCAATTATTTATTTATCAGGGTTTATTTCACCACTTGATTAACGAAAATGCATAAATTACGAGACGTAGTAGGGATTCCTTTGTTGGTTATATAAAGCATTTCTTTTTTCTTCCACACACACAAAAAATGTATTTCTGAATGAAGTCACTTCTTTAAAAGGATTATAACAAATAGAATGCTACATAGCTTCAACAAATACAAAAAACACACCAGTTTGGGGGTTGTCAATTGCAGTTTGTGAGTGCGGTAAATGAGCCAGCTTGGTTATTATCACATTTGGCTCTCTGACTTGGTGAATGATGAAACAGTAAAGTGGGATACACAGAGCCTGTGAAAGGACATTTTCTGAAATATTTTGAATGTGTGATGGTAAATAGTGTAATAAATTGCCATAGCTCAACTTTATTATTTGTTGCTGATGACTGAAAAAACTACTCTAAGTCTCTCTAGTGACTCCAAATGAGACATGCCCAAATCCTTTGAGCTTTGAAGCCATTTCTGTTTAAGAGATTTTTTGTTTTTGTCATTCAAGCTTCTTACGAACTGGTACTCATTTAAATTACAGACCAGCTTAATTGACACAACCAATTTCAATTTTTAGATCAAGTGCCACTTTATGAAATCAGAAAATAGACCAGAGTGGTCACTACCTCTGGTATATTCATTACAACATTTGTTAGATTCTGTTTTTTATCGTTGTTGCGCAGCTGAAAGAGTTTGTATGTTACAAAAGATTTGTTCAACTCAGATTAAAATTAACTGAATTAAAATTATAAATAAATTAAAGAGAAAACAAGAGAGAGAGAAATAAAATACTTGCCATGATAACCAGAACTGGCTCCTTACATTTTAATTTGGTGCATAGAAATTCATGTCTACAAGAGCTGTAGAGTGAAGTAGCCTATCCTACTGCTTTGAAAACATCCCAGCAACACCAGATATGCTTTTAAATCCCTTAAGTAAGGTGTTAGTGAAACAGACATTAGAAGAATACACATTTACAAATAGAGATCAGTTATTTTGGATAGGGCAGGATACCAATAGAAGGGGCTGTAAATAAATCCACTATGTCAGTTGTTCTTTCTCTCTAGTCTTGTTTCCAGTATACAGATGTTGGTTTGCAACAACCTCTATTACTTGCTTGCTTGCTTGCTTGCTTGGAAAAGCATTATTTTCTTCACTGTTGGGGCTTAGATGCTCTGTTTTCTGTTTTCTAGTCCTCCTTTCTAGTCTCTTACTCCTTTCTAGTACTCAAACATTTTCTTAATTTTCTGTACTTACCATGTTTCCTCTCTGACTCTTCTTGCTTCACTCTGAACTCCATTACCTAATACCACTATAGCTATGTCACTTGGTCATCATAATCACACTGGTTTTTACCTGCTGAGGATTTTTCGTACTAAATCAGGAGCTCTCTACAGAGACATGCTCTATAGTTTGAACAACTCTTTTTGAACAGCTATTTGGCGTTTGAGATGGCTGGGAGACTAGGTTTAGAAGTAGGAATAGATAGAAGTTAAAGAAATAGTTAAATAGTAGTAGGAGTTAAACCAAACCCAGTACATGAGTCAGGAGCTCTGGGACATTCCCACAAACTGCAGTGTCATAGCCACCGTCCACCCCGACCCTATCCCTGCTCCTTTTGGCTGGAAATACTTTTGCCAGACATTATAATGAGATCACTATTCCTCAATCATGTGTGAGAGCAGAGTTCACATCTATTTTTCAGTCAGTTGAATGGGAAGAGAAATAGTGTACATAGAGTTTCCTTATTATTCTTTCCCCCTTTGTATTTAGGAAGATAGAACAGATGATTATGTACCTCAATAACTCTCTGCAAATAAGGAGGATCAAGAATGAGAGTTAATAAAGTAGCGGATCATAATTATTTTTTAAGCTTACTATCTGCTCTAATAGTTGTCTACTATTCCTCTCTTCCATAACTGCAAAAAGAACAAAAGCTAAGCAGAATTATAATTGATTATAATTTCAAGGTCATTGTACAGAATAAGGCATTTTGATTTTTCTTCCTGGTGTGCATAGTAGCTCTTCTTTTAGTACAATCATATTTCTCGGTCTCCAACTGTTAGAAACATTGCTGCAATTTCCTTCAATGTCCCATTTGAGTAGTGATAGCCAGTAATTTAGCCAACAGAGACAGGCTGATTAGATTTGTTGCATATTCTTCAATCAAAGCACAGTCCTGATCTTGCTGGTCTTCAGATACTGCTTTGGAAAGAAAGACCAAAATGAGGGGAAGCATTTTGTTCTTTCGTTTTTGGTATTATAAAACCACCAATTTGTGAAACTCTCTATTTACTTGTCTATGTCTATGTTTAACATTACTTGAAAATAATGATAAACCTCACACAAGATAATGAGAAGATAGTGAAATAAAAATGAAACAAAGTTTCAATCTAAGAAGAATGAAGAACTTACTTAAAAATTACCATGTTAAAAATATGCTGAGTATGAAGAAAATAAAGTTAAAAAGGAAGACAAAAATATGAGAATAAAGACAAAATAGAAGACAGACAGAATCATGGAGAATAAGAAATATCTGAAAAAAAAAGTCTAGTAAAAATATTGTATTACTTTTTTTTTATTTCTGTTTTTTTGAAGATGTTCACTAAAAGGAACCCAGATAGACACATAATATAGAACCAAAAAATGGTATATCTCAATAGATAAATTTCTTCTTATTGTAGCTAATAATAATAATAATAATAATAATAGCCTAGTGATCTGACAGGCAGGTGATTAATAACAAGCATACACTAGTGTTTTCAAGACAAAATATCAATTAGTGTTTCAAATTAAATTCAAAACAATACTATGTTAGCCTGAGAGTTCAGAAGATCGTTAATTACTTCAAAAAGAAAAACTTTTAAATAAATAAATAGATAAACCTTTGGAAGAATGCTCAAGCAAATATCATGGCAAGATAAAAAACATGAGTTTGGATATTCAGGAAAGGAAGTGATATTTTTATTAGCCTGTTTTCTTTCGGATACTTGGTCTCTGTGCTGGGGAATTAACAAGACCAAAGCGCCAGTTCAAGCACAGCTGCATTCACCTAGACTATTTGATTTTTAGCCCAGTTCCTCTTCCACTTTTGTCCTGCACGTGCCAGCATTCCCCTGGCCAATTTCTGGAAGCTCTTTGGGATAAAGCTGTCCCTAGATCATTTCTGCTAGACAGTGCAGGCATTGCTACCTGGCTTTGAGGAGCATTTGTTGCTATTGACAGAAGGGTGCTGTGTGGCCCTCAGAGCCAGAGAAGAGATCCTGCTTATGTTATCTGATGATATTCACATGGCTTCTAGTTATGTCTTGTGGCTCGCTGTAGTGTTTTCCGTTGTGTTTAATGACACATTTCAGATTCCAGAAGCAATATAGCCTTGTTAAAATGACATTATACTAACTGACTTACTATAGGATTAGTTCTCCACAGCTGAATGCCACACTAATAATGAGATCGCACTGCTTTTTGTATTTGAACTGTCTTGCTTAGAAATAATGCACTTATTTCTAGGCAGTATGGTTTTGTCTCATATTAATATCACTTGTTTTTCTACAGGTAATGAGAGAATATGATTCAGAGATGCTGCAGCTACTGAGATACTCCAACTTCAGCTAGCATCTAGGTAGAAAGGTTCTACACTCTCATACCACTTGGTTTTTTGAACTTGGATCGGTATTTTTCAATGTCAGATATTTTTACCATTGCTCGCTAGACACAGATATTCAGTAAATAACCTGGAGTAAATCATCTCAGGTTTAATTAACACTTATAATGTGCTATGCTGGAAAGATTTTTTTTGTGTTTCTGTTCTGCAAGTCTTTTATTTATTCATAAATAAATAAAAATAAAGCTGGTGTTTTGATTTGCATTTGAGTGTACGGCATTCAGTGCAGTAGGATGACAGTGAATATCTCATCTCAGGTGATTATTCAACATTTCCTGGTATCTGGAGTAAAAAGAAGTAAAGAAAGGGCAAACTGGAGGAACAGAACTCTTAAGTATTGACCAAAGATGTAACTATTCAGCAGACAACAGAGGGAAGTATGGATAACACTTCAATAGGTCCCTGCAATCACTGGAGCAAAAGGGAAATAAGAATTAAAGAACTTGGAGACTGATTTTTTTTTAGCATCTGAAGGTTGATCTTATAAAACATACCATACTTGTCTTTTGCCTTACACTTGTGAGTACTCTCATTGAACTCAGAACTTACTTACTCTCATGATTAAGCATTTGCAGAACTGTCCCTGAGATAGAACAGGAAATTAAAGATTCATAGAATTGATCTTAGTGGAAGTTATAATGCATTTCATCATATCTCTGTGGTGAGTGACTTTCCTGCCTATATTCCTGACAATGCAGCCTTTATTATGTTCTTTTTCTTTCTGCTATATTTGAGATCCGTTATTTGATCTTACAAGAGGCTGAAAAACATTTTCTAAAAAATCTGATGTAAAATAAAGTTTCTCACAATAGTTTGCATATGCTTTGGGGAACTTATCTTCTGCATACACGCGTAGCATCTGAACTTTAACAACACACAGTTATCCTTCAGTATGGAGAATTTCTCTATAGTAGAGAACAGTCATACAAAGCAAATATTCATTTCATTGTAATTAAAAACAAGAGTAGTAATTTGTTGATATTCTTGTTGAACAGAAGATCACAAGTATTTTTAATACAATTTCTTCTGTCTCGTCAACCAGCATGGGAGTTCTGTTAGTCTTGGAAACCTGACAGCTTTGATGAGTATTCCTCTTGCTTGTGTTTCATGATTGGCATATATTCTCATCTGGTATCAGTCAAAGAAGAGTTGGGTATTGCTTGAACTCTTTTCAGAAATGATGTTCCAAATTTCAACTGGGCTTAAACTATCTCCACAACTAATCTTTGTCTGACATCTGATTTAACATAAAGGAAAAAATATTTAATTACCCTCACTCTGAAACCTTCAGTAAAAGTCCCTAAACTTCCTAGTCTGGCAGTAAATAGATAGTTTTAAGAGAGACATTTGCAAGGAGTAAGTTATATGTATTAACTGTCTCTTATGAGAATGAGATTCTGTCCAAAATCGTGTTTAATTCAGTCTCTGATTAAATATTGACAAAAATTTTGACAGATATATCTCTGGTGCAGTGAGTTTCTTTGTAGTAAAGTACATTCTAAAAGACCAGTGTTTCATAAAGTAGTGGAAAAACTGTGGGGTCTGTCACGGTTATTCACATATAAAATTGCATATGTGCTTGTCTGAAAGGGAAATAAATGTGTAAGGATAATGCAGGGGCTAAAATAAAAATGGGTTTCCAAAGACTCTTAACAAGCTTCTCATCAGAAGTTAAGAGACTTAATGAAGTTAAGAAAGGACAATTACTTGCATGGGTAAGTAATTGGTTAAGAGGTAGGAAACATGATTTGAGTAAATAATCAGTTCTTACAATGGAGAAAGATCCTCAGTAGAATTCTGCAGAGATCTGAGTGTTGACCTATGCTGTTTAATTGACATGGGTTATGGAAAATAAATGAAAAGTAAGATGAAAATATCTGTTGATGTGCCTGATGGCACAGGACTATTGAAGATAACAAGGACTGAGAGCACACCTGAGGAGGAACTGTAGATGGACATTATGAGACTGACTAGGCAGAAAAATGCTCCAAGAAAATTAATGTAAATAAATATGATTGATGTGCATGGTGAAAACCTGTCACATGTCATATATAAGTATCATATACAAAATGATGGTTTCCCGTCTGTTACCACACATCATCAGGAAGATGGGCTTATGACAATGTGTTCATGAAAACATCATCTCTTGATAACAGTTTTTAAAAAACAGAAATTACAGGAAATAAAAACAAAAAAAAGCAAACAAGTTCAATGCTTTAATGATAAAAGGTTTTATTTATTTATTTATTTATTTGATGTAGTTTGGAAACTCTTGTGTTGTATTTTGCTGAACTGACAGAATGGATTGCAAAAGTAAAAATTTTCTTCAAGAAAAAAAAAGGAAATGCTACCAGCATTATTTATTTATTTATCTTTTAATGCAAGTATGGAAAAAAAAAAAAAAAACTGCATTAAGGAGTTGGGTGGATATGCTATATCACCATCTTCCCATTAGTCTGTGTGAGCCTACAACCACACTTCAGCAATTAACAACAGTCTCTCGAGTGCTTTGTTTATGCAGTATTCCAGTGTCCCTCTTGGGAGGCTTCTAGAACATCTGAAGGAGCTTAAAAATATTTATGGATACTGTAACAGTACTAATACATAGATTATGAATTTCTGAGAAGTACAAATACACAGTTGGAGCCATCCTGGATAGTCTAAAATATCTACTCCCCTACAGTAAATCCGGCAGCCAACATTTCTCTGTTTGTGTAGTGAGAAAATGAAAATTTCCACTTATTTGCTATATTTCTTGCAACAAACCTGTGAGATGAAGTCAGAAGAGCCTCTATACTCATGAAGAATAGGCTTAATATTCACTTCTGTTCAAATTCTTCCGCTTTACATGATGAATTAAATACTTACTGCATTACCAAGGGAGAAAAAAAAGAGAGGAAAAGAAAGAGGAAAAGAGGAAAGAAGAAGAAAAATCTTTTTAATTAGAACATTTACTTGTAATGAAAGAGAGGAAGATTTTAGTGCCTTCTCAAAAGTAGGCAGAATGAAGATTTTGAAAAGGAATTTTCTAGTCTTCTGGGAGATGGTTGTGTTTGATATGAAATGCATAAAACAATATTAGGAAAAAAAATAAAGATAAGAATGCAAGCTTTTCTTCTTTGGAAGTAGTCCCTAGGCATTAATTATACTTGCACTGCTTCCCTTACAGGAAATCTTCAAATCTTCTTTTTTTTTTTTTTTTCAATGAAAAGATCAATGAAAAGTTTCAAGAAAGCTAAAAACACTTTCCTTCACTATGCCCAACTGAGTGGTCTCTCCTGGAAAATGACAGGATACCTAGATAGTTATTTAATTTCCTAGTTTCTTTAATCTCCATTCTATGAACTAATTAGACTAAATATTATCTCTTAGCCAGATTTTGATATGATTTTTTTTTTTTTTCCCCTGGCGGGTAGTCAAAGGGTAAAGTAACTCTATGTCTGCTTTGGTTTTTAATGATGTTGTGCCACTAAAAGACAATTAAACACCAAGGGTGAATTTTGTTTGCTGAGGCATCATAATCATATAACTACAGGATGCTTCAACGTGACTTTGATGGGTGTATTGATTAAATGAAGCAACAGGGGACAGAGCAATAACAGACAGGGTAAGAAAACAGAAAGCAAAGATTAAGCAGAGGAAGAAATGAAAGAGACGCTGGAGTCAGATGTGCTGCCCAAGCCACATCTTAGTGCTATCTTTAAATTAATTTTAATCCTATCTAAATATGTGAATCATGTTGGACACCAGATTTTATGACAGAATGAAATGATCAGATAAAGGTGCTTAGTAAAATAACCTTCTAGAATCATCTGGGAAGTTCTAGAACAAAACTGCAGACATTCCGGGCTGAGGTTATATAAGGAAGTACTAGCTTTTTCCCTCTGTAATTCTCTTTATAACTTTATCTTTGACCTCTTCAGTTGTCCTTGTGTATGTCCAGTATATCTCGAGAATGTCTTTTGTGTTCGCTTAAAGACTACTTGCATGAAAAAGCATTGCACTATTCAACCATTCAAATATTAAAAAGGTTGGATAGTCTTGAGTGCCAATTGATCTGTCTAAAATTGTGTTTTCGTTCATTGATTATTTAATTCAATTGCACTAAAGGGTCTACCATAAAATATAATTCTCTTGGCAAGAAGGAGTAGCAAAACAAGAGAGAGTCTCAGGAGTTCCATTTTTATTAATATATGTTTATCAGTTTTCAATAATTGGAATTATTCAACACTTTGTCTGTATTTTGGTTGGAATTGACCTTTCTTTTAAAAATTATTATCTATCTTTAAGGATTACAACATAAATAAATTAGTCACCATTTATACTATCTGAAATAGATGTAATATGCATATTTGACTAAAATATGGCTTTTGTCAGAAGCATATTTATGAATAAATTAGAATGTAAGGAACATATACGTATATATAAAATTTATTTTCTCAACATTCATCAAAAATGGGTTCTTTCATAACAAGAAAAAGAAATACTGAAACACTTATACTCTGATGTACTTTGAATGCCCAAGGCAAAACTATTTTTAAAGTAACAGATATATAACTGCTGTGCAGTATATAGGCATACATTTCTGGCAAATTAATAATTATGGATTTTAAAATAATTTTTATGTTTTTGCATTTGTGTGATGATAGAAAATTGAAAAAAGATAAAAGTCTATAAGGATATCATAATTGTAATAGCACACATGAATAAGGAAATACTATAATGCTGTATTATATTGTAATACTACACATGAATAAGGAAATTTTTTTTAAAAAAGTTGAAAAATCTATGGAAATCTTTTTTAATATAGATAACATTTTATTATATATTAAATTATTATATTTATAACATAATGACATTATTCCACTGCAAATTAATGTTTATTATAATAAAAATACAACAGGGACGTCATTCTTTTCTATGATGCAGGGTTCCTGCTGAGGATAAATTGTTTCAATCTGTACATAGCTACTGTAGCTATGTACAAGTTCCTGTACATAGAAGGGCACTAAGCACAGTATTATTTGAAGCAAAGAAGTAAAAAATGTATTGTTTGGGAAAAAAAAAAAAAAAAAAAAAAGAAACCAAGAGTTAACTACTGCTCAGTGAGTGCTCAGAGTCTGTTTCCTTAGTCATTATATAAATTTAGAATAGTCAGAATGGTTATACAAATAAAATAAGTTTAAAAGACCTAATGCACTAAATATTATTATAATGGGTACTGTTATTTGTTGGTTGTGATGAATTTGGAAATATTTAGAATTTGAACAAAAAAGCAAGTGCACATTTGGAAAAAAAACTTCAAGGCACCTGGTTTCATTTGTTCAGTAAAGAGTGAAAAGAATCCATCTCACTCATTTATATTTTTTTCAACAAAAGAGGTCATTTGAATACATATATTAAAAAAGTGTAAGACACACCAGGAGAACTGCACTCTAAAGGTATCTATAAGATTTGTCTGAGTGTTGTATTGACTGAAGTTTTAAATAAATTTATAAATAAAGAAGTTTTAAATAAAGAAAAATATTTTACATTCTCTGTACTATTGTGTAGCTTATCAGAGGACATATGATAATTAAAAACATATGCAATTATTACTTTTTCTGATTTATCAAATTGACTGCCAGAAGCTTTATCTCTGTTGCTGGATTTGATTAAAGCTGCTGACAAGCATTTTTTCATTTCAACACTTGGAAATCACATAAATATTTTCTAATTCATGTTCTTGTGGTCTCTGATACAAGGGAAAGAAAGATATTGAGATCCAAGTAGTATACCAAGCAGTCGAGCAGAAATGCTATTGCTTCCACTACCAGACATAATGTGGACAAACAAACCTAGCCAAAAGCTCTCTGTTTATGATAACTTGATTGAATAATTGATCTGTTCAGCAACATGGGGCCTGGACATCAGAAAATTCATTATGATGCACAAAGACCAGCATGAATAATACAGGCTTTAAGCTTTATTGAAAGAAAAGCACACAAGCAGCTGCTGCAGCATTAAAGGAAAAGATAATTAAAATGAATAAATATTATAAAAGAAATGAACAGCAGGCTTTGTAATTAATGGTGCTCTAACTTCATCAAATTGTTAAGATGGAATTATAGGTGAAAATTTCCTGATTTTTATGCCTGTGAATCACACACATATATCAGTATTTCACTCATTCACCTGTTGCTTTAACTACTGCTATCTATACATATCCTAGTAGAACACCTCTCAGTCTGCATCCTAACCTCTTCCTCATTTTTTTTTTTCTCATTCCTATAGAAAAAAAAAATCTCTTATGTAGGTTCTTCTTCATCATATTCTTTCACTGGAGAACTGAGTGAAAGCTGAAATCACTTCTTGATTCATACAAAACCTCTCTCATCCCTGAAGCTGAACGTTATAAAGTATCAACAACACCAGTTTAAGTTCAACACTGATGGTACTTAGAGGAAATTTTGGTACAGAATTTTACAGTAGAGCAATTTGATTAGGATATTAAATACTGCCCATTCTGAAAAACATTAACACAAATAAATAAATATTAAACAGAAAATGAAAAGAAAGACTTAAAAATAATTTCCAGTCACTCCTCTGATCAGCTTGTTTACTATGTGTATATATATATATATATATGTATATATATTTGTGTTTGTGTGTGTGTGTGTGTGTGTAATTTGGAATATTTTTAATTTTATTAAAGAATGCATATCTTATGATATTTTCTAATAAAACACTGTTTGATCGAGGCATATGTGCTTAAAACCCTCTGATGATTAGCTATGTGTAAAAGAAGTGATTGTCATTTCCCTGTAGATACCCATGATGTTCATCTGCAGAAATGTCCTCCAAATAAATTATAATCTACTTCTTAAAATATGTATAAGAAACCAAAATTCTGGCAAAGACTGTCATCTTTGTAGTCAATAAAATCCTACTGAAGAAAGTCCCATCTTCCATTCCATAAAGAATCTTTCATAAAATACAAAGCAGTTGCACAGTAACCTAAGGATGAGCTCAGCTGGTCTCTTCAGCAGAAGATCTGGAATACATTCTAGAACTTCATTCTCTAGGAAAGTACTCTGTCTGTACTAATGAGATAGAATATATTTGAGAGTTTTCACTTTAAACACGTACTGAATTCCTGAATTCTATGGGGTTACACACAGGAAATGTCTAGTCACTAAAGCTACAGTTCAACCTTCTAAATCCAAGAGTGTTTCCAACCATGTTTATTGTTGCATTTCATCCAACTTTCTTTACCTTTGGTATTAAGGTAGTTGCCATAAGTAGGGGAAATGAATAACATTCTTCAGAGACTGTAGAATAGAGAGAGAGACTGAATGTAGTTACAGATATGTACATTCTTATGTGTGCTGTAAGGTGAGCAGAATTTTTCTTATCATGTCTCTTTTCATATTTTTAGCATTATAATACAGTGCTTTTCATAGCAATAAAGAATGTCAAAACAACTCATAAAAGCATAGGTCTGTTTGGAATCAGATTATGACAGTTTTATTTGCATTAAGTAGCTTTTTATTCCACAGATAGCATTTTTTTTTCAATTGCTACTACTTGTAGATAATTAGCATAAATGAGGGTGTCAGGCACATGCAAATAGCATATATTTTTAAAGCATATTACCAACATTTAAATATATTTGGCAATATAAGGTGGAATAGGTATTGCTTTGAAACAGCCTGAACAAAACAAAAAGCCTTTAATTTGCATACTTACAATAGCAAAGTGTATTTAGTTCATCTATTTGTATATATGAAATGTATCCATATATGTATTCTCAAGCTGTTCACATTAAAAAATGTTGGTAGAGGTCATCAAAAGCAATTACGAAATGGAATCGCTAAAAAATCCATTAGCTAGATTAGAAATGAAAACCAATTTTCATACTAAAAACTATGCACCCAAACAACCCCATATTTAACAAATTTGAAATTATTGATTCTATTGAATAAGAAAATGCACTAATGAATCAAATAAGACAACTAAATACAAATGCCAGATAAAACTATATGCTATCGATTTACCTAGACTATTTGATTAAAGCAAGTATATTAGATATCTGATACCAAAATGTAATAATTTACATTCGCTGATTAGATGAAAATTTAAATTTAATATCTAAAAAGCCAAATAAATTTTTTAGAAGTGCATGAGCAGTTGAAACAAATTAAAGTTTTAGTACCTCATAAAAAGGGAATGACATTTGGACTTGTTTATCACACTGACTTATACTTTTTGCATAGGATTCGTTGTGGAAATGTAACACTAGGGGATCATATAAACACAGTGACAGCTGTGATTTAAATACATCAGGATGAAAGATTATCTCTATCTTTCAGTCCATGCACAGGTCAAACATTTTGTTTGCATAAAGATTTTATGAGAGTAGAATATAGCTTTGGTAAATACATCTTTCTGTATTCATTGCAAAAGCAGATGTGAAGTGTAGAAAATAGGTATGCACTTATAAAGAAGCAAGCAAAATAGTGTCAGACTTTTAGTACTCTGTACATGCTGTACGCTTGTTAGGCATCAGACTTAGGATTTTTAGCCCAGACACTCTTTGGGACAAACCGTTATCTGAAGAGATCGGACCCAGCTGAAGTCAACTTGGGCTGATGAATCCTTGTCAGTGACAAGGAGGAATTTCAATTCCAGTCTGTCCAAGAAATCTCCATCCGTGTAGCTTAAACTTGTGCCTAGAGACCATCATGAGTTTAATTCAAAGGAATGGCAGTAACGACTTTTTGTAAACCATTTTATTGCGGGTTCCCCAGTGTACAAGGTTTCAACTCAGAGTCCACACTTCCCACAAAGCTGCTCCAACCAGCAGACTACCTAACTCTGCAAAAAGGTGCCACTGTCTGCCTCAAAATCACCCATACACCTATCCTATGCAGGAATTAATCCAGGACTTCACGGGGACAAAGAGGAGAAATAGGCAACAAGTATTTAATTTGTAATCTGGTCCATGTTTATCGCACTGCAGACTGTTTATTTCCTTTAAAATTGATTTAATGAAAAGCCTTAGAAGTATTAGGAACAAAGACAACATTTATGTTAATTCTTTTCCACACATTTTTGAAGGAATTCCTAAGAATAAGAACAGAAAATTATATGATGATTTTATTGAGGGTATGATTAAGTGAAAGAGACATCATCACCAATATAACAGATCTCTCTTTGATTCTACTAGCCTTGTTTAAATTTAAATGGTGATTTGTTTTGGAAAAGAAAAATAAAATGTTTATAATGCATAACTATACCATATACATACATACATGGCACATACACACACACACACACACCCCTTAAATGTATATTTGATTTATAAAGAAAGCTTCAAATGAAATCAATACAGTCTAAAATGCACAGATCCTAACACACTGTACTATACTGTAATATGCTAAAACTCATATAAGTAACATTTAAATTCCCACCATTTTCGAAGACTTTTTATTTTGTATCCTTCATTTACTTGTTATGCTTATGTGCAACCAAAAAAAAAAATAGTCTTTATTGTAATTTAGAAAGCCCTGCAGTCAAAGACCGCATCAATTTTTGTCTCTAGATTTTCTCTGTAGTATATTGAAAATGAAAAATGGTCTTCCTTAAAACTAATAATAAAAACAACTGAAACTGAAGTCACTAGAATTTTTTTGCTGTCTTGTGGCTATAGTCCTAACTGACACTCAAAGCAGTTTAAGTAATTGTTTTTAACTGGGGGTCTAGTCTGTATCACATATTTGCATTTCAATGAAGTGAGATCTGAAGGTGTTTGTACATTTGAAAGGAGAGAGACTATGCCCGAAAGCCAAGCAATTCATTTATTTATTTCAAGATCTTTAAGTATAAGAGAAAAATAGGAAGTTCAGAATTAAATTGTTTTGGACAGAGACAAGTTACATGAATTCTAGAGAAGGTCCATGTAAAATATCCATAGATACAAGGATATTTGTAAAGGAATAAAAAGGATTCTTAAAAAGGAATTATTACCTAAAGTTTTCCAGTTCTGAAAGGAAATATGTCATTCCCATTGAATCACATTAGAATAAATTAAAATTAAAAGCTTGGAATATCATCAACACATAGGCCTAATGCCCTTCTGACTCCTATATTGTGTGTGGCGGGACGCAGGTTACATGGGAGCGCTTGACTTTTGATGTACCTTGTGAAGTAATTATTGGTACTAATACACAGTACATGCACAATGCCTTTGTAGCATGCAAGTAGAACACCTGTGAGTGGTACTGCTCAGTCACATATTGCCTGTCCTTAAAAGAGCCCCAGGGCAGCTCCATCGTTGCCTTAAAAATAGATTTTTTTTTCTGTTATTATTTAGTTTTTCTTTTTTCTTATTGATTTCTTGATATATGTCCTCAAAGCAACTGTTTTTCAGCATTTCAGAATCACAATTAAAAACAAATGAACAAACACACTCAAAATAGAACAGAAGTCTGGATGACCACCTCCATGTGGTGAGATGACCATCAACTGAGAATGCTTGTTTATTTAACTTCAGTTGATGATGCTTTATCAAGATGAAAGGAAGATAACACAATACGGCCTTTACTAAACCATGCCCCCTTGGACTACCATGATTACTGAAGATTCATCTGTGAGTTTTCTCTCTTCACAAATCCCAACATGTTCTTGTAGTCCCTAATGCAGATTATGTTGCTTTTCTATAATTCTTGGTTGTAGAAAGATTCACTTATCCATAATGCACTATAAATTATAACTTAACATGAATAAAAATATTTATTATACTGCTTCTGTTCTCTGATCTACATGGGTTGCCACTTAGGAATATGCTAGAAGGAAAATTTTACTGCAATCAAACAATGACATTTTGTTTATTTAGAAATAAACCTGTTTCCTTTAATGCTGATGAAATCTCACAAAAGGAAATAATTTCCCTTCTCATAGCACTAAACATGTTTTCCAGCTAGCACTGAAGGCCAGTGTTAAAATAACATTTAAAATGTTAAACAAAATAACATTAAAAGGCTGTCTCAAGGTTTATTCTGTAGCTTGCACTACTGTTGCTTCAATATCTTTCTGTTTCAGAGAGAAAATTAATACTGTTTTACAACAATCTCATACAAAAGGCAGACTTTATAATTGATGAAGATGAATACAATCTATCCATTAAATTTGTAAGGTGGTCCAGGAATATTACCTTCTTAGGACAAATTAAGCAAACAAATCATTACTAAAGAAGAGAAGCATGCTTATAGATGTTTGCATTTCTCATTAACCACTTTGTTGTTACAAAATGATGCAGAAAAGTTGAGGGAGTCTTATGTTAAATGTTATGGCTTCAATTTACACAAACATCATTAGATTTTACTTCCGTAAATATGAAAAAAAATAAAACAGCTGCAGTGGAAATTACTCAACCAGCTTGCTAAAAGCAAATAAAATGTAATTTAGTAAATCATTATTTCACTGCGAAATAATGTGAAACTCCCTCCCAATTCACAAAATTTAATAATACATCTGGAATTTTGCTTTTATTTTTGTTTATTTTTGTTGTCTTTTGTTTTGTTTTCACTAAAAAAGGTCCTGTGAATCTAAGAAAAATGGACTTGCACTCTGTCAGAACTATAATATTTGACATTTAGAGAAAAGTGAAAGTGAAACATTCTATATTTACAGCACAAAGGAACAAATAACGTAAGAGTAGAAAGAGTGAGACACTTGCAAAAAGAAAGATAATTTGTGTACAACTAAAAATATCTTCAGACTATCTCTGCTTCCTCTCACTTAGCTGATTACTATATGAAAAAAACTGTGAGTGTTCTTTGGCAGTCAGTATATGATAAGAAGGCAACTATAAGTACTTCTGAAAGAGCCCCCAAGAACTTCTTCTAGCTTTCCACTTCTGAAGCAATTAGATGATTTTATTAAATCTCTCTTAATAAGTCTGAATATCTTGCACCTCATTCTCAAGAAAAGAATCACAGAATGGTTAAGGTTGGAATGGATCTTTAGAGATCACCTAGTCCAACTACCCTGCTCCAGCAGGGACACCTAGAGCACATGGCACAGGGTGGCGTCCACACAGGTTTTGAAGATCTCCAGAGAAAGAGACTCCACAACCTCTCTGGGCAGCCTGTTCCAGGGCTCTGTCACTCTCACAGTAGAGAAGTTCTTCCTCACATAGAGATTAAACTTGCTATGTTTCTGCTTACACCCATTACCCCTTGTCTTGTCACCAGCCACCACCAAGAAGAGCCTGGCCCCATCCTCCCTCCATTCACCTCTCAGACACTTGAAGTGTTGATCAAATCTCCTCTCAGCCTTCTCTTCTCCAGACTAAACAGGCATAGCTCACTTAAGTCTTTCCTCATACAATAGATGCTCCAGTCCCGTAACCGTCTTTGTCGCTCTATGCTGGACCCCTCTCTAGAAGCTCAATGTCCCTCTTGTACTGGGGAGCCCAGAACTGCACCCAATACTCCTGGTGTGGTTGTACCAGAGCTGAGTAGATGAGGAGGATCTCCTCCCTCGACCTGCTGGCAACGCTTCTCCTGATGCAGGCCAGGATCCCATTGGCCTTCTTGGCCACAAGGGCACGTTGGTGACTCATCCTTAGCGTGTTATCAACCAGGACTCCCAAATCCCTCTCCATAGAGCTGCTTTCCAGCAGGCCAGCCCCTAGTCTGTCCTGGTGCCTGGGGTTATTCTTCCCAAGGTGCAGGACCCTGCATTTGTCCTTGTTGAACCTCATGAGGCTCCTCTCTGCCCACCTCTACACCCCGTCTAGGTCGCTCTGAATGGCAGCACAGCCCTTGGGAGTGTCGGCCACTCCACCCAGTTTTGTGTCATCTGAAAACTTGCTGAGGATGCACTTTGTGCCCTCATCCAAGTCATTGATGAACAATGTTGAAGACAATTGGCAACAATGTTGCCGAGTACTGACTCCTGGAGGACACCACTGGCCACAGGCCTCCAACTAGACTCGACCCTATTTATCACCACTCTCTGGGCTCTGCCATCAAGCCAGTTCTCAATTCACTTCACTGCCCACTCATCCAGTCCATACGTCCTGAGCTTCCCTATGAGGATGTTGCTGGAGAATGTGTTGAAAGCTTTGCTGAAATCAAGCTAGACAACATCCACAGCTCTCCCATTGTCCATCCAGCCGGTGACCTCATCGCAGAAGTCTATCAGGTCCATCAAACATGACTTTCCCTTGGTGAATCCATGCTGCCTACTCCTGATCATCTTATTTTCCTTGACATGGTCTCTAGGATGAGCTGCTCCATCACCTTTCCAGGGACAGAGGTGAGGCTGACAGGCCTGTAGTTTCCCAGGTCCTCTCTTTTGCCTTTTTTGAAGACTGGAGTTACACTGGCTTTCTTCCAGTCCTCCGGAGCCTCCCTTACCCTCCACGACCTCTTGAAGATGATGGAGAGTGGCTGAGCAATAAAGAAATCAGAATATAATTGCTAACCAAGACCTTGGAATTACAATAGAGTATATATTTGTATTCCTTGAGCATCTTCTGGCTCCTGCAGCTAGCAATTATGTCTTGATTTATAATATTTGTAAATATCATATATATATATATATGTATATATATTTAGTAAAGGGGAAAGCATGAGTAATGATGCTTTTTTTAAATGTTAAGCATAATCATTTGTTGAATTTTAGGACAAAATTAAAACATTTTCAACAAACCTTCCCAAGAGTTGTTCCTGTAGGTTAGTTATGTGTCATGATGTTATATCCTCCATGCTCAGAGGCTTTTGGACCTGACTGGACAAAGCCCTGAATGGGGATCAGAGTCTGCCTTCTTTAAGAAGGAGAGTGGGCTAGGTACTTCCTGAGGTCCCCTCTAACCTCCCTGTAATCTTATGATCGCCCAAGAATGATGGCATTTCATTTTTATGTTAGATAATACTATACTACTGATCCTGTAATTCTGTTGTTCACTTTAGACTACTCAGGCTACTCCCCTGTATTCTGATATAAGATAAAAATACAAATTGCAGTTCCTTAAATTTTGAAAATAGTTCTAGATCTTTCTTCTTTCTGTCCTGCTTTGAACAGCCTGCTTCCCATTAGTTAGGTTACGTTAGGGAAGTAAAATATAAGGCAAGAATTAAGCACTGGTGTTATCATGCCAGGTGGGCATTTTGACTGTTACTCCACATTGCAAATAGTTTAGTTGATATTTACTTGAAACTACCCAGTTAAAATCAGAATACCCTAAGAGCACTTACTGGATCGATTACTATGGGAGACTACGGAGGCGAGTTTCTGATTCTTTTTAAAACTTAATCATGAAACAGTTATTGACTTGCCCTTTAAGGTCCTTTACAGACTCAACTGTTCTAAGACAGGTAGACAGCTTGAGTTACCTGTTGATTTTTGGACTAAGCAACTACTTTTTTTTTTTTTTTTTTTTTTTTTTTTTTTATGAAATCAAGAGGTTAATATTATGCTTTGGTATGTGAAAAGTGTATCATGAATTTGATCTTCATGAAAGACAACAGAAGTCCAGCTGAAAGCATCTAGGTTTTGTTTGCTTGTTTGCTTACTTTTTAGTTTAATCTGTCCTTTTCAGTCTAAAAAGCAAGATCTGATGCTCATATGAATAAAATAAATATGTCTCAAAAGGAGAGGATGCAGCAAAAGTATTGATACACAATATTTCCTGGATAGTTTAAGAATCATTCAGACTGCAGTATATATTTGCTGAAAAAGTCCAGAAAAGAATTGCATATGTATCTAGGGCCAGAAATAAATTATTTTTTTGCCAATTGAAAATTTGTTAGGGTAGTTCTGTGGTAGAACTGTAGTAGAACTTCCCTGGATAAATCCTCCTCCAAGGTGTAGTCACCATCAGAGTCAGAGACCATAATCCTATTGTCCTCACTGAGACAGTCCTGGTGAGGGACTAGCTGGCAAAAGGAAAATAGTTTATGAGTTGAAATATTAAGATCTATGAGTCATACAGCTTTAAGGCTTCCAGAGCTGGATATTACCAGGCTGACAGCTATGAATTAAAATGCAAAGAGACAAGAGCATTAAATCGTGAACCAGTGGCTGTGATTCTGATGGGAAGTCAAGGGGAAGAAAGGGATTGCCCATGGACAGCTGCATAGATTTTAATGGCATTTGGACTATCTGTATTCCTACTTATTTATTTAAAACTGAATGGACCAGGGCAGACAATATTTCATTTTCATTAAAGTTTTATTTCCTACAGGCAATATATACCAAGGACCTTTTACACTGCTTAATGTATATATTTCAAAAGCTCACTATGTGCAAATGTATACACGTATGAGGAAAAGACTAACTTATTAGATATCAGAGTAGTGCAAAAAGGACATGGATAGAGAGAATTTATTGATTAAGTGATTTAAGGTAATTGTTTAGATGATTATTTTGATAATTTATACATTAAACAGTATCTTACCTAACTGTTGGAATGGTTGTATCTATTTATTTTTTTATACCTAAGTTGGAGAAGGGTAAGATGGAAAATATAGCTACGTAACACTAATTAAGCCCTGAGAGCAGCAAGTGCAATATCAAAAATGTAGTATAACCTGTAAAGTACTTTTATCTTTGGATTTTTAACAAAGCCAATTTAATGATTGACTCATATATCTGAATTCAACAGGGATATAAAAAGCAGCCTTTTCATATTATAAAAATATAAATTATGAAATAGAAGCTATAAATGAAAAATAATAATATAAAAAAGACACTTTTTAGTGCCATTTCCTGATATACACTACAGCATCCTCCTAAAAACAGATATAAAAACTCAGCCTCGATATAGTCAAACTCATGGAAACGCATGCTGGTTTGTACTAACTTTGAATTCAGACTCTTTTTTTATTGATTTTTGATACAAACTTTTGAAAAACTCACCACCAGTTAACCACCAGTTTTTGATGAAGTCATTTTTTTTTTTTCTTCTTAAATAATGTTTTGGGGAGAAAGGTGTTACTACTGGCTGCTATAGTGTGTTTTTTTGTTTGTTTATTTGTTTGTTTTCAGGAGTACTGCCTTTAGGAATTTGTACCTGTAGACATAATGAGTTGTTAATGTTTTCTGGCTCTAAACAAATATTCATAATTATTGATTACAAAATTTTTTAGTAAATTACACTCCTTTTCTTCTTTCCACTTATCCAGGAAACAGATCTTGTTATCTGCAAGTGCTCTAGTTATTTGAGTTTCCTTGATCAGTAATTCTTGTGGTAATTTTTACAGTATGATTTCAGGGTAGAGTTGACTGTAAATATTTCTTTTTTTTTTTCCTAGTGGAAATTAATGTTGTATTGGCTAACTGCAAGTGGTCAAATAAAACAGTGGTCAAATAAAAAAACAGTATACTGGGTTACATCCACCTTTTCCCTATTCCAAGAGAAATAGCAATATAAGAAGAAACAGCAGAGGAAAAAAAGGAACCAGTAATTTTGGAAAATATTGTGTTTCCTGAGAGCCAGCTCTTCATAAGAATTAAGCTAAGGTAAGATTCATAGGCTGTATGCAAAGTTAAGTTTAAATAATGTTACCACATTTATAGAGAATCGCTGTATATATGATTCTAGCTATGATTGGTACCGTTATGTTTGCAAGCTAATTCTTGCATTTCGGTGGATAAAAATGAGAGTAACAAAACCATAAATGGGACTTTTTAGTATTTACCTTCTCTTAGAGAAATCCCATTCTGTCTGTACTATGATGCCAGAGGTACCAGTGTATAGACTAGACAACATTCCTGCCTATCTTTTTGTTTTTTGAAGAGATAGACATACAAGGAGCATACTGATGCTTTCTAAACCTTCCTGTCTCATGTTGCAGTAGCACATGAGCTACTAGAGGTAATTAGCTTTAGATTAGTAGAAGTGGTGGAATTCATAGAATCACAGAGCAGTCGAGTTGAAAAGGGACCTCCAGGGATCATCCAGTCCAATCCTATTCAAAGTTGGGCCAAAATTTGGGCCAATTTATGCAGATTGTTCAGGGCTCGGTGCAGTAAGGTTTTGAATATCCCCAAGGATAGAAACTCCACAATCTCTTTGGGCAAACTGCTCCAGTATTCAACCCACCTCACTGTAAAAGCTTTTTGCTATATTTTTGTGGAATTTCCCAAATTTATTTATCAAATTAGTTTGTTACTGTCTGTAGAGTGACAGTAGCTTCTCAATAATTGAGTAAAAATGTAGTTTAGTAAATAGTATGGATGTTCATCGATATTATAATATACGCTGTCCAGAATATTATTTGTTATTAGATATTATTGGATTAAAAAACAGTTATGACTTGTAGACCTGAAAAAAAATCTGTTTGCAATAGAATTCAGCAAATGCCTATAAATAGTAAATAATTATCATGGAAATCCTTGAAAATCATAAATGGTAACATTCCTGCAAGTATTAATTACCTCTGACAATTTACCTCTCAAATGTACATGCTCTGCCCAGAAGAACAGCAAGATCTTGCAAGTTTAAGCACACCCAGATTCATTAAAAATTCTTTACTTGTTGGATGAGACCCAATTGATTTCCTTGAATTATCTGTTTATAGCAAGAAAGTAAATGCAAAGGGATGAGGAAATGCTCACTTACATTAAAAAAAAAAAATGTTTTCTTCTTTGAACTATACAATTCTGGAAATATGTTTTTGACTACATCTGCAAAAGCATTGTAAATTTTTAATGCTTGTAAATGCCCTATGACCCAGATTATATAGAGGACTATGGTACACTCTAAATCAATTAATTAAAGTTAAATCTTCTATTTATGATATCCACATTTGCAGCTGTGAACGTTGTGTTATTGCAAGAACTGGATAAAATATTTTCACAGAATCTCAGAATGGTTGAGGTTGGAAGAGACTTCTAGAGATCATCTAGTCCAACCCTCCTGCTCATGTAGGGCCACCTTCAGCACACTGCACAGGAATACATCCAAGCGAGTTTTAAAGTTCTCCAGAGAAGGAGATGCCACAGCCTCTCTGGGCAGCCTCTTCCAGGGCTCTGTCACCCTAGGAGGAAAGTTCTTCTTCTTCACAGAAGAAGACTTCTGTGACTGAAGACTGAAACTTCCTGTATTTCAATTCATAACCATTTCCCCTTGTCCTGTCACTGGCTGCCCCTGAGAAGAGTTTGGCCCCATCCTCCCTACATTCTCCCCTCAGGTATTTGTATATGTTGATCACATCTCCTCTCAATCTTCTGCAGGCTAAACAGGATAAGCTCTCTTTTAGTCTTTCCTTATAAGATAGATGCTCCAGTCCCTTAATCATCTTTGTTGCTCTACACTGGACCTTCTCTTGAAGTTCCACATCCCTCTTGTACTGGAGAGCCCAGAACTGCACACAATACACCAGGTGCAGCCTCGTCAGACCTGAGTAGAGGGGCAGGATCACCTCCCTCAACCTGCTGGCAACGCTCCTCCTGAGGAGCCCAGGATCCCATTGGCTGCCTTGGCCACAAGAGGACATTGCTGCCTCATGGTTAATTTGTCAGCCAGGACTCCCAAATCCCTTTGCAGACCTGCTTTCCAACAGGTTAACCCTAACCTGTGCTAGTGTCTGTGGTTATTCCTTCCCAGTTGCAGGACCTTGCGCTTGTCCTTGTTGAACTTCATGAGGTTTCTCTCTGCCCAACTCTCCATCCTGTCCAGATGCCTCTGAATGGCAGCACAGTTTTATAGAGTGTTGACCTCACTTTTTCTTTTTCTTTTTTTTTTAAGTAATAATAATAATTAAAATAAAATGTAAAGTTTTCCTATGTTTAAAGTGACTAAAATATGAGAACTGCTATGAATATGTGGATATGTTAATGTTTTTGAGACAATTTGTGGGTTAAGATCTTTCAATGTTCATAAATTTTAAGGAAATTGTTCTTTCTCAAATATCCATTCAAAGTCTGTGAAGTTTAGTTACTGCATTTTCAACAACATCCTTGCTGTGATTCAAGAGACAAAAATAATTGTCAACTCTGTACTAAAAATGTTCTGAATTATTTTGTGCCTTGACATGTTTTCGTCTCAGCAAAATCTCTCACAAATAAGAATTTTAAACATCATGTGTTTATTTTACTTCTTTGATCACCAATAATCTGAATCTTCATAAACTTGTTTTAAAACAAAAAAAATGGATATTGATCTCTTAATATTCTACTGTCCATTTACTGAAAAAGTTTAAGTGGAATATTTTAGCTGATTGGTTATATCATTGTAGGAAGCTTGCAGAACATTTAGCATTTTATGATTGCACATTTATGCCATAAATGTATAAATGTGCAATTATTTTCTTAATAGGATTAAGAAAATTACATATATAACTCTACAGCACATATATCTTTTCTAACTCCTTTTTTGTTTTTCTTTTTTTTTTTTTTTTTGTATTGGTGCACAACTTAATAAAGTGCATCCTTGATTCTGCTTAAATTTAAATTCCTTGGGATTTTAGAGATAATAAGTTGTGTTGCATGGCCAGAAGCTGCAGAGTGTGATTTTTACCTGTTTTCTTCAGTGACCTCTTTTTTAACAGCAAATTTATTCTCTGTAGTTAAGCCTGAGATGAACAAGATTTTAACAGTGTGTGTATGATATCAGTCTCTAAGCTAATTCTTTTTCCTTTTTAATTAAGGATGAACATAGTACCTATAGGCTAAATGATAATCTGAATAAAGTATTAAATGAACAACCAGAGGCTTCTACAAAAGGAACAAAATTTTTGAAGCGCCTGTTGTCCAAAACAACAAGATAGGAAGGCTTTCTCACCCTCATTATCTAACTGAGGCTTCAGGTAGATCTGTACTTCCTCAGGACATATTTAATGTTGCCTGTGGTATGACATTTGCCATATTCAGTAACCCAGGTAAGACGATGTTTATATGAACATTCATATGGGACCTGAAGGAATTTCTTTACCAGTCTCACACAGAGCTTTGGGCTGATTATTTGTTTTGTTTTGTTTTGTTTTTTATTTTGTTTTAATGCATGTGCCAAAAGCATATTTGCAAGTCTTACTGTGAGCACAAGATAATGATGTTCACATTTTCTTGTTCTAAACCATAGGTCTGAGACAGAAAAAGTATATCTTCCTTGTGGAAGCTGAAATACTAATTTGCTTTAAACTATTTTGAGAAGGACAAAATATTTATCAAACCATTGAAAATGTTATTATGTGATTCTGCCTTTTCAATTGTCAGAATAAGTAGCAAGATGTCTTTAGATCAAGACAGTATAAAGTTTAAGACTTAGTACATCTACACTTCCTTTGGCTTGTTTTCCAGAACAGTATGTACTTAAATCTTATCTTCCTCTTAGTCCAGTCATTGCCAGCCTTAAAATAGAACAGATGAACATTTGTTAAACTAATCATCATCATTGTAAGCATTAAATATATTTTTTTAAACAAAATTCAGACATTGTCTTCATGCCTGAGTCTGAGTTTCCATTAGGATTCCACTGCTCACTCCATGTATTGCTTTCCACGGTTTAAACTGCAGCTGTCTGCAATTCCCTGAACTCTGTAATGTGCATTTATTCTGTTGTAAGAAAGCCAGTCATATAAAGTGACAAATTTTTCAGGTCAGTAAAAAATCCTTCTCATATTCCCATAATGTAGAGCTATATATACTCTGACATTTGGTGGATGATGCTTATACAGTACAGAAAAGAGCTTACCAGACTTGGTAATTGACTCTTGACTATTCATATTATTATTTAAAGCTATCTGCAGAATTGCAAAGACATCATCATTTCAGTTTGTACTCTGTCTGTTCTAGGAATGACTTCTGCACAGCAATAAGGTAATAACAAATAAATATGAGATATTGGAACTCACAACACAAGGTCTTTCAGCTGAGTGTCTAAGAGTGAATCCAGACCATGGGTGACAAGTAGCAATAATTCTGATCACACTTTTTACAGTTAAAAAGACTTTTTTTTTTTTCTTTTTTTCTTAGGAGGATTTTTTTTTTGCTGCTATCCTAATGGAATACATGAATGAGACAAAAGAAGTGGAAGGAAAGATGCTTTCCAATTTGTTAAAAACAGCAAGGAAAGAGAAAATCTAGGACATTTCACAAACATCCAACCTGTCCCTTTTAAGTGCAGAGAGAAAAAGAGATGCTTTGTGATATGAAAAGATACTTTTGGGAAGTTTCTAACTTAGGTGCAAGAATAAAACAATATATTTGTCAAGATAAGTTTTTTGACCAAAGAATTTTGAATTGTTCGTACTTTTCAGGATAATTTTCTGCAATTTATCAAGTCTGATAGTACAATAGTCCAGTCTTCAATCCTTTATAAAAATTACTCTTCAAAGTATTTATTTATCATATTAAAAATATTGTTTTGTTCAAACTCTGTCTCTGTATATAGAACTAAAAATTTAGTGTTAGCCTAATTAGAATTTTAAGAATCTTTTCAAAATTCATAAGACAGTTATTATTAGCTCAGTTAGTTACAATAATATTAATACTTATGGTAAAACTGCTATAGAAAAACCTTATTGGCTATTTTTAAACCTGATTCAAGAAAATTTACTCCCAGCTACCCTTTCTTTCCTGAGGGAAGGGAGGCAATAATGCAGATTTCAAGATAACATATTTAGATCAATTCAGGGAAGTGGTGGACATGTTCTTTGGCAAACTTTCTACCTTAAAGAGAAAAGAAACTGGTTAGGTAAGGAGGCATAAACCAGCAGCCCAACAGCTGCTGCAGCTCTGTGTCCCCATATCCAATCAGTGGCAAAGCTGAGCATCAGAGCATCAATATGAACCCATGTATGCAGAATGTACACCTATATGTATACATAAATATACACTTCCATCTGTGGCCACCCAAACAGGTAGATACACTCCGTGCTCACACAGATACACAAATGTCCTCATCCTATTCCCATCCATGGCTGATGAGGATGAAGGTCTCTTAGTGGAACATATTACAGAATCACAGAATGGTTGAGGTTGTAAGGGATCTCTAGAGATCATCTAGTCCAATTCCCTTGCAAAAGCAGAGATAACATATATATATATATATATATATATATATATATATATATATATATGTATGTATGTATATATATGTATATATCTATATATATATACACGTAGCACAGATCCCTCCTGTACCAGGAATGACACACTCAATCCTCCCAGTAGCTGCACTGGTCTCCAGTCTTTCTAACTGCTGAACATGAGAGCCTCTGAGGCCACTCCAGCTGCTGGTACAGACCTCCTTGTACACACACATGCACACAAACACAAACATAAACATTGTGGATCCCCCAACAAATCATCTTACACACACAGACCCTTCAGTAGCTGGTCCTGGGTCTTCACTCTTCCAGATGTCTCCTCCCAAGACTCACACACACAAAGGCACATATGCACCGATGGGTCTCATTTGTCTCAAGACTCTACCAACTTTCTGGCCAAGAGACCCCATTCCCTCCAGCAGTTTTGTGGTCTGAAACAGCATCTAGGTCACAGTGTCCAGTTCTGGACTCCTCAGTATAAGAAATAAATGAGCATATTGGAGTGAGAACACAGAAGGCCACCAATATTCTCAATAGATGATAATATTTTGCTGTTTTCTCGTTCACTAATTTTTAAAGGGTAGTCACGGTAATAACATACATGTGTTAGAGCTGAATTCTGTCAAGATGAATTCTGTCAGTGTGTCATCATTTTCATGCTGAATGTACATATTAACCTGTTTATTTGCAGAATCTTTATTTCACAGGGATATCTGTGGAAAATAAATTATTCAAAATTATTTTCTCCACTGAGTTTTTGAGTTAGAAGACTTCTGCGTAAATTTAATAGTTTCTAAATTATCCTAATAGTTTTGGGTTTTGCTCCATGTTATTTTCTCCATTCTTCCACATCCATACTTAATCAGATTAACATTTAATAAAAGAAAGCAACACAGCTAAAGAATAAAAACAATACATCATGCGATATCTTTTTTGAGTAAAGTGATATTACTCCACACATGTCTCCTTGCTCCATTCTTCCTTTTCACTTTTATTATTTTTCTGTCCTCCTTTTTTGTCCTTTTTTTTACATTATTTTTCTTAGACTTTTGCCTACAACATGTGCTCTATAATTAACACTTTCTGTGATTTCACTTCTTCAGGTTCTTCATGTACCCTGGAAAATTTTAATTGATGGCAAGCCTATTGCTGAATGTCAGCATACCCACAGCTGTCTCTAGTCCTTCCTAGTCTGACTTCCCCTATTACCACTTGCTAGCAATACAACTTCCAGTTCACTCCCTGTTGCTTTTCCTGATGTTTCCAAAAGCCCCTTTTTTGCCTCCCAGGCTTTTGGATTATAGTCTCTATCTGATGCAAATGCATTTATTGGAATGATTGCCATCAGAGATCTATAGAGCAATTTCCATTTTTAAATATGGGACTGAACTTTTGGGTTTAGGTCCCTTGGCATGGAAACTGTTAGCAAATATATATTTTTTTTTCTGAAGAATTATGAGTCACTTAGCATTGCATATAATTATTCAAATTACTCTGTGCTTGGAACCTTTGAGGCATTCATTCATTATTGCACAGAATATTGCTTGCAGTATGCAGGTTAACAGTTTTAAGGAGGTAAATAAATAGGTCTATTTGTGAATGTGTTTCACTACATAAATATTGGTATGAAGTAATTTGCCATTGGATCATAGAGTTCTTTTTACAATGGGGTAGGTGAAAAGAAAACAACAATCACTGTGTCAAAAAAGCTTTCTCTAATTGAGGAAGCAGATGTGCTGAGAAACTTCAGGATGGTGCCAGGGCATAGATGTGAAAAAGAGTAATGGAAAGAAAGTCAATAGTCCAGGGAGCCCGGAATAATGATAGGGAAAAGAATAATATTACATTTGAAAGAAAGTGGATTTTCTTTTTATCCACAGATGTTGGCATGAAGGGGTTAGAAAAATAGGGATTCAGAGATTAGGCAGATAAAAAACAATAGTGAGAAAAAAAAACAAAAAGAAAATTTGAATAAAAATAACAAAACAGATTGAGGGAATACTTGGTAGGGCTCATAATAAATAATAAATAATTTCCTTTTAATGACTTTCACTTGTACTTGAAAAAACCCTGTCACTGTTGAAAACTCATATCAGACACTCTAATTAGAAGAATACATTGTTTCACATAAAGTAGAAATATGAGTCAAATATACAGTGAAGATCTCTATGTAAGAAGGATAGTTAAATGACTTGGGGAACTGAGAACTCCCTGTGATTTTTTGGGGTCACGTCTTTTATCTGTGTAAAGTAATTGAAATGGTTGTCAATAGTAAACTGTGCACTGCATTAGTCAATTGTGCACAACCCACCAAGGGAACCTAACCAATCTGACAAATTTATGCCTTTTTGAGAAGTTGTCATGGAGTAAAAGGAAATTTTGTTGCATTTGGCTCTTATGATACAGTTACACCATAAAAATAAAGAAAAGTAATTATGGAGTACTCAATAGAATATAAACCAAATGTCTTTTGTATGGTCAAGGTATAACAGCCATACTGGTGGAGCTTCTACTAAGTCAGTAAGGAAGGTGTTAACCATGAAGGGATTGTATTGGAAGATTATACTGGCAATTTAAAAAGCTGAATGGAAATGCCTAATCTGTGTGGTTCACATAGATAACATGAGTTCTTTATAATGTTTGCCATAAATACTGTTCTTTTAACCAATGTAGTTTCATTATACTAACTGTATAATAAAATTACAATGTTAGTATGCCATATTTGCATATTCCAAGGAAAAATACTGTTCTTTCACTCCAAAAAAATGCTTAATGTGATTTTGTAAATGAATATTTATTAGGCATTTTGAAGTAGATTTGATGATGATCTTTAAATGTACAGCTTGTCCTTAATAACATTATTTTTATGCAAATTGATGTACTGAGCAGTTATCCAGGTTCTCATCAGTGTTAGCCAAATACTAATGCAAACAGTGTGGTACACTCAGATCTCTGAACTCCCACTGAACTGACAAGAATTCACACACGACCCATGCAGACTCAATCACTGTGTTTCTCTGAAACATCTCCCAACTCCACAGTTGTGCAAGAGTGGAAGGCAACAATATTGCCAGAAACTGGCCAACTGTTGAAAGAAAATGTTGAAACTTATGATTTCTAAGGCATTGCATAGTGTTGCATATACAGAGGGATAACACTTAACAGATGGTAGTTGCTCTGGTGCACAGATTATCTGCATATAAATTAAGAAATACTCAGTAGAATATAAACCAAATGTGCTTTAATACAGATAGAGCTATCAAAATCAAAGGAAGATTATATCCTTAAGTATGTAAAAAAAAAAAAAAAAGTAACAATCCTTTGTGTCATAAGGTAGAGGGTTTTGTGGCCCTTCCACGCTTCATCTGAGATTCAGAGAACACAAAACAGATCCTAATAAGAGCAAAAAATATACCCCAAAGACTGTGGAGGAAAGGTCACTCCATTCCGATCAGAGCTGGCTTTTGAAGTATTTATTGCAACACTGTCCCCTGCTTCTGCTCAAGGAAAACTGGTCCCATCAACCATAATTTCCAGAAGAGCACTGGAAGCATAAGCTTAGCACAAGAGGAAAAAGGTAGATAAAAGAAGTAGATACTAGGAAGGTTTCTAGAGCAGCTCTCTCTCTCTTATTATACTATTTATGCTCTCTCTTTTTTTTTTTAACTATATTAATTAGGTAATCTGTACTACATATGTTAACATTATTCTAAATAATCTAAAATTTGCTGTATTTTCATAAGGCCATTAAGACCTTAGTTGGGTTACCAGTGATCTCCTAACTTTTCACGTAACATGTAATGATTTTTGCTGTAGCAGTATGTGTCTGATCAAAATTACGCCAGTATTATTGAGGGTTCTTCTCTTAGATGCAAAGGACATTTCTGATAATTCTAGAAGCTAGATGTTATATACTTCTAGCAGTAGCCTATGTCAGAAAATCTGTGTACATTTTAAAAGACTTTCAAACTAGGGGGTTTGGGGAAAGTTTGGGGGAAAAAAAAAAAAAAAAAAAAAAAAGCTCATATTAACAAACTGATCTATGAAAAGGAATTCTTTCCAAAGAATCAGTTATCAGAATCAGATACCACCAAATCACTATTTACATCCGTAAAACAAAATGTTTTTTCTAATTTAATACCACTAAAAAAAAATCACATTCCAATGGAAGATGGTATTTAAACTGCTCGTGGCAGTTCCTCTTTTCCTGAATTTAAGTGTTTCAACTCCATTTCCGTGATTCTTTTATATAGCTTTAGTATCCCCATTATAGTACTTCACAGAAACTTGTCCTTTACACTCATTAACATCTCTTGCCACCTGAGCTAAATGTCGGATACCTGGCTTTAAACACTTTGCTGTTATCAAAGGCTGTCTTAACCAAATTGCAGTGATAATTATCGGATTAAAAGGAAGCAACCCTCAAAGTGATTTTCATTCTCAACTGTAAAGACAATTTCAAAAGTCTACTGCAATTCAGATGAGTATTTCAACTTTTCTTTAAAAATGTTTTAGATCTGTTTTACAAGTCTGAATCATAAAAGTAGGGATGATCATACCTTCTAAAATATTTAACTGCTATACTAATAGCATCTGCATGTCCTTGCTTTATAAAAGTTTCAATTCAGCTATGTTATTTAATACTCTTTCTTTGAAACATAATCAAACCCCAAAAAGATGAATGCTAAAAATCTTATACATGTATAACTAAAGGAAAATTTTCTTTTCTTCTTCTAGATTGAAAGCTAGAATCTTAAATATTCTCTATCTTATTTAGTTAAGTGTTTTGACTTAATCTTTAAACTTATCTGTAGTAGAGTCTACTAATTAGAGATATTTTTGAGTTTGACCAACTGTCACACTCTTCTGATCAGTTTATTTTACGAATAAAATATGAACTTCTACATTTAAACAATTTTAGAAACAGGAAGAAAATGCCCAAAAGCCGGCTAATTCAATGTTAAGCTTTTGAAGACAAAATCTGCTGTTTTCCAGCCACATCTTTCTTTCAGCAGCATGATGCACTTTTGATTTTAAGTGACAAGGATGTAAATCCTTGGAGAGAAGTGTTTTATACAGAGTGTCAATGAAAAGTAATTGTGAATGTTAAGTCTAGGGGTTTAGTCTTAACTCTGCATTCTATTCTTATAATTTTGGCTGCTTAACACACTTCTAGTAATGAAAAATGGATAAACAGCCAGCTGGGCTAGATATGCAATATTTATGATTCCTTCATAACATTACACCAACAGCACGCATCAGTGAATGAGTCTGTGTAGTGAGTTCCCCTGCCCCTGCTCTCTCCACAGTGGTTTGTTTCTGTAACCTTAATTGTATTTGGAAAGAGCATATAGGAGATAGAAAAGGCTAATTAAAGTATAGTTCAAACCAAAAATCAAGACTTTCTATTTAAATTCTCAAGTTTGCAAGTTTTGATTGAATGAATCACGGCATCACAAAATCTTTAAGGTCAGAAGGGATCAGTAGAAACCTATTAACTTAGCCTCCACCCAAACTGACCAGGGTCAGGTAGATTAGGTTACCCAGCACCATATCCAGTCAGGATGTTACCAGGGCTGGAGACTCAAGAAAAACTCTAAGCAAACTGTTTCAGTGCTTGACCACCTTCACAAAAATGAGTAGGTAAATAAATAAATAAATCTTGTACTTAAATGGCATTTTCTATATTTCAGTCTGTGCTCATTTACTCTTATTCTTTCAGTGGGTATCACTGAGAAAAGTCTGTATCTTCTTTACCCATCAGTTACTTACATACATTAATAAAATCCCCCCTCGGGCTTTTGTTTTTGAGGATGAACAGTCCCATCTTCTCAGCCTCTCCATGCGTGAAAGGTGTTTTGGTCTCTTTATTATCTTCATGGCCTTTTCAAGGCCCCAGCATGTTTATGTCTCTCTTGCATGCAGAAGCCTGCAACAGGACACAGTATTCCAGGTGTTTGGTGACTGAGTAGAGTGACAGAATGAGCTCCTTGACCTGAAGGAAAAAGTCTTCCTTATGTATAATATGCATACATTCGGAATAGATGCATTCTGAATAGTAGCATGACCATCTTGTGTATCAGCCACTTCTTTGCTTGTTTGTTTCACGGAGAGAAGAGTCTGTGCCACAATCCAGCTTAGTAATAAAATTGAACAGCATTGGACCCAATATTGACCTCTGAGATACATCACTTGTACCTGGCCTTCATACTGCTCATCACAATTCTCTGAAGTTTTCATTTCAGTCAAACCATCATACTGACCACTTGCAAAGCCCATATTATTTCATCAGTTTAAGACAATGTTATGAGCAACTGTTAAAAACTTTGTTAAATTCGAGCTAAACAACATCCACGGCTTTCACCTAACATACCAAGTGAGTCATTCTATCACTGAAGGCTAACTGCTGGGTTAAGTGTGATACATTTTCAGAAATTAACTCTGACTACTCCCCGAAACCTTCCTGTCCTTCACACGTTAGGAAATAATTTCCAGGATTATTTGCTAATCATCTTCCCAAGAATCAAGGCAAAATGACTGGCCTTTAGTTTCCTGCATCATCTTTCTTTTCCTTTTTGAAGTCTGGACTGACATTTTCTTCCAGTCTTCAGAGATGTCTCCTGATCACATGACCTTTCAAAGGTAGACCCAATGACATCAGCCAGGTCCCTCAGCACTCGCAGGTGTATTCTAGCAGTGCCCATAAACTCACATTCAGTTTAAGTGATCCCTAACCTGATTCTTCTTCACCAAGCGTAGGTCTTCATTCCTCTAGATTTACCCTCTGGTAGATCCTTGAGTATCAGACATCTCTCTTGGACTCTTCTTCCCTCAGGGCTGTATCCCAGGGAAAAAAAGAAGAGTCAGGAAAGCAAATGGAAGGAAATCAAGGAAGGAAATGGAAGGAAATCAAGGACTACCCAGAATATTTTTTTATATTTTATTTTGGAGATGATAAGGCTAAGGTCCAATCTCTATTCCATTGGAGTAGCAGGAGTTGGGAAATGACTCATATTCATGTTGGCATATATGTATTCTGTATAGCTTTGAGATGTGAAAAGCATTTTGGATGCTTTATACTGAAAGTCATATTATAAGCACTTTGGTTTCTTATTGATTCAATACACTAAATTTGGAATTTAATAACTTTTTTTACTTTACTTTTCAGTTTTTGGTCTTTTTTTTTTATTATTTTTTAATCCCAGGAGAAGGAAAATACAGACAATGACAATGTATCATTGTAGTACAAGGTTTCCTATATTCTGAAACCAAAATAAAATTCCACTGACATAATTATGAAATTCTAGGAAAAATGAATTAAACCCAAAGTTTAACTAAATAAGTACATTTTTGATTTTAGTTTTGTTTCAGAAAGGAAAGCTTTGGGTTTATTATGTTAAATCTATTTAGTTAAACATTTTATATCACACAGACTTAAAAGTTGAAAGCTATTGCAGGATTTTTTTGTTGTTGTTGTTGTTTCATTTCCTTTCTTTTTCCCCCATACCCTTTCTATATATATAAAAAAAAAGTTACAAGAGACTCTTCAGATAAATACATTTGCAGTACTATGCACAACTGAATCCAGTTCTGCGTTAAACCATATCTGAGAGTTATTTCCTGCTCTCTGTATCACTGACCACTTCTATTCAATTTGAATTCCCTTCTCAATAACACCAAAAAATATATGCAACAGCAGACTCAGAAATTGATACTTTGTTAGAGACAGAAGCAATAAACAGTTTGATTTTCTTTACTGTACCTTTATTGAAGAAGCAGAGAAAGGAAGAGAAGAATCTGCAAAAAGACATATTATAGCAGTAGGTCTGTGGGAATTCTGAAGCTGTTGTCAGTCTCAGTTCAATGCCGCTTTAGAGGAAAGATGTATAATTAGGTTGGGTGTCAACAAAATCTCTCAATTTTAAATTTTGAAAGATAATATAAGCCTATCTTTTACAAATATAAGCTTTAATATATATATATATATATGTTTAACTAGCAGACTACAATCTTTAAAAGCATCATTTCAATTTACCAGCTCAGTATGGAGTGATATTTATTTTTTAAATTGTATTCTGTACATTAGATAGGCAGGGATTTTTTAGTTTCGTTTCAGTTGAGGTAAGGGAACTCTGAAATTACAAAATGTGAGAAAAAATACAAATACTATTTTACTGAATTGGGGCATTCCCAGTAAAGGGAGAAAGCAGAAAAGCCATAGATTAATGTTCTTTACCATTAGTTCATTTCTCTTCTTCACATATCCATAAACCAACCCATTTCTAAAATAGCTGTATCTACCTCACATCTGATTAGTTTCTTCAAGTGAGACATACAATCCATTTTCTATCCATAACCTTCACTGACTTTGGCTAACATGCAAATGATGAAAATGTTAATGATACTGCTATCCGTAGCATCACATAATCACTCTGCTTTCATTTTTGTATATTCTGAAAAGCTATTAGATAATATTAAAATCAATACATCTATTATTTGACCTCTAAATCTATGAGAGTGTGGTGTTCTTATGGGAAATTGGAAATCACAGAATATTTTTCAAAGTCTATGAATCATATTTAGATTTTCTACGGACTTAGAGATTTCCTCTGATTTACCTGTATTCATGTATAATCTGTATCTTTGAGCATAGATGTTATGCACATACAGATTAATCATGTACTTCTAAAATTTTTACTTGCTAGGGAACCTTGGAAGAACCTTGGAACAGTAAACTTGTCCATTTGCTTTTAATTCTTGTGACTTGAAAAACAAGCTCTGTTTTTATTGCTCTGATTTTCATTTATGGTCTTCTTGGTGGATACTCATCTCAGGTTTTATGAAGCAAATTTCAAGCACACATTTTTAAGCTGAAGTAAATTTGGCTCTTGAAGACAAGCATTAGCAATAAAACAATCACCTTTTTTTGAGTTTTATGAGAATGTTATGCTAGAATTTTTATATAAAACACCTCCCCTCAAATTTCATTAGCAATTCACACAGATCCTGGAGCTAAGTATCTGCACTAGTTTTTCTGTTGCCTGTACCATTCCCTTAGGAAGTCAGTGTTTTTTATAAATGTTTCCAGTTAAAAAAGAAAGAAAAAAAATGGAATAAATAGAGTAAAATATTTAAAACCAAGATTTAAGCTTTTCAGATACTCATTTCTCACTTTTTTTTTCCTAATATTAGACTGATTGCACAGAATATCAAGGTCAAACCACAATTTCAACCATGTCTGAACTGCATAATAAGTTCTTTTCTCACTTCCTACACTTGACCCCTGAGTGAAACAGGAGAATATTTAAAACAACAACAACAGAAACACTGAGTATTCACTAAAAAAAAACTTCTCCCTGCATAATTTTTAAATTCATTACCTGAAGCACTTATTATATATGAACAGCTTGTTCAGTGCACTTCCTGGAAAAGAATTTTTCACTGTGTGGTTGTAATGATATTCCAAAAATTGTGGTTTTATAAGCTGCAAAGCTCATCTTTTTAGAGATTTCTTGGATGAAATGAAGAGTATAACATTTATTCCACATTTAACTACCATCCATGCTTCATAAATTCTTTTTTACTTGGAGTATATATCAGGACTGATAATCTCAGATTTCTGACATCCACTGTCTCAGTGTTTCTTCTTTTGTGGAAACAAATGCACTGTAGAGTTAGAATCATTAAGATTAGGTATATTGTACTTATAATGATTTTCAATGTCTGAACTGCTTATTAAGGGAAGAGTTCTATGTAGATACTTTCTTTATGCCCATTAATCCATTTCATTAATCAGGATTATTGTAATTACATGTATTTTCTAAGAAAAAAAAAAAAAGAAGAAGTAATGTAAATTGCAAAGATTATTGCATAACTTTCAATAGCAGAAAAGTATTGTCTGTATTGTCTGAAGAATTTAGCATTTAGTTTAATGAAGTCAAATCATTATCTCTTCAGCAATATGACATATGCATTACAAATAGTGATCATTAAAGAAGTAAAATGTAAATCTTCATTAGTTGATATACTGTTCCTATTTCAAATTAACTTAGTTATTGCAGAAAAGTAAAATCTGACCTAGGATAGAGAATTTAACTCAAACAGATACCATATTCTAAAGAATATATTGCTTATATGCTGAGATAGCATAAAAGCTCAAAATTAAGGGTAATGCAGATGGGAAAAATCTTTAAAGTTCAGTGATCTTTAATATTAGACAGAACTTGAGAATAGTAGTTTAATGTGAAACATGTAGGGTCATGGATGTCTCATCAGGTGCGCAATCTGAAACACTGAAGATTCTGATAATGATGACACTTCACTTTTAACTCTAGTCATACTGAAAAGCCACTTTATAAAATGCTCCACTCGTTGGGCACATATTTTTTGTTGCCTTTTTCTAAATACAAAAGGACCTTCTTTTATTATTATTATTATTTTTCCCAGCATGACTGTTTGAAGAAAAAAAAATCATTGTTAATTTGATACTTTTCACAGGAAAAGCATATTCAACTATGGACAGTTATTTATTGCCTAAAACTGAAAAGCTCTGTACATTAGATGAGAAACTTGTTTTTGTATTCTAGAAAAGGAATCAAGATTTGCATTTGGTAGCATTTTGACCTACAAAACCTAAAATGTATAGGTATTGAGATGGCTACATTGTAACTATTAGACAAAAAAAAAAAAAAAACACTAAATTTGTTATTATTCACATATTGAATACCTGAGACATTGTTAAGTGCTTTGAGACTGTAATTTTCTTTCTTCAGCTATGTACCATAAACTTTGCCACACCTCACCTTGCATATTCAAGCTGTGATAGGATTTGATGTCCATAACTACGTATTTACAATCTCAGATATTGTCTTCATATTCCTCTTAGGTGACTAACTCTTTTTCCACCTCTTTCATATTCACATTTCCTATTTGAAATTAGCCAGGAGCACCTTGCTCATCCATGCAGGCTTTCTACTACCCTATCTTTGCCTACCTTTCCTGCGTGTTGGGAGGTACTTGTTGAAATTAAAGGAGGTGATCTTGAAGGAAAAGGGATTCCATGCTTCTCTCCAGGACTATCTCCCACTGTATTCTTTGCATATTGTTCCTGAAGAGGACAAAATATGCTCTCCTGAAGTCCAGGATAGGTAATGTGTAGTTTTCCTTTTTTCTTCCTCACTGGATCTTGAGTTCCACCAGAAACACCCCAGAGAGACACCCGGTTATGCTTATTTTTCAAAATAAGTTAGATCTTTCCTTATAATGTTGTTCTGTAGACATTTGCTTATTTGTGTGTATGTGCAAAAAGCAGTCCCTTTTCAGCCCCATTTGATTATATAGCATCTCTTGTTCACATCACCCTGCATCCTCTGCTTGATATTTCTACCACAGTTTCTTTGTTGATTGTGAGTCATCAACTTCTTATTGGCAAAACACTTTTGAATCAAGGAATTTTAATTTAATTTATTCTTAATGCATAAACTTGCAATCACTGAATCAGCTATTGAGAAAGGCATAAACAATTAAAGGACTACTTAGGGAAACACCATTGCTTTCCCTTTCTCAGGTTTGACTTCAGTAGAAGTCACCTCTAGTTTCAACTCCCCTTTTTTTCACCATGCCTGACACTTCCAACTTCCCTTTGTGAGCCAACAGGTGATGCAGGAGGTCATGGTTTTTGCAGTAATGCTTCTTGCTGCTTTTGCGCTAATGCTTTTCTGCTGTTGTTCCTGACCTCTTGCTCTTCACGGGATCACAGAATGCTTGAGGTTAGAATGGACATCTAGAGATCATCAAGTCCAACCCCCTTGCTCCATGTCATTGATGGACAAGTTGAACAGCACAGGGCCCCGTACTGACCCCTGGGGGACACCACTGGCCACAGGCCTCCAACTAAACTCAGCCCTATTTATCACAACCCTCTGAACTCTGCCAATCAGACAGTTCTCAATCCACCTCACTGTCCACTGATCTAATCCAAACTTCCTGAGCCTTCCTATGAGAATGTTATGGGAGACAGTGTCAAAAGTCTTGCTGCAGTCAAGGTAGACAACACCCATGCTCTCCCCTTATCCACCCATCCATCTTCTTATTGTTCTTCTGTTCCTTTGCGGATCTCCTCATGGACTGCAGTCCCTGAGGGATATACTTGCCCCTGCATAGGTCAACCAGAGTTGCAGTCCTTCAGGGACTCCCTTGCCCCGGCATGTGTCCAACTGCTTGGATATTTGTGCTGCATTGTGTTTTTTGACTGGTGACCATCTGCCAACTAAAGCAAAAATAGAGCGATGCAGCTGTTGAAGAATATATTTTTCACACACTTTATCATGTAGGGCGGTCTCCTTGTGCCCGCCCCGTTGTGTGATTAGACACTGGTCTGCTCACCATTGCTAATTTAGCAAAGGATGTATTCTACATGATATATGCCTTTATTTGTGAAGCAATCCAGACTCCGTCCTCGTTCATTGGTGAATAAATATGTCTCAATCACATCTGAACACAGTTCTAAAAACACAGAACAGGAGCCACAGGAAGCCCTTTTGTCTTTTTTTTTGATGCTTATTTGCAAAGCCCTGGAAATCCTAGGAAGGCATATGTAATTTTCATGCTTTTTGTTCATGGAAACTGAAAAAAAAAAATCATTAGTTTTCAAAATACGATTTCAAACAGATCATTTTGTAAAAATAAACTCGGTACCTGGTATCTGTATGCTTTAGAGGTGATACCAGTCCCCTTTCAGATTATCTGTATTTTTTTTTAATACAATCCATTTTGGGGAAAAGAAAATGAGTAATTAAAGTGCTGCACATTGTGTACCCCTTTTAGCAAGAATCATTAAAGATACAAAACAAAACAAAACAAAAAACCCAACAACAACAACAAGCACAAGCAAGAAGTTTAGAAAACTTTATCTCTTTGTCAGTCTCTAAAAAGATGCCTCACCTAATGAAATTTAATCCCCACAGCTGCTTTGTCTGCAGAAAATGTACATACTTTAAAAAATTCCTCGTTGCATGCTGTCTGTGTAGAAAACAATAGATGATGCAAGCAATCACAGTGAGACAGCAGATGGTTATTGAAGTGTTAGAAATCCATATCCTCAGTAGATACTACAAAATCACAATTTTGTGTTGCATCACATTTTTAAGTGGTGACTGTTTTTTATAAATTTGAAAAATAGGAAAACATGTCACATAGACTTTTAATTCTTTTTTTTTCAGTCTACAAAGTAATTCTTAGGTAATTCACAATATTTGTGAATTAATATATTCTTTGCTCTTTAAAAGAACTTAAGCAGCACCCAAGCACTTCAGTAGCTTTCCTTCCTCCTCCTTCTCCATGTGCTTTAATCTGCCTTGTGTTTCACTCCATTTTCTCTTACTTCCCAAATGAATTGACCTTATCCCTTTGCAGAGTGTTATCTGTTACATTTTCACTATTTGTCTTATGAATCAAACTGTTTTGCTGTTCATCATGTTCATCATATAAGTCAACTTAGCATAACAAGTAAGCTTTGCTGTTTTATTTTATTTTATTCTATTTTATTTTATTTTATTTTATTTTATTTTATTTTATTTTATTTTATTAATAAAACTAATCATTTTCCTGGGTTTAGAAGTGTACTGTGAAATTTATTTTAAAATCTAGTTAAATTAAGCTGCCAAATTTCCTTTCTGAAAATCAGACTTATTTTAAGAAAAAGAAAAAAAAAAAGTCTAAGAATTGTAAAAGAAAAATTCTTATAATTATTTCAAGATAAAAGGGAAGGGAATGTGTTTTTTTGCTTGTTTGTTTTATTTTGTCACTTGAAACAAATTACTTATTTGTTAGGTGTATTAGCAATGCTTAGATCCAGTAAAGCATTTAAGTGGTGTCTCCTACCACGATCTGATAGACTTTTAGTACTTTTTAGTGCTTTGGTTTATTTTACTCTTAGTGGTTTATGCCATTAACCCTCTTGTCAATACAAAGTTTTTCAAGTTTTTTCAATTGAAGATACCTGTCCCGTGTCCAGACAAGAAAAACAGTTTCTGTAGGAATTTTTTCCAAGAGAAAATCTACACATTAGCTGTTTCAGAAATAGACTGCAGTGACAAATTACATTAATATGGTGTTGCACATTTTCCATCTGTTGGAAATGTTAGTAACTGTTCATACACTTGCCAAGCTACCATGTCAAAATCAAGTTACAAAAGCCATACACCATTTTTTTTTATGTGGATGAACACATCACCTTGACTCAAAATATCAGATGTAACCATACCATACCTGAGGTTATGTCACTATGACTCATTCCCTAGCAATATAGGGAATATATCCTTTAATAATTATAGAAGTGGAGCACTTAATGGAGCTGTCACCCACGTACTAATTATTATGATCATTCTAATTATATTTATTCTATTGTGTAAGAGTTTAAAAGCTAAGTAGTACTTTCAAGATCTGACCCATTATTTAAATTTCTGCAGATTTTATTATACAGAAAGAATACTGGAGTTTTTGTACTTTCACAAACCATTGTAGAGAAGTGCTGCATTTGTACTGTGTTCTGGAATGCAATGGCCAAGAAGGCAGCCACAATTTACATCCTACAGATAACCATTCCTATGTAAAAGAACAGCATTTTTGCCTAATTTTATATATATATGGGATTAAAGAAATTGCTGATAAACATACCTGAATTGAGTGGTCTGACTTTTCATTACTAATTATTATAGGACCTTAGTCTATATATAATCTACATGAAATTACTAGAACTACTCAGAGAAAAAAAGCATTTCTAATAAGTACTTTCAACAATCTCAATTTATATTTCATATCATTTTATACTGAGGTTTTTCTTCTTGAAAAATTAATGTTCATGCGGTCTTCAAAAGCAGTATCGTTTCTGGAATGACTAGGTTCAAAGTTGTAAATTTTGTGCAACATTCTATGCATTATAGAAGAAAAACATTCCTATGGCCTTTAGTGATGACCTGTATATATATTTTAGAATGTTTACTTGCATTCATGAAATATGAATTTTTGCAGGGTTGTATTCAACATCATACCACTTTCAAATTTAGTCTCTTTATGAAAGAAGTAATAGAAACTGAAATATTGAACAATCTGATCAAATGTTTGTAAGATTATTTTCATCTCTAGAAAAGTTTTAACTGAGCATACATGTAGCTTTAGACTGAGATTTCTAAAATAGAAAGCACCCTCTATTTATTTGCACCATATGGAGAATAAATTGTGATTCCACTAACTGGACATTGTGATTGTGTGTTCAGGATAACAAAACAAAAGTTTTGTCTTCAACAGCAGAAAGTGATTGTTTCAATGTAGGTGTCTTAAGATACCTCCTTAAAAGCAAAATCTCTTAAATCTCTCAAAGCATCTTCCAACAGTATTAAGTGGTCTCTGGATTTATTTATTTTTTTATTTTTTCAAATATGCAAACAATAAGAAATAATTAGGATATAGTCCGGTTATGATGAATCATTAAGTATTGGCAAAGGGAGGAATATCATGCACTATTACAGTTAATATATAATGACATGAAATATAAAAATGAAATTATATATAAAGCCCTACCAGTGAAAATCTATAAATTTAATGTGCATTACCACAGTACTCCAAAATCAAGTCAATATTTTTCCCCTTAGGAATATTTGAAAGAAAAAAAATATATTTCTCTAAAAATAAGTTTCACTCAAAAATTCTTGGCTTTCTGTAATCTAATGAAAAAAATGTAGATTTTTAATTTGGATTCTTGAATGCACTTGAATCCAGCTGACTTCACAGAGCTATATATACTTTTCAAGTAAAATAGCTCGCATTTAAATGGATTTTTTCTTACTCAAGGGCATAAAAACAAAACAAATCAGATAAAAATAGACTACTTCTTATATTGTTGTCTTTTTAGAGAGTCTATTTTGTTTCTATAGTTTTTCATTATTTTATTTTTATTGAAATTCATTTGGCCAAAGTTACAACTATGACAAAGAGCGACTAGCTCTGCTTAGGAAACAATATGTGGCAGGGCTATGATCAGCTACATCTGTTCAGAATCTCATTTTGGCCATGAGTTGAGTTTCCATATGGCAACCAGAACCAATGGTAGTCTGTCTGCCTAACCATATGGATAATAATTTATTATTTGCTTTCCAGAATAAAATAAGAAATACATCAGAATGGGTGAGGGTTTTTTTTAATCCCACACAGAATTGTCAAAAATTCCATTTTCAGTCCCTAATGTATCTAGTATTACATATTTGTTGCTCTATCCCAGTCATACTGGTGACACCTACTGAGGCATGAAAAGGCTATGCCCAGAGGGACAAAGGGTAAATCCATTTCCAAAGTTTATCAGAATTAAGGGGATTTGGCTTAGGAAAAACTACAAATCTTATCAGTTTCCCTGATGCATTCGGCCTTGTTGTGTCAACTAAAGTTTAATCCAGTGTGCAGTCATAAGGCATTCATTTTCCTGTTACTTACTTACAAGATCTTATGTGGCTTCTTCATGGTTCCAGCCCAGTGGTCATTGGATTTATTCACTGACCTATCCATTTTTACTTGCTGTGACAAATATTCACTGATAAGGTGGCTCAGTGAGAATCGATAGAAGGGTGGTGGATCCTGGGATTTATAAAATTATTTCACTAGTAGTATTTTGGTTTATTTTTGACTGCATTTTTATTACAGATTTATTGCAGAGGTGTTCAATCCACCTATCAGATTCTATTATCTAAATACAAATAAGTACACTACAGAATATTTTGTGCACACACAGCAGCTCCCATGTCACTTAAAAATCTATAATAGGTGTCAGGTTTATTAAAGATATGCGAATATCTCCAAGTCATACTTCCAGTGGAATAGTCTATTGCTCAATAATATTGATTAACATAATTATGAATTTATGAATTGTGACTATGAAGCAGTGACAATTAGGTAAATGAGACCATTATATGCCGTTATTAGAGACAATAAAGGACTAATGTTTAAATTAATAAAAAATATTTAAAATAATGAAATTTAGATATCTGGGAAAAGCTGTAATTAGTGTAATAAATTTATATAAAATAACTATAATTTTAAACTAAATTTATGAACAATTCTAACAGGTAATGCTAATCTTATGGGACTTTTTCCTTTTATTATACAAGAAAGGTTAAATTGCACAGATAGCACTAGCAAAGATGTGAAAGCTGAAACTATAATATTTACAATCACTGTAAGGATTTGTTAAATATCCATAAATGGGATTATGAATTAATAAATTACAAAATTTCAAGCTTATAGGTTATGAAAAGTAGGATTGGGTATATGAGACCTCTATCTTGAACCTATGAGCCTGGGAAATATGCATATATACTTTAATCTTTTCTACTAAATCTACTAAATTCAGTGGGATTACAGTGAGTGCTATTTTAGCTTTAAATATATATATATATATTTTATTATAAAGAATGTATTCTCTACCTTAGTATGAATGCTATTTTGATTTTGAATTTCTTTGGATAGAGTGAGCCATTTTATTTTATAAAAATAGCAGTATACCTGCACTTCACTATTATAAAAACATAAATTCATTACAATGTTGACTGGTTTGTTATGGCTGTATTTCATTAGTATCTTGGAAAGGGATGAATGCAGTCCCTTAAAATTAGCCAATAGTTGTGTGATGCAAGTTGCTGTATGTACAGAGAGTTATGTAGATCTAGATAGATCTAGATGCATCAAGAATTAAAGTACATCATGATGGGTGTGTTCAGAATATTGATAGGATGCTTTCAAATTTTAAAGGAAGACAAACTAATTCTTATACATTATCACTACTTATTACTATATACAAAACTTTTAAAACTGTAATACTTCCTACATTACAACATCTTGTGCTATCTGTGAGCCTACAAGGACATACACCTGTTAACAAAGAGTGATCACCTAATGGCTAATACTACTGCATGACACTAATTGTTGTGCTGCGTAGCTGACAAGAAAGGTGATTTGGCTGCAAAGACAAGAGTCTTGTCTATCATTTCTGTGTTTTATAATTCTCCCTTCAACCACCAGGAAGGCTTAGTAGTTCCTGATGCTGCTTAACTTAATATCCCGATTGATTCGTTTAATTATAGTTGTCACAGGACTCTGTTTTGGCTACACAATAAAATGAAATTCCAGAGGTGGAAAGATGCTGAGTGCCTCTGACAAAATACCAAGATCTGATGTTGCACTAAAGCCTAGGCTACCTGTTATAATGCATCTTTCTATAGGATAGAAAATGAGGACAAAGGAGAAAAATAATTAATTAATGATCACTAGCATTTTTCATAATACTATCTATTTTTGTTTATGTATGGCTATGGAGCTACAATTTATCTGCCCTGCAAGTATATAAGTACTTTAACTTCTATGGAAACTTTTCCGTTGAATAACAATATTCAACCTTTTAAATATCCATGTTATTATCCTGTCATAATACAATAACTTAGGTGGGATATAGTTAGCTAATTAGTCAATTAAGGCAGCTTTTCTAAGTAAAGAGACAAGAAACTCCAGCAATGTTTGTATCTGTATTTGCTCAGTATCTAGCATTATTTAGATAAAATGTTTTGTGGAGGTGGCTTTTAGGGAGGCACTGGAAGACCATGCTAGTGACTAGCTGTAGTTAGTGCCATTAAGGTTATCTTATGGATTTTGAGATACCTGACAGAACTTGCAGAACTTCTTAAAAACCTATCGGAGCTCCATAGTTTCTGGAATAGCAACTTGAAGTCAGAAAGAATACTGTTGGGTGGATAAAATTGCACTAGATACCTATATTTTGGCTCAGAAATTGCTCCCCTGAGACCTAAAATCAGTTGCCCACACAAAGATATCTATTACTCCTTGAAAGACTTAGTCCTATACTGCCTGGTTTGAGTGCACTTCAGAAGGGCACAGTTTTTCCACAAGTCCCGTGACATACTTGCCTATACTATGTGGATACCTCAGGTACCCTACAACATAATAAATGCCACTGTGGGGGACATGTGTGTGTGTGTGTGTGTGTGTGTGTGTGTGTGTGTGTGTGTGTGTGTGCGTGCAATGGAACTGATCCCTAGGGGACTGACTAAAACTTTTATGCCTCATATACATTACTAAATTAGGGAAGGTGAATAGCAATGGTCTTCAAGGATATTGATTTTTAGTAGATATGCGTGAATAGTTTCCTATTTCATTGTTGTTTCTTTAGCTGAGCTATGAACCTTTGCATTTTTTTTTTCAATGTACTAGTTATATATGAACCACTTATTTAATATTATTGCGAAAGAGAACCCATAATATTCATGTTTTGCTTGTAAACAGCTCTTGTACCAAAAAAAAAAAAAAAAAAAAAAAAAAAGGTAAAAAAATGTAGCAGTCTTTATGAATACACAGGTAGAATATAAGGGAGAAAAGGAATGCAGACAAACACTAAAATGACATCTTTTCATCATTTACTGAAATGATTTATGTTTTCACCTGAAAGGAACATGCATAAATGATTTACAATAAAATTCACAGAGAGCTATAAGATGGAATTAAATATTTTATTTTTTAAGTCTTTGTTGATTTACTGCTTGCACTTGATATATAGGCAGTAAACTCAATTCTGATACAAAGAACAAAATTAAGAGAGGTAAAAGTTTAAATAATATTACTGGCTTTGACAGAAATATATTGTGATGTCTCAATGCTGAACAATCCACCTTTTCATGAACAGTGTAAATATCTCACTAAGGTTTCTCTGACCCTAGTTTTAGTCTTACAAATTCTATTATTGCAAAAGAAAGGGATAAAATTCTATATTTTAAATTCTTCCCTGGTCCCAAATGTCCAAAAGCAACTCAGATGCTGAATGGACAGAGATTTCAGTAGCGACTGCCTAGTCACAAATCACTTCCAAAAAACAGTGGAGTGAAACATTAGCAGAATCAGATTCAGCTTTTTTGGAATTCATATCTGAACCCAAAGATGATTGCATCTAATGTTTTCTCACAATTTAACATACGCATGTTTCATAATGGAGTGAAATGATAGATAAGAGCACAAAGAACTGAAATACCATGTGGTTTGCAGCATTTTTGCAATTGTTTCACAGTGGACTTGTAGTGAATTATGCTTTAATTGAGTATCCAAACAAAAGCAGTACTTAATCTAGACATTGATGAAGGAGGCAGAGAACTGTGTTTTTATTGAGAACAATTTGAGCTATTAAACAAAAATGTCTTAGAACTGTTTATGACTTGTTTAGTGAGAATGGTCTCTTTAAAGTCTACTTCACTAATACACAGTGTAATGATGCAGTAGATGATATGAGTTGATTTTTTTTCATAAGTTTGATGCCAGAAAAGAGTCCAGAGGCACAACACAGCCATGTCACATAGCCTGTAGATTGGGTGAGCCAGACTGATGGATGCAGATCAAGAGAAATAATACCACAGGACCCATTACAGTATTGCTACAGGCTACCGCACTGCAACAGGCTGCCCAGAGAGGTTGTGGAGTCTCCTTCTCCGGAAATCTTCAAAACCCGCCTGGATGCGACCGTGTGCCACATGCTGTAGGTGTCCCTGCTTATGCACGGGAGTTGGACTAGATGATCTCTAGAGGTTCCTTCCAACCTTAACCACACTGTGATTCTATGATTCTGTGAACATCTAATCTGGGACATTACAATTATATCAGTAGATGATTCCTCAATGACAGAAAATAAAGCAAGAAGAGATGCATTCAAGTAAAGAATCAAAAATGATAATTAAAATTTAGTACTGTGACCCAAAACTATGGATCATAGACCAAAAGGTTGTAATTAACAAATAACACATGAATTTAGCATGTTATTTGTTTTCCATATTATTTCCCTTCCCTGAACTGATCAGCTCATAAATGTTTATGTTTTTGAGCCTTTATAATGGCATTGATATCCTACATTTGTATCCATTTTTTTTCAGTTCTGCTTTCCTCAATATTTTTTTTTCAACAGTTGCACAGGGGAAATGGATCACAGGTAATAGATAATTCACAAACAGCAATATTTTGTCAATATACTAATGAGAAAATGACTGAAAAAATGTTTCCCAAATCTTGACATGATCTTGATATGATGACCAAAATTCAATATGTTTCCTTTGCTTTTTAAACTATTATTCTTCTCCATTTTTCCATTCCATTTCCATGAAATTAATTAATTTGACTGACTAAAACTTGAATGAAGCTAACATATTTCCTCAAACAATTTTGATTTTAGTGATTCTACATTTTGGGAGAATAAAGAATGTGCTGTTGAAAATGTGTTGAGTTTTTTATAGTAACGTAGGCCTTACTAGTTAATGACTATGAAATGTACTTCTGCAATCCTGGAGAAAAATTAAACAGTGTGAGATGCTTTCTGGCAACATTCTAGATTTCAGAATACACACATAGTATTCCGGTAATACACAGATGCCTACATATGAATTGTTGAAATTATAACTTACTGACACAAGAGTACAAGTTTCCTTTGAAGGTTTATTGAAGACATAAAGACATTTTTATTATTATTTTCAGACAAAGAAGAATTTTTTAAAAAATCAAATTACAACACAGATAAATAAGAGCTTCTCTTTTCATAACAGTATCATGAATAATTTGCCAATTTTGTAAAATGCAATTTGATTCAAATGGTTCCAGTATTATATAGAAATCATTTGGCATAATTGCAAGGCACTAAATTGAAATTAATTTTAGAAAATTTGGGAAAATGAGCACTGAATCCCTTAAATCCCTTCTTCACACACACACATATACACACATACACAAAGAAGTACAAAGGGATCTTCAAGGTAAATTAAAAATGCAGCTGTGGATAACTGTGACATAAAATACTATTCAGATGTCTTTATATAGAGTTCCATAGCATTCATTCTGTTTTCTTTTGACTAACATACAGATAGACCAAAATCAAGGCTAAATGTTTGGCTACATTCCTCATTGACAAACTGTCCTTTGGAGGCAGAAGCAATTATCACATTCCTTAAATTTGCCTATCATCTGCCATAGCTTTTGTCTGACCCCAGAAATCAAAAACAGAGAAAAAGGTCTCTGTGACATTTCTAGTTTTCAATCAAATATTATTAATATTTATATATGTGTGTGTTAAATGTGTTCAGATGTTTTATTTCAAATTCATCCTTTGTACTGAGGATCAGTATGTGTTTACACTGTCCATTTATCTTGCTTCCTATTTCATTGGAGATCCCTCACATTTTTCACTTTATGAACAACAGTTAACTCTTATATTCCCTTCTGAAATATGCAGGCAGACTCCTGACTTTGAGAACTGAGAGAAAGATTGGCAAGATTACTTGTTTTATCATCCATTTTAGTATTACTATGTTCCAGCACAGGTTTTACTCTAATTTACTCAAAAAAACTTCCCAGCACTTGGAACTTTGGAACTTTGTGCTGCTCAGCTTTTTTTTTTTTTTTTTTTGTATGATACTTCTGTACTTTACTGTAATTTACTACTGCTATAGTAAATTCAACAGGAGCAGGACATTGGCTCAAGAACTATTCTATGGCCATCCATCCAGTTTCATTTCCTGTGCAGCTGCTCGCTTGTTTTGTTCCCTGGCAAATAGAATTGTGCTTCTAATGGCTGAGCACTCTTCATGAGGGCATGGGTAAAGTACTGATAGCAACAGCAAATCTAGAAAAAAAAAACTCATCCTATTTTGGGGAAGAAGAGAGTTTAGAAATATGAGCACAAGGTATGTCACACCATCTGCTGTCTGCCATAAAACAGGCCATGAGCCATTCCATTTCACTTACTAGCATAAATGCAGCCTCTGGGCATCTCTGTATCAACTGGAAGTCCGGCATATGCAAAAAAAATTAACCATGAGTTTACTCCCTGTATTGAGCTACACTAACACTTCAAAGGGCAAATCTGCTAACAGTTTTAGGCAAAGCCTGTCCTAAACCCAACCTAGAATTGATCACAAGTCCTTCAACTCCTTCAGTCCTTTTTTTTTTTTTTTTTTTTTCCTATTTAGAAGCATAAACATATCGTTGAAATGAACCTGTATTAAGCGGGAAAAGGCAGGCATTTCCAGTAGCTATTGTGATATTAAGGGGCTTATTTGCCCTCTGGAGTGGCTTTCATGTTATCACTGACCAAAAAAGGGGACCATAAATTTTTCCCCAAGAAATTGTCAATATCTATGAATTATTGTGGAAGAATTGATTGAAAAAGGGAAAATTTGGAGAAAAACTAGGGCCTAACAGACGTTTTGGCATTACAGAAGCTTGCCTGGGGTGATACGCAGTTCCCACTTCCAGGATGATTGGTTGACACAGAGTCTACTCCTCCACACTTCCCTAGGCAGCACAATCTGCCCTCCTTGCAGCTGCAAAGAGGAGTAATGGAGAGTGGAATGAAGGCACCATGGCCAAACTCTGTTGCTGCTGATAAGCCGCACAGTAGCTGCCCAGTGGGTGATACACAATAAGATGTCCGGTGTTGAGCCAGCGAGGGTGGCAAATCACTCCTTTTGGATGAATTTTGCTTGAATTTTGCTCATTATAAGCTCATTATAATGTCAAAACACACCTCCATCCCAAAAGTTACCCGCCTCCGAGGTACGACCACTCCTCAGTGAGCATGCACTTGAGATTTTTGATTGACTGTACTTTTAAATGAAAGCGAGAAACTTTTTCACCATTCAATAACAATAGGAAGTATGACTATAGTCACTCAAGCTCCATCTGAATATAAAGAAAATGTATAAAAGGTGAACTAAGGAGGAAAGAAGTTGGAGGGAATAAGTAACTTCTGGTCAGTTTATGTGCTGAACCCCTTTCCTCCCTGCGGTTCGGGACGTTGCCTGAGGAGACTCAGAAATGGGAAAAAAAGATTCTAACTTTTGGATTCTAACTTTTGGAACTTTTTAAAAATTCATAACTTTTGGATCAGTCAACGGGCTGAACCCCTTTCTTTCCCTTGGTTCAGGACGCCGCCTGAGGACACTCAGAAGGGGGAGAGAAGAATCCATTGTAACTCCTGAGTCAGTTGATGGGCTGAACCCCTTTCCTCCCCTCGGGTTGCGAGATTGCCTGAGGAGACTCAAGACTGAGATCCCTCTCCCATCTTCTGGCGTGAGTGATGATTGCACATTTGCACACCAGAGCTAGCTAAAAATCCCACGGTATAGTTGAGAATTTCCTCTACTGACATCCAAAATCTGCTTTGTAAATGCTGCATTTGACTAAATCATGCTATTTGTGAACTTGACTACTTGTTAGGAAGGCGATCGGGCCTACTGTTGACAGACTGTTCATGAATCCGATACTGCCAGAGTTGAGCTTATAGTTGATCATACTATTTGGGAATTCGATTCACTCCTAGGAAGGCGATCGGACTTATGGTTGACAGACTGTTCATGAATCTGATACTGCCAGAGTCGGGCGTGTAGCTAACACAGTATTTGATATCTCCTTCTCTCTCACCTCTTCCCCTGGCTTTCAAATTGCAACAATTATACTGAAATCTTAAAGATAAGTTCTGCTATAGAGTATTTCCTGCACTTCTGTAAACATTGTTTTAAGCTTCATGAACACTGTTACTGAACATATGGAAGGCAACGTGTTTCAGTATTTTAATGGCCCTGCTGTAGTTAAGAGATAATGAGAAAGTTTTTCATTTATAACTTGAGTACACTGAACATATAAAACATTTTCTAAGATTCAGTATCCTTTCTCTTATAAAAGAGAGTATAACAGCCAATCTTTTGTATTTTAGAGGACATAACTCACCATAATGTAAAAAATTTATCATTTTTGTGACATCCAGAGACTAATTTATATCAGGGAAACCGCCTACTGCATGCACAACTCATTCCAGCAATACACATTCTGTTAATAAACAAGCACATACTGTAGCCAAAATGCGTATGTTTCTGCTAGAGCATGACACTCACTACTTTTATCCGTCATAGTCTCTTCTTAATTTTAAGAAGAGTAGTTCCACATACTACAATGATTAAAATACAGCCCAAGGCTATTAACTTTTTATTTTACTCTATTGAAAGATAATGTTTTAAAAACTTTAAATTATTGAGATATCTTGTAGCAAATTACCATTTATCAATATGAAAGCATATCCTCTGAAGTATAAATAATCAGATGCTTCTAAGAGTGCATTTGTTTTCAACAAGACATACTGAACAACACTTCTTGTGAATTATTAATGTAGCATTGTTTTGCTGAAGCCGTAATTATGTTGAACACTCTATTTAAATTTCAATTCGTATCTCTGCAAAATGTGCTATATTCTTTTATAATAGGCAATTAATATTTGTCTTTAGAGGAGTAAGTGATCACTGATACTGTTTAAAAGATCTTTGTTTTAGTATGTGCTAGCTCCCTATTCTAAATTGCCATCAGATGAACTTATTTCTCTCCATTAAGACCTTAAAATCCTACAGTCTGGCGATAAGTACGGGTGTTTATATTGTACACTAAGAGCAAGACAAAGTCATTTTTGTTTCTGTATAACACTTTGACGTGCCCACACCTTGAGCACTCTGTGCAGTTCTGAACTCTGCACTTGCAGGAAAAAAAAAAAAAAAAGTTAGAGGATATGCAAAGGAAATTAATAATCAAGAAGATGAAACAGCCGTCTTATTGATTAAAGCACTTGGCTTTGAGGCACTTAACTTGCTTGAGAAGACAGGAAGACAGAGGAGTTTATGATATCATGGAGCAGGTAAATAAGGTGAATGAAGAATGACATTTTATACAAATGTTCTTTTTCAAGAAATATCTCCTTATGTGTCTGCCTTTTTATTTTTTTTAGCCATTTTCTTAACCTCTTTCTTTGTACTGCTTTCCAAAATTTAATATCCAAAAGGAGATTCACTTGCCTATATCTGAACTAGTCATGCTAATGTCCCTCTATAGTCAAGTAATAAAAATAGACATTCATTTATTGTAGGCAGTAACTTATCTTATCTTGAAGAAAGTTTTCTAAAAAAGCTCAGATTAATTACGGTCAAGTGTGCCTACTTGTCCACAAATATAACACAGTATAATAACCACAGATATAAACCTTTATTATGGAAAGATCTTGCATTAGCTGCCATGAATCTCAGCTGCATGTCTGTCACACAAAATTTACTTGCAATGGTCCACAAATCATTCAATCAGCATATCTGTCATAACTTCATTTTACTTAAAGTTCAGACATTGATTTACGCACTGCTTCTGACCACTCATAAATAATAACAATGAAAAACTGGACATTTACCACTTATAACAGGGAGTAGCACTTATCATGCAGAACTAAATACCTGAGAAAGGTGACTATATCTGGAAAGGCTATGTAGGGTTATGGTGCCCCATGGATGGCATGTCTCAGACAACATCCCATAATCATTATTCTAGGCTCAATACTCCATAAGGCAAGGAGTTCAGCATATGTTACCTTTCACAGCACATACTGAAACTGCTATTCAGCTTGAAGTGTGAGTACAGCACACAAATGCTTTCATTGTTGTGAAGGAGGTATAGAAGCCCAGGAGGAGGATATCTACCACAGACCTCTTCAGTAACAGTGATCAGATTTTCTTGAAAAGTACATACCTTGATCTCTTGCCTCTGCTTCACCTCTTTTTTTTATTGCTTTTTTCTTTCTTTCCCTCTATGTCCTTCTCTCATTAGTCTTAGTAGAAAACTACAAAGACCTGTAGTCCTGAATTTCAACCTCCTAAAAACAATTTCAACCCATCAAAGAACATTACTTATATGGCTATAGCATTTATGTCTCCCGTACTAAAAGAAAGGTGGGATCTGATTCACATCTCCAAGAACCAGCAGCATAAAAGGGCTAATATACAGACTATTTACACTTTGCTCTTTCTATAACAAAATTCTCTTAAAGATTGTTGTTTGGAGCACTCTAAAGCAGAGTCAGAGGGTAAACTGACAGCAGAAGGCTCCAGCACTTGAACTCTCTCCTTCTCTCTCTTTTATTTACGTGCTCACCATCAGAAATGTTCCATAATAAAGTAGAGACACTCCTTGTATCATTGTTTCTACTGCTCTGAGGATGGTCTACAACACAGTCTTCAGCTATCTTTAGAGCACTCAGCTATTACTTCAAATTGCCCTTTCAAGGAATATGATAAACACAATTAAAAAACAGTTTATCACATCCCATGAAAAAAACAATGTCTTAAATGAAATGAATCAAGTTACAAAAGTACCTCTTTCTCTTTTTCTCATGAAGAAAGCCTCAGATAATTGACCTAGCTTGGGATTACTAACTCTTACATGTGTAATGTTAGAAGTAATTAATCTGTCTTAGATGATTCTACAGAGAGGCCATTTTCTTTCTCAATATTATATTTATCAATGCCATTCTGTACAGTATAGGTCAAATGGCAGGAGAAATATGTAAAGTTAGCACTATGGGATACACTAAAAATATGTATTGAAGACAGCATTAACATAGCAAAGAATTCTGTAAGCATTTGTTTAAATCTTCTTCCGGTATATGAAACCCCTTTCTCTCCTTTACTTATAGAAATATACTGCTACTTATTACGGTTTTATCTAGCTCTGGCTACAGATATGCAACTCTGATCTTTTTTTATTCCTTGAAGATAGATGGGAAGGATGACTTGTAAAGAGTTGGAGGTGGCACACTTCTTGAAGAGTTGGGCATATTGTTTAGACAGAATTGGAAGCAGGGACAAAATAGTGATTTATGGATCCAGGGAATGTCATTAAACATGAAATGGGATTTTAAGTTTATTAATTGTAGACTATCATTATGCTCATAATGCAGGTTCTGTGGCAGTTTACTTCGATCACACAGCTGATACAACTGAGGATTTTTTAATTTCTACTATTCTCTTAAATAATTCTCTGCACTATCAGGCTCGTAAGATTCTGAAATGATTTGATTTTAAACTTTTGGATCCATGTCAGTGCATTTTCTCTGTACATCCATGTTTTTCCTCAAAATTCTGTATTCAGTGGACTAGATTAATGGCATTTAAGAGCCTGACTATATTTTAAAAGAAGCCAATAGTCCAGACACAGACTGACTGCAAAATTAAAGGAATATGATGCCATCTATAACTCCACACTCCAGTGCAGTCCTGTTTCAGAATAGCTCTTCTGATTTAAAATACAAAACTATATTATGGAGGTATGATCTTATTATTTAGTCCAAGAGATCTGAAAACATACAGAATGTTCTTCAATATGGCAGTGTTGTTCATTTCTCAGATCCATTCCCACTACTTCTTTCCAGACAAAACATGTGACAATGAATCGTAAACAGAATGATGAATATTTTGGGTTCTTTAACATCCTCTCAGATCTCCCTTTATGAATTTCTGCCTTCCTCTTCTTTCCATTTTCTCTTTGCTCCCTATTTTTGGCCTAACTTTATCTGTGCTTCGATTCTTGCTGGCTTATACAACGCTTTTGTCCAGTTCCAGTATTTTCCCCAAAGTACCCATTAAACCAAAGCATCTCAACTGTTAAACAGCTACTGCAATCTAAAATAATCCCAGTGGAAAAAGAAACAAAACTAAGCACCCCATATGGTTTATATAACTGAACATAGCTATTTATATGGAAATGTGCAAATTTTAGGTAGTCCAGATCCCCTTAACTAATTCATCTCATGTCTAGCCATATGTCAGATGAACTACATCCTAAAAATACCCATGCAAACTGTGGAGATCTGAAATTGGGTGAGACAGTATCCTTCCTCCTCCTGTTCCTCCTCATTGCCATATATATCCTGTCTAGTTGCTACAAAGATAAGCAAGAAACAAGTCCATGATTCTGTATATTCTTATTTTTTTTCCAGCATGTGATGAATTTCAATGTGTGCTATAGAATCAGCAGTAGCCATTGTTATTCATATAACATTGGAGGCTCCCAAATTACCTAACTAAATAAACAGTCAAGTGAAGAACTGAGGAAGGAAAAATGTGTTATTTGTCTTCAGTTTAATTTAATGATGACATAGAGCTTAACTGAAACAATTCTGTAGACCAAAGCGACTAATTGAAACGGGGGCCATAGCATAGCATGCGGGAGTTTCCACAGTTACTAACAGGGCAGCAAAGTACAGAGACAGAATAATCGCAGTGAACATCCTGACCTTCAGTATAAAAGAACACATCAGGAAGGACTACCAGAGACATCAGGACCAGCTATAGGTAAGATTTGTTCAGATCTTCTTTATCTGTATCTTTGCTTATTTGCAGTAGAAATAAGTGTGGAACTTGAGTTATAAGTGAGATATAAATGTGAAACTTCCTTCAGGCAACTTCTGCTGTGCCTAGACCAGTTAGTGTGCTTCAATGTTTTTATCAGCAACCTGAGTGGAAATTGTGGCTGCTCCAGAGATTCCCAGGCAGTTCCAGTGCAAACCTGAACAAACTGTGCATAGATAAGACACTTTAATAAATAGCTGTGTTATAGCAACTCAGCACTCCAAGCAGTGGTTTGGACTGTTTCATCCAAACCATTGGGAGATACTGTTTCAAGGACCCTTTCAATGGAGACTCCTATCACCATGTGCACAGCAACCAATTGCAATTGTCCTGTTCAGTAGATTATTCCATGTGAGTATAAGCATGAATAAAGATATCAATTGATAAATTAGAGACTTTTTCTTTTAACAAACATTCTGACTATGCAACAGAGAGTTCATTGGATGCATTCTGTATTTCTAATAATAGAGACCCATTTTAGGTTATACAGCATGACAGTCTATGCTTTGAATTTGTGATTCTTTGTCAGCGTGCCACGCTTTAATCCAAACTCAGGATAAGAACTTATTTATTTGAAAAAGTCGACGGTGGTCTGCATTTTCTATAATTAAGATCTTTAATGTTAAGTATGGTGGATGGGCTTTAGATATCAATAACAAGATGAATCACGATTGGGACAAAGTATGAGTTAGGCGTGCAAATTGGGAGACTTGCTCATTAGATGTGAGACAGGTTACTTAAATGTCTGGAGACTTTTAAAATTTAAACATTCATATTATTAAATTTACATAGCAAGTTGTGTATGGGTGATAGTTTTCAGAGAATATTGCTTTGTCCTTTAAATAGATAGCATGGTGAATATGTATCCTTGCTTTGTCCACCTGAAAGAGGAACAGCTGATAATATGACTGTAGTCTGGCTCATGGTAGTAAAACATTGCATTTTGGAGTAACTTTTTTTCTAAAAATAGTATGTAATCATTGTTTAATATTCTCCAGAAGTTCATTCTGCAAATAATTTCCTTCAATCTTATTATTTTACTTATTTATTATTTTATATAGTATACCTTATTATAAAATATGTATATGTATTTTATGACTTATCAAAATACCAAAGTACAATACTAAAATATTGCGGTAATAAATTTTTAATTGAAATTTATGTAACATTTTTCAGTAAGCTATTTAGAAAAAAAGGGAAGCCTACCATGACTACCTTGACTTCTAAATTCAGTATACGCTCCTTTTAGCATTTAAAAATGTAAAGTCTTTTCTTTTTTTCTTTTTTCTTTTTTTTTTTTAATCTTCTGTCTAACTGTAATGCTGCAATGTATGTGATTTATCTAGACAGAAACACCATTTCCTAGAAACTGAAAAGCAAGCTACTTAGGAAAAGTTATAAGGAAATTGTATTTTCTGTGCAGATATACAAGCATGTATCTCTGAATGATAGTGATTGATAGAAAAAAATATAATTCTTAAATTTAATTTGTTTTAAATCTTGTCCACTTGAAGTTAGGGAAAAAAAAAAAAAAAAAACAGGGAAAAATGAATTTTCTTTCCTTAGTGGTTCCTGTATCATAAGCACATGAAAGAAAGGAGCGGTGTAAATAGACTTACATATAGACTTTGTCAAAGAGATATAAAAGAAAGCAAACATGAAATAGTTCTCATATTCTGTTTCTGTTCATACAGTTAAATGGTTGCTAAAAATATAAAAAATATGTTGGGTAACATAAAATGTGGTAGCTGTGTTGTAATTTGTGTGTTAAAATGTCATGGGAGTCAATGGGATAAGCATCTATCTGAGTGTAGCGTTTATTTACTGTTTGTGTTTAACTATAGGGATAAAAGTGTAGTGAAATAATATAAGCTTTAAAAGGAAATAGCATATTTTCTTATACATTGCTTTTTTTTCTCCCTATTATGCAAAATAAATTGAAAGTATATTTTGCTCAACAAGAACGTTAGCTACAATGCTGTCAAATTAGTCATTAAGCCTCATGTTTTTGTTTTGTTGTCATTTTCCTCTTTTTCATCTCTAGGAATTATTTGAAACTTGTTAAATAGTAAACATGTAGCTACTAAAAGCCATTTGCAATTTTGTCAAAACTTCCTTCAAATTAGACATTGTTTCCTAGATTTCACTGACAGGGTATATTAATTACAAATTGGCTTTCAGGAACATATCTTTTCTAAAATTAAAATTATACTTGTTCTAAAATGATTTATTGATACTAGCCACCTGAAATGAATGAAGCGTGGGAGCTGTTAGTTTAAATGTATAATATACAGGGATAAGGAGGCTCAGATGTCAAGTCCAAAGCTGTTTTTTTTTTTTTTTTTCCACTAGTGAACTTGTAATCTTACTCTTCTGAACTTTAAAATATGTTCTAAAAACATGTTACGTGTTCCAGGATCTGTTGCTTTAGTGAGAACTGTTGACACAGGGAGCTTCAGAGGAAATAATGAACATCTTGGAAGAATCGTCCATTAGCTATACATATATTAGTTCAACATTTTAAACCTCCGAGATTACAAAATTCTGAAGAACTGACCAACGACCTTAACATGCAACTTGATTATATGAAGAAATCCTAGGGGTAAGATGTCCTAGGACAATCTCTCCTAGCAGTATGCATTTGTTTTCTTTTATTCCTGACTTTGTCCTCGTCCTAGTGTGACACCATCCACTCTTCAGTTTCAGTCTGCAAATCCTTGATATGGGGAGGGAGTAGGAGTGAGAGGGAGGGACTCAAAACAAAACAGAATAAAAATTCTCTAAGAAGTTTTGAATATAGACTAGAAGGTGGAGAAACGGGGGGAAAAAAAAAAAAAAAAAAAAAAAAAAAAAGCACCACAGACTTAGCTGTCCCGCCTTGGTCCCAAAGTCTTAAACCTCCATATAATAATTCATTAACATAAAAAAAATGGCGGTGGAATATATTTAGACACAGATAAGTAAAGACTGCAGGCTGAATGAACCGAAACAGAAAGGACAAACACAAGATACATAGACATTTTCCTTTATGTTTTGTACACAGAACTTTTTTTTTTCCAGGATAGATTTTTTTTTTTTTTTTTAATGATATAGCACAAGATGAAGTATGATTCAGATGTCTAAACTTAGAAAAGGCTCCTTGGAAATAATGAAAATATATATACACATATGTTTTCATAGAATGTTGCAATACCTTAAAATCAATGATGAGGGGATTATTTTTCAGTGGAACCGAAATATTCCCTTCTTTTTTTCTTTCGTGTTAGAAGCTGATTTTAATTATTTTTCTTCTATGAAATATAATTTAAAATTTTAGATTTAATATACCTTAAGTTTTCCATATTTAAATAGCATTCTGAAACCTTATTTAGAAAATGAAAAATGCAAAAAGCATTTCCTTTGCTGTGTAAATGCAACAAGATAACAGCTTGTTGAAAATTGCAGACATGAGCACTACCTTGTTAAAGGTGTTCTCTTAAATCTTCTCCATTATAGCCCTTGGTAGTTTCTTATCAGCAAGCTCAGTGGGACTGCTGTAAAAGAAAGAGAAATATGCAAAGGAGGTTAGTGGCAATTGCACACCTTTGGGAATGTTTCATAGTAATGGAATTGAAAACTCAGCTACCTCACAGAGTGTTTTGTACAGCAAGCTTGCACAGTGGAGATATAACTGGAACAGGTTAATAAAGCTCAAAGTCATTTCTTCCACTTTCCATTGGTTCTTAGTATAATCAGCGGCTTATATTTACACATGGATTTTCTTTCAGGTCTTTATCAGGTCACATTTAACACTTCTAAGAGTGACTTGGAAAAGACAACAGATTTCACTTGCATCAACTTTTTCCCTCTTACCAAATTTTGGGGCAGGGAGAGAGTGTCCAGTCATCATGCTGGATATTAGTGCTGCCATTTAGAAGGAGCTGGGCTGACTGAAGAAATGGGCCAGCAAGAACCTCATGTCACTAAGGACAAATGGAAAGTTCTGCCCCTGATGAAGAAGATCCCCTGTCAGCAGAGCAGGCTAGTGAGTGACAGCTAGGGGAGAAGCTTTGGGAAACAGACCCTGGGGAACAAGCCCTGGGGGACAGCAAGATCTCCTGAGGTCTCTTCCTACTCTAACTATTCTTATATAATCATTTTCTACATTGGGAAGAACCACAATCAATCCTACCTGCGTTAAGATTTTCCTTATGGGAATTGTTTTCAGCTGACTCTTTTTATTAATAAATCAACTTTCCTCCTAGAAGACACATGAAATGGCATGTTAATAAAAATAGTCTGCCAATATTTAGGAAGCCTTGATAGAAAAGCAAAATGCACAGCCAGCTATTAAAATAACAGCTTTCACTCTCTGAAGAGTTTGTTCCATATTTTCTTATTCACAGATCTAAAATAAAAAAAAAAAAAAAAAACAGAGTCTTAGAGAGCAGATGAAGCCTTGTTTTGTGAAGAATATAAACCAAAAAGGGTGCGAACTGTAGATGACTAAGTTTTTAAGAAAGACACAATTCTGGCAACACAACTAAGCAGGAATATCACTTTCAACCTTCTGTCGTTACTCTACAAATCTGCCTTTTCCACTGTGCATTCTGTAAACTCGTTTTTTTTTTTCTATTATTTAACTTGCTTCATGGGCAGAACTAGATGGAGATAATCAGGGAACCACGTAACTGCAAAGGTCTATTGGAAATTACATTCCTTGCAATTAATAATCAATTACTGATATGTCCTATCAGAATGTTCCACGCACTTAGCTGCTATGTCTTCAGCCTTGCTGAGGTGTCCCCTTAAGAAAGCTTGGATCTAGGACTGAATAAGATATATTTCTAAAATACTATTTATACTGAAGACAAATGTACAGAATTTTTATAATTCAGAAATCATATTGCAGTCTCTAGTATAGAAAAGAATACACAGAAACACAAATATTTCTACCAAAAACATAAACTTCATGGATAAATAACTTGTCTGAAACTACTGTGGGGCTTGTTCTTGCAGCAGTGACTGAAGTGACTGAGCAGTGTATCTTTTTCAAGTTTAATGGGATTTAAGCTTTATTTTCAAGTGGAAAACCACTAAGGAAGATGTTCCAGTTCTACAGTGGTCTGCCAGAACTACTTAGAGGTCACTGTGCCTGAATGAACCTTTCTAATCATCAGTGGAAGCAGAAATAAGACTCTAGCTATACTGGAGATTTGCTTTCTAATATTTAGCAGGCAATCTTTAAGCACAGGCAACCATCTTTGCCTGCCATGGTAGACTATTTGTCTTACTATTAGCACAAGAGACGGAGGGTCTACCTGTTTGAGCAGTATGTCTTAAACATTAAATGTTTCTCTAATTCCTGAATAGACTCTTCTCATATGTCAACAAAAACAGTGGGAATGGTGGCTATTGGGTCTGATTCCTCTTCCCGCTATTAGTGGCTACCACTCTATCACTTTTCAAGCTTAATTTTCCTTAAGAAGTTGTGCTTTCTTCTCCTCCTCACAAAACTAACACAACTCCGCATAGGTATAGAAGAGAACAGGAGAATCCGGTAAAGGGAAGATTCTGGATAATAAACAGCATTTTGGGGATAAAAGTGGAGGCATCATAGTGGAACAGCCCTTTGGAAGGAAGATGCAATCTGTTACTATAGGCCAAGCTGGAGTGAGAGTGAAAATCACAGTCCTGGAGGGGTGGAGAAGGAAAAGAGATTTCTGTGATTTCCAGAAACAATAGGAAGAAAGATTCCCTGCCAGCTGTCAGCACCACAACTCCTTAAAATGCCTTCATCACTTCACAACTCCCTGAAAACTACATTAAATCACTCCAATTTTCTATCTTGGAACAATTTGTTCTTCCACAGAACTACCAGGTAACTTGAAAACTTAATCATTTTTTCTCTGTCATACGCATACATACAAAATACACATACCTATATGTGAAGTTCAAACACTAAGTTGTCCCTCCTAATATTTTACTATGTAAACAACAAACCACTGATGCAGTTTCATTGTAGTGTAATTTCAGAAAGTCAGTATCTTATGTTTATACTCCATACGGTAGAAAAAACTATGTCTCTGCTTAGAAGTATTTTCCCAAATACCTGAATTATCTTTTTATATTCACTTTTAATGGACTTTAACGTGCCATAAGACACAAAGAGCAAAATCACTGGGTTAGTACAGCAGTCCTCTAGGGAAAGCAATTCATGCAAGTGTATCTATTTTCTGCAGTGCCTGGATTCGATTGCCTTTTTCTGTAGCATGTCAAACAGTGTGCTCCTTGCAAGGTGCTGAGGCATCCTGTCTCAACCCCAGGAAAAAAAAAAAAAAATCCCAGAAGATCTCCTAACACAAGTGGCAGCCCTTTGTGGGCTCCCTGATGCCCAAGGGTACTGAAAATGGCAGTAGACTTGTGGGCAAATAAACATTAGACATCCATGTGTGCAGTAATCACTTTAAATTCTCTTTTAGTCAGTGCAGAGAAATTGTCTGTTCCAGATGGCAATACATCACATGTGTCTACCTGAGAGAAAGAAGCAGCAGCATCTTTTTTCTTTTTTCTTTTTTTTTTTTTTTTTTTCCCTCAAAGACCTGTTCTTTTGATCTAACGTAAGGAGAGCAATAATCACAATTAATCATCTACTTTTTAGAAAATCCTGTTCAATTTCATTCCAATCATGTCTTCCAGACGCTAATAGCTTGTTGTAATCATATCTCTACCTTCTTGAAGGAAACTGAAGAGTCAACATTAGGATTCAGAAGAACATTAAAAGGTGGAATAGGCTATTGAGAAACTCTCTTGTACATACAAGAAAATATGTGAATTATTATTTTAACTGTATTAATGCTACAGATTTTTTTCAGTACTATTAATATTCCTCTCTCCCTGCCCCATAAAAATAAGATTTGGACTAAAATATATTGCTTAAATGTATATTGCACTAGCAATATATATATATAATATATTTTTGTTTGTTCGTTATCAGGGGCTCCAGTTTTTTTTTTTTTTTTTTTTCTCATGTGAGTCAATATACCTACGATATACCTGCAATCATTTTTTTCTATTTGTATTAACTGAAAACCTTCTATTTTTTTTTGCCTTTTTCTCTTTAAAAAAAGTCAAAGGTTTTTATATTTGCCCTCATGTATAGTGGTTAGAAGGTCAGAAGACAGAGAAACTAAAAGGAGAAAGTGAAGGTAGGCTAAGAGAATATTTTTATGCTTTTGAATACTAAACTACATTGCCAAAACAGGGTCTTTCACTTTCTATATTTGCAGCCATGAAACTATACAGTTTGACATTGCCCTTGAAGCATAAATTAGATCATTTCTTATTAAAACTCTTAGTATTTCCAGAGGCTGCATAGCGCTCTTAAAGAATCCTCTGAAAAATAACTATTCCAGAAGAGATAGCAGGTTTCAATCCAATTTCTAATAGGAGAAATTATTTCAGTGAAATTCTGACCTGATTAAAGTCAATGGCAAATTTATTGCTAGCTTGACTAGGGCAGGATTTCACTAGAGATAGCCAGAATAATGTCAGGCAGAAAGGGCAGAAAGAAGATGATATTTAAGTTTAAACTGGAGAACCAATTTATATTCTACTAGCAATGCTTGACACCAATTTTTGTGATATCTCCCACCTCCACTTTAAGTTAAGATGGAGATGTTCTTTAGCATGTATCTTGAAATCTTAAAGCATTAGGGTAAAAGTGAATCACAATTCTCTGTCTTATTGAATTAATTAATTTTGGTTCCTGTGTTACCTCTGAGCCTACTTCAGCCTTTTCACTGATCTCTTAGCATCTTCTTTTAGCAGTTACCAACATTTACCTTTTACAGGTTAGAGTCAAAAAGAGCAGACTCTCTTATCCTTGTTTTTCTGATCGAAATGGTTTGGATGTTTCATATTTTAAAATCTCAACACTTTTATGATGCTAAAAACAAGTTTTATTTTTTCCTCAGAGATGGAACAGGTTGAACTTCACATTGAAAAGCTGCATTATTTCTTTAAAAGTTGTTTTATAAATTGAAAATACACGTTGAATACAAATAGTTTCAGCTCTCTCAGGAGACATAAGTTTGAACTTTTCACATGATGAAGTTAAACTGCTTTGACTTAGGACACACAAGGAAATAAAGAAAAGGGAAAAATAAGAAAAAGAATACTACTACTTTCAACAGATTCCATTTTCTCATCCTTGTCTTCTCTGCAACTCAGCATCTAGTATGTAACTATTTAAGATACCTGTACTGAGAAAAAAAAAAAGGAAAAAAAAAAGAAAAAAGTAGAGCACAAAATCCATGTTTGAAGTGAGGATGCAGGAAGAATGTGAAAGAGTAAATCGAATGTCTGACTACTCCAATGCACAGGGGTCCTTGCAAAGCAGAAAAGAGAGCTAAGAATCCAGAGAACAGGGGATCCTTTAAACTTATCCCTGCATATTTCAGTGGGTTAGAAATATTTTCTGAAGATTAATCCATAGATTTAGATGTCCCACACCCAGCCCCAAAGGAAGATTCTCTTACCTACACTTGGGAAGGATACACTTCTGGATGAATAGCGCACACATGGTATGCAATATATTTTAGTCTAAAATAGGTGTTTTAGATGGATAAGATGAATCCCACTCCATGAGTTTCTATTTCTTTTCACTGCAGAATGAAGAAGCCTGATGTGTTTAGATCAGCTTGGGGAATCAGTGAGAGATTTGTCTCACTTGATTTGAATATTTGCAGAGATTACATCTGTATTTGAGCAAGGTATCCTAACTTCCTTTACAGTCAGTAAGGAGAAGCAGACACTGGCATGTTATTCATTTGACCTCTTCTAAAAATTAGCTTGAAGATGAGCTGACTTATGCCCTTGGAGTGTCCATTTCCTCCACTGAATATAAACAAAAATTTTAAGGTGACCATTTCAGGTATTAACATTAACACTGTAGGCCTCAAGGGTGGCAAGGTGTAAACATGTGCCTCTAGTACCACACAACATGCCCTACACCATCTGAGAAGTCTCTGCTATGCAGGTATGACATAAGATAGGAAAAGTAGACTAGAAGGTAGCATATTTTTGGAAAAGCAGCTTCTCGTGATATCTAAAATGACATTAGATATTATTTGGGCAAAACTAAACTAAAACTGAAGGATACTAAGTTTAAGATTTCATTACAATTTTATTTCTTTGTCCACCAGGTGATCTCTTAGGATGATTAAAAGAAATATAGGGCTTGATTCATTTGCCCGCATACAGCTGCTTATTACCATTGGAATGCCAGATGAAGCCCTTTTGTTGTGGGCAAAAACATCCTTGACTCCTGGAATTTTTACTTATTTTATTGACAGTTAAAACAAATTTTTGATCATGAATTTTCATCATGAGGAAAAGAAAATACAAAATAAAGAAAATACTTTTTTTTTTCCTTCTGACTTCTGACAAGGAGACTCCCTCTCATCCTGAATGCTTGCTAACATCTATTTTAGTTGGTCATTACTCTGAAAGAGACCATCGGCTTGGCTCCCCAGCAATGCTACATGTTTCAGGTATTCCTGGAGCTCCACTGAGGATGCAGAGCAAGCCCTGGTGCACCCCACTGCAGGGCAGCACATCACTCTCCTGGAGTTTCACAAGTGCTTCATCTCTGCTGCTCCCAGGCCATTGCTCATGGGTCCTACATGTGAAGATGGTCCAGACTGCAGGCCAACAATGCCTACATTGAGCAGGATCCATCCCAATTCTTCCCTGTCATCTCTCTGTCCAGAAAGAGATTTCTGTGGTCTTTTTGGACTCTTCTTTCTCTTTGTAGAGAAGTCAGACGGCTCTACTCAAAGTAGAGTCTTTGGACTCTACTTATTCACAACTGTTCTCCCAGACTTAATGGTTACATCACCTACACAGCAGCACAATAAGAAAAATACCCAGCACGAAGATCAATGCTTTCTCAAAATCTAGATAGTTCTCTAAGAGCTAATACTGGTTCCAATTTTATTCATTTATTCATCAGTGACCTGGATCCCTGAGGATGAAGGGATTGAGTGAGTTTACCGAGGATACAGAACTGGAAGGAGTGGCTGATTGATACATCAGAGGTCTGTGTTGCCATTCAGAGAGATCTGGACAGGCTGAAGAGATGGGCAGAGAGGAGCCTCATAAAGTTCAACAAAGGCAAGTGCAAAGTGCTGCACCTAGGTAGGAACAACCCCATGAACCCAGTGTTAGGACAAGAAGCAGTGAACACAAACTGAATCATGGTAAGCTCTGTCTGAACCTTAGGAAAAACTTCATGATGGTGAGGGTGACAGAGCAATGAAAGAAGTGGCCCAAAGAGGTTGTGGAGTCTCCTCTTCTGGAGATATTCAGAATTTGCCTGGACACAATCCTGTGCAAAGCCCTCTAGGTGAGCCTGCTTGTGCAGGGAAGTTGGATTAGATGATCCTTAGTGGTTCCTTCTAGATCCAACCATTTTGTGTAATTCTGTGAAAGTCACTGCCCTTGTAAATGTGTATGTGTGTGGGGAGAGGAATTACTAAGTACGAAATAAATGAGTTTCATTTTTATTTTTAAAAACTAAAATGGTAGAGATGGAAATTCTTGTTTGGGAAAATTTTAACTACAGCTTTGTGTTGTGTCCCAATTCAGATATACTAATCGTTAGCTAGTTCTTCCAGGAAAGTCTGAATTTAGATACTCTGCTTGGGGTGGGGACACAAGTGAAAATCCTTTCCAAGATATCCCTAAAGTAATAGCTAAAAATCCATGATTATTGTAAATGAAAAGAAGTGCAGTCACTTCAGTTTAATTAAGCAGTAACTGTATTGCATATTCTCTTTTTTTTAATAATAATCTACATAATGATATTCAAATCTTTATTTGGAACTGCATTTCACAGTTCAGTATATTTGATCATTAGACACCTTCTAAACTTTAGTAGAATGAAGGTCAATGAATTTTCAACACCAACATGTAAAGTAATAAGGTGTGACCTAAACCAGATACAAAAAAGACAGTGTAATAACCTAGGAGGAGAATTTCAGTTGGAAAGTCAGGAGGCAATATCAACTAACAGAGATTTATTAGGACTTTTAAGAGTCTATGACCTAAGGAACTTAAAGCAGGAGAGACATAGGCTTTATGAGTTTATTTGAGGACATATCCCTAATTAAGAGCTATAAAAACATGCTGTAGAAACTCTCTTGTTCTGTAGTGATCAGCTCTTCTAATATTAAATGACACTTTGAAAAGTTAATGGTTTTCCATTAGTTGAAACAGCTTAACGACTGGAGCAGAATGCTGTAAATTATGTTATCTATGTCCTTATCACAGTCCTGGAACTTGCTTTGGTGAGGTTTAAAAGCAAAAACTCCCTTCTACTTCTCCAGTTTTCCAGATGATGAGTAATTTAGGTATCATTTCAGTCACACGTTTCTTTCTTACAGAAATACCTCCATTCTCCTAGTAGTATGGATTGCAGTTTTCTGATCTTTGCCAAGATAACCCTAGAATATCTAGATTTCCTAGCATTGGTTTTGGTAAACATACAAAGAAACCAATGACACCAACTTCATCAGTTACTTATTATTGATTAATGGTAATTTTTAGCTACCTATCAGCCTTCTATTTATGGACTGCAATACATGCACCTTCATTACATTCTGTCTCCTCTTCCAGTCTGTTTATCACTGTTCTTTTAGTTTATACTCAACAAAGTATTTGTCTCAGGCATACAGAAATGTACCTTGAAAACCTTCTCAGTTCTTTCAGTTTCCATCTTTGCCTTAAGTGATCACTAACTTTTGGCAGGCCTGTGATATGTTAATGATACAATTTACTCATTTTGAGTCACTATATTCTGTAGAGACTATATTTTTAAGTCTTTGGATTCTAATTACTTGCACAGATTTTAACATGAGAGACTGTTTTAACATGATAGAGTAACACCATCTTGGATGAACATGACCGTTAAGAGAACCATCAGTTTGCCAATGACTGAGTCTTCTCATTTCATTTATGAAGCTAGATTTGTTAGCTGTTCTCATAAAACGGGGATTATTTGAGTATTACTCAGAAAGATAAGTAGCCATTCTACATACTTCCTTTATTTTTACTTTAGCCACCTTCAAAGCCCACAACAAATGTGTTTTATTTACATTTTAATGTATTCTGAAATATTTAAAGTCATGCTTTGTTCAGTGCACATAGTCTATTTCATGTAAAGAAGATGACATATCTGTCCAGTTGGAAGAGAATTTCTGCAGTGTACTTTATACTGTACTTATGTATAATGTATTTTGCAATGGTATTTTTTTCAGTGATCTCACTAAACAAATTGTGTTTAGCAGACATGCTGTCATTCATATAGGGACATGTCAAACACATTAGCCTAGACCTTGTGAGAGAATTGCTCGAGAAAGGGGAACTTAGAGAAAAATAGAGCCTAACAGAAGCTTGTTTGAGGTGAGAGACAATTATCACTTCCAGGATGGTTGGTATGTGCGGATTCTACTTCTCCACAATTCTCTTGGCAACACAATCTACCCTCCCAGCACACATTAATAAGAGTAAAGGAAGCGTGGAGCAGAATGGAGACACCACGGCCAAACTTTGTTGGCTTCCCTGGGAGGGGATAATCTGATGGTGCCCTGCAGACGATGAGTGAAAGGAGAGTGGAGTGGAGTGAAGACATCGCAGCCAAACTCTGTTGTACTCCCTGCAGAGGTGGCAACTGGGTGATACCATGCAGCTGATAGGCCACATAGTGTGATGTTTGGTGCTGGGCCAACAATGGTGGCAGATAGGTCTCTTCCAATAGACTTTGCTAAAAACTTCCCTTTCTAATCTCATTATAAAACCAATACACAACCCCATCCCAGAAGTTACCCGCATCCAAGCAACAACCACTCCTCACCGAGCATGCTCTCAAGATTTTCAATTAACTTGAGAGACTTTTTTAAACCAATAAATAACAAAAGTAAGTGTGATTAGAGTCACTCAAGCTCCACCTAAATGATAAAGAGAATATTTAAAAGGTGAACTAAGCAGGGATATAGTAGGAAGAATGGGGTGGTAGGAACAGAGGAAGAGGCACTAAGGAAGAAGGAAAAGGAGAGAGGGAAGACTCCAGTGTAACTTCTGGATCAGTCGACAGGCTGAAGCCCTTTCCTCCCCTCAAGTCAAGACATTGCCTGAGGAGACTCGTAATGACCAAGAGTCCTCTCCCATCTTCTGGGTGAGCGGTGATTGTGCATTTGTACACTAGGCACTAGCTAAGAACGCCACACTGTAGTAGAGAATTTCCTGTACAGACATCCAAAACTTGTTCTCTAAATGTTGCGTTTGAATAAATTGTACTATTTGTGAACATGATTCACTGTTTGGAAGGTGATCGGACCTACAGTTGACAGACTGTTTGTGAATCTGGTACTGCCAGAGTCAGGCCTATAGTACCACAGGATTTGGTATCCCTATTAAGAGATGAGTCCAGACTCCCTAAGCCCGTCTAAACTTTGAGGATCAGCTGGAACGCAAGGGGATTTATCTCCTAACAAATTTGCCCCCTGCCATCAACCCGCAGCAAGCCCTTATTTTGTTGATGACTTTTACTTAGATCCTCTTGGTATATTTGCAGTTGGGACAGCTTTAAGAACTTAAATGTCTTATGTTTATGCCTTTTTAATTCATAAACTTTATATAGGCATTGAGATGACTCTGCATAAACTTGAAATTTCAGGCTTTGCAAGAATTTGACAGAAAATAATTAAGCAGACTTCAGCAGTCTGCTCAGACATGGCAACAGACTTATCTGATGAACTGCCAGTGCACACACACAGTAAGAGGCCAGGGAGAAGGAGAAGTACCAAATATCAGTCAGTCAGTCAGTACTTTGGAGTTATGGTGAAAATATCTAGTCATTATTTCTTTGCTTCTATTATCTATTCTATTATTCAGCTCTGCAGAGAGGGACCTGGGTGTCATGGTGGACGACAAGTTGCCCATGAGGCAGCAGTGTGCTCTCGTGGCCAAGAAGGCCAATGGGATCCTCAGGTGCATTAAGAAGAGCGTCTCCAGCAGGTGGAGGGAGGTGATCCTGCCCCTCTACTCAGCCCTGGTGAGACCACATCTGGAGTATTGTGTCCAGTTCCGGGCCCCCAATTCAAGACCGATGTGGAGCTGCTGGAGAGAGTCCAGCGCAGGGCTACAAGGATGATCAGGGGCCTGGAACATCTGCCCTATGAGGAGAGGCTGAGGGAGCTGGGCCTGTTCAGCCTGGAGAAGAGAAGGCTGAGAGGGGATCTAATCAGTGCCTATAAGTACCCCAAGGGATGCAGTGAAGAGGATGGTGCTGGCCTCTTTTCAGTGGTGGCCACCGACAGAACGAGAGGTAATGGCCACAAACTGAAACACCAAAAGTTCCACAGGAACTTAAGGAAAAATTTCTTAACAGTGAGGGTGACAGAGCACTGGAACAGGCTGCCCAGAGAGGTTGTGGAGTCTCCTTTTCTGGAGATCTTCCAAACCCGCTTGGATGCAGTCCTGTGCCACGTGCTCTAGGTGACCCTGTGTGTGCAGGCGGATTGGACTGGATGACCTCTAGAGGTTCCTTCCAACGTTAGCATTCTATGATTCTATGAGTCTATGATCTTGTCTCAGGCTGATATTACAGAATCTCAGAAAACTGGAAATACCATTGAGAAAAAAATATTCAGAACTACTTAAAATTTGAAGTACCCCTAAAGTGAATATAATCTGAATCTAAATATTCCTGTTTATTAATATCTGGACTTTGTAACTCGCAACAATCATTTTTAATCAATTTCAGCATGATGGTAGAGAGAGGAATGTCACTGTAAAGCCTTTTGTGAGGGACAAAAGTAGCATTAACTATTGTCAATAAATATGCCTCTCACATGCTTTTGTTTAAGCATTGTCGAATCCTCACAAAATTGAAAATCATTGAAATAAAATCACAGAATCACAGAATCACAGAATGATTGAAGTTGGAAGGGACCTCTAGAGATCATCCAGTCCAACCCCTCCTGCTCCAGCAGGGACACCTAGAGCACGTGGCACAGGGTGGCATCCAGGTGGGTTTTGAAGATCTCCAAAGAAGGAGACTCTACAACTTCTCTGGGCAGCCTGTTCCAGGGCTCTGTCCCCTCACAGGAAAGAAGTTCTTCTTCACATGGAGATGGAACTTCCTGTGTTTTAATTTGTACCAATTACCCTGTGTCCTGTCACTGGCCACCACTAAGAAGAGTTTGGCCCCATCTTCTGGGCCTTTGAGCTCTGCCATCCAGTCAGTTCTCAATGAATTCTCAAAATTAAAACTATATCTAATTCTATACTGTTGAAATACCAATTCAAAATTTATGAAAACTCCCACACAAATCAACTTGCAATTTTAAGAAGTGTGAAGAAAATAGTTACATAGCTTTTATCAGCTTTTGTGATTTGCAGTGTGTGTTTGGCTTACATGGAAGAGAGTAGGATAAAATTATCTTTTATGTTTTTGTTATTCTATTGCTCTCTTAATTGAATTTTCAGAACATATTGCTGAATGTATTCACTATGCAGGGATACAGATGGTAGAGAAGACAAGGTTTGCACCTAGATATGATAGATATTTAGAATCATTGCCATATACAGAACTGCTATTACCCATTTGAATTTGTATCAGTTTATCATTAATGAACATTAATAATGTTGCTTTATAAACATTATTAATAATCTGAAAAGCCATTTGAAGTTAACAAAACATATTTATAATATCTTTAATAAGGAATAATCATTGTTTATTCAATAGGCTTAACCAGCATGTAGTATTTGTAAAGTTCTTATTTGGAAATTTTTAAGCAGGGAGTCTATGAAGTCCAATTTTTATTAGAAGTTTCTATGCAAAACCTTTATACTAGCTTACCTTTTTCTGATGACTAGGATTTTGATATGTTTACATTTACATTTGTTTGTCTCAAGAGGTGGTTGTTATTGTTGCTGCATTTTCCTCTCTAATTCTGCACGCATTTTTTGAACATCTCTTTAAGGAAGTTTTATTACAATTTTTATAAGCTTTACTTAATTTTTATTGTTTTGTAGTGTTTTCTGCTGTGCTTACCAGGTACACTGGCTGCCTCCTGCTGCTTCATTTCAGTCTTTCAAAATTTATTTTAAACCTCCCATTGTGTTTAAATTCCCCAGATCTATTCTTTATAATGGATTCACTGACTGCTTCCATTCATGAATATGTGGATATCACATGAATCCTTTTCTCACAGAGCATGGCTTAACTTCACATGACATCTCTCTTCAGCGCAATTCTCCAATACAGATTTTTATTATTTAGTCTATAGGCTTTTCCAGATCTGCTAACTTTAGCATATTGTTTCCTGATAGATATGTTTGTGGTTCCTGCTGTGCATAGTTATCAAATATCTGTTTTTTTTTTTTTTCTCTCGGTTTTTGTATGTGAAAATCTTGGATTCATGGCCTCATTTCTTGATATTATGGTGATGTTTTGATCTAATTATACATTTTTTTAGACAGATAAAAGAAGTCTAGCATACACAGTTATTGTTTGTTTGTTTGTTTTTTGATGGTGATTGTTAGAGTCCATTGTCCATCTCTAACTACGTAAGAATTTGGTAGCTTATGGATATGATTATATATTCTGGATATGTCTAGCTGGTACACAAGTTTGTTTCAAATGGAACAGGCTGGTTACAGCTGGTTATATGGGTTCAAATTTACATCTTTGCTAGCCCTCAGAACAAACCTTGTCTTCTAGGTAAAACTGTGCAGTGACTGATGTTCTCCCAGCTGAAGCCTGAGTTCCTGTTAGCCAACTAGTCACATCCATCTTCCATAACACTTGGTTCTGGCTCTTTTCTGGAGACCTGGTGATATTTTTGAGATCCTCATAACATTTTTTTTTTGTGTGTGTGTTTGTTTATTTATTTAAAAGTTTGTGAAATAATGTAAACATTGTGCTGCATCTCACCATAGCTTTTTTTTGGGGGGTGGTGGTGGGGGAACCTCTTCATTGTAAATGAATGGAAAATGTTAATATGCATTACATGAATTGGGACATATGATGATGATGTCAGGAATATCCGAGAATGTGAAGTCCACTGCTGTAGTTTTGGAGGACTGCAAGGGTGAAAAACCTAGTGCAGTCATATTCAAACTGGCAGTCTGCAAAGGTCCTCCAATTGGACAAACAGCAAATTTTTCTTGGAGTAGCTGCCTGACATAGCACCTTTACAATACAGTATACAAAGAAGTGAAGACATAGCTGCTGTAATTTGATATTTATGCCCGTAGCTTAAATTTTGGCACACTGACAGTTGATTTTGCTTTGAGAGATTTTAATGTTAGATAGTGTATAAAAGCAAAATACTCAATTGTCCCCTCTGGAAGATTTTACCTAAACAAGTTCATTGAAAAGTAAGGGTTGATAGTATAAAATATGTTTTACAGGTAAGAGTCTGAATCCGTGGAGAACAGTCCTGTTTCTTAATCACCATATAGTTTGAGAACTGGAGAAACCCAGATTTTCTTTTATTTTCTTTTTCTTTTTCCTTTTTTTTTAAAAAAAAATAAAATAAAACAATTGAGTTCAGATGGGGAAGTGAGAGCATTGTTTCAGCTAGCAAGGCAAATGCACCACTAATTCAAAATAAATCTAAAGAAAAAAAAAAAGTCTAGACAAAAAACAAGGCCTCCAGATGCTCATTCAATCCATTTTGTTTAATTCTAACAAGCATTATAGGAAATGACAACTGTTACCCACTTATTTTTAGCAATCCTGTATATTTAAATATACATTAGGACTGTACTGAGAGAAGTATAAAGGCAGAAGAAATTAAAGTGATGGAGATATAAATAAATTATTCAGGAGCTCCTAATAGAAATATAAAGGAAAACAAAAGAATGCAGGGAATTGAAAAGAAACTACTATTTAATACAGAAGAAGACTTTTTAGTCTGAGAATTTTTTTTTGATACAAGATGTTTATTTGTGGAATGTATTGTCACAATTTATTAAAAATTATTGCTCAGTTAAATGAAATCAGAAATACCATCATATACATTTATATGAGATAATATAAAGCCTCATGTATTATTTACATGTAAGGATATACTGAAGTATACAGAGAAGGTATGCGATATTTATCAATTATTGGGTTTCCTGAACATGAATCATCTGTCACTTTCTTAATTATCTATTGCACAATTTGTAATAGCATTCTTATGTGCATGAAACTATTTTTTTTTGACCAGCATTTGCCAGAGGATTTTTTTAATGTACATTTCATGGGATAGGCATTGCACAGAAAACAGATAATATACAGCATACTGCTGATGAATCCTTGCAGAACCTAGCAATAAGGTATTTAAAACAGCAGATTTATTTGCTATTTAAATTTCAATTTAAAAATGCAAGCAATATGTGCTTGTCTGAAGAGCCTGCATAAGCAAGATTTTGTTGCTTTTATGGCAATAAAGAAGAAAAACACTAAACGAAAAAAAAAATCTGTATCAAAAAAGGTAACTCAACAGTTAGGACTGAATTTCCCTGTTTATTTTAAAGTTGGTTTAGGGAACTGATAATGTTTATTTAAAGTAAGTCTTCAACTCTTTGCTTCTCCGTTCTCAAAGTCTCAGAAGCATGAGTTCATAAAAATGACCAATTTCACTTTTGAAAATTGACAATTACTTGCTTTTACAGATCAAAAGTAGCCGTATCCTGTGATTTCTCAAATACTGTTATCTGATAAGTCACTGCAAAACACTAGATATGGCACTATACGTATTATCTCCTCAAAGTACTGTTCTCTCTGTTAGGCATGAGGGTAGTCACACTGAACCTTGACTGGTCATATATTGTATAGAGTAAGTTATTTTAAATAATTTTCTATGACAGACAAATTTTATAATTGTAAAATTATAATTAGTAAATATGTTAATATAAGAAATAGCTGAATATAGTTTCTCTGAAGATATATAGTTCCCATTAAGCAGAAATACAGGTTAAGAAATGATTGTTTTTAATTCTGAATATGTATTTTCTTCATAATTTTCTTTACTGGTAGGCTAAATTTTTAACCTGACAATTGCTTCCACTAAAAAACAGTCTTTCAACAGATTTTTTCCTCTGTACCTCTTTTTTTTTTTTCTAATTCATAGAATCAACTTCAGAAATCTTTATTTTGTAGAGAAAGATATCTTGTAAGAAAATAATTGTTTATACTTAAAAAATTGATGCGTCTGATATGTTTTTCTCCTGTATTATGAGATTTAGAATAGCTAAAAATCAGCAATACAAAAAAAAAAAAAAAACAACCTCAAGGGTTTTTTTTCACAGAATCACACAATAGCCGAAGTCAGAAGGGACTTCCTCAAGTCACCTCTTTCAGCCCACGCATTCAGAATAAGGTCAGCTGCAACAGGTTACTGGGGGCTCTGTACGATCACGTTTTCAATATCTCCAAGGATGACTATGACTACTCCACAATCCCTCTAGTAAAACAATTCGTGTGTCTGACAACACTTACAGAAAAAAAAAAAAAAAAAATCCTTGTTCTTTAATGGCTTTCACTGTATTTTCACCTGTTCCCATTACCTCCTTTCCTTTCACTGGGAATCAACTGAGAAGTATGATACTGTCTCCTTTATCCATCAGCTATTTATGCACATTGACATGATCCCTTGGAGCCTTTTTTTTTTTTTTTTTTTTTGAGATTATACTGTCACAGCCCCCTCAGCATCTCCTCCTATGTCAGATACTGTAGTCCCTCAGCCATCTCTTTTGCCCTTCACTGGACTCAGCCCATTCCGTTCATGTTTCTCCTGTACACAGAAGCCCAGACCTCGACACAGCACTTTAGACACAGCCTTGTCAATGCTGAGGGGCAGGATCACTGACATCAGCCTGCTGTCTATGGATACCCTAAGGCCTCTCAAGAGGCCTTCTATAATACCAGGATGCACTGCTGGCTTATATTCAGCTTGTCCACCAAGACACTAAGGGGTTTTCAGCAAAACTTATTTCTAACCCTTGCCCGAGAGCAATGATTCCTCCACAGATCCAGCATTTTGCCTTTGCCCTTGATTAACTTTATGAGGATCCTGCTGTCATGGCCCTGAAGAAACTGAGAGGCCTAAATGTTCCTGACTTGCCTGGGATAAGGCCTCCACATCCACCCATTACCCAGGAACCCCATTTAAGCTCAGCCTGAGCACTATAGCCTTATTTATGCTAGAAAATTGGTCTCCAGCTTGGTCATAGACATTCCTGGATGGCCATACAGACTCTGAGTACAGTACTACAAAGCAGTTTTCCATCTTGACCTCAGACTTGTCTGATAACAATGGACCTGTCTGATAACAGTGGACTGTATTGCCCTGGTTATCCTCACTGGATCTGTTCCTATGGAAGAACCTCCTGATTTGACCTTGGATCTGACCTCCTCACCACAAAATTGCTTGATATTACAGAATCTTGTTTGAACTGGGCTACCATCTCTGGGTGTGCCCTAAACTCCGGACTGAAGGCAAAATAGGACCCTGGCTGGTGAGGTCCCTATCTTGTGAGTTACATTGTTCTGCATGCCTCCTAGTTTCCAATTCCATACCAGCACTTACTGCTCCCTGACGCATGCCAGTGCAATTCGACGATGCACCAACCCCCTTTTTTTCTGGATTTGTATCATCTGCAAGCTTGATGAAGGTGCACTCTGTTTCATCATACATGTCATTAATACTTAAACAGTATTAGCCTCAGTACCGGACCCTGGCCTATTCTACTAGTATCTTGTGTCCAGATGGACTCTGGACTTTGGACTCCTGATCACACCCTCTGAACCTGACAATTCAGCCAGTTTTCAATCATCTACCTCACTGTCCACTTATTGAGTCCATAATTCATCAGTCTGTCTATGGGTTTGCTACAGAAGAACTCAATAAAAAATAGCATCCACTGCTCTCCTCTTGTCCACTGAGCTAGTCATCTCATCACAGAAGGCTATCAGGTTGGTCCAGTATGATTTTCCCATGATGACTACCTCCAATCATTTTCTTATCTTTCATGTCTGAAAATGGTTTGCAGGAGGATATTCTTCAACACCTTTCCAGAAATCCAGGTGCCTAAGGTTCTCCTGATGCTTCTTCTTGAAGACAGGAGTGACAGTAGCTTTCTTCCAGTCCCCGGGAACCTCCCTGATAACCACAACCTTTCAAAGATAAGCAAGAATGTCCTCACAATGAGGTATATGCTCTGCTAATGTATCTGATATCCAATTATTTTAATATAGTTGTTTATATGTCCCTCTGCTTGTTTTATTTGCTTCATATTAAAAATTAAATTGAAAATCTGGAGAACTTGTAAACTCAGAATAACTGAAGTATATTTTACAGATACGGCCTTACAGTTATACAAATAGACTTACAGATATAAAGATATGTCTGGATAGTATAGACGTTCCAAACTAAACCCCTTAGCCACAGTGTCCAAATTAGGAGAATATCTCAAAGAGATATTTGTAACCAATCTTTGCTTTTAGCTCAGGTGATTATTTATAGTTGAAATGCCATAATTAATTCCCAGCCTCTTGTTAGTCCCATTATTAAGCGCCATTATGCAGACAGAGGGCTGACTCTTTTATTCTGATTTAAATAACATTTGCGAATAATAAAATAGAAATGCTGTTCATTTGTTCATTTTTGACATGTTATGAGTAAAAATCAAAGCTCTTGAAATAGTGTCTTTGAGCTTCAAAAATTCTGAAAACTGTTTCTTGATACTTCAAACATTAAGAAAAATATCACCTGTTCGTACACACTTCTAGATTGTATAAAGCAGGTAAAATATACTTGAAATGCCAATATATATTAAAATAGTTTGGAGAATTTCTACTTTTATATAAAGCAAGGCCTTTTGAGGAACAGATGAACTTTTTAGGTCAAAAGGAAAAAAAAAAAAAAGTGAAAGTTACTTTTAAACTGTCATTTGGAATGCTGAATTCCTTTCCGGCAACCAAAACCTAAGAATATTTTCATTTGAAAATGAATGTCTACAAAATAAACACTTTTACAGAAGTACCTAGCAAAATACATGTTTAGGCTGTCTAGACTGAAGTTGATTATATTAGAAGCAAATAGATACTCTCTACAGAAAATCTAATAAAAATATCAATGGCAACATATTTACATAAATAGTAGATGTTAACTTACATCTCTTAGAGCTGAGGTTTTTATCTGCCAAAGGGGCCACTGTTTTAATGTTAGTCTTTTCTATCTTTCCACATCACATTTCATACTACATAATGCTTTTATTCCACCTTGGTAGGAAAATGTATTTGGAAATGATATTAAGGCGGGCAAAATGTTAATAGGACTAAAAGCTCCAAGAGGACTGAAAAACAATAACATTTCATGTGTTAATTGCAACGTGAAGTTTTGCTTCCATGTCGGAAGGTGGAATGATTTTGACAAGACAGTCAGTGAAGACAGCTGCAGCTCTACACAGATCTACAACGGGTGGTTCAGATCACTCTGGAGACAATATCCCCAGCTTCCCCAGCAAAAAGGAAGACTAGAGAGAGTATCCCCCAGCCTAAAAAGCCCTCTTACTGTGCACATCTTGTCAGTTATTAAGCTTCTCCAGCTTCCCTCTGAATGCTCTGGATAGTAAAGCTCTAATCCTTGTTTTGTTCAATGATGTATGATAATGCAAGAGGTAAATTTTTAATAATTCTCCTGTTTTACCTTGCAAAGATGGCACAGAAGTTTATGCACTTTGGTAACGATCCATAGGAATCTTGTGGCTATTCATTTCAAAATATGTTATACAAAATGTTTTGTTATGCATAAGATACATATGCAAGCCAAACTAAACCAAGCTACACTCATAATTTGTAGTATTTGAGGATACTAAAATCCCTTCTTCATATCAAAGTCAACATACATTCCCTGAAAATCATTTGATTTGTTTTCTTTATTTATTATCAATGTAATTTATTCTTTTAATTCTTAAAAAAAAAGAAAAAGAAAAAAAAAAAAAAGAACAACTCCTTATAGATTTGACAGACGTAACTAATAACCTGATTTTTCCACATATGTAAGAATCATTACTGAATGCCAAAGCAATAGACAGGTGAGTCTAATAAGCACTGATGTTTCCTAAGACAATAGTCTAGATTAGCTATAAAATTCACTGCTTTATTTTTTGCACTCTTAATACACTCTTAATACTGTTGGTTTTAACAACCGCCAAATAGATTGATGATGATGTGATTCTTGGTTGGAGTGAGCTGACTCAGTTTAGATTCTGACCGTAAAGTAATGGTCTGATCTATTAACTGCTAATTAATTCAGCAACAGCTTTCAGAGAACTTTGAGGGATCTTTTGAGTTACTGAGATAAAACAGATTCATGAATAGCATACATGCTTCCTAAAAATTGCCACAGGTAGCAGGCATCTACATCTGAACACTTTGAATTCCAATTATAACAACTGTATATCCAAAGAGTATTCTTAATTAAGAGACTTCTCAAATCATATCCTCTTGAGCTAGAAGTTGTCAGAAATCTGTTTGAAGCCTAACACTATTTATGTTATGTTTGATGCAGAAAAATACATGTATATTTACAGAGCAGATTATTTTTTTCAGAATAAAATCATGGTGATCTTAAAAGAAAACATTGCACAAATGCTTTTGCGCACAAATTAGTCTTGGGAATTGATGAGTGACAATTTGCATTTATCTATAGCAGTTTGTACCTCAGATTGATATGGCTCGCAACACTGGTGCAAGAAGTATGTTTGCATGTCTGCAATAAACCCTGTTCTTTATATGTTTTTTAGTTTAAACATTTAACAGACATCAACAAGAGTAGCCAATACCACTGTCTTTAGCCAGTCTCGTTGCCTATTTTTGCCAAATGGAATTGTCATAAGGAGTCTCCTTCTCTGGAGATCTTCAAAACCCACCTGGATGCCACCCTGTACCACATGCTCTAGGTGACCCTGCTTGAGCAGGGGGGTTGGACTAAATGATCTCTAGAGGTGCCTTCCAACCCTAACCATTCTGTGATGCTGTGATGCTGTAATCAGTGAAATGTTGCGTTTACCATGCCTGCTGAGTTTGCAGGTATGTTAGAAGCAATTTTAGTTTTCAGTCACTCCATTTTTCAGAGATCTTTTTTATCTCAGAGCAAGTCACAGCTCATGCCCTCTTAGAGTTAGAGCTCACTATTACTTGCCCAGGAGTAAATAGTCCTGCCCATAATTTTGGTGTATCTGTCTCAATACTAAAAGTATTAAAACTCGCTATTTAGAATATAGTATTTTGGCTTTCAGGGGAGTTATAAATCCATTCTATATAGAAGGTGGGCTAAGAAGGAGAAAACTGTTAAGAGATTTGACCTTTATTTATAAACCCGTAGACTCTGAGCTTCAAGGTACTAGAGTGAAAAAAAAAAAAAAAAAGAAAAAAGAAAAAAAAGAAAGAAATATACATTCAGAAGTATACACTGAGATCTTAAACTTCTATAAAATTAGTAAGGGACATAGTACTATTTGTGTCTGTAGTCCAAATATTTTAGAAATAGTGTGTTTTGATCACCTTAAAAAGGGTTTGTGCTGATTTTGTTATGGACATTTTAACACCAGAGCCTGTTCAAAACTTAGCTTACTGCAACATGTAATTTCCCAGGAGGAACAATTGTTTCTGTAGATTGAAACATCTTGCTTTAATGAGATTTTTTCTTTGTTTTTTGGAGGGCAGGGGAGGTGAGACAGGGAAAAGGTTAGGCTAATAATCTGAGGTCAGAATATGTCCTGAGGTCAGAATGTATCTTTAAGGCTGCAGGAGAAAGCGTTTTATCTCTGTAACCTTTGTGTCATAAACAAAAAATATAGAATTCTTATTTCTAATTACAATATTGAATGTTGAATGTCTTTTTTTTTTTTTTTTTTTTTTTTTTTTTGTACTAGACAACCTGGGTCAGTTCTAGAAAAACTCTTTTTAGCTAAGGCTGAAATTGGTTAGTCTTGAGATACGCAGCTACAATATGATACCATATCTCAGCAGCTACCTGAGCTTACTGTATTTCATCTGAAAGCCAACTAAACATTCCCAAGAGCTAAAAATGTTAGGCATGTGAAAAATACACAGGACACATAACAACTCTATATCTTCATAAAAAGAAATTGCAATTGTTTTCTTTCTTAAAAATAATAAGAGATGTTGCCTTTTATATAGTACTACTGCTAAAACAGTATACTTCAAGAAATAATAATTTTAGTTTATATAACCCCATGTTTAAGTGATTGCAAAAACTATGTTTTCCCTACTGATGTCTGATGAGTGAGATAGGTTTTGGGCTAAACTGCAAATGCATTATTACATGTTAATGTAAATAATAAACAACATTGCTAAATGCCTAAATAAGCATTGCTGCATAAATAGGAGAGCATTATTTATGTATATATATAACATATATATAAAACACATTTTAAAAGCTGATCAGTCAGTATTTATCACAATGATGTTTTTAGATGTGATCCTAATTTATAACTTATTTATTCAGAATATTCAAAGGGTTACAGAAAAACTGAGTTGTAGAATCCAGGAAGACACCAGAAAATGAGTTCCAAACATATCTTAACAAAGTTTATGGGTAGTTTTACAAGAATAGAGTGTCAAATTCTGGATATGCTGTGTTAGCAGATAATTTAATTATGACATGAAAATATTTCACCTTAGTGCACTTTTTAAACTCTGACAAATTTTTGTCAATACGTAGCAACACATAAACACAATCTCTAAAGCCATTGACATCATTGCTGTAAAGCAGTAATTATTTATATGTGATCTTTTCAGTATTTAGAAAATCAAGGTCACCCCTCAAACCTTCAAATTAAGTTGTCTGCACTATTCTGAAATTGGTATTACTCTTTGGAGTTTGGTCTTAAAAATACACATTTAACACAATCTAGTGCTTAGAACTATATTGAATATGATGCTAAATGTACTATTTCAGAAGCTTTTACTATTCTTATATGCACACACTGAATACTTAAAATGGAAAAATATTGCAATATCATATGCATCATCAGTATATAATAAAAATAATTGCAGATTATAAAAATATTGCAGATTGTAGATTGCAATATTTGCAATACTAAATAGGTAAACTTAATATCCTTATTCTGGCTGAAGCAAATTTTAATTATATATCTCATCTTAATGCTTGAAAACAATGCTTTACTGGTTTGCTGAACAAGTAAGTGTTTATTTGGTTGTTTATTTATGAACCGAAATGTTTATTAAATCTATAGTATGGATGGTTGTTATATTTATGTTTTATAATGTTTAAATTGCATTTATTTTCCCAACTGGGTTCAGAAACACTGATAAATATGCATTATGGCATGTTCCATGGAAACATCTAATAAAATCTTCAGTGGTAATCTTACAATATTTTATTTCTTGTTGAGGAAAATAATAGTTGAGTAATTTCTCAAACTGTTTAGTGACATAGTGAAAGGAATTCTCTGAAGATCTTCAAAACCCACCTGGATGCTACCCTGTGCCATGTGCTCTAGGTGTTCCTACTGGAGCAGGGGGTTCAAACAGATAATCTCTAGAGGTCCCTTCCAACCCTAGGAATTCTGTGATTCTGTGAAGCAGATGAAAGTGAATGTAGAATTATTTTCAAATTATTCCTTAATCTGCAATAATTCATCTCAATTCAGTAACTGAAGTGCAGGATGATGTACTTTTGTTTGCCCTACATTAAAGAATTCTTTTAAAGCTTAATCTTTGGTGAAGGTTATAAAACTATATCATGCTTAAAAATTGTTAAAAGTTTGTCCAATCACTCCTATATCACTCATGTTTTTGATCTCCTCTTTGACAGCCACCTGCTAACAACTGTTGATTTTTAGGGTTTATTCACAAGCTTTTATGAAGATTAAGATCTCTTATACTTTATTCCTCTTGCTTTGATGAAGTAAGTAAATCTGCCAGCATTTCAATACTATCGTGTTCTGAATTTGACTTTTTATTGGTGCAATATTGATATTGCTTCAATGGATAGAAGAAAAGAATATCATGTCTAAAATGCATGTCAGCTATTTTATTTTGTTCAATTCCTTCAGAATGGGTCTGTTAAATACTTACTATTTTGCAAGTGTCATCACAGACCAGCCATTCTGATATTATTGTAGGAAAATTACTGATTACTTATGAAGAAACTGAGACATGATTTAACACTTCTTCACCATTAAATTGGAGTGACTGTTTCTTGTCAAGTCACAGAGGATATGCTGAATTTTTTTCTTGTTTTTTAAGGTTATTGTATATGTTAGAAATTAAAACACTGATATTCTTATCTCAGCCTGTACTTGAAACTCAGTTTATCTAACTCTGAAACTCCAATGCAGTTTACTGTATCCTTAAAGTGAAACTTTTGTTGTTTGTCATGATTTTTCATGACCTTCACATGAATCTCAAGAATGTAATTGATAGTTAAAAAATATACTTTTGTTTAATAGCAAGTTTCTTGGAGTTAAATACTTTGTCAAAATGCATTGAAATGTATAAAAATCATTGTTGTCAATGTCATCTGCTGGTTTGATATGAATATAGTTCTATGACATCTAAATACTTACATCTTCTCCAGTAAGAAGAGTGTAGTGATTGGAGTATTATTCCAACATACACTTTATATCTTTGAACATCTTAAATGTAACTCTTTGGTTTGATATCTCAAGTGTCCTATATATCCATCCAGTCTTGCTAAATTACCACGTTTTGGTTATCTAATCCTTTAGCCATGGCGGTCTACTTCTCCTCTGCCTTTGAGTTTCAACTAGAGCTTTACTCTAATGGTTAGTGTATTAGAGTTTAGAGCTTTGCTTTTTTTCCTTTTGCTTTATAAAAAAATCTAGCACTATACTTTCTGAAGGAAATGTTTTGTCCCAAGAATCTCTTTAAACAGGGCTAGGAATGAAATAGCTATAGGCTCTTCTCCACTGGAATGGAGAAGACTCTGCCTCACTAACAGTGGAATTTTACCTTCCAAACTTAAGCTGTGAATCTGCTCTAACTTGAGATATTTGCTCCCTGTGTTATTCAGTCATCTAGATACTACAAAATCAGTGGAGAGAATCATACACTTTTTGGGCACAATTCATCTGACTAACTTCATATGATTATCATAAAATGAGATGAATCACTTCCTAGAAGTGCTTGTTTCTGTGCCCTGATTATGAAGAGTGTTTAGATGACTGTTGCAGGCATAACTTTCTACAACAGTTATATTGCATGTTATCACCTGGATTTTACCTGCAGTGCATAATGTGGATCATTCATGCGTCTATAATGGCTACCACATGCGTTAATAGACCATAACTGTCCTCTCCAGCCTCAACTGGGGCCTCCAGTCTAGAGGAACTATGGGTCTTTGATTGTGAGTTAAAAGCATGGAAAACAAGGCTTGTTCCTTGGTTATAACTGTGGTGGTGTTGTGTGTCATGACTGTGCCTGTGTGCACACCCAGTGTGCTTCAGTCACTGAACCCCAGTGGTCCAGAAACTCCCTGGCTAGTCATCTGCACCAATGAGACTTTGAACTGTCATGAGACAATAGACCAATGTGAAAATAGGTGCCTACTTAAAATCTTAGGTGTCTTCACAACTGTTTAAAAATTATGACAGGAGCCCTCCTGATGGGATTTTGGACAGTCCTGAAGACTTCACACACAGGCATCTCCTGCTGAACATTGGCATATTTGATGCTTAAGGTTGATAATGAATTTCCTGGAAAGAGAATTCTCTGCAGAGAGATTCCCCTCAGTTGTTCTTGTTGCAGATCTGTTTAACTGCTACATAAATAAGACTTTTAAAAACTGTTCATGCAGATTCAGGTATGGTCACATAGAGTGGGCTTTTGTATGTGGGTATGATATTTAAGACACATTTCATAAATAGTTAAGATAATAAAGAATTATAATTCATATAGCAGTGGGGTCATTGAGAACCACAGGCCAGCTGCAGTATAAGAACTGAACAGAACAGCAGTTTAGACACTAACCTGTCCATCTGAGGACACCACAGCTGTCACCAGTGAATTGCGATGACATGCAACGGATTGTATCGAGAGACGCAATTCCCTGGGTGAATATTACCTATGCCAAGTTCTCAATAAATTTGTTTTATTTCTTAATAAACACTCAATTTGTGTGCGTGTCTGCAGCACTGTCCTTTTTCTTTCTTGATTTGTGTTGTAGATAGGCATATGCCCAGTTCTGCTCCTTGCTGATCCTTACTCACGAGCTTGATTCATGAGGTTGACCTCAGACTTCAAATTTCTACAGTGATCATCGGACTCTGCTGAACTAGTTTACCATTGCAAAAACTACTCTAGTTGCTTTGCTCAGGTATTGTGGGTCTGTGCCCTGGGCAATGAGAACCCGGCCCCTTCCTGTCCTGCTGTCACTCCCAGCTGCCTCAACCTCCTTTGCAGAGCTTCTCCACTCCTGCTGCCTCCCTGACAGCTGAAATAGCAGGCAAAACAGAGAGTGATCTCCTTCCATATTCTTCCCATTCTTTAAATTCATGACTTGAGTCTTTTGCTTGAGGCCAGCATTTCCTTTATCAAGAGTTTGCAGATCTCAAAGAATTAGTTTTCCAGCAATGCCGTCAGTTATTGATGTCTATCAAGCTACGAAAACATCATTCAGCACCTAATGTTAGACAGTTACTCGTAGTAATGTCAAAAGTTATTACAGTGGATTTTTTCTTCAAAGCTTTTATGCAACATGATCTGACTGTGTGAGAGGATTTAGAGAAGACAGATTAAAGCTTGAGAAAAAGCTGACTCGGGATTTTTTAACCTTGAACTGTTTCCAAAGGAAAAAATTATCTAAATATTTAAAGTTAGTAGAAAACACATGGCAGAAAGCATTAAAGTAGAAAAGGTAATACAAATGGTTATCATATCTAGAAATTTATTTATTGTAAGATATATAGATCTACTAAAACAGTAAGGTTATTTGTCTATTTGTAATGTTAGTCTGCATTCAAATATGTGAAAAATAGTTACCAGTAAATTCTACTTCTTTCTGCTATTCTGTTTGGATATTAGAATGACTATATATGGAATGACAATAAATATCAAACACAGGCTTTTTCTTATATCCGTTCTACATTTTAAAATGAATGAACTATTTATGGAATTATTTAATATTATTCTATCTTTTATGTAGGCATAATTCAAGGTATTGTTTATCGAGTTTACATTTCTTAATAAAAAACATTTAGTTTGATAAAACGATATAGAAAGTTCTTGAATAAAGTTTTAAATTTATAAAAGTCACACAGATTAGTCATAAGATAACAGCACAGTAAATTTGCACTAGAGGGAGCTGATGATCAAAAATATCATAAGAATAATCCAAATTATGGTCCGTCATTCATTTCACTGATGGCAGTTATCAAATTTATCAAGACTTATCAAACATCTTGGTTCTGACTCATTAGAAAGCACATTTGCAGAATAGTAGCTGGATAAAAAATTGGCCATGAGTGTGCTTACTATATGCTCCATGTTATGTCTTCAGATAATTAGATTTCAGAAGCTGTTGTTTTATGCATTATTTATGTGGCTTTACTATCTTCTCAGAAAATACATATGGAATTTTGGAATGTGGTTCAAAAACCTAAGTGATTATCATCCTGAAATTCCAACATTTAAGAGAGTTACACTGAATATGATATTGGGATTCTATAGTGAACATATTTACTTATCGCAGCAGACACAGCTTTTCAACAGGTAATCCACATGAGTCTGTCTTTCAAGATTTATACAGTTTTATATAATATAGAATCTCACCCTATAGACACACATATTGCTGAGTCACAGCAATATTGGTTGGTATAATTCATGTTGGCAATTACATGAATTCCTAATGCATCATATCAATGAACATTTTCATCAAAGTGTCAAAAGTAGCCCACAAACCACCTCTTATTGCAAATGAAGAATCATGAGCATGAAAGGGTCCAGGGCTCAGGTCCTATTTCTTAAGCTCATTTATTTCACCCTGCAGATAAATCATGTGTTGATAGATTGACTTGACCTGATCCCAGCAGAGTTTATTAGCAGAAATTATGATGCAATATGATGCATTCGCTGATAACACTTACTCTGAACCATAACCAGAGAAGATTTCTGTTTCTGAGAATGTACTGTGAAAATTTTTGGGTTATGAGTTTTTCCACACATACTCAGTTAAGAAACTTTAGAAAGTTTTACTCCAATAAGTTTTTTTTTTCCTTCTATGGAGTTACATATTTGTTTCTGTGTAAAGGATTGAATGTGCGTTGATGTTCATTAAACATAAATAGTATATCAGGGATTGACATGGAATCCATTTGTTTACTTTTTCTATATTTCAGTCTGGTTGTTTATTATTCATACTGTTTTTATTTAAAGGGCTAGAGTGTCTGTCCTAGAAAATATCAGAAGTGGGAAGCTGCTTTTGATTAGTCATTTGGTCTCTATAGGAAGAATATTGATCATCCTGAAGCTATCTTACTTTTAGACTATAGGGATATGAGGCTAAGATTGTGCAATTGGAAAAAACAAAACAAACAAACAAACAAAACACCACAACAAAAAAGCTAAAATATCCTCGAGGGACAATTCTGAACTACCTAACTTAACATTTAGGATAGTCCAAATATTCTGTGGAATATTTCCCCTTCATTTTAAACCTCTTCACATTCAGGTTTCTAAAACGCTCTACTGTTAATTCATGCAAACCTGCCAACTTAACAAAAGATCAATATTGTATTCATTGGAGGCATTTTTTGGTTCAAGAAGCACCATTAGCTTATCTTTATATGAACCTTCTGTCTGACATACAGAACATGGCAAATCAGATTATATTTAATCTATGATATAATGTCCTGAGAATGGATTCTTTTTAAAGTTTCATATGCTTTTATGCTGTAAACCAACATTTTAATAACAATTTAAATTAGAACTCAATCTTATGAAATTGCAAGTACCTCTGAAAGGATAATTTGTACTTTCTCTTTAGTTTGTCTTTGAGCAAAGTTATTTAAAGTTAGATAGTTTCACAAAAGAGAGTTGTAAGAGCATATATTTTGCTTTCTAGAAGGAATCCAGTGAATGTTTTCATGATTCATAGACATCAGCTGGCAGGAAAAAAAAAAAAAAAAAAAAAGCAAAATCTGGACACCAGCTATTTTCTTCCTTTCAGTAGAATTTATTATATATACTATTGGGAGATCTTTTTGTGTGTCAGAAGGTATGGGAAAATAATTCATTCAAATGATTCCTTTTAGAGTGTTTTTCAAGTTAAAGGGAGTTCAAGGACTGGAGTGAAGATCTGTCAGGTTATAATTACCTTTACATCCTCCTGTGCATTAGACTGAAATCAAAGCACTTGAGATCTTGCTGTATAATTTGTGCCTTCGTTACTAAATTGCATACCTAATAAAGGTACAGGTTTCTGGGACTACAAAGTATCTGCTCTTGTTGCATAATTCCAATTGAAAAGATCCAAGAACTTTTGATGGCTTCCTGAGGACAATTCAGAATACCTATCCATCTTAGCATTTCTCCAACCATGGAATAAGAAAACAGACATTTCTCTGCAGTGTTTAAGTGCTTGTACAAATATAGTGGGAAACCACATAGAAATGGTCTGAAGCAATATTAGACTGAGTGTATGATTCTAGAAGTCATATCTGATTATGCAGCCCACTAGGAATCCCTAGTATTGAAGAAAAAGCTTCAATGTATAGGTATATTTTTTTGTGTGTGTACAACTGGCTAGTCAAAACACTTTCCACAAGCAGGCAATATATATTAAAGGTTCAACTCTTCCAAAAGTGGCTCTTTATCTTCTAAGTTTTTAGGGAGAGTTCAGAGATTCTCATAGTCATGGACCATTTTCATCCTTCAAATTTAAAGAGTGCAATTTTTTTACAGCCAGATAGAAACAGTAAGGAGAAAAAAATATATCCTGTGCCAACCAGTAAAACAGACAGTAAAACAGATAGTTTTCTAAATCTAAAACTTTTTTTCTCTTGATCTTTTTATTTTTCCTGTTTGTCATCTGGTTGCAAGAGACCATGTGGACCCCTTGGGAAGTTAGTAGAGAATTAAAAGAGAGACAAGATATATGAGTTCAGATATGAATTTCTTTGCACTTCATATATAAATTGTTACATTATTGAAAGATAAATCTTGCTTCATTTATTTAATAGGAGAAAAGACAATACATACAAGTACTTTCACGGTCAGACTGAAAGAAAAAAGGCAATCAGCAAGATGATCAATATAGCAAACAAACACTTGTTGGAAAATAACAGCTTCATAGGTTGATTCGTTATGTTTTTTTAAACAGTGGAAAATCTGATAAAGCTAAAAGATGGAGATTCCAATACTGAAACAAAAAGGTAGAGAACCTTTGCCTTGTTTGCAGAGGCTTCACCCGACAAAATAAGAATATGAAAATTTCCATTCATAAAGTTCTTTCAGAAACTCATAACTGTTGTAGAGTTTTCAGCATCTTTAGCCGATTACAAGCAAATGATAAGACAGAGGATGTTCAAATACATATAGTAAAATACAATTAACATTTTAAAAGAGTAATTAGATGAATGACTTTTAAATATATGTGGCTAATCAAATTAGCATTATATACGCTACAAATATTAGAAAATTGTGTACACCCATAAATCAAAGATTTTTTTGTATCTTTTTCTAAGCTTTATAACTTATATTTATATCTATATTCCATAAAACAAATGAAACACTGAATAAGAACAATAATTTTATATTGTTCAGGTGTTTTGAGAATCTTTTATCTAAGGTAAAGTGTCATCGTTAAATAAATGCCATTGAAAATATCTGGTAAGCAAATATTTCTATTTTTTTTTTTTTATATAATGACAGAATGTCACTGTAAATTCAATCATTATTCAGGATTTTTAAACTATAAACTAAAGTAGTTTGCAATAGTATGGAATTATTTCACAAGTAATAATGGGTTGCTGCTGCTGCTGATGGTGGTCATTTAACTCATTTCAAGAAACATTTTTAGGTGTCATTTTATTTATAGCAGTATTTGACCAGTTTCTGTCATTCCAATTTTATCAAATGCATTATTTAGAATATATAAATAGGAACAGATTTCAGTAAAAATGCAATATAGATGCTGCTCTCATAAGAATAACACACCAGTTCCAATAAAATCTGCTGGAAAATGAATAAATTTTGGTGCATACAGAGAAATACCTTGTGGATGAGGAGACAGGAATATATATAGTTTAACGTAAAGGCAAAACAAACAAACAGTAAGGTAAAAAATGCCTCTCAAAATCCACTGCAAGAATGGATTTTGTACAAGACCAATCAGAACACCAGTTTTCTTTGAATGTATTTATATACATATGACTCCCTTTATCTACATTTGTAATTATTATCTATTTTTGTATGATAGTTAGAAATAGAAAATACATGAAGATTAGATTTAAAATAATTGAAATAATTATCTATTCATTTCTTATTCTGTCATTCCTTTCAACAAAATCATAATACCAAAACATTCATTTCAAAAACTCCAAAAGAAAAATAGATAAAATAGATAGATACAAAGTCTAAAGTTCCTTTATTAGAATGGTTCTAACTAAAATTAACTATAGATTTTGGAGCCGGATAATTACAGATGTCATTAAAAAGCAGGCTTTTAGGAAAAAAAAATCTTCTGTACATTCATATTAATACATGTTTTCAGAGGAGAATCTTAAAATTTCACACTTATGAAGCTGCTGTTTTGTGACATAGTTTGAAACCCTGGGCCAGGGCAATTTTGAACATGCTAGCAATATGTGGGAATAGTGGTGAAAGAGTGGAAGTCCAGCTTATTTCTGAATAAGAGAGTGTTGAAAGGTAATAAACTAATCACAGTGATAATATTAAGTAATGGGTGGCAGTTTCACAGTAGTCTTATTGAAGAGATTGAAAGAATAAAGCAGAGGCATCCCAATATTAATACAATCTAAATAATGTGAGCAGTAGATACAATAAACCAAAGCAACATTTCCACTTTAGCATCTTTCATCAGTTGATTTCAGAATGATCTACATAATCATTAACTTGAGCCCTATATAAATACATATATATGCACGGTATATTTCAGGGCTATTTTTAATAGTTCCAGATGAGCTGAGAGTTCTGAGCAAGAAGTACTGTCTCCAGCTTCTAGAAAATGTCTGTTCTCTAAAGTAGCAAAATAAAATGAAAAAAAAAAAAATCTCTACCACTGGAGAATTAGATAGTTTCATTTAAAAAGCAGTCAATTGGTTTTAGAAAGCGGACCGGAGGGAAGCAGCTGACTGATAACTTGAAATTAGACCCATTACTGAGTGCCATAGTTTGACTACAGCCGAACTGTCAAAAATGAGTAGTAAAATTTTAAAATCAATGTTGTGAGAACAACAGCCAGCAATGTTCAACAAAGACACAATCTCTCTCTCTTTTTTTTTTCTTTTTTCTTTTTTTTTTTAATAAACTACCCTAGCTAGTGAAGGAGAAGTTCCGTTAAAATCAAAGACTGTAGTAACTCACAGGAAATTGAACTGGATAAGACCAAAGCAAACAAGTTAATATTTCAGTGACAAAAAAGCTCAGTGGATTTTTCCTTTTTCTCTGTATTGACTGAAAATAGATTGTGAAAATCTAACACTAACAAGTTAAAATACAATCAAATAATGTTTATTAAAAAAGCATTTTCTGCCTAATTCATTTCAATGCTTAAACAAATACTTATCACTTATGAAAGTTAAAATACAAATAAAAACATATATAGCATGTACTATTGAAATAAAATTATGTCTACTATTTACTTGTTTAAAATTGTCAATGACATCGTCATTCATGTGTCTTCAAAATATGTCTACTTCTTAAATCTGTATTTTATGGCATTACCAGGTCTAATTATATGCAGGGCATCGAGTAATAATGAATCTTTTAATTTGGTTAAGTGATTTATGTTGCTGATCCAGTTTTTACCTGGTAGCATTTTTTTTCTCATCAGTTCCCAAAAGTTGTCAAAAGGATAAGTGATTGTTTCGTTTTTCAGGATGATCTATTACAAAGCTTGAAGGAAGAGCAGATAAAGAAAGGGAAGGATGGCAATACTTGAATATCAGTCAACATGTAATTTCTTTCTTTACCAAAAAAAGAAAATTTTGAAGGGTCTATAGAGAAATTTTAGACATTCCTACTAATATTTTCTCTGAGCTACCTCTGGGAACCTCTTTTACATTATACCATAACTCGATGACAACTACACAGCTAGTTTTCTTTGCTTGACATTTGACTTCAAAATGACTCAGCATGTTTTATTATAATATTATGTTCTGCTCTTAAATTTTCACTCTGTTAAAATATTCACTGCTACTCCTGTAACTTGCTGTATAATTGTATAGCTCATAAAAACGCCAATATACAAAGATAATTTAATATATTGTCCTAGCCAAGCTTTGAAGACTTATAAAAGAATATGTTTTGGAAATGTTATAAAATAAATGAAGCACAAGCAGCTAATGATGATTTTGCACGCATAATTTGACATAAAAGAAATTATCTGGTGCAATATGCACGGCTTCCTAATAAAAAGCTGAATCCCATACCAAGTTATTCATCATATATAGCTTTAGGTATGTTTTGTAGATACTTAATCCAGGAGACATAAGTTATTTGTAAAACTAAAGAAAAGATTTCTTCAAAGAGCAATTTGGTGATGACATCTAACTTTTAGGTATCAGTGTAATTTGGTGTCTGGAGGAATCTGGGTTTTTTGTTCACTTGTTTGTTGGTCTGTTTTTTTTAGCTAATTAAAGAAGAATCAAAATGAAGTGAGCTTACTTTACTAAAATATAGCCCATAAATTAAATTCCTAAACTAAAGAAATCTGAAAATTGTTCAGTGAAAATCACTAGTAAAACAAGTTATTTGAGGATAAGTGTGTGAAAATAAAATAGGTAACTTACCATTATCTGGAAAGCTTTGAGTTAAATTAACATTTCAAGAATCTGTTATATTTTTTTTCTATTTGCAATGTTATGATTCTTTTTGAATGAAATATCAATGATTACTCCTTGGCCGTAGATTTCACAAGCACTGAACTGAAATGTCAAAAAAAAAGTTTAATTAGAATGTTGATAAATTTTAATAGTACAGAATAACATACAGTTATCACCTTTTAGTCATATTATAATTAAATATAAATATAATACATGAAACGCTTAGATACAAAAGTGTTTATAAAATAATATATTTCAAGCATTCTGTACTCTATAATTTCTTCTTAACTATTCTGTTAAATTTCTAAAACAAATAACCAAAAAGATCATGAAACTGTTTTTAACATAAGGAACCCAAAATATATTCTTGAATTCTGAAACACATGGTACAACTTTATCTGAGATCTAGAAAAGTCTTATCTGTAACTACTCTTTTTATTGTCTTTGCCATCCTCCATTTGGGAGGAGGCTCTAAATTCTTTTCTGCCTCAATTTTAGGGTATTAAAAACTGAAGCAATGAAACTGTATACAACCAAAGTTGAAGTGGAATGAAATAAGTTCTGGGAAGTTCTGCACAATTTCACTACTTCAGCCCACTTTCTTTGCACATTTGGTTAGCCAGTGCTCATGCAGACAGCCACGGGAACGGTCAGCTGTCCAGTTCTGTGAAATCAGAGTATACTGAGGGTGTCTATCAACTACTTCTGCTAAATATCAGAGAAATGTAATCTGCAAATGTAGGAAAAAAAATGAAATATGATTGCATACTTGGTAGAACAAATGGAAAAATTTGCTTGTATTCCTTGTTCTGGGGTATTTTAAACTGGACATGTTCAGGAACTGGAAAACAACTGATTTTAATCAATAATGTTTTAAAAACAGTCAAATTCATAATGATTTATCAAGTCTATAAATTTAGTTAGACAGTGGTGTGGCACATAAAATTACTAATTTCTGAAAATTGGAAAGGGTCAGTTTGATCTAAGGATTTAAAAAGTGACTTTGGAAATAATTTGTTTTCTCTCCAAGTGAAAAATAGAGTGTAAACCTGTGCTTTGATATGCTGGGAGCAATCAAGTAATGTAAGTGTTGCTCTGTGGGATATGTGATAGGAGTTTGCTTGGAAATGATGAATTACAGTTAAGTTATATATTAAAAACAGTGTTCTTTTGTATCCTATCACAGTATTAAAAACAAAGGAGATATTTGGAAATACTGGCATGTGTCTGGAATTACAACTATTTTCATCATATGATCAAGTAAAAGGATTTGTTTTCTTTAAATGAATTAAAGCCATTTCCATTTGTAATGACTCATTTATCACTTTGCCAATTTCTAGAACCTTGGTTATTTTATTCTGCAAAACTTTTTTTTTATTATTTGTTTTGCTTTGTTTTTTCTTTTTACCAGGATTACAAGGGCATTAATTAAGTGAGAATGTCTTCTTGCTGCAGAGTTATTATCTAGATATTGCCCCTAGCTACTTTCTCACTTATCTGCAGAAACCTTTGGCAAAAATGTAATGATTCTTCCTAACTGGGTCACTTGGCCCAACAAAGCATACAGATTAACTTTTACTTCTGCTAGTAACCCACAATTGGTAGTTAGCAATTTTAGAACAGCTGATACAGCACTAAATTTTATTTTTTCTTCTTTTTTTTTTGTGTGTGTGTGTGTATTACAAAATTGTTTCTGTCTTGTAAATGATGGAAAGAGGAACTTAACAAGAAATAGTATATAGTCCAACCTATGAACTATATTTTTTTTTCTAGAGAGACTTGCTTACTACGACAGATTCAAATTCACTATGAATAATATATTATAAATATATATGCATATATATATTATATAATATATTTTATAAATATTTACTATTCTGAGAATTTTTACATGATGATATGAATATACAATAAGCATATGGTGTGCCACATCCACAGAACCCAATCCTATACTGGCAATATTCTATAGTCACCCAGGAACAGAAAAATTGAAGAGAGAATTGCCACTTTTTGTGAAAGTCTATGAATCTAGTCTTTTCTTTTTCCCACCTGCCACCCAAAATGATTCCTATTTTATTGTAGAATGGCTCCAGCACTTGTCAAAATATAAACACATCTGCTCCAGGATAATTAGTCTTAGATTTATTGAAGCAAACAAAAAGGTAAAAACCCTGAATGCCTTTTGACTCCTGAAAATAAAGACACCTTAAAACTTTTAAGAACAGTCATCTGAAAGAAATTTCAATGAAACAGAAGAGTTTGCTAGATCTGTGCAGTTTTCTGTATTAAAGGAAAAAGTGGAAAAGTTTTTTTTTTTTTTTCTTTCTTTCCCCAATAACCTTTTCTTATCCAAATGAACCAAAATATCAAGTACATATCTATTCTGACAGATTGCAAAGCAATTCTAGGTGATGCTAGTGCAGAGACCGCTATTTTCTTAGCACTGGAACTCCTCCAAGGAGGGAAACCAGTAACTGTTTCTTTATAACTTGTCCACCAGCAGGAACTCATTTTAGAGAGCAAGAAGTATCATTGTATTTAAATATAAGTGTCAGTATATTGGTGTGTATAGAAAAAATATTACATCGCTATTCCCTTGTTAATTCAGGAAGGTCATTATTATCTATTTTTATTTATATTGCTACACAAGCGCTCATGAAGGCTCTGTGACTGCAGTGAATATGCTCTGTGAATATCAATAACTGCTTCATCCATTTCATTCAGAAATGACAGTTTTACATGTATCTTTGTTTAGCTACATTGCTTAGTGGCATCCTTTCTTTCACAGTCTTTCAGCTTTGCTTATAAATGTTTTAAGTCTGGAATAACACACAGTATAATTATTTTTACTTTATTGGATTATTTTGGCTTGAGCGGATACTGCACAAGAACATTTTGGAGATTAAACACAGTGTAGCATTCTCATTTATAAGTGTTTGGCAACTATAAAGAGGAAGAAGGGTTGTTTAGTTATTTCATACATAGGCACAAAATCAGACTTACAGATCAGGAATTTATCTCGCTGAGATATATCTGATTAAAATAATCACCAAAGACTCCATTATGGTTATTGGACAGAAACAGGCACATCTAGTGAATTTCATCTGGTCTGTCTACATTACAGCTGGAGTATTGTCATCCTCCAATACTTAGGCGTAACAATGAAGATGAGGTCTAAATGTCTCCATAGCAGTTATTTACATTTGGTCTGATGTGTGAAATATCTATAAAGTTCTCTCATTTTTTTTTTTTAACTTTGATGAAAGATCAAAATTCATTTAACACTGCAGAAGATTTAGCTTTGCCTGTTTCTCATTGCACACAACCAAATTAATTAAAAATAAATAAAAATAATAAAAAACCTATCCATAAGCATTCATCAGATAGGAGACACTGGATTTCAACTGAGTGGAAGGCATGCTTTAGAATAAGGTTAAAGGTTAAAACTATGCACTTGCAAGTGGAGAAAAGACAAGACAAGTGGTAAGACAAAAAACATCTCTATGAAACGTGATACTATATAATTCTGATTTATCACTATGATAAGATGTACTACAGGAACTGTAATAAATTGCAAATGAGAACCTTAGCTTCATAGTTTCATATGGCTCAGAAGGATGGTTTCCTCCCAACTATTTATAAATACGATGTTAAGACACCAAACACTGTGTTACTCCGCCTAATAGCTAGAGAGGAGGTACACACTTCAAAATGGTGATTTGGTCAACTTAGATCTGAATCATTCTCAAGTTTTCAAGTTTTTTTTTTTTCTCACTGTTTTCTCACAGGAAAAACAGAATTATACTCTATTTTAGTGCCTCAGCTACCTGATCAAAGCTGGTGGTGTGAATTGGCCAGACTCTTCAGATAAAGTATAGTTTAACAGGAGACTATATCCATCATTCAAATATGAGTCTAAGTAAATTTTGGTGATTTCTAAATTCTGTGGCTTGGCACATGGGTTAAGTCCCTGACTGTCCTTACTGTTTTCTGCTCTATACACTCCAGTATCACCACCTTAACATTGAGCTGTCAGTGAGGTAGTATAGAAATTTGTAGGTGCATGCAACTACAACATAAAAATTGAAGCTGAGTCTATTCAGATAAATATATTTGCTTTTACCGTTGCATAAACTGATTTTACCCTTTCTTTTAAGGATGTCTTCAAGGGCAAATGCCTTGATAATCGCACTGTAGGGCTTCATTACTGAACAGGAGATAACATTCAGGTGAACTGCGTGCTGCGCTTTTAGACTATTTTGAGGTGCAGACAGGCCTAGATTCTGTGCCTAACTCAGTCATATTCATTAATATCCCCTAGCTTTGTGACACGTCATGAATCTAATATGAGAGAAAAAGTACTTTCAATATCTTTTCTGGAATGTTCCTGATGTCCTCTGATGCTAATGCAGATGAAATTTATAAACAACTAAGAAGTGTTTGAGCTGATCACACTTTAGGTTTCTATGAAGATGAACCTCCTAAGATATACAACAGTCAGATGAGGCCATCTTACGTAACTGCTAAGCCCACAAAATAATAATAAAAAAGCTTTTAATAGAATAAATGATTTTTATGGAATCATGAGATTGCTTGTAGTCTATGAGAATGAGACATCTGTTTGAAGACAGAAAAAAAAAACCATAAAATTAATGTTGAAAGATGAGAGGGAAAGAGAGTGAGGGAGAAGATTCAGATACTCAGTATGGCAGGTACTGTAGAGTGGATCTCTTCTGCTTCTCTATTTTTTAAAAATACCCATGGATAAATTCTGCCAAGAAAAATATATTGACCCTAACACATAGTAAAGAATATATTTTCAGACTTACAGATTATGGCAAATGTGACCATTGTGAAAGATCATGTTTTATGAATCATTATTTTGAAACTGTCATGTGCCTAGTCCGTCTGCAGTTCTTAAGAACCAAGTCTTATGACTATGTTAATGTCATTGTTTTATGAATTAGTTAAAATATTAGGTGTGTTTAAAAGGGGTTTAAATTAGTATCTATTCATAGACTAAAGCAAAAGACCAGAATGTTTTGCTAATTTTCTACAGGTTGAGTTAGTTTGTTATAGAAATAGCACAATAGGCAGCATGCATGACTTATTTGAGGAAAATAGAAAACATGAGCCTAAGAAAAGTCTAGGATATTTTCCACAGGTCACATGCGACATCATTGCTATTTATTTATATATATACACATACACACATATATTTAAGTATATATGTTACACATTTTCCTTTGCATTATACCCTGTGATATGGAACACTATAGTGCAATTACTTATGAGCTGTTTTTAGGGGTACTTTTCATCTAATGCTATTCTTGAAACAAATTGCACTAGATCAACAAGATGCAGAAAACCAAATGCATCCTTTTGAGAAATTGTGAACCATTAGATTAAAGATATTGAGAGGGAAAGAAAGCGTTTTCTATTGTTGTGAATAAACTGAAGGAAGCTGAAACTAGGGGAGGAATCTGACATTTTAGCCTACTGTTTGGTTCATTTAACTCAAATGAGTTGTTATTTTCATCCAATGACATCTAATTAGACACACACAGAAAATAGAGATAAGATGTAAGAAACCTCCATCTGACTGTCCTTAATCAGGATCTTCTAGCTAAATTATACTGGATATGTTTTGGTGTTTTACTCAAAGATATTATTCAATGCTGAAAATAAATGTTACTCTTTGAAATCTCTCAGATATATCTGAAAATTCAACTGTGAGTCTGATTGCCCTGTCCCAGTCATTAGCTTTCTCTAGAAGAAATTGGTTGCATTGATAATATATACCAGATACTGATAAACATAAAAGGTATTTTAGATGGTGACTGGAATAGTTTTTGAAGTGCTTTAAAGGACTACTTTTGACAATATGCTTGCTGCTATTATTCTCAGCATGTGTTAATAAAAACTTGCTGTGTATAGGAGACTAGTGGTGTGACTTTGCTCAAGACCTGCCTTTTTGAGTGTTTTATTGGAACAAAGCTTCCTGTGCCTATGACAGTTTGTCATGGAACTGGGCAGAGTAGACACAAATTAAAGTGGAAATTGTTGATGCATGAATGTTCCTTTTATTAGTCTTGATTTGGCTTTCTTTTTCTTTATTTCCTTTTGAAATCAGACTAGTGTCCTCTGGGACATCCTCTGTTCCTCAGTCTCTACCATTATTATATTGCTGTTAGATTCGTTCTGGTACAGTATTTCCCTATAGGGGGTTAAGCAGGCTTAGAAAACAGCTGGATGTAAAAAGACTGATTTTACCTAGACCTCGTTGAATTATTATGCCATTTAGGGTAAAGAATGGAAACTCCATATGCCTGTTTGATTGTTTACATCTCTCTACATAAGCATGAAGAGATGATTACCTCTCTTTCCTCTCTCTTCCTCAAACCCAACGTGGGTCATTTATACTACCTGGTAAGGGAAGAGAAGACTAAATGCCTTTTTTTTTGACATATTTGCAAAGGGTGAGCCTGACAGATGGCAAGAGTAGAATGTAACAGTGAAACAGATATCAAAAGAAATTGGTTGTTTTCAGAATAAATGTGTCTGAGGGGCCTCTTCCTCTTTGACCCTTATGCACAAAAGCCCATATGTGTTAAGATTTTAAAGCTGTTTCATCTATTTTATAGACGGATAGGAATATGTTTCAGAAGTTAATGAAATATGCTCTATGCTACAGCATTTGCACATTATTTATACAAAAAGCATACACAGACTCACAATCACATTTGAAGATATTGTGCATATTTATATTCATTATTCTCATTTTCCTAAGTGTTACTTGATTTAAACTTTTTTTTATGACAAAATACAAGTGTATGATGACTGTAGACTATTGTGTATGATATGGTATCTGATAGGCAGTTTCAAGAAAGACATTTTTGTAAGGTAATGAGGGATTTCAAATTTTGAGTAAATAATTATAAAGTGTGTCAAAAGAAATCAAAATGTATTCTCTGACAAATAGTAAGTGTTTGTGAGCATGTGCATGAGCAGGAAAGAAAAACCTGTTAGCATGGTGGCAGAGCTTGTAGTCAGAGTCCTGACTACATCCGATACTGTGAAAAGGAACAAAAGATTTTTTTCTCAGAAAGCAGAAACCAATGCACGAAGGTTATACAGAAAACCTATGAACCAATCCATTTTATATGTCATAAATTCCAACAACTACCTGTCATTCAACTCTTTGTCCTCACGATGCTGGAAGAAGCCATTTAGTGCAGGAACAAAGATTTAAGTCAGGCAGTTTTGAAGGCATAGAGGAGTTTACACAGAGTTATTGCATAAGTTTCAGTAAAAGCAAACTGCTGTACTTGTTCAAATCCTTTTTTTAGAATGAAAAATATTTTGCAGCATAGATGTTAGAAGCAAACAATATTCCAAATGTTACTACAGAACATCGAGACAAAATAAAAGAATTTTTAACACTGTACTCAGCTCTTATGGCTCTCTGAGCACACAGAAGCAGACATGATTTTTCTCCTACATATTTTTATGACACATAACAACCATTTAAGATTGACATATTAGAAAAGGGACTGAACTTTTCAAAGTGCAGATTGTCAGCTCATTGAGAAACAGTAAATTACCAAAAGTATTATTTCCATGTAAAAAACAAACAAACAAAAAACACTTTCTAAAAAGCTTATGAATTCAAAGTGACCTTTGATTACTCCATAACACACAAGCTATTAAATGCACACTGTTGAAATAATAAAATTATTTACAGGTTCAAGGAAGAAGATAGTATAGAAATGAAAAGTGAATTAAAGGTTGATCTAATCCAACCTTGTAGAAATTCATCAAACATCTGCTCTCTATTATTTCAGGAAATTGCTTGTAATGAAGAGGTCACCTCTGCATCAAGGTTCTATCAAGATATACTAATGTAATTTTTCATGGCATTTCTAACTCTCATAATGTTAGCAGAAGCATCATGAGGGCTTGCTCTCTCCAGTTTAAAATCCACCATTAAATAAATAAGCTCTGAAAAAGTTCCAAGTTAGGTAACTGTTTACAAAAATTAGTGTATAATATGAATCATTTATTTACATCAGACAATTTGATCTTTTTAAAAGGTGAATATATCAATATCTATGAGACTTTCATAGCTTTCCCAAAGGGCCTGAAGAACGAAATATGTTAACAGATGTGGACTGCATGCCAGGAAATATTCTGATTCTTACAGATTTGAAGCAGCAGATATGGGTCTTTTTTTCATTTGCTGGGACAAAAAGGAGTGAATAATATTTATAGCAGAGCCTTTAACCCATGAGCAATATCTCTGCAGCAGATGAACTCAGGGATATTTTTGCCACACTATTAATAAAACCAGTTTCTAGGAAGAATCTGAGTTCACAGACTCATTTGGATCTGAGGGCAGTCAAGAAATGAGCTATTCATAAAACAAGTGTTACTGGCTAGAAACAGTTATAAAGCTCTGCTTGTAACTTACACTGTTCACATGGTGTTCTTGCCCATGCACCAGATGTGCCCGTCAGGCTCTCCACAGACATGTGCGTTATCAGCATGTCTATAGAGGATTCAGAAAAGAGATAAACGGCAAGAGAAAAACACTTGCAGATGTTTCATACTTGTTCAGCACAGTCAGTCCAAACCTGACTGCAAAGGGTTTCAGAAACTTTCACAGCAGGCAAAGAAAACTGACAAAATTCAGAACAATTTTGTGATGTGTTAGATGAAGTTTGTGTGGAAAAAAAACCCTCACTACATGTAAGTAGTGCTGACTTACAAGTAATATAATACCACTGAAGAAATTGCTTTTGGAGTCATTAGGGTTTTTTTTTTTTTTTCTGTTAAAACTAATTTAATAGATACTGCAGAGGGAGTGCTAGAAAATGTTTAGAAAAGAACAGAGAATGAAACAAGAAACATTGTTACAGAATAAATCTACATTTTGATTGATGCTAGGTCATCCCATTTCAAAAACGATACCATACCATAGAATCAGAAAATGTAGTAGAATAAAGCTCGGTAAATATACTGAATTACTTCCTTATGAGTAGAAAATATGTAGACTAGCATTCTTGTCACTTAGTGGAAGCAGCAAAATTAGGCATATAAGGACAGTTTTAATTAAGAAGATGCTTAAAGCTACAGATAATTTTGAGGAGAGGGGTTATGCCCTTGAAAGTAATTTAGGTATCCTACAGAGGAGGCCAAGTTTATAACACAAAAGCTTCATCATTTCTGGGGATTTTGCCTTTCCATCAAGCCTAGTTAAAATGAACATGCCTTTTCTTTCTTTTTTTTTCCTCTACCCAGATGCCTGCACCACCAATCTGCTCTGCCAATGATAAGGATATAGTCTTAAAATATTAAAATTATATCTTCAATATCGTATATCTGTGCACTTCAGGTGCAATTAAAAATACCTTTTTTCATGGGGAAAATTACTTGTTCCTAAAAGCTTTTATACAAATATTATAATTCTTTAAGTACAAGTGTGTAGGCCAAGGATTCATGCAAAACATAAACTCATAAATTACAAATATTTGCTTTTTAGTGAAATCGTGTTCAGGTTCTGTGACAAGCTCTAGAAAGCAATAAGAGAAAAGTGGAAAAGGAGATGAAAATACAACCAACAGAAAATACTGAAAGACCTGTGAGATGTGTGGACCTTGACTCCTCCATCCATGAATCCTCTGCCCCACTAGCCTTGGAGACTCGTTTTGGTTCAGACCTTGGTCTTTGCTTGAACTATGCTGTAGGTATTTTATGCCTGGCTTTATGCTTTAGCTTTATGCTACTTTACTGACCTTGACTTTGCTTCCTGCCTTGCCTCACACCTGCCTCATCACTGCAGACTTGACCATCATCAGGATCTCAGCTGCTCTTGTCCATGCTCTCCTGTCATGAACCGTGGGATCACCAGTTGTCTTAAGAATTTCTGCTCATCCTCTGGCTTTTAGCTTAGGCATTTTGCTTTGAAGGTTTTACAAAACTTTTTTTATTCAGGTAAAGGTCAATCAGAAAGTTGATCTTGTGACATAAATAGGGTGTGTTTACAGTTTCATGTATTCTGGTATTGTTTGGTAAATCTCACTATTTCATGTGAACTTTGTCTCTAAATACCCTAGAAAATACAGGATGCATACTTTATTTATTTATTTAAATGTATTAATTCTTTTAGCATTTTCCACATATATAAGGTAACTTTTTATTGTAAATATTCATAAGTCAGTACAGTATTTTTTCAGTGACTGACACCAACAACTGTACATTTTGGAAAATAAGGTTTCCTCAGTAGTAAAGCCTTTTGCTCTTTTTTCTTTTTCCCCCTTGGAAAAAAAAAAAAAAAAAAGGAAAAAAAAAAATAGACATAAAGGACATAAAGCTGTAATGCTTACTATGCTGGTAAGGACATATAGTAGTGTAAAAACACTAACTGTGCATAGAAAAAGATGACTTGAATTATGATCTAGTTGCATCAGGACAAATGTAAAGTTAGATCAATGAGTTCATAATATGGTCTAGTGATTTCTAATATATGGAATGATCTTTCACATGACATGGGGCACCACAACTTTATTTTTTAACATTCCTTTTGCGTTTTATTTTTTCCATTCATTTAGTCTTTAAACAAAAGTTCATTTGCTCAGGAAATCCTTAGTGATTTGTCTGATTGTTCCTCACTCTCTCAGTGTAGCTTCCCTGAGCATTAAGGAGGACAAATTCACTTTCACAATTAGGAGAACAATGAATTATCCAAGACATCTACGTATCTTAGAGAAGAAGAAAAAAAAAAAAAAAAACACACACACACTATAAGTGGTAATGGATAGCCTAAGTGTAAGCAATCAAATAAAGCCTCAGATTGGTGTAGCTTCAAGATCTGCTCAGCTCACCTCAAGGGAAACAACTAGAGTCTCTTGGTTCCAGGTGATGTACTTAATGACTAATGACAGATCATGCAGTTACTGGTTAATGTACTTAATGACCCAAGCAACCAGATAGGGCTATGAAATGTGTCAAAGGAACTGTGGAGACTGTATCTTTCTACAACTCTAACTAGAGACCGAGCAAGTTAGTCTAAGAAATCTCAGCTAGCACTAGATAATTATGTTCCTGAAAAGAAATCAAGATCTCCATGTCCATTTGCACCCAAGAAAATACACAAGATAATATCAAAAGTAGAAATAGTAAAAGTGATTTAGAAGTTACCTTAATCTTCTCCCTTCTGCTTCGTAGATATGGTAATTCATTTAATGATTTAAAATTTGATTCAACAACTATTTTAAAGCATATTTACAGCTTGATTATATAAATGATTCTACTGTAGTTGCACCAAGCTGTATTATTTTGCATGCCCCCAGAAACCTTCTAGAGAGGTTCCAGCATAGAGTAACAAAGATGATTAAGGGACTGGAGCATCTATCTTATGAGGAAAGACTAAGTGAGCTTATCCTGTTTAGGCTAGAGAAGAGAAGATTGAGGGGAGATCTGATCAACATGTAAAAGCACCTGAGGAGAGAATGAAAACAGGATGAGGTCAAACATTTCTCAGTGGCAGCCAGTGCTAGGACAAAAGGTAATGGGTAAAAGTTGAAACACAGGAAGTTCCATCTCCATATGAGGAAGAACTTCTTTTCTGTGAGGATGACAGAGCACTGGAACAGCCTTCCCAGAGGGGTTGTGGGTTCTCCTTCTCTGGAGATCTTCAAAACCCACCTGGGTGCCACCCGGTGCCACGTGCTCTAGGTGTCCCTGCTGGAGAAGGGGGCATTGGACTAGATGATCTCTGAAGGCCCCTGCCAATCTCAACCATTCTGTGATCCTGTGGAAAAAAAAAAAAGGAATGTCCAGCAATTGAACTTCATTTTAATAATTCAGTGAGTAAAATGAATGACTTCTAATGGTTGTTCAGGTTTTCCAATTGAAATAATATGTTCATCTAGTCAGCCATAAGCACTAGACATGGCCATGGGTTATACATGGAACAATTGCTCTGTGTATATGCAGTAAGTTTGCACAAGTATGCACAAGTTTGAAGAGACGAACTTGTCGTGACTGTCCTGTGCCATCCAGAGCACATCAGCACAGTGTATATGCAGTGGAGATACCCCATCCTAGACATGTAAGACACTGCATCATATTGAATCAGTAGCCTTCACATAAGAATTGGGCAATTCTAGGATGTGCCCAGAAATCATGGTAATATAATTATAAGAGCAAATCAGGACTAGTTATGCTCTGTCCGGAAAGGATATGAATGCAATCCTGATGTTACTAATTGCTCTTTTTGCACATAATTTTCTCAAAATCCTTCATTTTCCTTCATTTTCCTACCTTCTTTATATAACAGCTATGTCCATCTGTCTCACTGCAGTAATCTCCTGTTCTTCAAACTCAAGCCGCATCTCTTCCCTCCACTTCCCCAAATCCATTTGCCTTCCAGGAAGCATTTACATGCATCACTATTGCCTTTTGGAAAATACTTTCATATCCCTCTGGATTCTTTGTTATTTTCCAATTCCATTGGTAAAAATAAAATATATTCCCCCTTGTGCTTCCCGACAACTATAGTCTGCAACATAGCCTGATAAAATCCTCTTTGGGTTTCTGCCACGACTTTACTCTCTGTGCTTCAGTGACACATATTTTAGAGTCACTATCTCCTCGAGACTCAGGCCATGTGAGAATAAGCTGACTTAATTTCCCTTTGCTCTTTGTGCACACTGTGATCCATTTGTCACATAAGCATTTGGCCTAGAAGCAATGTTGGAACAAGACATGACCTAAAGTCCCTCTGGAATAGTGGAGTTAAGTAGGTTGTATTCAGAGCCAAAAATGTTCCCTAAGCTCTTTCTTCTTTTCCTTTCAACCAACAAAAGAAATAGGAAGTCTAAGCTTACGCACCCCCCCACACACACTCACACACATATATATATTTCAGACTAGTTTTAATTTACAGCAATCTCTTTTATTCTACCTTTCTGAAGCTGAAATCAATATTTTCATCCCGGAGCCCCACGAAACATAGCATACCTCAGAACATACCAAGTAAACTGGTTACTATTAGAGATTCGAGACTTGTCCGTGCTGTCAGGCTCTTTGAGAAGCTTATTAAGCTGGACTGAGGCTTCACTGCCAGGATGATGAAGTTTCCAGAACAGATTTGGCTCTTCTCCATATAACGTGGATGAAACACAAAGCTGATTGCATCTGATCATATAGATCTTCCCTGGAACAGAAAGCGTTTCTTAAACTTAATTCCTGCAGAGCTGGCTCCTGTTATATAATAAAACAAGTCTGGCTTTGACCAAAAATATTTTTATTGGCAATAGTATTTCAAGTATCAGTGAGATTAAAAAGTCTAATAATAATAATGATAATAATAATAATAAATGATAATAAATGGTATTTGAAATACAATACTGTACACTTCACAACCCATCTTTGACAGTTTATGGGGTCTTGTCACAATGTTGTTTCTAAATAAGCTGTCCTTAAGTATTACACAGCTTATTTTAGATGTATATGTACATCTATATACATTTATTATAAATTTATTTCTTAGCATTTTTCCCATTTCATATCCACTTCTGGAGGATGTTTCATTGTTTTTTTGCTTGCTTGTTTTTCTTTTTTTCTTTACTTTTTTTTTTTTTTTGCTTGCCCAAATTCTTTTACTAAATGGGTTACAATCTGTTCTGTCCTTAGCTGTTTTCAACACTACCCTTACAAGAAAGGTATCTTTCTTGTTATTCTTCTTTCTTGTATTGTTCACTGATGAACAATAAACACATGAAGGTTTATCTAGTTAATACTAGTCAAATGCAGGTAAATATTTCTAGGGAAATAAATATATATGTACATATATATACATATACACATACAGACTTCCTTTTTTCTCTTGCTTTTACTATCTCTCCCTTTTTCCTTTTTCTCCATGTCACCTTTAAGCATATTTTAGAGTTTAATAACAGAGGTAAATTTTATTTTCCTGGTTCTTTTTTTCTTCTTTACAAGAAGATGCATATATTTCCATGGTAAGATCAGTATTCCTGCTGGAAAATTCAAAACTCAGTTTATGTGATCACATATTTTGAAAAAAAGATATACAATTGAATAGTTATTGTAAAATAATTTTGTTAGTTTCAGAGGTTTTAGTTTCCTTTATTCATGAATATAATTATATGAAAATGATTTTGAATTCAAATTCCTCCAAATTTGCTACCTGAAAAGTATCATTTTTCATTACATGAAAATGGTTTTAAAGTTTTCAAAACTTTTGACAAAGATAGTAGACTGCTTTCTTTCCTGAAAATAGGTTTAAGTTTAATGAATCCTTAATCTTCAGCAAAACTATGACATATTTTCTTATTTTGCTGTAGATACAGAAACAGAGAAAAATGTTAGTCATCTTCTTTCAGGAACGTCTTCTGTTGCAAACAGTCATGTACCATTTCATTCAGGATGACACCATGTGAGAGACGGTGTCATCTGTCATCTTTTGTTGAAGCTGTTTTACTTCTTAAATGTTTTACTTCTTAAACGTTTTACCTATGCCTATATTGATGACACATGAATATTGCTTTATGACATATATGCATATTTAGACACAGGGATACTGCTTTAAGTATACTGCCCATTGAACATCAGTTGAATGCCACTGTCATTCACTAGCTGGGCAAGCCTATGGAGGGAATTCATCTGGTCCACTTTCTGTTGGTGGACAGGGAAATCCCTGCAATTAGGATAAATAGCTATTCCCTTTTATCACGATCCTGCAAAGACAAAGAGTGATACAGTACATCACTTGTCATCTAGGGTATATCAACTCTATGCCTACCACAAATAAGCAAATCTGTTGATGTCCTAGGTTTGTTCATATCTTACTTGTTATATCTGCTGCAGACAGTTGTCTTCAAACTTCCTCCAGATTAATTTATACTATCATTTAATTGGGTTAAATTCAAATAATGGTCTTAGAAAGTCCCCTTTTCCTCTAGTCCTTTCTAGTCAACATATGTGCACATTTGTATATACTTCCCATTGATTAAGCAAAGTGTGTTTTTGTAACTTTTTCAGACCATCGCAAGTATTTGAAAGAAGAAATTTGCTCATCACCATTGATTTGTATTTCATGATTCTCGCCTACATGGCTTGAAGCTATTCCCCTTAGGATTGAAATGTAATACTGTCAAAACTTTTACCCTCTGAGATTCTCAGCTTGAGGTCTTCCTGGCATATCTAAAATGCCAGTATTATTTGAGTATGTGGGAAATGACAGAGCAATCTTTTTACTTATATATTGCTATGCATTTTGTTCTCTTTATCAATTCTTCAAGATTATGTACTAGAGTAGTTTTAAAAAATGTACATGCAATGCACATGTATATGTTCTTACATTGAAAAAAAAAAAAAAAAAAAGAAAAAAGATACTTTTTGAATGGGAAGACCTAGCTCAGAAGTTCACCTTCCCTCTCCAATGAATGCAAAGTTATTTTAAAATATCAATAAAAAATATCAATTCATTAACACAGAGTATATAGTTTATTTTTAGCTTTACAGAAAAGATATGAGCTTTATGACTTGCTCTTGAAAAAAAATTCACAGAAAAACAGCACTGCTCAGTGGTTACTACTAAATAGTCCTTTTTTTTTTTTTTTTTTCTTAAGTTGCTTTTTACATATTAAAAGCTTTAATCCAGTAGTAGTTTAACTTGCTACGAATTTATTTGTTTTTCTCACTTCAGGCTTATAAAAATTTCTATGTTGAGTTTAATGTTAGTGATCTATCAAAGCTATGTAGTATCCTATATATAAGACTTTCTAATCCAAACACATAACTCTAATTTCCCAAGGAAAGGTAACTAACTACTTTGATACTAGGTATTATAATAAATGGTAGGGAAGAAATAATAAAACTTCATTAATTTTCTGTCACTTACTAGACTAAGCTATATGTTCTTCAGAGAAAAAAAAATGTATGTAGGCTTCAAATTATTCCCTGTTTTTATTGTCCCCACACACTTCTGTTGTTTTAAAACATAATTTACTAGCAGCACTTCTATTTTTTTTCCCTCCAAATATATCTGCTACATACAAAAGTGTATTAAGTTAAGCTGGAGAAGTCAGTTCAATAAGAAACTGTAACTTGCTCAGCATGTGTACACTGTCTTTTTCACAGAATCACAGAATGATTGAGGTTGGAAGGGACCTCTAGAGATCATCTAGTCCAACCCCCCCTTCATAAGCAGGGACACCTAGAGCACATGGCACAGGGTGGCATCCAGGTGGGTTTTGAAGATCTCCAGAGGAGGAGACTCCACAGCCTCTCTGGGCAGCCTGTTCCAGGGCTCTGCCACCCTCACAGGAAAGAAGTTCTTCCTCAAATGGAGGTGGAGCTTCCTGTGTTTTCATTTACACCTGTTACCCCTTGTCTTGTCACCAGCCACCACAGAGAAGAGCCTGGCCTTATCCTCCCTATAATCACTCCATCAGGTACTTGTACATGTTGATCAAATCTCCTCTCAGCCTTCTCTTCTCCAGACTAAACAAGCCCAGCTCGCTTAGTCTTTCCTCATATGTCAAATGCTCCAGCATCTTAATCATCTCCATGGCTCATGCTAGCACAAACATGTGAAGCATATCACATATGTAACAATGATTCTTCCCTTCCATATAAACCACTACACAAGACACAGAAGACCAGTCTCTAATTTATGATTGATATTCTATTCTTTTATTCAGTTTATTTGGGATCATTACAGAAAATAAAAATAACTCAAAAATTTTATGCAGTATGGAGTCACTGGTGTGACAAATGGAAGTATATGGTACAATTAATGCACACATTAAGAGCAAGTATGTATGTACCTATATCTGTGTGTATACACATATATGTATAGCTTAGGGATAATCAGTTGAAACCCTACTCCTAATGTAAACACTGATACACCTAATACTGTTCATATTGATTATTTAGAAACAGGTATTCTCTGGGACTGAGCTTCAATATGATGATAACACTAGCTAATAACTAGCTGCTTGATTGAACCTGCTCCTTGAACATTTGGCTGTTGTTGTTTTGTTTTGTTTTCCAATTAGGAAAAAAAATAGAAAAGGAAAAGAGGACAGGATACGTGGGAGGACTATGTCCTTCCCAAACTTTCCTTTTCCCTAAAGATAATCTAGCAAATAATATTAAAAAACAAACAAACAAAACAGATTCACACATCACCAATTGCTAGAAATAGGTCTCTGTAATGGAAATAAACAGAATTTTTGTGAGAGGGGACGAACACAATGACTATTCTGAATAATACCCTTTCATGGGAGCAGAAGAGATGAACGCAGCATTCTCGTCTAAGCCTGGCTTCTGTCTGAGCACTGCCTGATAGCTTCCGATGCGTTACTAGTGCCAGCTTTAAGGTCTGTGATCACCTAATGCTCTTAACCATTGGGCACTGAGGAGATAGTGATCCATGTAAGAATTAACCTGACGTGGTGCAGGCATGTGGTGTGCTGCACTGTGCTGCATGTTTTGCTTGGCCTTTAGGTGGTGCTTCACTTTTCCCTCTGCCACAGGTAACCTTAGCCTGAGCTAATTGTAATGAAAGGCCCTGCAGGGAGCTCCCACCAGTCATTGCACCACTTGCATGCACTTTTTTTTTTTTTCCTTTTTCCTGAAAGTGTAGCAATGATTTCTTATAGGAATATCCTTTCCATCTGAGAGTGGACATAAAGAATAAAGAATAAAATTGTTTTCCTTTAATAAAATCCTGTGAGAGCTCAAAAGAGCAAAATGGGGTAACTTTTCCATGGAGAGCATCTGCAGATGTGCTGCACCCTGAATGGAGGCCTCTTCAGTCCTGCAACTGCGTAGCCACAGTCTCAAGAGACATAAAATTACCTATAATAATTTTCTTTTGCCTTATAGTGTAAACTCCAATAAATGGCTTTTTAAGCGACATTTTATAGAATCTGAGTGCCTTTACCAGCACCTCCAGGAGCAAAACAGATCTATACTCAAACTGCTCTCTTACAGTACAATAGAGACAATACAGTCCTATTTTTTTTCTAGGCATAAGGTGCATTTTTCTTTGATAACTTTGGAATTTTCCATCACAAAGTGATAGAGAAATGGTTTATGGAAAGCAAAGAAAGGCTGTCCAGGTTTTCTTATCTGCTCTAAGCTCTCTCAGCTTAGAGATGCTCTGAGAGAGCTGCTCTAAGATTTCTCAGTTACAAAATACAGTATCGATTTGCATCCAGATTTTGAAATGTGCTTCATCTTCCACTAAAAGAAAGTACAGCAGGAATGCATATTTCCAAAAAGATCAGGAGTCTGAATGTGTCTACAACAAATATCTCCATTTCATTTTTTCTGCTGTGCCAGAGTTTGTTTGTTTTGTCACACATGAATCACCTACATTTTAGTGGTTCAACAGTAATTGGTCTCAAGCCACTGTAGATCTCGTTTTATTCTGAGTCACTAGATAAACTGTATTTATGAGTGTTTGTGACAAAGAGGATTTCTATTTCATTGCTCTCCCCCTTTGATGAATAGTTGAAGTAAAGAATTTCTTTCACTGTAAAGTTTTTTTTCCCTATATATTTAACCTACCATCAAGCTTTGAATATACATTATATCCTTCAATATTTGTTTTTAAAGGTTTTGATAGTCAGGGATGGAAAAAAAATCTTCCTGAACAAATGACCAAAATTAACTGCATATGGATGTCTTTTATTAAACAATGATTTTCATTTAAATGCTCAGTTCCTGTGAATGGGTAGTTCACTAACAAAGTACACCTCAAATTAAGAACAGTATTGATATTTTTGTGATTAAATATAAGAACACTTACAGGCTGTGAAAAGCTAAAATGTAAATGTTATTGCTAGTTAGTTCTTTTAAATTGCACAAGCAATATGAAAGTAATTGAACTGCTATTAATAGGCTATAATGTAGAGGATGCTGAAGCACTTTATGGGTGTTTAGCAATTAGAGCGAATAAATTAGATATTAACAAAGTTATTAAAAGTCAGTATTTACAGACCAATACCATATCTATTTACTTGAAACTTTTATACCAATGTTAATTAAAGGTTTAATTAGCAAAGATGATATACACATACTGGCCAGTGGGCAGAACCCCCAGACTGAGTAGTGAACAGTGTTCCTCTCAGTTGACTGTCTTCCCTGGGTTTTCTGCTAGGTGTCTTGTATTTTAAGGCTCTAAAGCTGTCAGAATTGTGAGTCCTAACTGACAGCATCTTAGCTCATGAACCCTTTCAAGCCTGAGCAACCACAGCTGCAAATGTCTTTGCTCTGCCTAGCCTGCAGCAGGTAGAAGTCTGATCCACCGCTGCATATTACGTACCTCTGACTGAAGCACAGCTGACTTGTGTGTGTGTTAAAATAGGCAAACCAGCTTCTACAGAGTGTTGAAAGATTGGTAAAGTGCTGGAGATTCTTTTGTGAAGAGATGTTATAAGGCCACCACTCCAGTGGACTCCAGGTGCTGGGGATTTCTCCTGGCTGGCTGCTGGAGCACAGCCTGCTGTGCCTTGGCACCCAGAGCTCTCTCTGTCCCAGGCAGCAGATGTGATTGATGCTCTCCTACTTGCAGCTTCAGTCATCAGTGAGACTGAGCCATCATCCCAGAGACATGCATGCACACAGAGGACATGCCAGATACCTAAATACAGGCTTGATTCACTCACCTAAATAAAGGATTTAAGAGCCCTTGAGGTACATGTGTTTCTCTGTTGAAAAGCATGGATAAACCATGTTACAGTTGCTAGTCCTATGTAGCTGTTACAAATATTTCATAATCTGTAAAACAGCACTGCGTGTTTATTTGCCTTCTAGGTTTCTAGCTCAGGGCAAGTTGAATCACCCTCTAGGCTTTACTCACCACTCTGACTGTGCTGGATGCTGGGCTACTTACTGTAAGTGGAAACCTTCTCGCATACTAAACTCTTCTTCCTCTGTCACGTCATCCTCTCTTCTGTTGTACCTGGTTATATTGTTGTATTCGCTTATCTTCAGCAATTAATTATTTGTGCTACATTTGAGGCAAGGGCTTTCTGTTACTGCCTGTTTCTAAAGTACTTTGCAGGAGTTTTGTGTTGTTAGAGTGCTCTAAATCATGACCTGAATACGGATGGTCACTGATTACAAACCATTATCGGTTTAATAAAACTTTACATTTTGCTTATCTCTTCCAAAACAAATTGATCTATGATGAGAATTCTTTTCATTTGCAAAATGTGCAACTTTTCAGTAACTTTTCAGACAACAAATAAAGATACTCAGGTAACAACATCGTTTACATATGAAGTGGTTGTCTTACATCACACAATTTGAGTGAAATGTAGGTGGCTTGGCTGTTTAAAAGCTTGACCTTGCAATCTGTACTTATGAGGCAAGCTCCTGTAAAATTCACTTAAAAATGTGAGAAATGGTTTCTCTAGCACTACAGAAACTATAGGAAGACAAAATTGTGACAAGCTAGAGAATACTCTGATTTTCATCTTTCTCTCTATTAATACCTATCTGTATTCATAGAGGGCTTTGAAGGTCATAACTGCTTCTCACTGATGTTTCTTCCTCATTCCCTATTACCAGTAGCAGTGGACATGTGAATATTGAGGTCATCTTTTAGAAAGACAAAGAGACTGTTCAATGATATGAAAAACAGTTACTGTACTACAAGGGTGCATGATAATACATATTGTTCTTCCTTACTAGCTATTGGGTGCTATGAAATATCACTGTACAGTTAAATTCTTCAAGCATTCTATATTGTTCTTTTTATTTTTAAAATAAGTTATTATAGTGGAATTTGATCTTTATATTTATATTATGTCACAGTTTATGTTAGACCCCCCAAGAGCATATGTATTCATGATTAGCTTATATATTTCATAAGGCTCATTTAAATTCACTGCACACTTTTTAATATACATAGGAAAATATAAGCATATTAATATAAGTCTTGACAATGTCTAGTTTTGTCATAGTTGATTTGAGGAGTTGATTATGTTTGTAAAAGTGAGTCATCCATGCATTACAGTTTAGTTCCATCATCTACATAATTATAAGAGTTCTTTCATGTCGACTGATGTTTATACTGTTGGCTTTTAAATTAAAGTGTCCAGAAAGTTAAGGAGCTGTTGAGGGTTTAGGTATTTTTTTTTCCTTATGTGTTTTGGCCTTTGAGCAATTCTTGAATCTACCTAAATACAAATAAACATTGCCCGTGCAGAAAAAAAAAGATCAGATCATAAGATTTTTTTCTTTGTAAATCCTGAATATGCTAACAACTATAAAAAATACTAACATAATAACAATATAGATTTCTTTGCATGAGTTGGCAGTTTAGACAGTGTCTCATTTTGAGGCAGGGTTTTAAAACAGGCCATGTAAATCAAAGATGGAAAGTGTCATTTTCTCTCCCTTTACTATAAAGACAAACTGGAGTGTCTAGAAAGGCATTGATGCTTACAGTTAGGTGAGATTAAAACCCACCCCCCCAAAAAAAAACTTTACTTCAAGTGAACAGGACTGAATTCAGTTTTGGGCCACAAATAAAGCAGAGATGCTTACTGATGGATGTATCACAACCATACATGAGCTATCAACTATATATGTAATGTAAATATATCAGATCTGGTGAACTTGCTGCAGTCGGAGAACTTGACCTCTCATCTTTGGAGGCATCAGGGCTGCTGAACAGGTAAAATGGCTGCACACAAATGATACGGGAGTGCATCGAAGAACATTTCTTTACATATGTGATTGATTAACTGACTAGGGTAGATGCTCTGCTAGACTTGTTACTCACAAATAAGAAAAAAATGGCCAAAAATGTAAAGGTCAAATGCAACACTGGCCTCAGTCATCATGGAGCTGCAGAGTTTAAAATCCTGAAATAGGTGAGCAAGACAAATAGTAAAATCACAGCCTTAGAATTAAGAAGAAAAGACAATGACTTGCTTAGGGATTTCTTTGGCAGTATTCTGTGGGATGGAAGAACAAGGTGCACAGGATAGGTGGTCAGGATTTACTAACAGACTCCTCATAGCTCCAAAACTCCACTCCTACAGACAGAAAGTTGAGCATTATGTGAAAATGAAAAAAAAAAAGGAAAAAAAAAAAAAAGCTGAGCATCATCTTGAATGATCTCAAATGTAAAAAGAAATTGTAAAGAAGATGGAAGATGGGACAGGCTACCCAGGGGAGGGGTAGAGGTAGTGCCTGAGTTTGCGAGAGATAAAGCTAAGAAAGTCTGCAGTTGAGGGATGTAAAGAACAACAGTAAGGGTTTCTACAAGTTTCTACAAGTATATCAGCAACTGAAGAAAACATACACTCATATCTCAGTAAGGATATAGATATATAGACGTATAGATAAGATATATAGATAAGCATATCTTAAGCTGAGATGCTTAAGATCATTTTTATCTCTGTTTTCATCAGTAATGTTTATCTCTGGGCTTTTTAAATCCATGTAGCTACTAATACCACTTGCAGGAATGAAGTATAACCCACATCAGGGTAGGACTGCGTTAGGGACCCTTTTCATGAGCTGGATATACACAGTTTCATGGGATCAGATCGTTTACACCTAAAGGTGATACGAAGATGACTGTTGCCATTCCAGTCTACTCTCTGTGTTCCTTGAAATGTCATGACATTTAAAATCATGATGATTGGGAAAAGTCAATCAAGGCACAGATATTCAGGAAAAAGCAAGGAGAAGGAAATTATGGGCCAGTCAGAGTCACCTCAGACCATAGCAAGGATATGGAATCAGGCCTCCTGGAAGACATATCTGAGGACCAGGAGGAGCTGATAACAGCCAGAAAGGATTTACTAATTGTAAATTGTGCCTGACCAAAGTGACTGATTTCTACAGTGCAGAAGTAAGGAAACTGGAGTTGCACTTGTATATCTTGAATTTAACAAAGTCTTTTACAGAGCTTCTACACTTCCACAATGTCCTAATAACCACACAGGTGAGATGTGGACTAGAGAAACTGCTAATAAAATAGAGAATAATTGGCTGAACTGTTATGCTCAGAGGATGATAACAGTGCAAAATTTGACAGATGGCTGGCTACTAGTAGCACCCATTGGTGATCTATGCTATGGTCAATACTACTCAATGTCTTTATTAATGACCTGTAAAATAGGACAGAGTGAAATCTTGGCAAGTTCACAGATGAGGTTAGATTTCAGGGATTGGTTGTTGGAGGTGGGAGGGTAGGGGTGGTATTCTGAGGGACCTGGAAAGACTGGAGAAATGGGCTGATGAAATCACAGAACTCAGCAATGGCAACTGCAGGGTCCTACCTGTGGGGTAGAATAGCTTTCCACAACAGCACAGGCTGGGCACCAAATGTCTAGAAAGCAGCTAGGAGAAGGGGGTCTTGCTGGACAAGCTGAATATGAGTGGGTAGTGTGCCCAGGCTTTTGCTTCTTTGCCTGTCTAGCCACCTATTCTTGCAGACCAATAAGGCAGAATTTGATAGACATTAATTTAGTTCATCTGCATTCATTTCACATATCATGGTTGCAGTTTCATGATTAGGAAACTGTTACTTCACATGGGAGTAAATGAAAATGAAACGTTGCTTTATGATTTATTTTTGGGCCATTATTGCAGGTCAGTCAAAATTTGCAACATTTGGTTAGAATTCAAAGTCCAGGAAGAAAGTTTGCTTGCTTGTTTCTAACATAATTTACTTGAGAAAAAACATACTCAGCAAATACCTTTTCAAAAGTTAGTCATACTTACCTTGCAGAATCATATGTTATCAAGTTTTACTAACACAGGGTTTTCCTGTTTCATACATATTACTTGAAAACAAATAACGACCATGTTATATATATATATATATGTATATATATATATATATAGTCATTGTGAAACAATGATTTTGTAAGTATAATTTCATACAGTGATTTTCACTTTTTCTGCTATATACATTAATAAACTGAATCAGCTCTGAAACCCCCAGATTAACTACCAATATTACCTCCAGTTTCTCCTTCTAACTGGACAGAGAAATACTGTGTCAGTAACATTGGAAATAAATGAAAAACATGAGGCTTGAACTTTAAAATGCAAACAGCCCAGGATAAAATGCAGATATATTTCCAACACACAAGGTTCAAAATAGGGAAAATGGAAAGTGCTTGGAGGAATAACCAGAAAATAGACTGAAAATGACAAGAGATAAAAATAGACTGTCATTTAATCTTTTTATAGTACAGGATATCAAATGTCATTCACCATTATATAAAGCACTAGCTAGCACAGAAGTCCTATAGCTAGCAATTTGTGGAAAAAAAAATAAGACATTCTAACAGCATTCCTATGACAGAAGACTATTCCTAGCTTCTGAAAGTAAAATAAGTAAGTGGAGATATGGAATCAATGCATGGAAATGCACTACTAAACCAGATCATCTAATCATCTCACAATTAAATGGAAACATTATCTTTTAATTCTCAAAGTAACTAGGATTTCAGATATGCAAAGTCAAATTATAGCCAGGTCAGAGAAGTTTCCCTTCTACATTCTGCTGGAAAAATATAGTTTATGGATGATTTAAATATTTTGTATACAAAATTAAATGCCTAGAAGGGAGAACAATTAAGCTTTTGCAGCTGCTGCTAAATATGCTACTCTATCTAGTTACACAAATAACTCATCTTTTCAGATAACATCTTACTTTGACTTCTGTATCTAATAATAATCTTTCAGCTTTCAACTCTGAACATTGCAGAATCTCTCTATTAAAGTAATCGCTGTATTATCATGTTGATTTTTAAATGGCCTTGTACATTTTTTTTTCTTTTTTTCTTTTTTTTTGTTACTAAATATGTTAGTGTTTTAGGTAATTTTTACAAAAGCATTTTTCTACATTACATCACAAAATGGAGATTTTTAATACATTTTTTTCAGTGCGTAGTTTGTCAGTTTCAACACCTTAATACCAGATCTCTGATACTGGGACAATAGAGTGAATAGAATCTTATGAGCAGAGATTTCTTAACTGCTATGTCAGTGGTTTGTATTTGCCTAACTCTATATATGTATGTGTGTATATATACATATACACACAATACAATGTATACAATATAAATACAATATACAAAAACAATACTAAATATATATGCACACACACACACATACATATATGTAATGTGCATGTACACCCATGTACACATATATGCATATAGACAAAGAGAATAAATAATGTAACTTGTAATGGATTGTGCGTGTGTGTGTGTGTATGCAAGCAAAGAGTTTCTGGAATACTTTTCTTAAAATTCTGCCAGTCATAATATATTGATACATTTTTTTTCAGGTACAGACAGCTGCAGAGGTGCATGATTTAGGGTATATTCAGTTAAGTAAAACCCGCTACTTAAAACTATGATACTAATGATGTGATTGTGTTCAGTTTTGATAATCTTGTAACACTGTCATTATCCCATTTAATAGAGACTCAGCTTGTATTAGTTCAATAAATTTTTCACATGCTATTAAAAATCCCAGTACTCTCACTAGTATACCAATATACAAATGAGTAACAATACAATTAAAATGTGGAAATAAGCTATAAAATGACTATGAAATTGTAATATATTGTTCTGTGGTAGCTCACATCTGTCTTAAGTGAAGAAATACTCCATAATGAAAGCAAATGTCAAGACGAGATAAAACAAAACAAAGAATACTCTGAGTTTGGGGAAATAAACTTAATTGCATTTCCAATCCAAGCTTTGAAAAACAGCTATAATGATTATGACATTTATTGAAAATGAAACTCCCTGCTAAATCTCAAGACATCATCAACAACTTGAAATCCAAGCAACCATGCCAAGTCAGTTTAGTGAGAACATTTTCATCTTAAAAGGAAAATACAAATTCCCGAATAACCACAGAAAAAAAATCAAATGCACAAAGACAAACTATAAAAGTGAATTTGGAACATAGCTCCTCAGAATTAGCTACACTGCCATGAATGTACATACAGAAAAAAAAAAAAAAAGAAAGAAAAAAGAAAACTAGAGGTTTGTATGACGAAGTTTCTGTGTACGTTTTGTTGGTGAGTCCCAGCATTCGTATTCTAATTCTATAAAGCAAACTCCTAGCCATACAGTCTCCAACTTCCCTTAAATAATTAGGGAATCCCTGAAGCAGTGAAGCGTGTTTTGATCATGTAAAGGCATGGATTTTTTTCATAATTTACTCAAAAGCATTATTCTGTGTTTTACCATTTTGGGTAAAATGTGCTGTTAAATAAAGTTACCAGTGTGTAATATTTTAGGATGTAATCAAGCTGAAAAAAAAAAAATGTCAGTGGGATGGCCAAGTAGCTTCTAATTGCAGCTCCTGTTCCATATAAAAATGACTTATCAGTTACCTAGTATTTCAGAAGTAGGTTTTATTTGCCTGTCTTCTTTATGGTTTTATATATATGCATGTACATATGTCTATATATATATATGTAGTTATATGTACATATTCTTAAATGACGTAGTGGTTGTCTTTGCAGTAGGACCAAACATTGTTGTGCTAATATTAACAAATTCATGAAATAATGTTTTTGAAGACTTGCAATCTAGCACCATCATATTTTAGATTGCGGACTTGAAATAAGGCAAAAACATTATCAATTATGCCCTCTGAATTCCACGAACAAATTTGACAAGAAGTAAGTATGGATAAGCATGATGATATATTCCTTAATTGCATAACCATACACTAGTTTTTTCCCTATAGGTTCTTGACTCACTAATCGCAAAAATAGACACTATTTTTGAAAGCTCTTCTAGATTGTTAGCAAAAAAAAATACTGTCTTGCAGCAAAACATTATTCCAGAAAGCTGACTTACATGTTTACAGAATTCATGTGTGACTTAAACGCTTTGAATATTTCACACACGTGTTCATTAAGAGTAGGATTCATATTACCAAAATTCTGTACCTAAGATTTAGATATGCAGCTGGAGTTCCTCTGTGGAGAGTAGAGAGGTAGGATTGTAAAACACATACTGAAAAAGATGTTCATGATATGCTCTACCCCTTAGGACTTGCCTGTGCCTTTTCAGTCTTCTTCCTCTCTCTCTGGAACAGCCACAAAAGGTTACCTTAGAGCATGAATACAATGTTCCATATAACACTTACTTAAAAAATTAAATCAGCCAGTCAGTTATATTTCTCCTAAGTATGAGACAGCACAAGACAGCACAATAATTATCCTTTCAGAGTAGGTTTTGAATAGGCTGAAATAATAAATAAATAAACAAAAGCATTATACCATTCACTGGGAAAATTTGACTGAGACTCTGTCATTATCATTCTAAGTCATTACTATATAAAAGCCTTGATTGTGGTTTTTTTTTTTTCTTTCATGTGCTTTATTTTTTGGTGTGAATGTTTCTCTAACTTAAAATCAGCCAGACAATCATTTGACTGACAGTTTGATTTATTAAGATATCTTATTAGATAATTTGTTTACAAAAGGGCTTAATATTATTAAGTACATGTCGAAAGATCTGGTTCTCTCCTGTTTCACAATCTTTTTAAAATAATACAATTTCATCAATATGAACAAACTATGTAAATGCTTAGCATAATTTCTAGATCAATAAAGCCCAAGTAAGAAGTATAACTAATACGTGGAAGTAGTAGGTAAGAAATAATAGCACAAGAATTGATTAGATATGAAATGAAGGTAGAAGCAATTGTTTCATGAATTAGAACTAGAAATACCCAAGATTAAAAAAAGGAAGGAACGAAGGAAGGAAGGGAGGGAGGGAGGGAGGGAGGAAGAAAGGAAGGAAGGAAGGAGGGAGGGAAAGAGGGAGGGAGGGAAGGAAGGATCATTTCTTCTTGTCATTTACACTTGCAGGCTGTTGTAATGCCTTCCTAAAAACTCTGCACAATAACATCGAACTAAACCATTGTGTGAGAAAAAAAGAATTCAAACCTGCAAATATTAGTACTCAGCAACTTTATTTGTAGTGAGTAAGATTTCTTACTCAGTACTTACATAAAGTGAAAGCTTCTGGAAAAAAAATATATGATATAGGCAGATAGTCCTTTATAGTCTTCTCTAGTGCATAAAGATGTTTTTACCAGCACTAGACCATATTAGGTAGCATTGGTTCAAATGTTTATACTAAAAAAGGTTAGGAATATCCTTATTATGCATTCTCCTCTGTAAAGTGCATCAAGCAGTTTAGAATTCTACTGGATTTCATGTTACCTAATATAAGTTTTCTATGCCTTATTTTCACTGTGATTAGCAGCACCTCACTTAGTGTGACATAGTGATTTCACTGCACTTCACTTTACTAGTATATTCTCAATATTTTAAAGTTTATTAGTGATCATCTGCTTGCTCCTCATCTACTACCTTTCTTTCAATGACTAGTTAATCTCTGTCTTACCTTATTTACACACTCTGAATATTACCTGTCCCTCTCACATAATTTGGATCTTTTAAAGCATTTTACATGGATTCCTAATTACCTAAATGAATTATACATCTGTGTTTGATTATGCAGACTGTAGAAAAATGTTTCCTGATTACTGATAATGTAATGATTTTGCATGTTTCAATTGATAGTACTAATTTTCTTTTATATTTTGCCTGACAGTCATGATGAGTGAATAATTGCTAACACCTGGCTCATAAAATATAAAGTAGTGATTGGAAATAACATCATTTTGAAAATACCGGTGTCGAAATTTTACATAAAAGATTGGATTCATTTCCCTTATTTTACATAAGAATTGCTAGTAGTTTGGCATTTGTTTTTTTACAAGCATACACACAATTGTTTTGATTGGGGTGATCCATCCCAATCTTTTCAACTCTAATGTGTTGTTTCCCATCTCTTCTTAGGCTCCCAGATCTGAAGTGATTAATCATATTATTTCTGATTTCTGACACATAATGTTTCTATAAGTTCTGTTAGGAAAAGGTCAGTGCCCATTCTGAAGTTAGATTTTCCACATGATGAAATATAGCAACAGCTCTATGCTACTACAATAAAAGGAATGGTTTCCTCTTGCTCTGTTCTCTTCTTTCTGCTTTCTGGTCTTTCATAAATTGTTCATAGACTCAGCAGAATTCATAAGGGGAAAGCTAGCTTCTGCTTTCGATGAAGATATTTTATATTTTGATACTCATGAGCTTTTTTATCTCTGCTTTTGTTGTAAACAATTCTCACAGAAAGCATAAGAAAAAGAAAGAATACAAAAATGAAGTATGTAAAATATGTTTTATGTATTGTCTTTAACATAATTATCTCTGCTTTGTTTATTATTGCTAGCATATGTTAAAGTAGTGGGTAAGGCTGTGTGCATTGCACAAGAACTACATAAAGGTAAAGTGTTATAGTATTCTATAAGAGACTTTGCTTTATTGTGAAGGATGCTTGACAGCTTTCTAGGAAGAAGTCTATGAATAAATTCAGTAATTTAAGATGCTTGGAGGTAGTACTATGTTTCTTTTTTCTTTACTGTGTCTTTAATATTGGGACAGAATGTTCCATATATTACTCTAATGAAAAAGTGAAAAAAGAAACTCTTGTGCCCTTCCTTCCTTCCTTCCTTCCTTCCTTCCTTCCTTCCTTCCTTCCTTCCTTCCTTCCTTCCTTCCTTCCTTCCTTCCTTCCTTCCTTCCTTCCTTCCTTCCTTCCTTCCTTCCTTCCTTCCTTCCTTCCTTCCTTCCTTTTCCTTCCTTCCTTCCTTCCTTCCTTCCTTCCTTCCTTCCTTCCTTCCTTCCTTCCTTCCTTCCTTCCTTCCTTCCTTCCTTCCTTCCTTCCTTCCTTCCTTCCTTCCTTCCTTCCTTCCTTCCTTCCTTCCTTTTCCTTCCTTCCTTCCTTCCTTCCTTCCTTCCTTCCTTCCTTCCTTCCTTCCTTCCTTCCTTCCTTCCTTCCTTCCTTCCTTCCTTCCTTCCTTCCTTCCTTTTCCTTCCTTCCTTCCTTCCTTTTCCTTCCTTCCTTCCTTTTCCTTCCTTCCTTCCTTTTCCTTCCTTCCTTTTCCTTCCTTCCTTCCTTTTCCTTCCTTCCTTCCTTTTCCTTCCTTCCTTCCTTCCCTCTTTCTTTCTCTCTCTCTCTCTTTCTCTCTTTCTCTCTTTCTTTCTCTCTCTCTCTTTCTCTCTTTCTCCCTTTTTTTGTTGTGATTGCTAGTGGTTGGTTTACTTCCTAATCAGATTTTTTTACTTGATTAAGTAATCTACGATAATGAAGGGTCAGACTGTACTGGTTAAATAGTTTAAGTAAGTACTCTGCATTTCTGATTATCCTGTTTACTATTTCCTTTGAGTGACTATATTCTATAGCATAAAAAGTTCTCTTTTAAATAGTAAGTTTTGTCAATGCTGAAGCATAAGTAAAGATACACCCATGCTTTTTTCTTAGATGCATAACCACTCAAAGACTTCCAAAAATCATCACGTAGTTGAATAATCTCATGTTTCTTCTATTCAGGAACTATTTTTAACCAAACAGCAATAAATCAAACAATAAAATTGTTTTCCACTAAATTTCACCAAAGCTATTAAAGGATATTATACAAACAAAATATCACTTGTTTATAGTTTGATTTATTTCTTGGCACTATTTCTTTCTGCACTGAAAAACAAAAATTGAGAACAGTACCAAACACTTAAAAATGAACAGCACTGTTTGTAATACTTCTTAAAACTCCATGAGGCTGTCATAAAAACGAGTGCAAAGGCCCTCCCCTTCTCACTCTGCAAGAGAAACATGCCAAGCGGTGTTGTTCTTATTAGAGACATTGCAATGAGAATGTATTTTTACTTTATTGGAGGCATTGCAAAAAGATTGAGCTCAAGCTCTACTCAGTCCAAATGACAGGTCATATTATACTGTTGGCACCTCAGGCTTTTTGTGTCTTTTATTTTCACAATAAACCACTAACTTTTTTATTCCTTTCTTCTTTTTTTTCTTCTTTTTCCTGATTTTCCTGACAGGCTTTTAAAATGGAAATTACTATGCAAATAATTACAAGTAGGAGTTTTGGAGCACATGAATTCAATACAACATTTATGACTTTTGCAATTGGGGATATTTTCAACCTTTGTTGACTATTTATGCCACACCAGATTTCAAGAGGATATGACGAGGATGAAAACTATAGACTTATGCTTACAAAAATTTTAAGTCACTACCAGTTAGACAGAGCAGGACAATGGCTGACATGTCTATAAACACACTATGATTGGGAGAAGGTCCTACTGAATTTGAATATTTTGTGTATCCACTCTATATTATCCAGACTATGAAATTTTTGGTCTGAAATAGTGGTTCAGTATTTACAGAGCACCAAAGTCCAAATGCTTGATGTAGGATCTGAGAATTTTATGTGTGGGATGCAGTTAAAAACATTTATCGCAAATTGTAGTGCTAGGTAAGTGGTCTGGCGTATTGACATAGCCTCACTAATTCAACTTTTTCTTTTTTCTTTTTTTTTTTTTTTTTTTCCAAAGGGAGAGGGAGCAGTTTAATAATTCAGGGACCTTTCAAATTTTGGAAAACAAATATTTTCTAGATAATGTTTTTGCATTCTGCTCTTCTTACTTTTCATTGAGTTGAGACATGTCATGCAGGCAAACAAAAGGAGAAAAAAAAAAAAAGCTTTTCTCTGCAATATGCTGCATGTGCATCTCAGAATGTTCATGTTAAGAATGTAAATATTTTACACTATATGTATGTAAAGAAGTATTAAACATATATTCAGGAACAACTAACTATTACTTTTCCTGTACCATCTAAGTACTATTTTATAACTATATATCTCAAAAAGTCCTTATTAGAAACCTTCAGAAGTTGTGAGCTCAATCAGCAAGAAGTATGTAGCCATGAAATAAGAGTAATAATATAACTTCATTGCATATTTAAAATTCACACAACTGAAGGATTTGAACAAAGGTATACTTTAAGAAAACAGTAAAAATATTTTATCCATTTTTGTATAAATGTTCTCAGAATATTTTCTAAAAAAATTTCCAAAGTCAGTCAGGTGCTTTCCAGACACTATGGAAGATAAATACCATATTTGCAACCAGATTATCTTGCACTTCTCTAGAAAAATCCTTTGACATAAATTCATCTTTAATTAGGCACACTTTTCTGTTCTTTATAACTCATTTTGCACCACAAATCTGTAGAGGCTATTTATATAGTGTATATATATGTGTGTGTGTGTATTTTTTTTTATGTGTGTATGTGTCTATATATATATTTTTTTTTCTTTCTGAATTATAGAATTTTGTGACCAGTTTGTTCATGTCTTCTTAAAGCTAGAGCTGCAGTAGTCTTCAGTGAAATGCCTGCAGTCAGTCACAATCGATTTTGATCAATGTGTTTTAGTGAGGACAGCAAATGGTCATATATATCTTTTAAAGTGGGGATTTCATCACTTAAACAGCAAATGTGAAATAACTGGGGTCCTGAGATTTTTGCTGGGGGGCGGGGAGGGGTGGGCCTGGCAGCCCCAACTGAGGCTTTGTATTAATTAGTTAATTTTGACCATTAGACTGTTATTAATCACTACTTTAGTGCCATATAGAATCTGCTAGTATATTTCAGGATGTTATACCTTGAGAGCTTATGAAAAAGGAAATGCTAAATTGACAAGATTTCTTTTATATCTAGATCTCTCATATCTAACTGATATGATCTCTCTGGTTATTTGGGATTTCTTTTGCTAGCACAGTACTTGTTTTTATCTAACTAGACATCTTGGCAAAGGGAAGGGCTTAATAAGGATAAGGGAGTAGTTAGAATAGTAGGTAGTAGTGGGTTTGCTCTTTGCTCAAGTCTTTGATAAAGGACATAATTTTTGTTCTTTTTTCAATCTTATTCCAAGAATTATTAGGGTTAGTCATTTAATGAATGAGGCTGTATAAGCTTGTATCTTTTGCCAAATTGTCTTACGTCTGGATCTTTCTCAAGACAGTCTTGGGAAATCGTTTATAGCTGAAGTTCGCCTTACTCTTGGAGCCCAATAGGAGGCCATTGAACTTGGGTTATATTTTCTCCAAACAAATAACAATGTGGAAGCAATAATTTCAGATGGATTGCTCTGCAGCATGAACTGAGCAAAATAACAAATGTTCAAAATAAACAGTTTCTAATTGATTTGTGCCATTGCCTGTTATATTTAGCAAATTGAGTGATTAAAAATTCGGGGATGAGTAGAAAGGAAACAGCAACTGGTGCTCAGTGATGACAATCCATTAGTTAAGGTTTGGCCTAGCATAGCTTTTCTAAGGAAGTAAACTAATTGCAAAGTGTGTCATTGTCATTTTCATTCTGTGAAACAAAGCTCTCTAAAAGAGAATGTTTGGCTTACTAATAGGAGTTCATTATTTGAAGTGAAATGATGCAGGGAATAAAGACTGAAGATTCATCCCCTTACAAAGTTAGCTGTTTTCTGCAGGAATTTCTTCTGTAATGAAAAAACATAATCAAACATATGTGTGTGTATATATATGTATATAATGGTTTAAAATGTAAAGTCGGGGTTTTTTTACCCTTCTTGATATCAGGAGTGTGATTCCATGTACTAAAGATAGGTGTCTACAGACTTTTTAATATCTTAGTGTCAGCAGTGATTCATCTACACTTCTGTGTCTTTCTCCATGCACACAGGTGGAAACACATACAGACACACACACAGATAACTCACAAATCATGTAGGAACAGTATTAATCTATCCCTGCATAGTGGAAATAAAGATACAAAACACAAAGATATTTATGCTTCCTCTGTTGCACAAGTACAAGGAATCTAGCATGCCAAATGTAGGCACCTCACATCTGGTACAATGCAATTTATGCTTTTATAGGTCCTCGATGATCTTTTGCTGTCTACCTGCAAGCTGTTCTTAGTTATGATAAAGTCATGATTACACCAAAAGGTCACCTACCGCATAAGGCTTCTGCAATGAGAATGAAAGATTGTCTTCCACTAAAAAAAAATAAAAATCCCATGCTTCGTCAGTCTGGTTATGAGACTAACAGCAATATGAGCAAAGAATTCAGGAAAGATCTTATATATTGGTAAATTATTTTTTTTTCTTTTTCTTTTTTTTTTTTTCTGTGCATCAGCAGGGAAACATATTGTCCCAATATTACATATAAGAAACATTTAAACATTTCCAGGAACATATGTTCTAGTGTTTTGACCAGTGCAAGAAACACTACTGTCTATCTCTTTAAATGTTGAAATAAGATGCTTCTTTTATCTATGGCATGAGTGGTGGTCATGGGTGAATTGGTGGAAAGCTATGTGGTTTAAACACTTTGATGCAACTGAGAAAGATTGCTGCCAGCAATCATGGCACTTGAGCCTGTGAAGAGTGCTGAGTTCAGGGAAATGTGGATGTCTGCTCTGCAGATACAGCCCTGCCTTTTCCCTGGCATTCTTTCAAATTCTCCTCTCCCCTCTCCTCTCCCATGCCAATTCATGTGTGAGGAGCTCCTTATACATGCTGCAATTCCCTCGTAAAGAAGACCAAAAAGCATTTAACACAACAGGTGTAGGTCTCAGACATACTGCCAAGTGCTGGAGAGTATGTGACTTTGCCTGACCTGTCTGATTTGGATAGGCTTTTCCATGGTTATGCTTTGAGGTGTGCTGCTTTAATGCTGCCTTGTAAGGTGGCCTAGAGCGATAGGGACCTAAATCACTGTGGCTGCAGGCCTAGACATCTGCAACATCTCCCACCAAGAGCAAGAAAACACAGTATTTTGAGGTGCATCACAAGTAAACGTATGCGCCTACTTTCGGGGGCTGATGTCTTTGTAGCTAAAATATGGATATCTATATTTAGTAGGAATTTTAAATAATTCTTATTGGAGTTCTGAACCAAAGTTGATAACCTTTACATAAAGATGGCATTAAAACTCTTTGCAAATAACAGACTTAACTGTTAATGGTTTCATAATCACGTTTGTGTATGTGCACACATGAGTGCACACATGAACGCAGCAGTTCTTGTACCTGTATGTAAGAGGGTCGCTATTAGTTTTCTTCCTGGAACATCATTAGCACTTTTTGCCAAATAAGGTGTATCTAACTGTTTATAACATTATAATGCACATAGAAAAATAATGAAAAGGAATAGAGAAAATGGAAAGATACATGCCCATGCTCATCACAGTTATATTGGGTATAAAATTATAAGAAATAAACTTCAATAGTTCATGGATTAAAAAGAAAATAAAAGTATTTTTGCTGTCTAAAAATTATACTTGCTGTAAGATTATTACTAATATCAGATAATTTCAGTTGTCCAAAATGCAGGTGCCTAATCAAAGCAGGTCATCTAAGTTTGAGTGGCAGACAGAAGAGTGAGAAAGACAATTCCAAAGCATTATCTATCAGAGAAAATGTTTCTTAAGATAGAAGAAATTACCCTTTGGGGTTCTTTTTTGCTTTTTTTAGGAAGGTATTTCTGAATCTAATGTGTAAATCTGCAGGGAGATTAGGTGAATTTTGGCTAGGCAATTTCATCTTTTTCTAATTCAGTAACTTAGATTAAGCTGTAGGTGGTCTGAATCAGACTATATGCTGACATGCTGATACCCATTTTTCTGTTCTGTCTTAGTCCTTCCTTTTACAAAATGTTAAGGTAATGCATAGCTTAAATGCACAAAAGTTACTATATTTTTGAAGCATCCAGCTACTTCTCATCTTAAAGTATTTTTGAAAATTCTCAATAGCATACTTAGTCTGAATTCTGTGCTTCTGCTTATTGTTCTGTTTCTTTTAAAATTAAGAATTACCTTTGTTTCGGTATTATGAGAAAAATCAGAAGTTATGGTTTTACGTCCTCCACTTTTTTCTTCCCTAGTGCATCTCATAACATATTCAGGAAAAAAAAAAAAAAAGAAAAAGAAAAAAGAAAAAGAAATCACTGGTGCACAGGGCAAGCCTATCAGCCATTTTGGAAAAGCTCCGAAGTACCTTCAGAGGTTGCTAGGCCCTGATCCAAGAAAACACTTAAGCACAAGTTTAACTACACTGCTGGTTCATGTCCATAAAACATAGAGATTGTCACAATCTATTTAATTTAGCTCCATAGGAAGATTCATTTTCTTCTTCCTTTTTAGAAAGCCAGTATATCTATGAAGCAAGCATCTGACAGACATAAATGCAATATAAACCATTATTAGGAAAAGAAGTGCCAACCATTTAAAAAGTCCTTCAAACTTATTTTGCTATATACTTAGTCAGTATTCTTGTAGTGGCTGTGCCTTCCTATACTGTCATCTCAATATATCCTCCTGCTTCAAAACCTAAGTACTTCTTCAATTAATCTCATGACAGAGAGGCTTAACTAAACACACAGTCCATTCTGAAGTTAGATAAATTCAGATTACAAATAGGCACTTCCAGAATGTGGATTTCATTCTTCAAATATTCAGATATTCAAAAACTAAAATCCAGAAGAATTTGGGAATATGAAATGTAATGGCTTTTGAACTTTTTGATGACTTTTGATGACTATTATTTGTTCATTCTTACAGAATATTTAAACAACTGTTACCAGCTTTGTGATTCATTAAGTTTATTTTTTCTTTGATATAAACTGAAATCCACAAAGTAAGAAAAGTAAAGGGAAAGAAGAAGCAATTCTTGCACTATTGACCATTTTTTTCCCATATGAACCCATCATTACAACAGCATCAGAGGTTGGATGTCCATGAGAAAAACAGCAAGAGTGCAGCAGCCTAAATACAACCAGGGAACAACAAGGTAGAAACTCTACCACAGGGGCTTAGGGAAAACACTGATAAGAATGCTTAAACCAGTGAAATGTTACAGAGAAAGGCAAGTTTCCAGAACTCAAAGCTCTCAGCGTTGCGAAGGTTAAGGCACTTAGGGCACTGTGCAATATTTCCTAACTTAGAAACCTAGATTTCTTTCTCTCAATAGATGCAAATCAACCTGTGATAGTATTAATCGATTTTGACTTAAGTTTAATGGCATAAATACTTCAGGTGAGTTGTACCATAAACTTGTCTGTTTGTTTTCATGAATTCTTAATTCGTTATATATCACTGAGATTGTAGACGTCTCGAAGGCTTTATGCAGGTGACATGACTCTCATCTCTAATATGGAATCTGGTTGCAAAACCATCAAAAATAGCATCTAGATTGCATGATAAAAATGATGCTGAGCAACAGAATAACAACAAAATTAAAATGGCTGCAGAATTGTGCAGTATGGGGAGTCTGTGTGGAAAGCTTTGTAAAGCAGCATGAATAAGATCAATGGAAATAGAAGACTGGGGCAAAAAGTAAAATTATATAATATATGTGCTGGGCATAATGCATTTTATAATACAGATGAGGAGAGAACAAAGGCAAGAAGCAGTAAGGAAATAAGGATCATCATATCTTTAGAATATCTGAAATAAGTATGAATATGTGAATGTAAAAAAAAAACAGATAGAGGAGCTCATGACAGATTAAATTTAAATTAGATTTTTAATTTAAACTAAAAATAAAGTTTAAATGGGAAACTACAAACTTTGAAATTGTAAAAATCTTGTCCTCTAAATAACTATAGCCAGTAATATAAAATTAGAAACAGTATACAAAGTACAATTCTAGGGAACAAAGATGTAATCTGGAGAAGTTAAAACCAGTGTGGATAAATCAGAGTAATTAAAAGCACTAAAAATATCCCATAAAAAATAAAATTTAATTGTAGTTAAACTACAATCCATCATGAAAAAAATAAGAAGAAAAAGAAAAAAGGAGGAGGAGGAGGAAAAGAAAGAGAAAGAAAAGGAATAGGAGAGATGGGGAAAGCAATAGAGAGGAAATAAATGGTAAAAAATGTCATGAATTTTGAATATGTCATAGATTTCGAAAAACTAAGTAAACTTAACACTTTTGAAAAAAAATGCAACCCAAATATACATATATGCACACACACACACACACATATATATATATATATTCAAGTTACAGCATACAGCTTGAAAAATTTGTTGAGGGCTGATTCAAAGTTACCATTCTGAGAGGTACAAAATAAATTTAGGAACTGTATTAGAACTCCAAGAGAGTTATGTCCACTTTTCCTTTAGGAATAAATCATTCACTGAAGCAGAACTAGGTTTTTTTTTTTTTTTTTTTTTTTTTTTTTTTTTTTTCAGAAAATTGGACAGAGGATGATTTTTGGTAGATTCGCTTGGACACAAAAATGCATTGTTTAATAAATTTAAAACATTATTTACCACATACAGCTTCCCAAGTTTGTCTGTCAAGATCCATTTAACACCAGAAGTATCCATGTTGCACTGTGTCCAATTTTAAAATTTTGCAGATTGGAAGTGTGTATTGATAACAAAATATTCTGCTGTAGCATTAGTACTGGAGATGTAATATAATTGCTGAGAGTACTTGCTCTAAGAAATACTTTCCTGTTAGGAAAAAAAGAGCTAGTACTTATTTTAAACAACCAAAATCAACTATCCTAGTGATACAGAACTAAAATCATATAAGGATATGTAATATTTAAACTATAATAAAATATATAAATGACCTGTTTATCTACATACACGTGCACAAAGTGGACTTAAGAGTCAGGTAGGACAGGAGGTTGCAGGGTTTAATGAACATTCTGGATCTGGTAATAAGTTTTCTTAAGAAAATATTTTTTCAGCAGAAACTGATATTTCTTGAAATTGATTTTTTTCTTAAGCAACATATCCATCAGTTCTAGTAGGAAGGCTTTTCAGACTTTAAATAATCTCATCTCCAGCAGAAATTGCCTCACTTTTACCATTTCTGGTAGTGCATTCACCTGTGATATGGAACTATAAAAGGGCTTCAGAGGCAAGTTAAATTAGCTTAGGCTGAACAGCTGTGACTGCAGACAAATATACTCTCACATTCAAATCTCCAAGCTGAATCAGAGTGATTTGAATAGCTCTTTCCTCAACCCAATGAGTTCTCTAGTCAGAGATTACAAATGACTCCTGTGTATATGTATGGTGCATTATTTCTTTCTCACTTCTCTCTCTTTTTTTAAGAATATCTTTGAATAGCTATGATTCATCTAGAGGTTGAAAAAGAAATAGAAAACTCAAATATCTTTGCTAGCTGTGAGAATAAAAATATATCCAAACAAACTGCAGGGGCAATCCTGACCTTTCTGAAGTTAGCACATTTTTCAAAGCAGCTTTGGGGCTGCATCCTGCTGAACTGAATTCTGAGCTTCAGAAGAACAAAACTTAAACACTGTTGTGAGAGCCATAGGAGCAGTACGGGGTGAAAGTGAATAAAGGGGAATGTGATGCAGAGGGAAGGTGAAGAAATGTATGTCTATCTATACTCCTGTTAAGAGCTCAATCTCTCTGTTACTTCATAGATGAAACTGATCATGAATTAAATGTTGCAATAAACAAGTATTTGTAAAATGATTTGGATTCACTCACAGATAAGGAAATTCCCTGAAAATATGAACATGTATTTGCAGGCAAAGTAAACACATTTGGAAGAGCATATGCTTTGCCTAAGGACTAAAAACTGTACACTGTAAAATAAGCATGTAATAGGAAGAGGATAAAAGCTTTACTGCATTGTATCCATGGTAAAAGTGGAATGAGAGAGAAAAATAGAACATAAACAAGTAGATTCACAAAGGAAAAAAGAAGAAAGCTTTGATTTCTAAACTCTGTAATGATTTAGGTTTTGTGTATGGACAATTTCACTAACTTTGAGATACCAGAGACTCAGTCGTCTTCATGCCATCCAATACTATCTTTGCACATGATTAATCAAAGCAAATATGGCATTATTATAAAGTGAAACACAGTTCAAGGATGCAAATTTCTTGAACATATTTCTGATTATTTATGCTTCTGAAGTATTTGTTCTTACATATTCAAAAATAATTGTAGTAGGCTTGCTAAATATTTATAATTGTAACTCAAGCCTTAGAAATTAAGATGTACAATCACATCAGCAAAATATGTCCTAAGAATACTGTTGGTGCAGAGAAAACAAAGATTCTGTCGATGACTACGTTAGTAGATAGTATGGCAGAGGAATTCGCATACCCAGCATATGAATTTCTAGAGCTTTTACTGCAGATCAGCTCTAGACAGGACTGACTGCCGTTTTTGTGATTGTAGTTCATTAGGAAAGAACACATCTTCCGGTTTGGTATCCTTGGGACAGCCTCCTGTTCATACACTCCAAGACTGCTCTGCAAAGAATGTGGGATAATCGAGACTGTACTTCCCTCTCCTCTCCCTCAAACCCTAATATATAAGCACATGAAATGTGAATTTCTTTTCATAGGAGACGGAACCTATTCTTACTATGGAGGCAGAAAATATTCATTGTCTAGATGTGTAATGTAAGAGTGTTTCAGGTAAGGCATAGAACTCCTCTTGCTAGCTGACATAGGATGTGGATGAATCAGATATTTCTCTGTTCTTCTCTAAATACAGAAAAAATTCATATCAAATTACACTCAACAATGCCAGGCTAGTCACTTAAGATGGCTCTGTTGTTAGGGATAACTGAAATGAATGTTTATAATTGTGAAAAATCCTGGCTTTAGGTAATAGTTCTTAAGGGGAAAAACTGAAACAGAATAACAGTTGACATCAGCTAAGAACGAAAATAATAAAGGAAATAGACCATTGATTTTCTTTTGTATAAATAAATAAATAAAATGAAATAAAACAATAAATAAAAAATTAATAGTTTTCAGTTCTCATTTGGAACATGGACCTTCAGGCTTAGAAAAACCATAGACCACTTCTTATACTGGGAGACAGGAGAACAGGATGGATCACTTGTACCAACAGTAACAACCTGATAGACTGCAGATGGTTAACTGTTATTATTGACTTGATGGTAAAATGACTTCAGATTAAGCAAAAACTGTGCTATGGAAAGACTTATTCTGGTTTTGTAACTCATTAACATTAATTTACTATATTAAAAATTCAATAGTAAATTAATCTTTGTGGGAGCCATGATTTGGAACTTATTTTGATGTGTTTTTCCAAGGACTTTATTTGGATTTTCAGCTTAAGTACTACTACAATGTGAAAGTGGATTAAGATCCTGTCTCAAAAACTATCACGGTAATGTAAAGAAAAAACAATTTCGGCCGAGAGACTCAATGATTTTTCCCTGAAAGTAAGGAATTAGCAGCAATGAAGAATCAATATGTAAAGCCTCAGGATGACAATTTCAGTGCTTAAAGTCTACATGCAGTAATTGACAACTTTAATCCATTTAGGATTGTTAAAACTACTCCTACAGCATTATTTTTTTATTTTTATTATTATTATTATTTACTTGTTTATGAGGAGATTTTTTTTCGATTAAAAAAAGAAACATGGAATATTTACCATATATGTGATTCAATTATAGTCTACACAATCAAATGCAAGCTCACTCACTTCACTTTTAAACATACCTTTGGAAGATCAGGACCTCAAAGGAATCACTTTACACGGTGAAGGACTGAAGCTGCAGAATTCAAGAGCCAGTGATCATAGCTTCTGAAAGAAGATAATTCAGTTATCATGACTTATCTAGCAGGTTGCCAACTAGTACTTCTGCTGGTGTTAGGAGCCTGTGAAAGAAATTAGGCCCTTGTTTGCTAGGCTTATGCAGAGAAAATAAAAATAAACAATTAAAAAATATTCCAAACACATGCACAACCATTAACCACTGACAAATGCTGCTTTGATTATATGTAGTTATATAATGCAATACAATATTATATAATGCAGTGCAGTAATTCCTATAGAAGGAAAGCAAAAGGAAATGAGACTAAAAGGACTTTTAGACCCTCCTCTATTAGCAGAGTCTATTGAGGTGTACACTTTCTGGGAGAGTCCTGAAACACTGAGATGAAGCCACAGAATAAAACAGATCTGCATCTACATATCTAATAAATGTTACTGAAAGGTGCACCAGGTTGGGACTGCTTAGCTATCTAAACTATCACTATAGCTGACTATTGAGCATATTTAAGAAATCTATTAAATTATATAATGCATAGTATACAGAAGTACTTTCTAGGTCTATTTTGGCTTGTTTTTGTTTTAAATTCTTATGTTGTTGTTTCTTTAAACCCAGATTGGTTGGTTTAGTTCCTTTTGCTAACTTCTTGCTTCTAACTTCTGGCCAAATGTTTGATTCTATGTCTGAAAACAGCCTGCAAATTCAGTCTTTAACTGATTTCTGATCAGTTGGTATCTGGCTTCTGGTCATCTCCTGGGGAACCTAGACCAGCGTGACAATGGGACATGACAGGCCACAACATGACAGGACATGATATGGCATGCCAGTTCACCTGGCAAGCTGGAAAACATCTGAGACCTAATCAGAGTACATGAATAATCATTTCTTTATTGTCTGTTTTGAACTTCATTTCTTCTGACAGTCGCTAATTCTTGTCCACCCTTTTCTGCCTTTTGCATAGTGGTTGATTCCACAGACATCTATCATACCTCCTTCCCCAAGTTATCCCTTTTTCAATGTGAAGAGTCCTAATGCACTGGTAATTCCTACTAAGTAACCATTCCCCAGCTTGAATAATTTTCAAGTCTGCCTTGAACCTTTGTCACTTTCAGTATATCATTTCTGAGAGAATTAAGCACATTGACAATGTGTATAAACTATATATATATATATATATATATAACCTATGATAAATTGTATTCATTGTTGCATTGGTCTTATTTCTGTCATGGGCCTGTTTTAGAAAGAACTTGATCAGATAAACACGAGAAGTTTTACAGATTCTGAACCAGAACTGCCTAATTTACCATCTGCTGTATACAGCATTAATTCCTGTTTCTAATTGGCTTTCATTTATGTGGTTAATGGGTACAATAAGGATTTCAACCATCTGCACATTTCCCCAGATAGATATATTCATCACATGACAAGTAATTCCAGAAGTCTTCTGATGTTGATATAACATTTTCTGCCTAAAAAATTGGCAGAAATGTGAGATACACATTGAAAGATTTTTGGTGAATTAGGATTTAAAAAAAAAAAAAAAACTCCATGTATAGATTTTGATTATTTTAGCTGTAATTTTATAACATCTCATAAATATCTAATAGGGATCACTATCAGAAAAGAACACTGCCATTTGTCAAATGCATTAAGATTATACTTTTTAACTGCTTATATCAAACAAGTGGCAAAAGAGAGCCTATCTTAACACACTAAAAATCATAATTTGTTTCTTTGCTTGACAGGAAGTGAAATTATGCTCATTACACTAATGCAAGTGTTGTCATTAACTGCAGTCAAGCTGCACGATAAATATGAATCCTTACATTATATTTTTAAAACATTTGTTTTCCTAGGTTGCAATTGTTTGCAATTGTTTTCATATCACATAGTTTTTGAAAACATTAGTCTTTTTTTTTAATATATCCCAAGTCATGTTACTTTTATTCAAATTTAGAAGTAAAAATATTGTTCTTCATGCAGAAATTATAAAAACATTTTCTGAAATCTCCTACTGTATAGCAACATACGGAATATGGCATAAATATCATTATCATATCAATGTACATCAACTTGTTAAATATCTGCATTAATTGCAATTATATTGCTACACACATGAAACATTTACAGTTTAATGCAACTTCACATACACTCATATTCTATTAATACCTATATCTTAAATTGCATATAATTTAATAGTGTAGCAAAGTAGTTAAGTCTCTTGCATTAAATCTGGAAAACACAGATTCTTTAACTAAGCTCTTTCTTTAATATGAAGATTGACTGCAATGACTATAAAAACTGAATAGGTATGAATTTCAATGAACCAGCTAGGCTGATGTATTGGGTTTAGCATCCCAGTTAGGCTATAGAGGAGAAATACCAAAGAATTATTCAGGTATGGGAAGACAGGATCAGGAAAGCCAAAGCTCACTGGAACCGAAATGAGAAATCTGAAGGGAAGCAGGAAGGGCTTATATTGAAACATTGACACAGAAAAATGAGAATTTGTTGAAGGAAGTGTGGGGTCCTAATCAGTGAGGGAGGGAATCCTAGGGATGAAGGACATGGGAGAAACTGAAGCATGCACTGATGTTTTTGCCTCAGTTTTTTATTGGTAACTTCTCTTAGGTTTCTTATCTTAATGAAAGACTTTGGGGAGTGAAGTACTATTCATATAAGAGGAAGACTTGCTGAAGACTGCTTCAGCAAAACACATCTCCAAGAGACTCCCAGAGACAATTCCAAGAGACCAGTGGGACACATTAGAAGGTGCTGAGGGAGCTGACGGATGGCACTGGGAGGTCAATATATATTGTCTTTGAAGGAATTGACAATTGGAGAAGAGCCCTTGTGACTAGTATAAAGCCCCAAGAGATGTCTGAATGTCATTCCCATCTCTAAAAAGAGTAAAAGGATGATCTAGGCAACTGCAAGACAGTTGGCCTCTGCTCAATCCCCAGGAAAATTATGGAGCCATTTCTAGCCATATGAAGGACAAAAGGTGATTGGCAAGAACCAGAACAGTTTCACCCTAGGCCAGTCAACTGAAATAACTGGGTTTGTAACAAGGCTTTTAATGTGACGTCTCATTATATATTTGAGGTAAAATTGAAAATTGGATTGGATGGATAGATTGCCAGCTGGGTGGAAAACTGATGACCATCAGGTTGAAAGAGTAATGGTCCGTAGTTTGAAGTCGCATTGGTGGCTGATTGTTTACTAGTGGGATTAATCAGGGCTATTTTAGCTGGTGTAAGGTGTCCACCTTCAGCCATATCTCCTAAAAGAAACAGGTACTGACTGCCAGCCTGATATATATCTTGAATAACCTACAAGCCTCACCTGACATTGCTCACCTTAGCTTTACGAAACTGAATTATACTCAGACACCCATCATTCCTTCAAACCGAAGTTTCCCACCTCTTTTCAAAGATAAATTCCAAACCTAAGCATCTTTAGTATAGATGATTTGCTTGGATTATTTGGAATCCATTACTAGCAACAAGGATTTGGTTGTTAAACTTTTATTATTTAAAAACACCCCAAAAAAGGTCAAGAGCACATCGTAAAACTAACAGCAGATAAAGTAACAATTACTTGGTCTAGCTGTGCAGTACTGCAGAGTAGCACACAGTCAGGCATCACATTAAGTAGCTGTGAAAGCACTGCCAAGTATACAGTCATATAATTTGGTATCTTTATCTAATCTCTTCAAAGAAATTTGCACCTGCTTCTCATAATACCTTGATGATAATAGATCATTTTGTCCTCTCTTTCCCCTATTCTTAAATGAGTATTTAATCTCATCTTGATCTGTCAGATGCTGAATGGTAGGTAATTCTACCTTCTATTTGGGATCGGAATATGTAAGAGTACCAGAAGCCTCATCTGTAGGACTGAAAACTTTGCTAGTTTGACACAATGGAACTTTTGATAAAAGTTAAGTTCATTTGTGCTAGAAAGATAGATATAGATATATACATATCTAAAAGATCCCCAAAGAGATGGGATCCACTCATCTGCTTTATGATGGCCACAAAACAGCTGCCAATTCCTGAGCTGTGTGTCCTGACTTGCTGTGTAGTCAGTGAAGAATAATAGGGCATCATTTATCTGAGACATTTTAAAGCCATCAACACCAGTATGGAATAACTAAGCTTTTGAAGATCTATTTCTTTATATTCTCTGTAAAGAGAGAGATAGGAAAAACTAATAGAGGTTTGATTATGTTTCTTATTCTTATTCTGAAATCTGATTAAGGTTTGAGAAACCTTAGTTTTTATGAGATATCTATATGGAAGACCAATGTGTTTTGCAGCAACAGTTGTAGTCTAGGCAAGATACTCACAGGTAACCTAAAAGGACACTAGATGTCTACTGAATCTCATCCCAGCTGATAAAGGTAAGCATCTATTTTAAATTCTTTTTTTAAACTCCTCAGAAGTTCCTCCAGGGAATAATGGGTAGTCAATATACATGGGATGAATCTGAAACCATTTATTTATACTTTCTATTGACTATAGAGAAAATCTACAATATTAGCTGTGATTTATCTTCTGATTTTTCTAAAGCTATATTTAGATTAAATTAATTCAACAGAGAATATGTAATGAACCTTCCATGGAGCAAAAGACACACTTCATCTTTCCCTCTAGGAATAGCAAACATTTTCTTATTCATCTTTACAAATGTATACCAATACAAGCATAGAATTTTATCAAATTTAGCAGAATCAAATGAAACAGAACAGAAAGCCTTTTTTATTTTGGTCTGGGTTTCTTTTTTTTTTTTTTTGGTCTGGTTTATCTAAGGTACCTTACAAAGAATGTTTCTGTTTGCATTTGTCATCTGTTGACTTCAACATTATGTGCATTGGGACTTCAACCACATTTGATGGAGAAGTGGAGGTTTCACTTTCCTCAGAATGTAAGTTGAAGCAGGATATTGCTTAGAATTGCTAGGACATTAGAAGCCCCTAGTATTTTCACTCCTAAATGCCCCTACAGAAGGAAAGACTGAAATATGAAGTTTTTTTTCATTACTGGATTACAGAGAATATAAAAGGAAGGCAGAGAGCTATAAATTCCACACACCTGTTAAGAGCTTCAGCCAATGCTCAAAGATCAATCATCAGATATAAAACATGTAAAAAGACTTCACTAGCTTTCATATATTCTGGAGCTCATGAACTACTCACTTTCTGTTTGATTTTCCTATGTTTCTTCTCTTTTTGTAACTAACATTGTGTAGCAAAAGAAAAATTTATCTTATTATCAATTTACCCTTTACTTACGCTTATCCTTACAAAACAAATTTCAATGATAAAGCACTTAACTGTATAGTTTTATAATCTCAGAATTTCTCTCTTTTCCAAATGATATATGTACCCAAAAACATCTATTTTGCTGCTTTATCTCTTTCACTAGTCCTTGATGTGAGAACATATTTCTCACAACGTGTTTTAACAACTTCTAGCTTGCTCAAGTATCAAAGGAGAAGAAATGCAATATACATTTATTCCAGCTTTCTTGACTCTTCTAGGATCTGTTTTTTTTTTTTTTTTCTTTTTTTCAAAATGCTGTATTCTACTGCAATAAGCCTTCTAGTGTGTATTTAATATTTTGTTATTGTTCTCACTTCTACGTTTTCAAAAAACTCTTTTTTGGAAGGAGGTTTTAAATACTACTTGCCAGAGATTTGAACAGAACTGTCCTTTATTAGTAGCCATAAATGAACTTTCTTATGATAAAAAGGAAGAAACAAGTTTATTTCAATAATAAACAAGGGAATTTATTAGAAGGAAAGTAGCAATAGTGCTATATTGACTTGATGTACAGTGCTGGAGAACTTTTCTATGAAACCTTTCAAAATTTATTGAACTCTACTTTGGTACACATAGGAAATATTTTCCAACTCTGTAATGAGCCAGACATTATAATATATTTGTACTAACTTGAAAAAAAAATAAAAATAATGGCAATGGAAATGTTAGCAGTTATGCATGCACACATATTTACATTCATTACTTCAAAACTTGATTTTTGGCATTTCCTGAATAGAATGACCAAGAATACTGAGAGAGTTCTGTTGGTTAAAGCAATCATCTTTGTTAACAGCACTGGTTGTTAATAATATGTTATACCAGCTTTCTTTGTCTTTCAGTGGTTTGTTATTTTTCTCTAAGGTAAATTCAAGTCATCAGATAGGGGAAAACTGTTAGGTTTATACTTTGCTTGAGAACATACCCCTTCAGAACAATATTTAAGATGCAAAAATTCTCAAAAATAAGGACCTACTAGGGAGTCAGTGTTTATGATACTTCGGATTATATACACAAAATGAGGACGTTCCCCCCTTTAGATTGAAATGGAACCCATCTTTAAGAAAAAAAATCTTTTAAAAACAACAGAAAATATAGGATCTTTTTAGGATCTTTAAAATCTCTTTGGAAATTATATCAAAGTATCAATTTATGTTTTTCAGCAATATTTCTCACAAAACATAAGTAATAAAACAGGAAAAACAAAGAAAGAGTTTACTCATAATTTGACAATGATGTAATACAAAATTGTTAAAAAGGGAGGAAAATGCTAAATTTTTCTCTGAAAATATAGGATACCAGATAAAAGTATATTTTATTTCAGAACTGTTCTTTTTGACAAAGTATTTCTCTTGAAAATATTTCAACCTAATTTTGCCACAGTGACATGTCAGGGGACTTGCTAATTTTTCAGGAAAAGCAAGAAGTTTCTTCCATCAGGGAAAATTTTCTTTGACTGGAATAACAGGGGAAAAAAAAAAAAAAAGACTACTAATGGTCAAAGAATGGTTTTAGAAGCTGTGTCTTCTGCCCAGGAAGATCCATTAAGTAGGGACAGAAACAGATTGTCCTACTACTTCAACTACTTCCACTTTTCCCAATGAAAAAAGGAGGGGGGGTGGGGAGAAGAGAAAAAAAGATATTTATTGCAGTCTTATGAATATCAGTAATAAAATAAACTTTCTGCTACAGCTTAAGCAACTACAGCTTAAGTACATATTAATAAGGAAAAAGATGGATGTACTGAAGGTTTTCTCCATCTTTTTCTTCCTATTTATTTTACTCATCTTCTCAAATCCATCATTTCATCTTTTGTGTTATTTATTTATTTATTCATTTATTTTTGACACTGGCTTACATACACAAACAAGGTGTAAAACAAATAAGTTTGTTTTACATTAGTAAATGTAAATCTCATGATTCAAGCTGTACTGAATGAAATTATAAAGTTCAGAAGTCTTTTCTAATGTCTTGACTTTTTTGTCAGTTTTGATTGAGAATATTTACATTATTTACAGAGTGCTAATCACAAGAAGTCATACTGTTTTTGTGAATGATGAAAATACTATTGAAATACTTTTTTTTTTTTTTTTTTTTTTTCTCTTTCGGAAAGTAAGATGCTTCTCAGCCAGTCTTTAAAGGTGTTTTAAAATGTCAGATAGCTGTAGGCAAAATCCAAAGCACATGATGGACATTTATTCTTTCTTCAAGATTAATATATACTATAAAGCACTGTAAAGCAAATTAGACACTTTTACCTGATATTTGAACTGCCAGGGAACTTTGAAGAAAGTTCTGTAAAAATCAGCCACGAAGATTTCAAACAACATACACATAATAAAAGCAGTTCTATATGTTGCAATTTGAAAGCCTTGGTGTTAGGGAGGAAAGGAGATATCAAACACTGTGTTAGCTACACACCTGACTGGCAGTATCGGATTCACTGACAGTCTGTCAACAGTAGGTCTGATCGCCTTCCAAACAAGTAGTTGAGTTCACGAGTAGCATGGTTTAGTCAAATGCAACATGTACAAAGCAGGTTTTGGAAGTCAGTACAGGAAATTCTCTACTACAGCATGGGGTTTTTAGCTAGCTCTGATGTGCAAAGGTGCAATCATCACTCACCCCAGAAGATGGGAGCTGACTGTCAGTCTCAAGTCTCCTTAGGTGGCATCCCAACCCAAGGGGAGGAAAGGGATTCAGCCCTTCGACTGACCCAGGAGCTAAGATGGATCCTTTCCTCCTTAGTTCACCTTTTATACTTTCCTTTACATTCAGGTGGAGCTTGAGTGACTAGAGTCATACTTAATATTGTTATTGATTGATGAAAAAGTTTCTCACTTTCATTTAAAGGTACAGTCAATTGAAAATCTAGAGCGCATGCTCGGTGTTTTTCGGTGCTCGCATGTTCCATTACTCCCCTTTGAAGCTGCAAGGAGGGCAGATTGTGCTGCCTAGGGAACCGTGGACAAGCATAGGAGTCCGAAGGTACCAACCATCCTGGAAGTGGCAAGTGTGTTATGACCCCAAGCAAGCTTCTGTAATGCCCAAACTTCTGTTAGGCCCTAGTTTTTCCTCTAAATTTCCACTTTCGAGCAATTTTTCCACACTATAAGAAAGGCTGGAAAGAATATTTTTACTTGCAATTGCAAAATATCAGAGATATAATATACAGTGATTGATAATGCATGCAAATAATTGTGGTTTTTTTCATGTGTTTTAGACAGTATCTTACTGGTGACCTGGCCTTCCATTTCTTGATCAATACAGGATAAGATTGGTTTGGAATAAGTCAGTTCTCATTTAAAAGGATATACATTGAGATCCAATGTTCTCCTCAGTGACTAATGAATGTGTGTGGTGTAAGACTTTATAATCAAAAATTGTACTTTCCTAATTTCTACATGGTCCTTACCTATAATCACAGCACAGAATTTTTCCTTCATACAAACAGCTTAGAGAGTTTGTTCCTTGGATTGTTAGATCACGTAGAGTTGGAACCAGAATCAAATTCAAGTACTTTAAACCAGGATTTCTGTAACGTAGATTCTACGTGTGAGCTATGTGTTAAATTAGGTAAACTCACATTACAGTCAATGGATATTGATTATAATCTAGTCAATACAATCAGAATCTAGGGAGCTCTTCAGAGAACAAAAGTAGGTTTCTACTCTGCTATTGAAGGTCAGATGCATGAAATAACTGAGCAGTTATATTCTGCATGTAGTTTTGTAAATATTCCTTTTGGCCGTCGGTTGCCAGTCTAGGAGTGCGTGCATCATATCTGCCAGACCCATGTGCACGATAGACAATCTTAGATATGTCAGATGACATTGGATGCGTATATTGGGTCCTAGGTCTCCACTGACTCCCAAATTAGACAAAAGCATCAATGCTACAGAGCTTTAACTGCATCTGGAGCTGAAGTCCATTTTCATGCGCACTTTTGTACAGCTATTATGACAGCTTGTTGAAAACTACTTCCTTGAACTGAGATTTACAGTACTTGAGGCATCAAAGATGAGGTAAATCTCACCAAACTTTTGATACTTAGAATACATAAATACACATTTTAAATTTTCTGCTTAAAGTCCTTTTACAGTAAGTATAGAAAATTAGGAACTTTTAAGAATGGTACTCCTAACCTCAAATAAATATCCAAGACAGATCTGGTCTCTTTCTCACCAGTAAAAATGAAGAAAGCTTAGCCTAGTAGCTTCCAATGGAGGTTCAAATGTAGTTCTGTATGTATTTAAAATAGGTGAGATTAATACCATCTGAAAAAAAAAATCTTTACAGATTAGATGTTTTAGATTATTGGATTAAAACCTTTTCTATGATCTGTGATAATGAAAATGTAATAGTATATAAGATTGATAAACAAGTAACACTTGCAAGTCCAAAAAAAAAAAAAGAAAAAAAAAAAAAACCCTTAGAAGGTGTCAAACACTGAGGCAGGTTGCCCAAACAGATGATGAAGTCTCTCCATCCTCAGAGATACTAAAAGTCTGTCTGGGTAGGTTGCTGGGCTCTGACTAGACTAGGTCACATCTAGAGGTCCCTTCCAGACTCAACAATTCTATGGTTCTGCATATCTTCTGCTTTTCCCTTTATTCTCCTTTTCAATTTTTCTGCATCCTTTCCTCCCTTTATCACTCTGTTGAAGATGGAGAGAACTTATAAACCTTATAAGATAGCCATAATAAATATTTGGTACAGTTTGGGCAAACCAATGACAAACTATAATAGGAACCAAGCAACAGCTGGAAGTCAGGAATCTTTGAGGACAAACACTGGTTGTGCGCCACGATTTTGGGTATAGACAGCAGAGGACAAAATTTTCTCCCATGTAACCACTCTCTGGTTAAGATTTTTTCAAGCTGGAGTTCTGGGGCTCAGATTATGTTGAGGTAACATATTAAAAAAAGGTCTTTTGAGATTTGTCAGTGCTACTTGTTTATCAACTCAAGTTCTATGACATTTCTCATTCTATCTTGCAATTATGCTGAAGTGCACTCTTACCTACATTGCTTAATTACAGAATAAGTGCTAATTTTCCAGTTAGAATTGAATACATAATTACATCACTCCTTTTTTCTAAAGAACTTTATCAAGTTTTTATACTACAAAATCCATGGCTGAAATCTAGTATATGAATATGGCCTTTCCTCTTTTTGCTTAACTCTTGCCTTTATGCAAAACCAGGAATTGCACCTTTTGAATATGGGCATTTAACTCTCCCTGCTCTCCCATCCCATGATTCCTACTGTGAGATTGATTTCAAATATGTAGTTCTCAAATTCTGTCTGTGCTGCAAGCACACACTTTCATAATGAAATCTCAGTGTTTATTAATGAAAAATACCCCAGTTATGCAAAAGCCTTCAATGAGAGCCCACCATGTTATTCAGAAAAAGCACATCTGGGGGAAACCAGAGTTCCCTAAATTTCAATGTTCACAGTACCGTTTATTGCTAACTATAGACATAATTTTAGACATCATTTCTTCACACAAAACTCTGATCTAGTTTTCCTTCCTGCAAGGCAGAAGTTCTGCATTCATATTGAGAAATATTCTCTTATTTTCTTGACTGCTGTCTATATTCTGTCTAAACTCTTGCCTAATGACTAACTTAGCCATTTTCCAGATCTCATAGCACCATTTGTCATAGGCGAGCCTCCACAGGTGTCACGTAAATGATACTGCATGTTTAACTGAGTGCTTCATTCCTTTTCCAGATAACTCTCTTTTCACTTTTCTAATCTAGCTCTCAAAACTCTTTCTTCAAAAATATTAGGCATAGCACTTACTACTTATCACTCAGCATCCTGATGTATTTTGATTACTGAAAAAGCAAATCTATTCTAGACCAACATAGTCTTGACACTAAAAGATAGAAGCAACAATATCTTATGCAATTATGTAATCAAGTTTGTCAGTCAGATGCCATTCCAAAACTTGAAACGTCTCATTTTGTTTTCATAGATATTAATTTATATCTTTCAGGTATGACAAGGGTGGCAGACATCTCTGAAATATAGTACATTTTATTTACTTTGAGGTAGTTTTGGCAGATCTCTTCCTGCCTTGATCTTCTGTCAGACATTTCAAAGAAATAAAAGGAAAGAAAAAAAAAAAACTGATTTGTTATGCTTTTCATAACACATTTGTTTATATGCATTAGACTCGAAGCCCCATGAAATTCCTACAGTGTTGTGAAATTATAGCTTCATGAGGAGTGATTTTATTGTTTGACTGATATGTTTTTTAACAGCAAAAAAAGAAAAAAAAACACAAATAAAACAAAACTATAATTTGGACTTGTGAATACTACTTTAAGTGCAGGGCATAAGTTGCTCATCCTCACTGCTGTAGTTTCTTTGATCTCCTTAAAACTATTGTTTTATGTTCTCCTTCCTTATAATCTTTGAAAGGATTGTGTCAGCAGTTTGAAAGGAGGATAATGTACAAACATTTTATTTGCTTAAGAAATCTCAGCTCTTCCCAAAATAAAGGGAGAACTCATCTCTCTAAATATAGACATCTAGTGCATTTAATATGCCCTAAGGTATGTCACATAGACAAATATTGCTTTCCTAGATGCACCTGGGTCTCTGTAGGTCTTTTGTCATATCTTCCAGCCTTATGTAGGTGTGTCAGGTGCCTTAAAGCATTTCAAGGTCAGTAGGTGCCAGTGTGTGATGGGGAACTTAGTCATAGCTCAAAATACAGATTGATAGATACAGTGGATATGTTACTTTGCATGCACCATTGCAACATATCGCCTATGTTAGGAAGCAAATTGAAGAGTAAATTTATTACACTAAAAAAAAAAAAAAACCTCTAAAATAAATTAAAATAAAAGGCTTCAAATTTTTAAGATTTCAAACTCCAACAACATGACTTAATGCCAATTTTTTCATATGTTTTAACTCCCTAACTCTCAAGGAAACAGTTTCAAAATTCCTTTGCCTTTATTTTACATAATAACTCACATCAAAGAAAAACTAAATAAACAAAATAAAAAAGTGAAGTCCCCACAGCAAATTTATGAAGGAATTTGAATTGAGAAAGATATATGTATATAAAAGTCTGGATAAATCAATTTAATCCTTTCATACACAGAGGATATTGAGAATGCAGGAACTGAAAGAGTATAATATACTGAAGAAGAAAGAAGTGAAGACTAAAGTAGAGTTTTTTTTTTTTTTTTTTTTTTTTTTTTTTTTTTTTTCCAGTGAGTCTTTAAGGTTATATGTGAACTGAATGAAGAAATGCATATTTAACTGAGACAAAATAACTGCTATAATATGCCATGGCACAGTGCCCTGAGATGATGTTCTAAAGGGATTTAAGATATATAATTTTACTAGAAGAACATTATTTTTATTTTAAAGGTTGGCACGCAAATGCTAGAAATGTAGAGCAGGTGCTAAGACCAGAAGTGACTTATCAGGTGTTAAATTAGTGGCTTGACAATTTGTGATGGGGGTTTGATTCCTCTTTGAGAGTTTTTGTTGTTGGATAGGAAAACAAATTGCCATATTTCACAGTGAAGAGTTGTGTTTGAAACTAAATTTTTAATTTGATTGTCTCAGAGAGCTTCTTTATCTTGTGAAAACAGGTCTAAGACTTCAATGTGATGGGTTACAGAGACTCAGTATTTAAATCAGTGTTCCCAAATTAAATGGAATTCTTGCCAGTCTTAACTCTCCTTGTGTACTATGAATGGCCAATATAATTTGCAGGAGCATTAAATCCTGAAGACTTGTATAGAAACTTGCTGCACATTCTGTGCAGAAAGAAAACAAACAATGACATATATTTTTAGCATTCTGATTTTGGTAACATAAGTCCAGGGTACTTTGATGGATTAATTTTAGTACAAATCCAAGAATCTTAAAATATTTTTACAATTCTTCTGTCTTTAGAACATCAGGTTCAGGGTTCTTCCATTATCATGGTGAATTCTGCAAATTATGAATGTAGGAATTAGTGAAAGATATACCATATAAATATAGTACTTACCTGTTTGAATATCAGATTTGTTGCCTACCATAACACATTAATTTCCTTTCTATCAGTATGCATAGTCTGAATTTAAATTTATTTCTATTTTCTGTGTCCTGAATCTAAACTTTTTCTCCACATGAACATCTCCTATCCCATATTTAGATAGCCATTTTTCTTGTTTAAATTCAGTTTTATCTGCTATAGATTAATTTGCTTGGTAAGAAGACGTTAACAACCACAAATTCAGGAATGATCATTTGGTATAGAGCTAAATATTTTTTTTCTCATATACCTTCATTTTTGATAATATCATACAAATGGATTTTTGGAGTTTGTTGTGTCAATATCTCCGTGCGCATCTTGGTGCAAGGGTGTTTCATTTAGGAACTTGATAACTCTGTTTTAGTACTCACACTGTGTTTCCCAGTGCAGTTGTGTCTACTCTAATGCACTGTAGTTTAAATACTGTAGCACTTCCGGATACTGAAGTAAATACTGTTTTGTGGAGGTCTTCTTGGGCCTGTTTGAAAGGTAAATTTCTTTCTGTTCAGATTCTTCAATCTAAGTAGGAGTGAAAATTCAAGAGGAAAATAAAGAAGTGTAGACATGTAGATAAAGATCTCTGAATAGAATCCCCCCCTGCAGTATAATTTGGATCCCCTCCCTGCTTCCCTCCCCCACCTCCATTTTTTTTAACATATTTCTTTCTGTTTGGGCAAGAGCGGTTTCCCAGTACTTTGATTAGACTAACAGAACCTGCAGGAGTGAAGCATTGCCCAGAGCAGAGGTAGACCATTCTAAGGACTACCAGATGGAAATGCACATGTCCATGGGACTGGACCAGATGCCAAGGGCGAGAAAACTAACTGTTGCCATTGTTGGCACACATGGTAGGAAAAGCTGAGAAAGATAGTTTTGTTCAACCTAAAGAGCAAAAGGCCAAGGGGAGCTTTTATTGCTGTATTCAGCTACCTAATGAGAGGAAACAGAAGATGAAGAGTGATTCTATAGCCAGCAGCAGGACTGAGTGCCTCTTCAAATTGGCACACATGTTCTCTGTATGGACATGGCATGCCACAGACCAGCACTACATTTGTAAAAATCTGCATAAAACACAGGCAGCACAAATAGCCCAGCCCTGTTTCTGAGGACTGTTGTTAAGTAAAAATCTGCTCTCCTAGTTCTGGGTGTTGGCTTGTAGACTTTCTATCTCCCTGGTATCTGTCTCCCAAACCCTAAGCCTCTCCAGAATCAGGTACCTCGGCATTTCATCCAGCTATTCAGCTAGTCCTGCTTAAAGTCTCTGTCGTATCTCACACACACATGCACACAAACACACACACTAGAAAACACATAAAAAGATAGGACAGACTGTGGTGACTAGGTGCAGGCACATACACATGCTGATCAGTGCTGTTTTATAATAATCCACCCTCTTCATCTCCACCTCTCTCTCTCTCTGCTTTCCTGTGCTAGCTGCTCCTAATTCATCTCAGTTCTTTTCTTTCCCTGCCTTTTGCTCTTCCCCTAACCATCCCATAATAGGTCCTGTACAATCTCAGATTCTCATGTTCTAGCTCTAAATTCCCTCCCACTCACGGGTCCTCTAATAAACTGTAATTTTCTATGCACTAATCTCCACGAGTTTGCACACAATTCTAGACAGTTTATTCTGTTGTGTTGCCTTAGTGAATTTTACATCAGGAAAACAGCTTAATTTTTCATATTCTCTGAGCAACCCACTATTGTTTGACCTGATTTCAGCAGGAGTTTGGACTAGATGAACTCTAGAGTTCCCTTTCAGCTTGCATGCTTCTATTTCTCTAAACACTACAAATATAATTGTTTTAGACTGTACAGTAGTACTGGTAGTAACTGGTAGTTACTACTACCGGTAGTACTTTACTATTAAATGCTACTAATATTACTAATATCACAGTGCTGGTGGACTGTAGCTACGAAAAATGGTATCACTGATCAGGCACTCGGTATACAGACAGGAATTTCCTCCTCTTAAATACTGTCCAATGTAAGAACAGTACAAAAGAAAGGGTTTTCTCGAGGAAAAAAATAAAACCATATAGTCAACAAGATAATAATCATCGAAGCTCACAAAGGCCATTCCTTACAGTTGATCTTCATTCACCTATGTTGTGCTTTCTTCTTTTATGTTGTTACAGAAAATTCTCAAAATGTTTTGTAACTATAATTAGGAATGAGTGCAATTTTTGAAATCTCTAAATAGAGCCATAGAGTACATGAGTTTCCATCTGTCTGCTAGGCTTTACTACAAAAAATATTCAAGGTCTGGAAGACAGTGATATAAACGACTGTCTTTCTTTGTTGCTGCTTATAACTATAAGGTGAAAAGTGATAACCTTTACACCTTCATTTCCTATTTTAATAAATAATGAAAGAAATCTTTATAGAGCTGTATACCTTGTGTGTATATGCATATATACGTCTGTCTACTTCATTAGGAGAACATAATCCTTAAGAGCACTTTTGATTGTTGGCTATACTCCACAGGTGTCATGTATAGTAGATGTATAAAGCGTGTTGGCATGACACTATGCTAATAAACTGTTTAGGCCTTACTTGCATTAACATGAAAGCTTAAAACTCTGTTGTTCCTATTTTTTTTTTTATTGTTAGTAGAGTCTGGACCATTAGGCATGTTGACAGAAAAAAAAATATTAGTAATGAAAATCATGTAGAAAACCATTCCCTCACACATTTTTTTAAAGATATATTTCCTCCATAACTGAAATAATTATAACTTGTGGAATCCTTTGTTTCAAATTCCTTACAATTCCCAATAGTCATCTCCTAACTGAGAGTGTTTACTTAGAGGAAGATGCTGCCTCCTTTGGATTTTATCTCTTTCCCTTCTAAAGTAGCGATTCCATTTAATAGGAGCAATTAAGCACAAAATCATTGAACTTTACTCATTACACATTACAGTTTTAATATGTTAATCAAATTCAGCTTTCACAAACTGCATCTGTATATAAATGTTTACATAAAAGCTGAACAAAAATTAGGTGACCATTCACATCTCCTCATGATATTTCTTCCAACTCTCCCATTCCTTTTCAGAAACAGAGATCTCTTTTGAATGTATCATCCACCTACATAATTCAGTCTTCAGCCCCCGGCTTTTTTTTACAGCTGTTTTAATCATGTTACTGGAGAATTAGAACTCCATTTGACATAGTATTTGGCATTTAATATTTGAAGGCTACACATGCTGCTGACAAAATATGTATGCAATATGCATCCCAAATAGTCTGCTCAGTCAGTAAAAAATATGGGAGCATCATAATTTCACTTTCAGTAGTTTTCTCAAAGGTGACCTTTTCTCTTTCCCTTAGCCAAAAAATCACTTACCATTTCAGATTATTTGTAGGTCCATTTAGAAGAACCCATGCATTTTTGCTGTACAATATCTGAAGTGGTAATACATCTAAATTGATCTGTGAAGGTTTAGTTTTAGAGCATTATGTTCATAGATTTGTTTCAGCACTTTTAGTACCAAAATAAAGTCTATTATCAAAGATATATGTGCTAAACTCAGGGCAACTAGTTGTCATGCAGATATATGAAATTCCACTCATTTTAATCTCTTAAATGCTTCCTTCCTCCATTTGGTTGTAGTTATCTATTATTAAAGCTAGAAGTTGCCAAGAAGTTGCCAACCCTTACATTATCCTAAAACTGTATTCTTAATTTCCCTGGCCCTTGTGAGAGAGAGGAGAGGAAAGGAGAGAGGAAAATGGCACAAAATTCATAGAATGATTTATATTTTTTGATGTATGGAGCACTTGATCTAACAATCTGTACTGAAGTGTAAAATAGGCATGAGGAAAATTGTGCATGCAGGTGTGGATTTTTGTTTGTTTGCTTGTTTGTTTGTTTGCTCACATATATACTCAGGAAGGACTTCTCAATATACAAATTAACTGCAGTAAGTGAAACTGCAGAAATCTTTTTTTTTTTTTTAAGAAAAAAAACATCTTCCAGAAAAAAAACACACCTTTAAAGCTCATATGCGCTCATATGCTCTCATGCGCCTAAAGCTGGTATCTCACATACCCTTGGACATGTACAATGGTAGTAGATGCCTATGGTGACTGAATACAACCTCAGACAATTCAGTCTGTAATGTCAGGGAGCCTGTTAAGGTGATGAAGCACAGAGGACAATTTCAGGGTTGGGTTGTAGCTCTCCACATTGATTCAGATGCCTAAATGTTGGAGTCTGGTATCATCTGTCACACAGATTAACCACAGCATCCCCAAGGGACTAACAGACATGCCATAGGGTCTGTAGGAGACCCACACGCTATTGGAGTGGCAGCTGCAGTGCAGATAGGATAGCCTAAGAATACAAATGACATTATCTTAGCTGCCCACAACGAGGGTAGTTATATTGAGCTATGGAATGTCATTAACTAGAAAAGGATTCTGGACATAGCACACATATAGACACATATTTACACAAATTTAAGCATCTGCAAATGTAGAGTGGTTTGTAATCTTGATTCCATTACCTGTCCTGGCATCAATGATCATTAGACATGTCCAAGGACATCCAAAACATGCACTATAAACTATTCTTTTTTTTCATTTAGGCCATCCACAGCCTCCCTTCTGCAGTCCCACAGGGCCTGAGTCCTGGACTAAGAAAATAAATTAAACTTAATCAAATCTCCATTTTAAGTATTTTACTTGGTAAAAATGCTGTTTATTTCAGTGCAGGTGGAACAATGTACCTAAATAAACAAATAAAAGTTCAATTTTGCTAAACTATTTCAGCTGATATAAAGAAGTGCAACATTTTATTGAAAAGGATTTCTCTTTCAGTAATGAGCAGTCAGAAAACAATAACAGTATACATTATTACTTAATATATTGCAATAAATACTCATTTCAGTGTGTTTTCAGAGCAAATGCACCATAAAATTAATTAATTTACTGTCATCAGTGAGATATATTTGATATGTAAATTATAATAATCACATGTATCAAATTAAAAAGAATTATTAAAATAGATAAATCTGAAGCATGTCATAAGAATATAAGGGTCTAAAGCATGGATAAAAGTTAAACATGAAAGAGAAGCGTTATTTTTTCTGTCCTAATAATGTGGCAAGACATTTTAATGACTCTGGACTAAGCTACTTTAAAAGTACTCTCAGGAGTAATGCTGTTCTGTTGAAACATTTCTCTCTAGCATGCAGATTGGATTCACAATTTCTGCACATTACAGCTCGTGTAATGATATTTGCTAGATTCTTATTTAAAAAAAAATATGTAAAAGCATATTCATTTCTGAATTAAAAGCCCACTTTGAAGTAAACTCTCTCTATTTTAACCATTTGGTTTAAGAAAGAATATGACAAATACTGCACCCCTAATATATTCTATAGCTAAAGCAGAGGCCATTGCACCCATGAAAGTAGAAGCACACCAAGCAGACTTTAAGAACTAATTATTAACATGAAGTGTGGTGTTAATGTGAGAAAACATTTTGTTTTAACATTTTGAAACTGACCTGATTTGTCAGGCCTCAAAAATCCTGTCATAATGATTTCTAATTCCCTCATCCATATATACATACCCACGCACTCAGTTACAACAATCCATATCTATATTCAATTGCTATACAGGAAATTGCATGAGACAAAATTAATGAGATGGGATATATTTCTAACTGTGTTAGATCAAATGTTGAAGAATAGCCTAACATCCCTACAGAAAAAAGGAGTCTTGCACTTGGAGAGGTACATGGTAGACTACTGGGATTATGATTACACTGTGTGAGCAAAGCAGAAGTGAATAACACATAAGATGACAAATTACAGTATAGAAAAAGGTAGGTGGGTTCCTTTGCGCTATAGGGAAATGTGACTGGTCACTTTGAGGCAGATTACTGGTGGGAAAGCTAAAGATAACGTTTCACCCCCTGTAGTGCATGCAGTGTCACACAGTGTGCGACATAGTGATATGCAGTCAACCCTCTTATCAGCAGTGGCATTTGCTTGCACCTTATCTTGGGAGACACCTGGGATAAAACTGCTTAGAATTTGGATATTTGACATGGCTGGATGAAGATTTCACTCCAGGGGATGTCTGTACAGCAAAGATATTTCTGAACCTGAATAAAGGAATAAGAGTTAAGATATTTTATAGATAATGGCGATTATTCTGGAAAATATTTTAGTTCTGACTCTCCTATAGTGAAGACTGAAAAGAAGCAAGCTCGTTACATGTGAATTCTTAAGTTTATCTAAAGGGATCTAGGATACAATTTGGCTTTCTGCCAGCTTAGCATTGTCATTTAAATGGAGTGTGTCACAATGATTTTTCCAGTACTTCAGTGCTTAGAAACCAAGTTAGCTCTTGGAAATAAAGATTTATATATCATAATTTGGTTTTGACATTCTAATACACAATTTCTGAAATTTCCTGATGAGATTCAAAGTAGAAACTGAGAGGTCCCAAAAGCCTTCAAGTCAAACTTGAGTCAGGGCTTGACTGATGGTACTGATTCCAATGCAACTCCAACGTTGGTTATCACAGAGCTGTTCAATCTGATACAGACAGCTTTTGCACAAAGTGTGCTTTGTGGATGAACACGAATTTTGTGTAAATGCTTTAGAGAGATAACCTACTCAGAATTCTGCTACTGAAGCTAGAAAGAAAAGACTGGGACTTTTCCACTTTCTAAAGGAAACAGTCCTCAAGGGTTTGATTATCTTGTTTGATTTCATCTTATTCCAGATTTCTGCAGCCTGAAGACATCTGAACTCCACTTTCCAAGATGATGCCCTAACCACCAAGCAATTATGCCATTTATTGAAGGAATAAATTTATCTTCTACTAACTTGATACACTACAGAGAAAATGTTTATGGGTTCGAAGTGAAAAAAAAAAAGGCAGCTGGCAGCTGAGTGATGGAAGAGGGCACAAATGACTATTGAATTACAATTCCACCAGCTTTCTTACCCTCACACCGTTCAGTATCAGAGTGCAAGTTCATTCCTTTTTACTATACCCTCCCAGATCAAATATTTCAGACATAAAAAATATAAACTTGATGGTGAGTTCAGCTGGTTATCTAAGAGGGTTCCCTCTGGCATCTCCACCAGTTTGAATCTGGAAGTCAGGTTCATTACCATCACAGACACTCACACTGTTTCAAAATTGTGCCCTCTTTTGCTGACTTTATGTCTTCTCTACTTTTACTGGTTTTGGACTCACCTCCCCACCTTTGTACTTCACTTTTCTTCTGCCCATTCCCTTCCAAATAAGCAATGTGCCTCTAATTCTTCTGGCTCTCAGTTCTGCTACATACATACACAAATTTTGTTGCTCAGGCAAGCTTGGTCTTATATGGTATTGCTAACACTGCTGCCTAGGTTCAGGAGGCCTTGCAAGACTTTGCATCCAAAAAGCCCCTGACAATCCTCTGGTTCATACTTGCAGCACTTACTTAGACACTCTGTAAGACATACTATTCAGCCTTGTTGTCCAATTAATCTATATCTTATGTGTAATTTGTATACCAGAACAACAGAGTGGCATGTTTTCCACACTCCGTTTTTGTGCTTATATGGCATTCATGTCCTTGGATTGTTTAATTACTCTCCTAGTTCCCTGCAGAGGCTTTAGCTAGTTATGAATATTCCAGTGGGACCTTTTGCTCACAGAAACAAAATGCGCAAGTAGTTTCTGTAGCAACGACCAAAGCTCAGGATCATTACAACGAGGGAGAAAGCATCCTCCTCGGTGGCTTGTGGTCCAGCTGCTTTTTCTTATATTTTACTTGTATTTAACTAAATTTACTTAATTTATCTATACGTGTATATATATATATATATATATATTTCCCTGGCAAGATATATCTTTCAGAAATAATTTCACAGAATTACACAGAATCACAGAAGGGTTGAGGCTGGAGGAAACCTCTAGGGATCATCTAGCTCAACTCCTGCCGCCACAGCATGTTGCACAGGGTCACATCCAGGTATGTTTTGAAGATCTCCAAAGAAGGAGACTCCACATCCGCTCTGGGCATCCTGTTCCAGGGCTCTGTCACTGTACGCTAAAGTTCTTCCTCATACAGCACAGGTACAGGCACTCTTGTGGGTTTTTCTATTAAAGATTGGGTAATGATTGGCATATGTTAACATATTAATTCTCTTGGGCCTTGTTTCCAAGCGGTCACAGTCTGTCTCAGCCTGCTGGCCAGCCTGTCCAGCTGCGGAGTATGACATCAGTTCTGGCTAGGCCAGATCAGGCTCACGAAAGGAAACTGCCATCCATAATTCAAGCTTTCTCCTGGTGCCCCGGAACTTTTCAATCTGTAAGGGCAGCAGCTGCTTGGGAGTTGTTTGGGTAAGAGAGCAACAGACATGTCACCTTGGCAGAGGCCAGGCAGAGGTGGCATGACTGGGTACATTGCTAGAGCCTGAAAAGGATATATCCGTTCCAGTATCGAAAATGACAGCTCCACTCACTGTCAGTCAAGATCCTGGGAATATCATCCAGAGAAGAGCTTAAAATAGTGAAAAGAGCTAAATCCAAGGCTTCTTTTTTTTTCTGAAGCCTTGGAGCTTTATTTCAGGCAGCCAAGCTGGAGCAGGTTTGGGCACCTCTTCTCAGGGGAATCCCTGACACCTCCCACTTCTCTGCTCACAGCAGGAAAGCACCAGCACAGCACAGAGAGGACAGCAAAACAGGCACCTTTCTGCCCTCATTCTACCTAAATCTCTCAGTTCAATACCCAGCAGCAAGACAATGTCCTCTCTATTTGCTTTCCTTTTCTCTGATCCCCCTCAGACAATGGCTTTGCAGGCAGGACAAGGTTATTCCCAGCAGGAGGAGGACAGAAAGTCATTATGTCCATGCAACATTGCTGCCACATCCATTCATGGTTTTAACCTTCACAGAATTTTCTCAATTTAGGGATGATTTTCGCCTCCCTGGGTTTTTCCCAAATATTCAAATATTCCCTCTCCACCTTCAATCTCAAGCCCATCTGCCTCAGCAAACTGAACCTGAATTGTCTGCACAGACTAAGCACTACATCTCTTTGGCTTTTAAAGTGCAAAATGTTGGCAACATGTCCCTATCTTCTGAAAGGAAGGGAAGGCAACCACCAGCAAAGATGAGACATTTCCAGATTTCACCTATAGACCCCGGAGCAAACTGAACCATGCAGCATGTAGCTGGAGACTTGTGCTGAGAGCCCATCTTGCTAATGATTTATCATATAGTTTTGCATATGCATATGCTTTGCATCAAAAAAAAAAAAGATAGATTCACTTAGATTGGGGGTATGAGTAGTGATGCAGCTTGCCCTTATGCAGAGAACCTTTAAAAATAGATACATGCAGTGAGAATCAGGTCATCTTTGGAACTATGATCTTGCTTGTACTTCCCCACTTTCACTTCCATTCTCTAGTCAGAGAGATGGCACTGTGCACAGATGCTGAGGATCTGGAACTGATGGGAGCAGATGCTGGTATATTTTCTTTTCTAGCTATCATGCACTAATATACAATATCAATGCTGTTCCTTCCATACCTCATGTTGATTCATAGTGTCCGAAAATATCCTCCCTTGGGCTTGGACACTAGGCTGCTGAGAGCAAATTCCAGTCGTCTCTCTGTTCCAAAGTGATAAAGCATCTGCCCCCTTCCTCCAGCCATTTTAAGAGGAACTAGCAGATTTTCAAGGGTCTTTTCCCCAGCATTAATCTCAGGAAGGCAAATAAATTATTCATGCCTGCAAAAAGAAATCAAAACAATTAATTTACACAGGTTTGAAAACTACTTCCTAGAACATTTCAGGAGTGCTTCGTTGCCCAACTGTTGGCTACTCAATAAGGCTGAGGGTGACCCTGTTGTATGGTGAGGTAATGACCCTAGGCCCTTACCAAGAAATCAACCAGAAGGACACAGTGTCACATGGCACAGATGCTATTGCGCCAAACTGGAGGGATAGATTTTATTTGGATCTGAACTGAAAGACTTGCACATGCTAAGACCCCAGTCAGGCTTCCTCCTTTTACTCCCCTGTTAGTTCCTAAAAAGAGCAAAGGAAAGATGTGTGGGACTGCAAACTTGTGCTGATTTTAATCTTGCTGGAGCCATAACCACAGCCATAACTTCAGTGAGTAATTGATGGAATAATGGCAGCAGCAGGAACTCTGGCATTACTGGAAAGGTCCAAGTGGAATTCAACTGCATCTTCCCAGCTCGTGTCCTCGGTGAGCAAGAGCACAGCTAAAGAGAAGATGCTTTCCTGTGCTTCAATCCTATTCCCTTTCCATTGCACACACTGAGGTGTCTATCAGTCTATTATGTGTTCTCAATAAAATTAATGATGTTGTTTTTAAGCTACACTCTGGTGTGTGTCTGTTCATTATAGGCAACAGAATAATTTAAAAATGCTCTTGAGGGAAGCAGGAGGAAGGCACAGGGAGGTTATGCAAGACCTAGAAGAATTTTGGGCTTTGAAGCTTTGACAGACAGATCTCTGTCAAAGGCAGAGGATCCTATAAAGGAATAAGATAAGCTTTAGCATGACATTGGGCTGCTCATGCAAGTATGTGCCCTATAATTTCATCTTGACCATTTTACAGGCACAGGCAGTCTTATGGGCTTTGTTATTAAAGATTTTGGGCAAATTGGGAGCTTAGCCAGGTCCTTGGGAGATGTGCTCAAAGGCTGTTCTCAAAGGGATTCCCTCCAAAACTTGCCATTTAGCTTAAAGGTTGATGAAAATTTTCCTTCATTTAATCTTGATGAGCTTCTCAGTATCTTCTGCTTTATTACAGTATGGATTTTTTTATTTTCTTAATCTTCTGTAGATAGATTCCTATTCTTTTATGAGAGAACCTTATGAAATGAGTGCAGCTACTGTCTGCCTCCATTGAAAGGAAAAAGTACAAAGATTAATGGTGGTTACCACATATATTATTGACCAACAAGATACATCAAACTCTGATATATTTACTCATGATGGTAAAATGAACTACTGGGACAATATATATATATATTTTTAATGCACCCACAGTTGATAAATTGAGACCTTCCCCTCAAACTGGCTTTTCTAATAACTAAACAAACTGCTAAGTAACAGCTGAATGGGCAAAAAGAACAACAGAAAGCAGTCTGTGCAATACTTATAAGCAAACTTGAGATGAACTAGGAGTGGTTTCTATTCAGTTCAAACTACAGATTCGTTGAAAGTGCAATGCACTTTAGAGAGAAGACAGGATTTTTTTCCACTTTTGAATTATTATATTACACTTACAATTAGGCTAGTTAAAACAAGTTTAATTAGTTAGTTATCGATAAGGAGTACAGACATATGTTTCATGGCAGATGGTGTAGGGCCCAGTGTCGAGGGTCACTCTCGCACCAAGTGCCAGGGCCCTCCCCACAAGCCAGAGCACACAACACCTCCACACAAAGTGAGGTCAACTCCCCCCTGCTGTTGTCTGTAGCAGGGCTTTATACCCATGCAGGTGGGCATGCGCTGAGGAGCAGCACTCATTGGCTACAGGCTCCCAGCTGATTGGTTCTCCTCCAGGTGTTTGGTTGCTAGGCATCGGTCCAGTTCCCCACAAACTCCACTTTCCTATATATTCTTACTAAGGCCCCAACATCTCCCCCTCTTTTTTCCAAAAAACAAAAATTAGCAATAAACATTGCAACATTTACAAAAAACAAATTAACATAGCTGTAAACCTCAGCATTTCCCCTCTTTTTACAAAAAACAAAAATTGGCAATACCATGCATCAAAATATTATGAACAAAAACAAAGTAACTTAGTTGCAAGCACAAATATATTCATTCTGGTCACGCTTATGATAGTGTTTCATTTTTAAATTCCCAAGACAAAAGAAAATGGTCCCAAAGGAATACACAATTTCATTTTGCTTACAACCACAGAAATTCTTCTTGGAAAGGTAATTGTGCTCTTCATTTCAGCAACAGGAGAAGGAAAAAATCTTGCCCTTTGGAGCTGGGGAGGATGGGGGTCCAAGTTAGTATGGTCAGACTGGATATGCTATCATTTTTAGTTTTCAACCGCTGGAAAGTTCTTCCAGTCACGGAGTCCGCTGCTCTTTTCAGTTCCAGACCTTGAGGAAGCTGTCCCACGATCCTGTTGCCACTGCCATTCCATCATCAGTCACACCTAAGCAACTGACAGTTATCATGATCGGCAAGGACACCTGCTCTATCAGCTTCCAGTGTATCCCAGACATTGCAGTTGAAGTCATCATAACCAGCTAGGAAGAGACATAGCTGTTCCAGATAATAAGCTTGCCATCCTGGGAGGCACTGACTAGAAGCCTGGAATCAGTCCCCCAGTGCATTGCGTAAATTTTAGCCAAGTGTCCCCAGAGTGTTCTTCTAGTATGCATTTGAATTCTCCCCACAGGGTCAATGTTGGCTGTGATCTGAGCCAAGGTGGCGTTAGCACATGCTTTCCTAGCATCCCTGATTTGGTTTTTCAGTTGCTCGGCCTCCTGGCGTAACTGGTCAAGCTCACTCATTTTCCCGTGCTAAAGTTGCACTTCACTGCCACCTCTGAGAGGACCACAAATCTGCCCTTCTGTCCGCTGCTCATTAACAGACCCAGTTCGTCCGCCCGCCCTGGCCTGCTCCCAGCGACACTGCAGCTTGGGGGGCGGGAGAAGGAGAAGAGGGCAGCGGTTGGGGGGGGGGGGGGGGGGGGTCACTGGCTCTCAGCTCCTCCCCAGGGGACCAGTGCACATTGATTCTAATATGTGCACGTCAGTCTCTGATCACTGTGGATTTTGCCACAGAGAGGTTGACTCCTGCACTTCCTCGGGTTGCGGCAGAGAGTTCATGGAGGCAGCCATTGTCTGGGGATACTTGTTTGCCGCGTCCCTCACAACGCGGCAGCTCCCGTTTCCCTGTATCGGCATGCCGTTTTTGCGGAACCGTGATCGGCACTCCGCTGCCTTATGCCCGAACCTTTGACATCTCGTACAGGTCCCATTAAATCCTCTCGGGGCCATATCCTCCATCCTGAATCTGTTGGGACACTTCCTCCTCATGTGTCCTAATCGACCACATAGGAAACATGTCCCATGAAATCTCTTGTCTTCCTTTCTAGACATTCTTTCTCCTTTAATTGCTGCGGCCAAAGCCGCACCATGTATTTTTGCTTTTTGTTCTTCCTCCATCAATGGCGCTCGGGCACAGGTCTCTATCATTTGGACAATTGAAGCTCCTGGTGGCAAAGTAGCTAATAGTTGCTTGCAAGTTTGGTTTGCCTTCTGAACTGCTAGATCTTTTGCCAATATTGCTTTCATTTCCGCAGGCACATTAGGTGCCATATCCAAGGCTTCCTTCAGTCGATCAACAAAGTTGAAAAAAGACTCATTCGGTTTTTGTGTTATTTTGGTGTATGGCAACTGTGGCGTTCCTATTTGTGGTAGTGCAAGAAAAGTGGCTAGCGCTGCATTTTTTGATTGCTGTAGTATCCTGGGGTGGAGCGCTGCCTGGGCCTCGGTTGCCCGGTAACGCCCATTCCCCATTAGTTGATCAAGGGTGGCAACCCTTAATGGATCGTCCATACTGCGATTTAGATTCTCCAATTGTTTTTCCTCTAATCTTTCCTGCCATTTTGCTAACCAAAGCATGTAAGCGGTAGAGGAAAGCAGGAGCTCCATTATCGCTCTGCTATCCGCAGGTACCATATGGGAATATTTAAACAGGGCGGAGACCTGATTTCTCACCAACTTATTGTCGTGCCCATACTGCATTACTGTTTTTTGTATGCCTTGAACAAATTTCCAATCAAGAGGTTCCCACCTGGGACCTTGGGCTCCCGTTACTACAGGAGCTGCTAGTGGTGTTAGTACAAATTCTCCTTGTAACTGAGCATTCTCTATGAGCCCTTTATACCGTGCTCCCGCATTAAATGTTGGATTAACAGGTGGCATTCCCTCATCATTACTTCCACCTGCAGTGGAAGTGGCTGGGAGCTCCGGCAACAATCCTTCTTCAGCTGGGTCACTTCCTCCAGCTGCTTTCTTTTGAATCTTAGGAGCATCTTTTCGTGCCTCCCACTGCTCTAATTGTTTGTCTACATTTTCCAACCCTTCGACTATAGCCCTATGGGCAGCCTTATAGGCTGCCTTCACATCTCTGGCCTTGGACCCACCGTCTAGTCGCCGCATTTGTTCTAATAATTCTGTCATTCTCTCTGCCTGTCCCCAAAGTTCTTGTCGCATTTTTTGAACCACGGCATTATCATCGTCCGATCCATCTGGGATCGGCACTTTAACTGGGTCTACTTCCATTTTGGGCGCTGTGGGGGTTGGTCGCTTTTCCCCCTCCCATTCGGGCGCTGTGGGAGGTGGTCGCTTTTCCCATTCAGGTGCTGTGGGGGGTGGTCGCTCCTCCCCCTCCCACGGGGGGAGATACTCATCCACTCCCCCCCATACTTCTTGTTCGGCCAAAGTTACCGGACATGCCTGTTTAGATAATAAGAGAAAGGTAACCTCACCTATTTTCTTACACTGAATTGGCTCAGTATTGTTGGTACATTCAGAACTTTCAGACCCGTTTTCCTTTTCTTCTCCATGGAGCGCTTCCCAAAACGCAATAGCGACTAACCGCTCAAACATAGGCCATATTAGACGAAATGTCTTTGTGAGGCGCCACGCTTCCTCCGAGCCTAATTGTACACCGTCCCATAGTTCTCTTCCTACTCGCTCCCATGATTCAAATTTATATGCTTGGGAAGCTTCTTCTATGATTTTTTTCTTCTTACAAAATAGCAATAAATCAGTTAACTCGGTTTTCGAGACCTCAATCTTAGTTTTTTGAGCAAGCCTTACGAAGCGTTCAACAGTATCATGTTCCATTGCTGTTGCAGCAACTTTCACTCTAGATGCGCCAATTCCCATTCTGACTCACCAGGTCGTGGTCACAATCCGCTTCCAGTAAGATCCCTCGCGCTCTCACACGATCACGTCGGGGTCACCAGATGTCGAGGGTCACTCTCGCACCAAGTGCCAGGGCCCTCCCCACAAGCCAGAGCAAACAACACCTCCACACAAAGTGAGGTCAACTCCACTCTGCTGTTGTCTGTAGCAGGGCTTTATACCCATGCAGGTGGGCATGCGCTGAGGAGCAGCCCTCATTGGCTACAGGCTCCCAGCTGATTGGTTCTCCTCCAGGTGTTCGGTTGCTAGGCGTCGGTCCAGTTCCCCACAAACTCCACTTTCCTATATATTCTTACTAAGGCCCCAACAGCCCAGACTCTTTGTATTAAAAGGTTTCCTGAGCTCCCAAGACTAAGGCACTGCCATGTGAAGGGGCACATGTGGAGTCTACTACCTGGTCCCTGAATTTTATTAAATCCAGAAATAGTACCTCAAGGGCTGAGTAACTTGACACAACTGAATTTCTTTTTTAATCCTCATTACTAGCATTCAAAATGCTTTTCTGTAATGAAAGTAAATGAAAACAACATTTATAGCAAGTAGGCTGCAGTTACGAGCAAGTAGGTCTCAAGTTGAGTCAGGAGTTGTTATAAATCCACTTTCCCTTTTAGTATGTGTAGACTAGTCCAGCAGACAAACATGTCTGGGGAGGGTGCAGCTATGGCACTTGAAGTACTGGAAGTACCAGCTCATTTACACGGATGATGATGCCCATCTGAATGGTGGCATCCAGGACCACAGACAGAGTAGAGAGGGTGGCTCCTGGCATCCCTGGGAACTGTCTCCCTCCATGGTATGTGTCTCTGTCTCTGAGAGAGGGGGGAACCTCAGGACATGCAGCCTTGCTCCACTTGCGTACACTTCTCCAACGCAAATTCAGTGTCCTTTACAGACAGCTTACTAAACCTAATGAGCTTAATAAATAAATAAATAAGAACAAAACCAAATAGTTATGATTATAGCCTTGTTTTAAAATACAGAGCCAGCTGAACCTTGTCTAACTTGCCACATAGTGGGACCATTAGGGCTGGGTTGCAGAGGCAACCTCTCTGCTGAGGCAGCTACAGGAGCTATCTCAACGCATAGCAGCATTTCTGCTGACTCCAAAATAATTCTTCCTGTGTAGTAGTCCAGCTTTATCAGAAAAGAACTGTTTCCTCCTCCATCTATCTCTCTCTTCTTTTGATTTCCCCCATTTTATATCCTATGGTGTGATACTTAATACTGCTCTTTGGGATAAAGACTGAGGAAGGGGTCACTCTTGTATTTTGTCTTTAGCCATTTGGTTATTTTGTCCTTGAAAAAAAAAAATGCAGTCACTGTCTTATTAATGCCTACAAATACAATTCTGAGCGATTTCTAAGCTCATTTGGGTACTTGAATAGAATTTTAACATGATGACATTCTCAAAATCACTTAAAATGAAAACAACTTAAACTTTTTTTTTTGAGTACATGTTAATCACTTAGTACTAGGAAATTTTATTCTAAAAACCCAAGTTAATAGTTTCAGAGATTCAGAGTCTGTCATTCTTGAACAGTGAGTAGTTGGAATTAGTGCTCAAAATTTAGCATTGTAATTTGCCATGGTTAGGTAGTTAATGCTGATATATGTGCCAATAACACCTCACCTTCAGTGCTATTTTTGCTCAGGGAATATATATACATATATATATATATATATATATATATATATATATAATTATTATTTTATTTTCTGATAGATGGACCTGCAGTCTGATGCCACTATTTATTGGTTATCAGCAGAAGGTAAATGTTGTTTCTCATAGTTAATAGATCCCACTTTTTTTTTTTTTTTTTTTTTTTTTTGTCAAATGATGATATAGCAACTGAAGGTTTTATGTTTTATCGAGCTGGATGAATTATGTCCCCAAGTAGGACCCACTAACATGTGCAATATAAACTGCTATTAATCAGGGTCAGTTATTTGTGAAGTTTTCAAATTGCACCTCACTGACCTCATGAAATTCTGCAGCTGGATCTTCCTATGATATTTTCAAAATTATTCAGGCTTAAGACTGACAGGCTTATGTCTGAAGGTTTGCCAGATTTTTCTTCCACAGAAGTGCTTAACCTGGTGCCTCACTGATTTATAACTGAAAGTAAAAATTAAGTGAGATGATTAAGATATTTGTAAAATAAAATAGAATTTTAATAGACCTTATGATCTACATGGCAAACTTATTTTTGTATGTGTACTTAGGTAACTAGTAGAAGAGAAATAGATTTTCCAATAATAAGCATATAGCTATAAGTATAAAGAAGAAGAAGAAAGAAAATGTTCTTGGACCTTAAAAAAAAAAAAAAAAAAAAAGGGAAAAAAAAGATACCCACCAATTAAATTGCACATTTTAGAGGAAATTGAATATTTAGATTTTATAAAAGAAAATTCTATAGAAATAAGCAAGTCCTAAACATATGATTTCATAGAAGAAAGATATTTTTCTAGATAAGATATCTATCTCTTATATTTTAGCATTTTCAAATAAATAGACATTTTTAGGCCAAAATTATAAGGTTGAAAAGTAAAAGTAGAAACATGCTGTAGAAGAAGCTGGAAAATTATTGGGATTAGTTTTAACTCATATTTCAATGTTTTTATGTATTTTTAAATGTATTTTTTTAAAAAATATTCAGTTATAGAAGTCACCAAGGCAATCAGCTGAAACAGATCAAATACACTAAAGAAAAGGGATGTTCAAAAAGATCATTGTTAGAATGGCTTGCCAGATTTTTGAAGGTTACTCTGGAAGAATTGTTTGCAAAAGGGAGTCTATAAGAAATCCCTATATTGTTTCTAGATAACCATGCCCATTTAAATATAAGTCTATTCTAAAAATATTCTGTATATTATTGGTCAATGTGATATAGTTAATGCAGTTTATGCAGTATTTTTTTTCTAGACACAAATGATCGTATATTTGTCAAAGCTGCTTGGAGAATGTAAATGTAAATTTTGTAAATTCTACTCATACCTGTATACAATTCTGCTTATCAAATTTATTGATATAGTAGTACCCATTGACTAACATGAGGTATGTGAAGAAATGTTTTAAAATGCAATGTTATACAGAGATGGGTTTTATTGCCCCAAAATGGCCATAAAATAGGAAGTGTTAATTAATATAGGGTGAAATAGCACTTTCTTAAATTTTTCACAACCCTTAAAAAAAAAAAAATCTAAATCTAGTTTGCTGAAGGAACAAACTGTTATCCTATGGTTACATGTAGGAAGCAAAAATGGTGCATGCCCAATAAAAGTTAAGTAAAAATAGAATTATTAATTATAAGAGCAAGCTTTAAATGTTAGGTAATCTTAATAAACTTAGGTAGAGATGCAAGAAAGTATTAATACTCTTTAAAATAAATTTTAAGGAAATAGATACAACTGAATCCTAAAATGAAAACAAACCTCCAAATCACCAAAATCTAAATCTTTACTCTGAAAAAAAAAAATAAAAAAACTCACCAGAGTCTTAGTTTTTGAGGACACAAATATTCAAATGCAATTTAATGGTTTATTAAATGTAACTTGTGTTTCGGGCATGGAACTTTGATCTAAGTTTTAACTAATTGTCTGGTAAGGCTGGTAAGGCTTGATAATGTAGGCATCCATGATTTTCCAGAAATCGATTTGTTTGGAAACATAGGACATAATCCTCTCCCTTCAATCCCTCTTCTATTCCCCACCACCGCAATGGAGTCCATTGCTGTTCAGCTTTAGGCAAAGGGATGACCAAAATTTTTGTTTAGCTATTAAAATAATAGGCAGCTTACAGTGCAACATGCAATTCATTAACCTACAACTCTTTTTTTTTTCTCATTCTTGAACACTTTGAGAGACCCTAAATGAATACCAATTGATTCTAAATATTTGTTAATGTTCATTTTATTTGTAGCCTAACTTGTCTTCCTTGGAAAACACTACTGCTTGAGCACCCATACTCGGTATGGCTGAAATTTCTGAAAAATCTTCAAAAAAAGAATTTGCATCTAGAAAATGCAGCTCTAATTCAGTCTGGAAGGGACATATGACTTAAAAATAATATGTACTGAAAGCTACTGGAGGATACTCTTGTAAATATTGCTTTCAGAACGGAAAAGAACATTGCACTCAGGACAAGGATTTCACTCAATGTTTACTCAGGTGTGAGTATGTTAACCGGACTCTGAACATACCTGTTAGAGACTGGATAGGACTGAAGAAGACTAGAGATATTCTGGAATAGGAGGAATGAAGTCTCCATGTCTTGTTACCCAAATTGTAGAGTATTAGAGAAAGTAAGACAGGGCAAATATTTTAAAAATAAATGGTGCCAATTTTATGGAGCATAGTCATTTTGTGACAGGCATCCAAACTGAGAGAATAATACAGAGAATGGACAAAATGCCAATACTGGACACTCTGATCTTTATGAGGTATTCGGTTGATTTCCCTTTTTTTTTTTTTTTTTTGGTCTGCACCATTAAGCTTTGCCTTAACCTGGACTAGTAACAGATATTACACAGGTGACTGTATGTCTTCTAATCACAGAATTACATAAGATATACAACGAAATGAATCTGTGACAGCAGCCATATTATTCTGTAATATTACAGCTCCTCATTTCTTCTTTTGTTAAAAGAAACAAAACTCTCATGAAAATGTGGCAGGTACAGCTTATTCTGAAGTTCTCCTTGTCATTCTCCTTCTCCTCAGCCTGAACATCTGCAGGGCTTTCCAGGATCTTGATGAGAAGGAAATCAAATAGGGAAATGGCAACTAAAGCAAAAATGGAATATAGAAATAGTTTGTTTGGTATAGCTGTTGTTTTATGATCTTCCCGCAACTCTAATTTATAAGGAATTCGAACTTATCTCTGAGAAGACTCAGGTGATTTGTATGCAGTGTGCCTTGAAAGACTCCAATAGCAGACCCTCAATTTTGCAGAAGTTAGAATTTAAAATGGTATTTTAAATGAAAGAGGTGAAGACTAGTATTAAAGTGAAGCTGACATAGTATTTTTTCCTCTCACTTTACTTTCTAATATACTTCCACAGCAAGCAATGAGAAAATTGTTTAAATGAGCCCATCATGTTATCCAGCTCAGTCCTCATTGATAGGAATTGATTCCCATAAATAAAGTCAGTTCCTCAATTTTCTTTAAGAAGCCATTTCCAAAAAGAGGAATTTTAACTAATGAAGTGTAATATGTAAACACTTACTTCACAAAATCAAAGAAATGAATAATTTTGCAGACTGCTTACAGAAATCTCTCTATAAAATTTTACTTTCCTTTTGGTTTCTACATTTCATAAAAAGATGATCAAAAGTATTTTAGCTCATCTAATTAATATTTGAAGAATCTTAACCATTGCATGTACATATTTCAGCTAGAGAAAGTGTAATGTAATTTTATTATAGCATTATTAATGCCCACTTTGAAATAATATGTATGTTTCTAAGTAGCTTATTTTCAAGAGTATTCTATTAAATTGTAATATCTGCCTTAGACTCTAAACTGAATTAGATGCTTTTGAGAGACCTTCCACTCTGCTGTTTTCATTAATGCTGAACATTGTGTGACAGTTTAACTGTAATAAGGAATATATTTAAAGGAAGCTAGAATATTTGTGGTATGAATGGTTAAGGCTCAATTTTCTTTAAAAATACATCAAAATTTAATACACTTTTACCAGATTCCTTTCTTTATAATGGAAATTAGCATATTTTTTGCTGAATTAGCCTATGATGATTAAAGCAAAATGTGTCTATTTCTTTTTCAAACTGTCAGAAATTTGAGGAGTGTCACAAATACCCTAGTGGAAATACGTTAACTCTTTAAATGATACAGGACTGTTGTGTGCAGGAAAGATAAGATCAACTTACATCAGCTGTACAAAAATCTGTTAAAAATTAGTCGTGGATAAAGCTGGTGCCGATCTCTATGACAAACATTTTCAGGACATTTGTCTCTCTCTCAAAAAAAAAAAAAATCTTTGCATTAAGATTAATATTTTAACAACTTTTGACAAAGATATCAAAATTGAATTTCCTCTGAATTCTTTAACAGAAAGCATACATCTCTTGGGATCATTCTATTTTACCAAATATCTCATGCTCATCAGAAGTAAAAAGATTCCATCTAAACTGTAGTGCATTTAAGTTAGGGTGTATCCTCATAGTAATGGATGGAAGAGGTTCTGTCTTGAGATGTATTTGTGTTTGGTCTATACTTGAAGACATGTGTTACCCACTCGAGATGAACCACTGATGTACAGGAAAGTGATGCACCAAAATGAGGTTGTAGGACTTCTAGACTGGTCCATCTGAAATTTTCTCCTTTCCTCCAGAAGAAAGAGCAGGATGAGCACAGGCCAGAACTCAGTGTGAGAGCCTGGACTAACTCATTATCTTGCAATAATATTGTCCATTATTTTTATTAAAGTAAAAAATAAGAAAAGAAATCCAGCTGGAAAATTGGGAGAATATTATCTGAAACTAAATTCTGTTAAATAACAGTTGTAATTGGCTGTTATTTTGCACACAGGGACAAACCAAAGAGGAAGATCATCCCCACACACAATATAGACATGATTGCAATGCTTTCATTCCCTTTTATGTGGGGACCTGTTACATACACAAAATATACTCACAGGACTTTTTTTTTTTTTGAATCATAAATCTGAATATTTTCATGACTGCATTGTTCAGAAAAATATTTTGGAAACTTAGATAAATTATGGATTAAATTACTAACTTTAGTGGGCATCATTATTGCCTGTGATCTTGACAGAAATTCCATGCTTTTTTTTCTCCAGTTATTATATTTGGCACACAGAAATCTCCTATGTCAGCTATGTATTTGATTGAATTATCAGAAAATATGCATTCTCAAAATTTTATTATATGTGCAATATAAATGTATATTGATGTTAAATTTAAGTATTGGAAATAATAAAGCTTTTATAAACTTTTAATACCTTTATTTGATTAATTTAAAAAAAAGGTTAAAAATCTGTTGCATATTGGAAGTATATCAGTAGAATTACTACTGGTGTTAAATTAACATGAGCTGGTATCAAGCAAGCCTGGTTTCCTGGGTATAGATGAGTCAATATTATTTAAATGTTCAGGAGGGAAATCTAATTACTCAATCTACCTTTTCTACTAAAAGCCTATGGCAGAAATGTTATACTTCTGTATTCTAAAAAAAGACAGTGTCCTTTTACAGTTATCTGGGATTGTATCATTGTAGCAAAACTTTTTGGTAATATTTTAACTTAATATTCTTGATCTAGAAAAAATCTAAACACTAGGAATATAATTTGAGTTAAACAGAAGGATATGTTTAATGTTCTTTTATTTCAAACTCAAAGACTATTATTTCTTCAGAATTATATATTTAAGTGAACTAAATATATAGTTTCTTTTCTTTGTTACTTATGATACTTCTATAATGAATATTAGCAGCACTGTAAAATCTGAAGCCTTAAAATTCAAATGAAAGTTAGTTAACATAAGTTGACTTCTTAAAAAGAAGAAAAAATCCTATTTTTTTTTCCCAAATCAAAATAATTTCCAAGCAAATATAACAACTTACTTCCTCACGGAAACATCATGAGCAAAAAGAATGACAGAGTTATTTCTTATAAAGAGAAGCAAAAGCAACATTTTGTGTTAAATGTCAGATATAAGAATGTCAAAGGATAAAATAGGACCATCTGTGTAAAAATCAGAGAAAAGATTGAACATCCTAGGCACATCTGTCCAAATTTATATTAGCATTTTTGAAAACGTGTCCCCAGTTGGAAAATGTTATAATGTTGGATGAAGGCAGATTGCTAACTAATGTTTATCTAAAACTGAGTTGTTAATTTGTTGTTAATCAAAAATTAAGTGAAGGCCTGATAATTCCTCTTTCTGGTTTTATAAGCAGGAACAAAGAAAAGATCTTTCTCATGGTTATTGCATTTTTTTTTCTAGGAAGATGGCACAATATGTACCAAATGCCTTCCTACAAACATATTCTAGACATACATATGTATTGAAGTCTGGGAAAATGTTCATGGAGATGATACATGCTTGTCTTTGTCTTGTGCATATACTTTTTCATAGATGTCTATTTGTTTGTTTGCTTTGTTTTGTTTGTTTGTTTCCAGCAAGGCATTTTCCTTTGAAATGCATCCTCTCTTTTGTTTGATATAATGCAATGTCCATATATATGTTTAAGACAGGACTACTCAACTTGGAAAGCAAGTACATTCCATTAGGATTTAGAGTCGGTTGAGGATGCAAAAAAAAGAAAGAAGTAACTAATAATAGCTCGCCACATTAATTTGAACGGCAGATCAAACTCTCTCAAGATCTATGACCGTCTTCCTATAGAATCTCCTGTTTTGCACACATTCCATTCAATGTAAATGATTCTTTTTTTCTCTAAAAATCATTCATACCTGGAGGTGACACTCATCTCTGGATTCAGACACAGAGGCAAATGCCTTCGGTGGAAAGCATCAACACGGCCAAGCTCCACAAGCTATTCAATAGAAATCTGACTGATACAGTTGAGAGGGTCCATGCAGGTGACCAAAGGTGCCTGAGACCCAGTCCTCCACATATCTAGCTCACTTGTAGATCACTATGTTGTCAACATCACAATTTAAATGCCTGATTATGGTGCTGAATCCTGTTCTCTGGGTGATTATGATACTTAAATCCATCTGCTCAGGGCCATGTCAGGCTCACTGACTTCTTTTGCTCAGCTTATTGGTGCTACTCCAGACAGTGTACTAAACATTCTGAAGCATCTGAAGTGGGATGGGGTGGCAATGGTCTGTGTTGATGTAATAGTGCTCTGTGCCCGAAGCCAGGCCCACCTTGAGCTGAAAGCTTCTCTTATCTCACTCTTATGTGCATGGCTGGAAGCTTCAAAGAGAAATTATCTCTGCAGTTCTGGCTGTCTTGCTTTAAAATAAATCTTGGCTTTATTCACAGCAAAAAGCAGGTAAGGAAATGGCATGCGTTAGCACTTCTACATTAGCTTACTCAGAATGGCAGAAGGGACACAGTGCTAAAAGCAATACTGCTAACCTGCAAATTAGATGTCTGAGACTGTGACTACCCACCTAATGGTTAAGGAGCTATGTTTGAATTTGGCCCCCAAAATATGTTAATTTTAACTTGGAGACATGCTCTTTATGAAATATTGCAAGGAAACATTGCTAGTTAAATATGTAATCTCTCATAGTTAAGTAGAAAACTAGCACCAGAACTTTTTAAGCTTCAATTGTTTTTGTGACCAAAACTGTACGGATTTTTTCCAGGTGTATTATCTGATCTAATTCATAATATTGTCTCTACTGTCAAACTTTGTCTTGCTTTGCCTACAACCTTCTAATCTTCTGCTTCCATATCAGCACTGTTCCTTTTATAAGTATATTAGATAAAAATATAGGGCTCTCCTCTCAAAGACCATGTTAAAAATACAAATTTATCTATCTATAAACAATACAAATCACCTCTTTTATTACCGTTTAAGTATTTAAGTATTTTCAGATTATTCCTACTGACTAAGATCAGTCTTTAACCAGCTATAAACAACAATGGGTCATATATTCTTAGACAATTTTTGTATTGAGCCAAAAGAATTATATTTGATAGCAAATCCAAACAGGATAACATGACATGTGTTTTTAAGATATTGTAAGTAAATACAAATGTCCTAAAAATTATGTGTTTTTTTTAATTAGATGATCTCTTTATTTTCACTTCCTTTTGAAGTAAAAATATCTCGAAGTCATTATGTACAGCTAAATGAAAGAGTTTCACCATTGTGCAGCAGCAGTTATAAAGTAATTTGGATGTCTAAGTGAATCAAAATAATATGAAATACATTATAAGGACTTTGAACCAGTTCCTAGCATAAATGGATTCCATTAACTTTAATTAAACATTTCAACACTAGAGAGAGAAATACTATGTTCAGCTTGCATTCTTATACTCAACCAGATGCAAAAGATGAGATTAAAAGAACATGAGGACAACAAAGGCAAGTAAAAACAGGAAAACAAAACAAAAGAGCCAAAGAGAACAGTGTTTTCTCCTTGAAGTATAGAAAGGATATAGCGAAGAGATTAAGAGTATAAAACACATAAATTAAGCCTATTGACATTTACAGTAGAAATAAGAGTCAAAATAAAATATTTTCCTTAATGTCATGCAACCAGTGTGAGAAAAACATTTATAAAAATATTGTGGATTCATTTTTTCACCCTAATGTTTTAAGAGAAAACTGGATGGATGGACATAACCAGCAAAATCAAGCTTCATGTTTCAGGTTTTCAGTTATTGATTCCTTATTGCACAATACATTCTTCCAAATCTACCTCTCTGTACAGCATCTGCCAGAATCCTTTTTTTTTTTTTTTTTTTTTTTTTTTCTGATTTTTAGCCGAAGCTTAACTCTCTATCATAGTCTTTGTATTAAAGGCATTTACACCACCAGTAATCCTTTTCAGGGTAGCAAACTCTTATTTTGACCATCTTTCAGAGTACATATTTGTATAGGTAATTTAAAATTGCCAGTATATTTTGTTCTCTTTTTTTTTAGATTTCCTGTAAAAAAATACCTCCATGATGAATATTCACAGTCCACTCCTATTTCAGCAAAGTCCAACAGCATAACTCATATTTACTCTACATTTTATTACTGATCTCAGTAAGATGTTGAATATACTTATGTCCTAATTGCAACTGTAAACCAAGAATATTTCTCATAGCTCTTTGGCCCTTTAATTATTTATGCTGCAGAAGTCATAATTGCACATTTTACAGAGTGTATTTCAAAAGGTTTGTTTACTTCTGTTGTCAGAAATGTACCATAAACCACACGTCACCTAAGAGATTAAATCTGAAAAAAAAAAGAATAAAAATAAATGAATACTTACTTGAATGTGAATCAGCTTGACATCATAATAGAGAGGAGGAAATCTTGATAAGCCTCTGAAGGGAAGGACATTTCAGCACTATCTGAAAGTTTTCATGTCTATGTCAGCTCTTTAATTGCTCCCTGTTCTAAATCATCTGACATGAAGGAAGTGATGTGTGAAGTCATGAAAATCCACATTCACAAAGTCATTTGAAATCTCAAGTTAGTGAATTTAGACCTAAGCACTTCCCTTTCTCCCTTTCTGAAGATATTGACATTTTGAGAGACAGCAAAACCTTTTGAAGAAGCTGCTCATCTTTAAAACTCTGACAATATTAGCCTATTTTCTAAACCATTTTCACGCATCAGAAAGGATTCTTCAAGCATAACTGGCAAACAATGCAGTAAAATATAATTAAAATAGGGAAGTCAATGGATCTTGGAAGAGTTTCTGTTTATCAGGATTAAAATGCTGCTAATCGAAAAGAAAAATGTTCTAAGTGTGTGTTTGTCAGATAAGAATTCTGTGTAATTAGTACTCTTAGGAGTACACAGGAGGCCTGGAGGTACACCATACACACACAGATTCATCCTTTCTAGGACAGCAAACATAAGAAAATCAAGAAGGAAGGAGGGAAGCAAGGAAGTAGGGAGGCAGGGATTTCACTTTTGGAGTTCCCAGGTCAACACAGTTTGAGAGAAGAAAATCAGTGTTCGAAGTGCAAATGAGCTTTTTAGTATTGTTGCTAATCTATATGGCACAAGAGCTGTCCCCAGCTGCCCTCACATCAACTAGGTGTGTTTCTCTGGAACACCTTGAAGACCTGGTATATGTCTTGGACTTCAGGAGAACAGACTGTGGTTTCTTCAAGGAAATGATAAGTGGGATCCTGTGGGAGGCAGCAAAGGAATTCGGGAAAACTTGCAGGTCTTCAAGGAGAACTTCCTCCAAGCACAAGGATGGTCTATGCCAGCAGTCAGGAAAATAAGTAAATAGATCAGGAGACCAGTTTGACTAGACATCAGTGAGCTGAATGTGAGACAGCAGTGCACCCTGGTAGCAAAGACAGCCAACAGCATCCAGGGAGGTATGAACGGGAGCTCAGCCAGCATTTCAAAGAAAGAGGTTATCCCCCTCTACTTGGTGCTCGTTAGACCACATATATACTATGATGCCCAGTTGGGAGGCTCTCAATAAAGGAAAGACATCAATAAACTGGTGAGAGCTCAGCAGAGGGTCTCCAGAATGGTCAGGCCTGGATTGCTTGTCCCATGAGTAAAGACTAAGGGACGGGAGCTGGTTCAGCTCAGAGAAGAGTTGGCTGCAGGCAGACCTCATAGCAGAGCTGGGACCCAGCTCGGGGAGATCGAGGAGACAGAACCAGACTTGTCACAGCAGTGCATGGTGGAGGACAAGGAACGTGAACCTAAGTAGAAACAAGTGAGGTTCAGGCTGGATATAAGGAGAAGCTCTTTTTTTCTATGAGGGCAGTCAGACAGTGAAAGAGGTTTCCCAGAACCCTGGACATTTTGAAGACCTGCAGCAGCAGTCCGGTCTGACCTCAGCGTTTCTCCTCTTTTGAACAGGAGGTTGGACTCCTGCCAAAGGAGACCAGCCAAAATCCCTACTTCCTTTTTCCTCCTTCCCCTCCCCTCCTCCTATGACTAGAGAGAGAATTATCCTATGATACTATGATCTCACTAACTTCAGTGAAGATTAATTAAATAAAGAGTATTCTTCATGATTCAAGCTATTCTCTGATATTTAATCTTTAGTAATTTAGTGATTTGATTCAATATGGATATCTTTATCCTCCTACATCTCTCTATAAACTGTCTCAAAATGACCACTTTTAGAGTGGAATTCTGGAACATTATTAAGGTAGGGTAGTAAAAAAAGAAAAGTGCCTCTGTAATGGACTTCAAGAGCAAGTGTGGGAGACATGGTCTGAACCCTATTTAGGATTGAAAAGGTAAAAATGACTTCAACATTTAGATGTGTGGCCAAGGGCAATTTTCAGAATTTGCAGGACAAGTTAGTGAAGTATATACTATCTATATCTTTTGGTTAAACTCTAACTCAAGAGCTGCTAACATAGCTTTTTTCTTTTTTTTTCTCCTAATTTAACAAAATAATAGATCATCTACTTTGTAAAAAGTCATATATTCCGCATATAAAAGGCAGAAGTCATTGCACCTTCTTCTAGTTTTGCCCTAGCTGCTGTCTGGATTATAAAATTCTGCAAAAAAAAAGCATGAAGTACAAGCTTTTTTATTTTATTTATTTATTTATTTATTTATTTATTCCTTTGTATAGTAGTAACTACACACATCACTGGCAGTCAAATGATCAAATGATTGTTCACATACATAAAATTAATTAAGGAAAACACCAAATAATTATTAATACAAGCAAACATTCCCATCTTTTGATTGAACATATTAACTGTGTTAAATGAGGTCCTCACTCTAGATGATCTGGAATCTATGTCTGTCTGTTTACAGAGGCAAGTGATCCATATATCTCTTGGGAGGTGTCATCAGTATATCGATTAGTTCCATCTCCCATGAAGTAATTTTGCACTTGTGATAAACATGCTAATGAAGACTCTTCTTAAAGTTTCTGCTGCAGAATCAATTACAGAGCAGTATATTTTCTTCCAGAAATTCAGGGAATAACCATGAGTGTATGAAAGATTGAAACTAATAGAATAATATTTTTTTCCAAGTAAAATGTAGATTAGAAGTATCCTGTTATCAAAGTTTTGTCTCTAGTAAAGGCAGAATTTCTGTATTGAAGCATACCATATTGTTATGTAATATACATACATATATATATATATATATATATATATCTCCTGAAATCACGACCCAAAGATTAAAGTTCACCTTAGAGTAACAGTTTATAATTTCATCAGGAAAATTTCAGATATTCAATAATAGTTCATTTATTTGACAAAGGTTTCATGTACTGCATTTTTTTTTTTTCTTTCACAAAGGGAAACTGTCATTGGAAAATTCTGTGCTTTCCTAAAAGGTCTTTCATTTCTGCCAGACAATTTTTGGGCAGCAAGTCATGAATGCTTTTTATTTTCTCAGTTTAATTCAGCAGAAGATCATCTTGGCATTTTGGACTATCAATTTTAAGCTTATCCAAGATTTCTGAAGCTGCTTGTCTGTTTCTGCCTGTCACTAATTAATTTCTCCCTTTTTTTCTCTGTGTTGACATTTCAGAAGGAAGCCAGCCTCAAGCATTATGCTTTAGTGTCATAATGACATGCTATACTGCTTTTTTTTGCCCCATACGTTAACATAAAGTTTTGGTTCTTTCTTTCTATTTAGTTCTGTACTTACTTTATTTTGTACATCCTTTATTGTCTTCCTTTTCCAGGAGAAAAGCACACTTTTAGTTTATATATTATCACATAATTGATATTAACAGTTTGGCTCTGAGGAATTCTTGAGAAACTGTGGAGCTCTAGAGTTTTCCTCTCACTTGATCAAAGAACAATATCAAGTAGATTGTTTCTTTCTGAGCACTAAGTTCCTCTAGATAGATACCCGTAGATATAGAATAGATATCCATATTATATAATTTTAGAATGAATCCCTCTCAGGTACCGTTGCATATTTTTCTTATTTTTATGTGTAAAAATGAGAAAATGATCAATCTTTTTTCAATCCAAAATGTGAGGCATGGATTCCAGCACCATGTCCACGTATGGACATGTGTAAAGCTAAGGACTAGATGGTCAAACCAAGGTATGACTGGAGTGTAACTAAGGCAAGGAGCCAAGATGAGGGCCTAAGCTTGAAAGTAACCCCTAAGAAAAAGGGTTGAATGAGTTGAGGGTGGAGGTTGAATGAGTTGAGGGTGGAGGTCCCTGATGAAGCTTCTGACCTTTTCTTCACAACCTTGTGAACCAAATTTAGACACCTGCGCTACACCAGAGATAGGTTCTTGAACACACAGAGGCAAATTTGGGAAGGAGGGAATGTCCTCCCAGTCCTGACAGAAGAAAAGGGTTGGATAATGATTCTGTGATTTTGGTTAAGACTTGCTTATAACAGTCTTCAACAAGATCATTTAAATGATCTGGCACATAAACTAAATCAGTGGGGAAAGGTGATCTCTAATCAACTTTTTTATGCAAAGTATCTTATACGAATTATTTAGAATCAAGTCACTTGTTGGTGAAAGACAAATTAAGAATGCATTTTTCTCTTTCATTTCCTTCCACCATTTCATTGGTATAAACACTTCAAACATCTAATGGGGAATTCACTTCTTTTGGGTAGAACATCTCATTCTGATACTGCAGAATTACATTGGTTTCTAAGTCAGGTGTTTCTAATTACTTCTATAATTTATATAAAATAATAGAAAGATGAACATGGAAGTCTCTGCACCTGGAATCTATAGTTTCCTCTAAATTCACCCTTTTATATATACCTGACATGAAAATAAAGCATTTTTTCTTAAAATACTGAGACTAAAATAAATGTTTAGAATGTAAATTACAGTAAGTTTTACTTTGCCTACCTCCCTCCCCCCAGAAAAAGTGCTTGTATCTCTACAAGACCTTACTGCTACTAACTGGTTATAGAAATTTAGACATGATTATATACATATGATATGATTTTATATAGCTGCCACGGCTGAACTTTGGAAGTGTCTATAAAAGGCCAGATGAACAAAAACCACGTGTTACTGAAGACTTTTGTGAAAGTATCCTTCAGACCTTTTCCCCCATATGGTGAACTTTCTAACAGATAGGAACATTTTGAGCTTTGCATTCTATGAAATACGACAGCAACATTTCACCTTCTTGCCACCTTTCCATATAAACAACAGTAAAAACTGTCATTGGGAGAGAGACGGCAGAGAGTAACACACAAAAACAAGACAAAGAAACTAAGAACATAGTATTTCTTTTGTCATTGGCATCCTTACAGCTACCCTTTTCTTTTGTATGTCAGGTCTCTCTATTCCTCTATTTCTGTTTACTTCCATAAAGCTTCCCTTGCCCTCCTTTTTTTTTTTTTTTTTCCTTTTCTGTATTTCATATAGGATTTATATTTAGAATTATTGCATTAATTTTTGACCAGAAGACTCAATTAGAAATAAACAAACTAGATGTCCAAACTAGAAATAGCCATTTTACATTCAATGGAGAGAAATAGGCACCTGCAAAATAATATATATATATATATATATTTAATAGCCTATTTTAGGACCTTAATCCCTCCTTTGGCTATAAAAAGAGACTAAAATCTTACTTCTTAAAATGTAGCAATAGAAAAGAATAGAGGAATCCTATCTTAAGTTTCCAACCAGAAAAATAAAAGACAAAAGTAGCTGCAGAATTTAAAAATATGTTTAAGTGTATCATTACTTTTCATTAATTTTCATAAAGAACTTGCATACTAGACTGTGGTCCGTGCAGTTAAGTTGAATTACTTCTCATTACCCTTCAGTATTAATATCTTATGTTTTATTTATATTATTCAATTCTTATGGCCAACTGTATTTTGATACTTTTCAGGTGTCTCAGGAATGTTTAGTCTGTGAAATACTTTCTGGGATATAGATATAGATATTTATGTTGCCTTACTGTCCAAGAATAACTTCTACTTTCTGGAATGTGGTAACAAAGACTGCATGCATGTCCAACTTCATTTCTTACGTTAGAGTTTGAAAACTCTCCCTTTTCCACATCCTTAAAAGGTGCAGAAGCTAGGATAAAGCATTCACAAGTAAATTTGAAACGTGAATAATTATTCATAGAGAAAAACTGAAGAGAATATTTCTAAATGAAGACTCATTGTGGGAAAATGGACAGGTTACCTAAAGACAGTGTTTTTCACCTACATTGGTGTCAATAATAAGAGATTTAATGTTCAGCATTTCTCGCACTGTGAGTGGTATTCTGCAGATAATAAGGTAAGCAAGTACAAAAGACATCAGAAAGATTATGTAGTGACATGAGCAAAAATAAAAGCCCAGAGACATGGTATATATATAGGAGTATATTATGTGGATAGATGCATATTACTATATGAAAATATATATTCACATCTATCTGTACATTTTTGTGTGTATGTTTATATATGTGTATATATATATATACAAACATATGTATTATAGATCAATTAAAAATTTTATATGTGTTTGTATGTATATATAGAAATATATATGGTCTTTTATTCTAACCTAAGGCACATAACTAAAGTTTAAAAAACAAGGAGCTGAGTAAACATAGTAAACTATGTTTTTCAGATAAAGGAATGGGATGGGCAGATAAAGGAATCAAGAGAGTGATTTAGCTTTGCAGTGGAGCAGTATATTCCAAAAGGATGCCTGCCTTTTTAAATTGACTTCTTCCAGTTAAGTGTTTGACATGGTATGAAGTTAGTCAGGGTGGCAGAATGTGTCTCTGTTGGATAACAAATTAGGGTCAAGCACATGGATGAGGTAACATCTCAGATTGATTTAGATACATTTATGCTGACAAATGGAAGGGAGGAATTTAGGGAGAAAATCAGAAAGGCAAAACCTTGGATAGAACTCAATCTGGCCACTTCTGTAAAAGACAACAAAAAATGCTTCTACAAATACATTAACAAGAAGAGGAGGGCCAAGGAGAATTTCCATCTTTTATTGGATGCAACAGGGAATACCGGCACCAACAATGAGGATAAGACTGAGGTACTTAATGCCTTCCTTACTTCAGTCTTTAACACTCAGATCAATTACCCTCAAGGTAATTGGCCCCCAGAGCTGGAAGACACCTGTAGAGTGCAGCATAACCCCTCCATAATCCAGGAGGAAACAGTCAGTGACTGACCTTTGACACCCACAAGTCTATGGGGCCAGATGGAATTTACCTCAGGGTTCTGAGGGAGAAGTGCTTGCCAAGTCACTCTCCATCATCTATTAGCAGTCCTGGTCAACAGAGGAGGTCCCAGATGGCTGGAGACTGGTCAAAGTGACGCCCATCTACAAGAAGGATCGGATGGAGGATTTAGAGAACTACAGGTCTCTCAGCCTGAACTCAGTATCAGGGAAAGTTATGAGCAGATCATCTTGAGGGCAATCACACAACATGTGTGTGACAACCAGGGAATCAGTCCAGCCAACTCCTTCTGTGACCAGGTTACTCACTTACTGGATCAGGGAAAGGTTGTGGACATAGTCTACCTAGACTTCAGTACGGCCTTTGGCACAATCTCCCACCGCCTTCTCTTGGAGAAGCTGGCAACTCACGTCTTAGACAGATGTATTCTTCGCTGGGTGAAAAACTGGCTGGATGGCCAGGCCCAGACAATGGTGGTGAATGCAGTTAAATCCAACTAGTGACTGGTCAACCACTGACTCCAGGAGTCATGTTGTGGACAGTTCTCTTTAATGTCTTTATTGATGATCTGGATGAGGGGATTGAGTGTGCACTCAGCAAATTTTCAGACGGCACCAAGCTGAGAGGAAGAGTTGATCTGTCTGAGGATAGCATGGCTCTGCAGAACAATCTGCGCAGGGTGGATCAGTGGGCGGAGACAAACCGTATGAGGCTCAACAAGGCGAAGTGCCGGGGTCTGCACTTTGATCACAACACCCCATGCAACACTGCAGACTTAGGGCAGAGTGGCTGGAGAGCTGTGTGGCAAAAAAGGATCTGAGGGTGTTGGTTGACAACCGACTGAACATGAGCCAGCAGGTGGCCAAGAAGGCCAACAGCATCCTGGCTTGTATAAGGAATAGTGTAGACAGCAAGGCCAAGGAAGTGATCGTGCCCGTGTACATGGCACTGGTGAGACTACACCTCAAATACTGTATTCAGTTTGGGGCCCCCACTACAAGAAAGACATTGCATTGCTGGAGCGTGTCCAAAGAAGGGCAATGAAAATGGTGAAGGGTCTGGAGCACAGACCTTACGAGGAGCAGCTGAGGGAGCTGGTGTTATTTAGTCTGGAGAAGAGAAGGCTCAGAGGAGACTTTATCACTCTCTACAACTACCTGAAAGGAGGTTGTAGTGAGGGGCGGGTCGATCTCTTATCCAGAATAACTACAGATAAAACAAGAGGAAATGGCCTCAAGTTGTGCCAGGAGAAGTTCAGGTTAGACATTTGGAAGAATTTCTACACTGAAAGAGTGGTGAAGCATTGGAACAGGCTGCCCAGAGGAGTGGTGGTGTCACCGTCTCTGGCAGTGTTCAAGAAATGTGTAGATGAGGCACTTAGGGACACAGTTTAACAGGCATGGTGTTGAAGGGTTTATGGTTGAACTCGATGATCTCAAAGGCCTTTGCAACCATAAAGATTTATGATTCTTTGGTAAAGAGCTTTAGGACACTACTACCAACACCACCCATATTGTTTAACATTTAATCTTTGCCTCTATTTTAGATAATCCTGACTTCATCACTCCACAGCAAAGCATAGGTATGGTTCAAAAGATTTCTTATTCTTAAGAAAACTGCCCAAGAATATAAATAATAAAGTGCCGATTTGATTTGATTTTCTTTGCTCTCCGCTATACCTGTGCACTGTATAAACTCAAACTTTTCCAAATGCTGTGGCCTTGCCATACCCCATCACATACTTCCAAGACATATTTCCAATTTCAAGGCATTAAAACAATACTGAAAAATAGACCTTACCTTATTTCACACACAATCACAGATCTATATGAAAATATGTTTCTTCGGGGCCCTAGGGTGCCATATAATGTTCCAAAGACATCTAATGTCAAGTGCTATGTGTAGCATTATATGTATGTGTATGTGCAGTAGTATGTGTAGTGTGAACATGGCCAGCTTGCTTTGTACGAACTCATGCTAGCAGTGTAGGCATTAAGTTACACTTCACCATGTGGTTAGGAAGCATTTTCTGAAAGCTGCTGGTGTTTTAGCCCCAAGATTTGGTTCTGATTATACTTTGCTACTTGGTAGAGTTCTTGATGGATATTCTGCTACTTACTCTGCTCTTTGCTATTTCTGCATTCTTTGAGATTGATAGATTAACATTTTGTATATAAAAAGCTAAGTTTGTATATAATCTTCTCAAAGATGAAAACATGCCAGCTACGTATGTGTAACTATCTGAGTGATGAGTATGGATAATGGATATCTTTAAAAAGTCAAAGAGGAAGAAAATTACATTTTGAACCATATGCCAGGCATCTTTCTCAGGAAAAATACCCATGGGAAGCAAATCATATTATACACAATGAAGTATATTAAACTGCCTTTATGTTTGTATTCCTAAGGTTATGCAAATAATATTCTAAAGCTGAGTTTACTGGAAATTTTGATGCCTTTTTGCTGTGGATTAGGAAGAGCTTCTTTGCTCTATTTTAGTGAATTACCATCTCATTTTACAGACTATGTTTTATTGACAGTAGAGGCTTCAGACATCTGCTGAAAGTCAACTGTTTAAGTGTTTAGATGAAAGAAATTGAAGTTTTGCACCAAGGTCAGATTCTTATTAGGAAAGTTAAAATGTTTTTCATGTTCAAATTACAATTCTTAACATAATCGTGTATAAATGATAAAGCGTAGTGTTAACTTGACTAAAAAGTGACAAGATACAGCTAGCTCTGCATCCAAGGGCAGAAAGCAACATATTAAATTAATGCCTTTGATGTGTGTGGGCAACATTGACAGTTGCAAGGCTTGTTCTTGCAACACGATTCAGGAGTAGGATTTACGTCACCTAGTTCTAGACGTCTGTAGTATGAAAGTCAAAAGTATTATCCTACAAATCCTTTATTTGACAGTGGACAAAACAGACTATAGGAAAGTTTCTGAGAGTTAGCAATTGCCAAATGCCAACATTTGGGCACCCCTTTTAGGGGATAACATGATCATACGAACCAAAAGTAAACATCCAGGCCCTGATAAACCAGGATGCAAATTTATCTCCAACTTTGTAAGGCACCCTATGATACAGCTGGTATTGCGGAGGGCTCATGTCTCTCATAGGCCCTGTGCTATTGCTACTAGTCTGACCAGGATATAATGCCTTAAGAAAATAATATTCACTGTAAAGAAAACTTAGTGTGTTTTAATCCTTCATCAGTAAATTCAAGGCAGATCAGTCAAAGAAATACTGGCTATGTTTTACAAAAAAAAGCTATTTAATACTTATTCAGCTTTTTAAAGCACCGTAGAAACGATTGGTTAGAGTGGGTCATACATCAATTTATTAAAATGCTATTTTCAAGTCCTAACAGCTGACTGAAATATTTCATGTGTAATTCATCTGAAACCAAGCCTTGCAGCCTGATGTATTAAGCCTTTGATATGAAATGTTTTCTACCTACTGCATCATAGCATATTTTTTAAAACATGATGATTTAGTGCTGTAGCAGTATGTGGATTAAATTTAAAGTTTCTTTAAGGAAAGCAGGGTAGTTAATATGTTCCTAGTTCAGTTGCCATTTTTGATCATGCTTCATATTCATTTTTCACCTAGAAACAGTAACTTTTACAATAGATCTGAAATGTGTATTATTTACTCTTTCACAAAACTAAAGACTATTGCCATAGCCAGATGCCTGCTGTGAATCTAGAATCTGCTGATACATGTCAAGTGTGGCTTCTAGTAGCAAGGAATGTTTTATTTATTACAGTGTACAAAAAGAGGCACTTGCACTGTATATTAGATACTTTTTTTTTAGTTTTGTCATAAATTAGAAAAAGAATCAAATGGCATTTCCATCAGCTCCTCCTCCAGAACTCTCCTCCTCCAAAAAAAAAAAAAAAAATCAAAACAACAAACAGGAAAAATTGTCCATTTTCTCATCCAAAACTGAAATAAATTGATTGCTTGATGTGCATGATCTGAAATTAAGCTTTTCTTTTTTTTTTCTTACACAATCCTCTATTGCTATCTATCTAACTTAAGATTAGATAAAAGGCTCGGGGCAATCCATAAGAGATTTTTCTTGCCCACTGTGTACCCATTGTGTCTTTTGAGGCCTTAAGCTTTTGCATTTTTCATGAAAATCTTTAGTCTGCCTAAAATAAAACCAAAGCAGAAGACCTAGGCCACTCTCAGTCCTTCTTGACTGGGCAGTTGTTGAGCTTTTCTGTACTCAGGCTTTTATGTACAGATGTTCTGATATCCTACTGCTTGTGTTTTATTAAGTATTAAGGCCTGGTATTGTGCCCTTTGTGGGTTTGTTGGCTGTACCTGTTGTTGCATTACACAGGTCACACCAGGCACAGCAGGGACCTCATCCTGTTTGCATGCCCTGCACACTGACCCTGCAGGCAGCAAAACTCTGATGTGAGGCTCTAACCACAGTCACGGAGTGTTAAATTCTCGATGAAATTGTGACTCTCTCAGTGATTCCTGAGTTTAACCATGTTCCTCTAATTCTGCTAATTTATTCTCTTAAGAAGGAAGGAGAGAAGGAGAGAAGGAGAGAAGGAGGGAGGGAGGGAGGGAGGGAGGGAGGGAGGGAGGGAAGGAAGGAAGGAAGGAAGGAAGGAAGGAAGGAAGGAAGGAAGGAAGGAAGGAAGGAAGGAAGGAAGGAAGGAAGGAAGGAAGGAAGGAAGGAAGGAAGGAAGGAAGGAAGGAAGGAAGGAAGGAAGGAAGGAAGGAAGGAAGGAAGGAAGGAAGGAAGGAAGGAAGGAAGGAAGGAAGGAAGGAAGGAAGGAAGGAAGGGGAAATCCTGTAATATTTTTCATTTTTGTCTTTTGTTGCACAGTGCCTTGAGAGCCTTGGCTTTTGTGATTCCAAGGGCCTCCCACTGGGTATTTTTTTAAGCCTTCACCTGCAACATGGCAATCTGCCTTTTACTTGTAACTGCAAAATCTTTCATTTAAGCTGCTGTAGCAGTATTTTTCTGATTTTGTTCTCATGCAGTTGTTCTCATTTTGTCATTCTCATGGATTTATACCTGTAAACATCAGCACTGTTAGGGTGGATTCTCATTGGACATGATTGCCATTGGCATGAGAATTACCCCTTCTTCTCTGTCCTTCCCCATATACCCCATACTTTTCTTACTCCCCATCCCCCCTTTTTTGGTATTTTTTTTTTACTGGTGGAAAACAAGACATGGCAGATAACAAAGTAGGTAATCGTCATTGAAATATTGGATAAACATTACCTGCTAATATGTATGCACAAAGCTTCACAGGTACTTACTTGCAGTATGTACATTAATCAATACCTGCACCAGATCAAAACATGTTCTAATGAGCAATAGCAGCATCATACATGTGAACAATTCATAGGGATTTTGAGCAGGCTCTTATAAAAAGTATATAATTACTACCAGAAGAATATTATAGGGGTTCACCTGCTGCACTAGAGAGGATGCTCAGAGTGTGAGATACCCTTCTTGGTTCCGCTCCTTGCTAGCTCCTGGCAGGAGTTTTTCCTTTATTTTTTATTTTCCCCGTCTCTTTCCCTCCCCACAAAGAGACTTTTAATTTTAGAGTCATGTATGCTATCAAATACAGATCCTTAAAACAACTTTTTGTGTAAGTTATCCTATCTCAACACAGTAGTACCTTTTATTTTGTCTGCAGTTAAGAAAGGTAGTAAACTACTTTACATTGAAGATTTATTTTAATTGACTCAACCATGTAAGTTACAAAACAAAATGTGTTAAGAATCAAAGGAAACTGGATGCAAGTTTGATATCTTAATAAGGATTAGACAGAAATTTATTTTCTGGAATTATTTTAAAAAGGATGATGCGGCAGATGAAAGCAGCTTCAGTCATTGCAGTTTGACATTAATTCAAAGCAAAAGTATGGGAAAAATCATACTTATGGGATGAATCAATAAAAAATAGGGAGTTTTACAAATATGACTGTCAAAAATGTGGTTTTATAGAAAGTAAATCTGGTCAAACAAATGATGTATTGTCTTCAGTGTAATTACATATCTCTGGGAAATGAACCAGTTCTTACTGACTTAAACACATCTGGTACCTTGGAGAATGGCCTGGAACTCTAGATCTGTCATATTTTGTGAATGTGAAAGTGTGAACCAGGGCATACCACTTTAGACAACATCTGGGTTTATGAAATTTCAAGGAACATTTCATGGTATCTCAATTAGCAGAGAGTAAATAGTAACCAAGAGGTGACGGTTCTTAATCTTTCAGTTGCAACTGGCCACAAAAATATTTGCTATCTTTTTCAGTGCAAAGTTAACCACTACTGAAGTTTAAATGTTCACTACAGGTTTTCCCAAACATTACGTTTCTGAAATATTCACAGATTTATTTTTCCATATCCTCTCTCAGCTATTTTTATGGTAATAAAATCATAGAATAGAATCACAGAATGCTTCAGGTTGGAAGGGACCTCTAGAGGTCATCTAGTCCAAATCCCCTGCACACGCAGGGTCACCTAGGGCACATGGCACAGGACTGCGTCCAAGCGGGTTTTTTCTAGCTCTAAGTTAGAAAAAAAAAAAAAGATTAAAAAAAAGATATACCAAGATGCTAAATATAGGTGAATATTTAGAGCCAGATGATTTGCACTTAATTTTAATACATAAATGAAATGGTTGAATTAAGACCACATATGCCCTAGGCTCGCTGTTCAGTCAATGGAGAAAAATAGGTATTACTAGATAGTAATTCAAATCTTAACTAGGGGAATCTCTCTTTATCTGTTACATATACTTTCTGTAAGTAAATGCCCTAGATATCCTAGGAAGGAATAAATCCATCTTTGACATATTAATAGGCCTGCATTTAATTACCTAAAAATTGAATGGTCAAATTCTAATTGCATTACTATACCTGGCAGTTTCATCACTTAATTTTTCTAGTTATGGAGCAATCTGCTTCTAGGAATAGCCACAGGAACATTTCTCCACCAGACATCTAAGCACTCTTGTGATCTGCTAACCAGGTATCCCTTTGCCTGTCTCAAAGATCACTCGTCAGTTTGAACTGGCACAAAATACTATCAGGGTCTGTAAACATATCAAATGTCCCAACAGCTTTGCACTTAGCATATTCAGCATGTGCTTTTGCTTGTATATTGATTTTACAGATAATAATAAGATAAGATAATAAGAAACAAACAAACAAACAAAAAACTGTAACCTCTAAATGAGATCACTCAGTTTAAAAAGTCTGGCTTTTATTTCTAAGCCTAATACCTAGTCTTAGAAATGCAAGGCTCATTACTTACTGTTTTCCCATAGCTGTGTACATTCTAGATACCTAAAATGAACCTAAGTGCAAAATACCCGAAATGTAGGCCTTCACATTCACTTGTGGCTACTATTTTTCACTTGTTTGTTCTAGAACTTAAACGATTCAACATGGTCCAAAGATTTTTTTTTCTGATAATTGCTTCTCCTTTTGCCTTGTTCTGATTCAGACTGGACATCAGAAATAACTTTTTTTTCACCAGACAGGTAGTGCAGCGCTGGAGATAGTTACACTAGGAAGTTGTGACATCTTTCTCTATCTTTGGAGGTTTTCTTTGGAGGACTAGATAAAGCCATGGCTGACCTGGTTTAAGGTCAGCAGTAGTCCCGCATGAGTAGAAGGTTATAGGAGGTAGCTTCCAAAGTTCTCATACAAACAATATTTTTGTCGTTCTAAGACTTTATTTAGAAATAGATTCCAGGGCCTTGACTGACACTTATATCTTGTTTAAACATTGTATCTGGACTGTATCTGGACTTATTTCTTATAATATGCATAAACTGGATGGATATCAGGTTTGTACTACAAATAAGATTATTTGATATATATAAATAACATCTGTAGAAAAAAAAGTTTTATCTATTAGGGCACTCTGATTTGATTTGGGATGCAAAACAGAATAGTTAGCAGAAAGTGTTCATGAAATCTGTGCTTACTCATGGTTTTTCTTAAAAAAAAATCAGTTCCTGAAGCTGACATGCACATAAATGACAATATAAAAAACAAATGCCTTTTTTTGATATTTTCTTAGTGTCCTGCATCATAATACATTTTAATATAGTGAAGAGCTCATTTGCATAATGATTTACTTAGTAGAATTATTATTATTACAAAGATAGCAAAAAAAATGCACATAAAAATATATAGTGCAAAGATAGTACTCAAGAAGGATGGCTGTCTGCCATCTTTAATCTGAATCTATTCTGAGACTGTAAATCTTTACCTCATAGGACTTTTTACTTGTTTTATTTCCTACTACTGGCTTTTAAGTATAAGAATTAATAAGTTCTAAGAGTTAAAACTTCAGCTGACTTATAGTTAATGAAGACAGAAATGAGACACTGAAATATTCAGCACAATTGACGTGTTCATAAAAAAAAAAAAAAAAAGAACTTTTATGAAACAAGGTAAACTAAAATATTTGATTTATTCCCTGCCATGTGTTTTATAATCCACAAGACCCATATAATACTAAGATAAAAGTGGTTGCTCTAGCGACACCCACAGAGAAGACATACTATTGATTTTCATTCCTAAAGTGAGATTTTACAGTGACTATATCATGTGTTATCATAGTAGCTATTATTCTGATAGAAAATAAGTAAATCCTCTTGATATCTCATATCCAAGACTGGTGATATCACACGTTATCATGATACTGAGCTATTGGTCTGATTGATAGAAAATAAGTAAATCCTCCTGATATCTCATACTGGATGTGAGATCTACCTGATCAATCTACTTAAAGAATATATTCTGTCTAGATGTAATAAAAGGAATTGAGGTTTTACTGTCTCCTATATTAAGGACACAGAGTTAGCTGTGTACTGTAACAGAACTCCTTTTTGGTAGCAATATCTTTTCAATTCTGTAAACTTTTCTGCTTATGAGTATCTTTTTTCTTTATCTTCTATTTTGTCTTTCCCTTAAGATACTAATAAACAATGTTTTTCAGTTTTTATAATGGTGGTTCTTCTGATGTTGGTTGCTGGCATACAATTTTTCAGGAAATTAAATAATGTGACTAATTAGCAATCTTTTGTCCCAAATTTTACTTTATCCATACTAGATTTTTGTAGTATCTTATCCTTTCATTTGCAATTGAGTTTTTATTCTGCATTCTTTTTAACAGACCTAGTCTTCCAACTGTTTTTTTTGAGAGTCAGTTCTTATCTTATCTTATCTACTGATAAACACTTATGTAGCAGTATTCACAAGAAACAATGCCATTAAACACAGCCTTCTAGTCACCAAACAGAGTTCAGGGGGATCACAAAACCACTTTCCTACATGAGGCTAGCAATGCAAAAACAAACTGAGCTTATCATTTGCTAAAGCTTGGTTTGTAGTGGACTAATTTCTTAAACAGGTAACTCTCATTAATTTTGAAGTGTAAACAATACTTTTCTGTCTAAGGTCAGACAAGAAAAAGAAAAAAAAAGAAAAAGAAAAAGATCATGATTTTACTCATCATAGTTAAGGTCCCTGTTTTAAAGAAATTTAACAATTTGACACACAATGCATTATGAAAAAAAAAAAAAAAAAAAACCCCAAAACCAGCTATCATCTATTCCTACATAATTTGTTCAGTGCCTGCCATAACTTCAAGAATGAAATTGTCAAAATCCATGTTTAACCTGCTAGTAGGTAGTAGTGGAAGGAAAGTAGGTTTCTTATTTCTTCGTTTGTGCTCATATCCATTAAAATACTAAGGAAGAGGTAGAGAACACCACCAGTGCCACCAGGGGCCTGAAAGGGCCAAAGGTCCTGAAAAACTGTCCATGAGAAAAGGGCAGTTCAGCCACATAAATAATGTATCCTTTCAGTCTCTGTAGTCCAGGATTATAGACACATCTCAGTCAGAGCCTGAATAAAAGGTATTCAACTTCCCACAGAAATCAATAGAAAATAAGGTGTCTAGGCGACAGTTGGAAGTATAAAACCTTTGCTAAATTTGGGCCAGAAGGTATACACCTGAAAAAGTAGCTGTCAGTTAGGAGCTTAAGGATTTGTTTCCTTCCTTTTGTTTCCAAAGCTTTACTGAATAGAATAACTTTAGTGAATATATCACCTTAAAAGGTGAAAGTGTAATCAATCTTTGTAAGTGTTGTCTTCCACCAACTAAATAATACTAATTTTGCAATCTTTTTAATACTAAATACACTTAAGACTACCACTATCAAAGCATAGTCAGTAGCCAAAACATTGATCCTTATGTGGTTCTATCATCTCATAGTGATAATTTAGAGGCTAGTGAATATATATTCCATTCTTTATCTTTAACAGTAAAATGTGCATAAAAGTCCGTGGTTAATTTCTACTAGGTTCTAAAGAAAAGCGTTGTGAAAAATGCATCTTAAAGTTTTAAGAATGTGGTATTTGTTTTAAAAGTGTTTAATTCATCCAGGGTTTTACTGAAGACTGTTTATTATCATAAAAACTAATTTATTTTTTCTCTAGTGTATACAGAACTCTGTCAAAATGTTTCAGATATTCCCCATTGTAGTTCCTCTATATTTTTAAAATTCAGAGAATGGAGAGGAAAAAAAAAATTAAATCGCTAGTATGTTCACAGACCAATTGTTACCTTGTTACCTTGCAATACTTCGGATAGGCAGATGGATGAAAGTGTCACATAGGCCTGACAGTGCAATATAACTTCTACTCAAGCTGAAATTCATCAAGAACTTTATAATATCTCCTTTTCTGCTAATTATACTTATTCTAATCCCAATTTATACAATCCTATGCCATGGCAGGATTAATTTCTATCATTAGGGGACATGGAATAAAAACTCATCATATAAAATACACTCATAATGTAAAATAACAATTTTTAAATGACCAGCATCTTTGTGATTAATGTTTGAATATGCTTTGCTTAAAAATTCTGAAGTGAGTCCCAAATTGAAGACCAATATGCACATAGTACCTAGTAGATGTATATGAACATAATATAGACATAGCTGAGCAATTAACATAGTTCATTAAGGTCATAGGACTCTAATACAGATTCAGAGTGCAGTAATCTTACATTCTGAACCATTTTCTATGGCTACCAAACCCTAAGCACCAGTTTATTCAGTGCTTAGTTCAATGTGATTAATTACTTGTTCAGTGTTTTACTTAATTAATTGATTAGGTGGAATTAGTCCGTATGCACTTTTTTTTTTTTTTCAATAAGCAATAGCCTATCATATAAGGATAATTTTAGTAATACAAGACATGATAAATGTATATGTTCTAAATGGTTTGAAATACATGTTGTTCTACATCTTCCTTTTGTTGCTGAATATTCAAAGCAAAAAGTAGTTTTGTCATTTTAAAAAATTGTGTTCAGCTTAATAACTGTTGAACAGCTGTTCAGCACAATTGAAGATAACTTAAGATGTTCAATACCCTCATGTAAGGCTGGCAGATGTAACACATGACTTTATACCTGCACAGGAATACTTTTTGGAATAAAAAAAATGTTTTTTTTTTTTTTTGTTATATTCTCCAGTATTTAATATAAATACAAATTATCTGATAACATCCATGTGTTCTTACTCCTCTACACAAATTACGAAGATTCTTTGGGTGGAGTTTGAGAATTTGGATAATTTCTTACTCACCTGCAAGTCAGAATGGGGTGAGTATCTTCAAGTGCTAGGACTGAAAGAAGTCCCCTCTTTCTCTGTTCCCTTCTCCTGTTATTGAGCAGAGTTTTGAGTTCCCATCTGTCCTGTGGAATACAGCTGATGGATAGTCCACAGCTTTTTATATTTTTATGTATTCCAATTCATTGTAACTAATCATTATTTCAGATTAAATTTGGCACAGAAAATAGAAGCTTTTAACAGCTTTTTTTTTTTTTTTTTTTTTTTTTTTTTTTTTGCTATAATGCAGCACCCTGGCAAACAGCCTGGTTAATATGCAGCCCTATAATAAATACTATACTGTAAATTTGAAGTGCACTTCCTAACTTCCAGCTGCCAAAATATTTTTATTTAAAGCTTCACACTTCCTTAATTGGCACCCCTATTTTTCTGCAAGACCTAGTATTTAAATAATTTAAGGGATTTGGCTAAATTACATAGAAAGCTGGAGGCAGAACAGGTAAAATACACCCTTTCCTGCTGATCAGTCATAACTATAAAATCATTCTTTATGCGTGAGACATGGCACCTTAGCAGATAAAATCAGAGACAGTCTTCAACTGTACATTTTCTGCTAAAAATAAATAATAGAAAAACAGTAAAATAGAACAAGCTGCAGAAACATTAATTCTCACCACTTTTATATAAGATGAATGTAGTGCTTCAACTGTATGAATCTGTAATCTCCACTTTTATACTGATTTCAGCTTGTCAAATAAGCATTTGCTTCATAGTAACTTTGAGAGGACAGATAATAAGGCAGTTTTAAAAGTATTATTTCTTGTGTCTGTAGATTATGCACTTTCCATGTGGAACAAAGAAAGGACATGCAAGCTTGCTTGATTTTTATTTACATATGATTGCTAGAATGTCATCCAGAAGGAAAAATTTTGAAGTATGGCTCCAGTGACAAAAAGTTATCAGAATAAACCCTTTGGTCAGGAGATTTCCATGAGATCGCAGCCATGGTTGAACTTCCCATGGTCCTCATTTTCTACCCAGCCCTTCTCTCAACATGCTGAGAAACACTTATTTCATATTCTGTCTGCTCACCACTTTCTTCATGAAACTGACTCATAAAGAAAATACTGGCTTCCACCCAGTCTACTGCTCTTGACATCTTTTATACTATCTTCAATCCAGTGGTTAGTCTGGAGCAGTCTGGATTTGGCCATGCACTGCCTGTATTCCAGATGTATGGCAAATAATGTAGTAAAATAGAGGTGTTTATACAGGAGGGAGGTTACATACATCTGTGTGTTTGAGGTTTAAGTCTGAATTTTGTCATATGTCAGTTACAAAACAACAAGAGCAAAAATAGTTGTTTAACTTTACCTCTTTTATCATGCCTGACTGATATATCTCTACATTGCCTAGAGAACAATGGAAAGCTAATGTGTCATTTACCTCGCAGCACTGAATCAACAGTGCAGCTAGACCAACACATCACAGTGCTGCCACAGAAGTGCCGTTCTTGACATATTGATGTTAGATGTGCTTGAAAGTATAAAATTCTTGAGTTGCTACAAGCTACTAATGAACCAATGTTTCTTCAACTTGATTTCTGATTGCTGACTTACTTTACAACTCTATGGTATATATCAAAAACATTTATTTTTAAAGGCACTCACAATAATACAGAGTTACTGAAGAAATCTGTGTAGAATGCAATGTGCTTTTGGTTTAAATATTCATGATAATTTTTCACTGAACTTTTTTATGTTAATGAAATGATAATTTAACTGTAAAACTTTCTTCTCCTTTGAAGATATGAATGAGATGCGTTTTCTGTCAAATCATACTCTATACTGGATTTTTTTATTTTTAGCAATGAGAAATTGAATTTTTTTTCTGTAGTTAGAAAATGTGCAAAGTGTACTCAGTTAAATTGACCATACAGGGGTGTTTTGTGCCATTTGAGATGCTGCTTCAGTGCCTAACACATATGCATGGGTCTGACAAATATAAAGCAGAGACACTGAGTGGTGATTCTCTGTGTAGTATCTGTCAAATGCATATGTATATTTTGGATATTCATGATTGTCTCAAATTGCAATAGATGTCTCTTTAGACAACTGACTCCTAGCATATTGATTTTATTGATTAAATCTTTAAGGATGATAATGAAATGTCAGACACCTAGTTCAGATCTTAATGCCTGCATTGTAGACACCTAAATTTTCACAACTAAAAATCAGGGGCCGAGTTTCATCCTTGAAGCGTGGGTAAAGCAAATATCAGCTTTGATGTTTGGTAACTTCTTAAGTCATAGTAACCCAAACACGCTGTAGCAGGAGCCCCAGAGACCATGAGCACCGGTGGGGCAATTATTATTCACTGGAGGTATGCAGCCTCAAGTGATGGGTAGCACTGGTTCTTGGACATAGCAAAGGCAAAAAAGAACATATACCTACTAAATGTCCTCAGACCTGACAAAAGCAAACATTCATTATTCGTTATGAAGCACCTTATATATGGTGAAAAGAGTTTGGGTAATAAGAAGGTATAGCAAGGGTATCAGCCCCTCTAGGAAGACATCCAAAAGAGAAATGGAGTTGAGTCTTACTGTCTACTTTATCTACTTACTATCTAACACATAGATACTTGTAAACTGTAGTCCAATATGTATACAGAAGTGACATCCATTTTTCCAGTCACTCTTTCTATTTGCGCATGCAGGGATTGAAATAGTCTTTTTAACTTCAGCATTTGACCTGAAGCATTGGTTCACAGAATTTCTTAAAAATTCACTAATAAAGGCATTGTGCCCTGTGTCCTGAAATGGAAAAATAATAACTTATTTATGAATATATTATGATCAACTGATATGTATGATACATTTGTGATTGACTAATGGTCATCAGACCATTATCCAGAATACCCTCACTGGAAACAGACAACAAAAAATATAACTGTATTTTCTTGAAATTCCTGTTCTGTCATATAAACATGGCCAGATTATTTCACCTGCCTTTTCTTTGTTTTCTTTTCCACTTTTTATGTATCTAGACTGGAGCACAGAAAATTGCTAAGTAGCATTTGTCCAAAAGTCAGAACAATCTGTGACTGAAGGCACTTGTATTAGTCACAGTGCAATATCAGCACTGTTCATCCAGATTCATCCAAAATACTCTGAAGGATCCTTATCAGAATAATTCTAGGAAGCACGATACTTAAACATGATCCACTTCTTCTTACATTTTTATCCAGTGTTAAAAATGCAGTAGTTACAAAAGTCTTTCTATTCCAGTGCTTTCCTCTTCGGCTGTCGAAAGTGAAATTGCATCCCTGGTAAGGTGATGGTGCATCAAGAAAATAATGCTCCTACACAAGGTCTATCAGGAGAACAGAAATAGAGATAGATCTGGGATCCCTCATTTTTCTTTTTTTTTTCTTTTTTCTTTTTTTTTTGGAAATAATGACTTCCATTTCCTCACAAATAGTGTCAAACTCCTACACGTAATATTAAAATTTGATATAAAAGTAAACTTGTACAGTGACATTGTTTAAATTGTTTCTTATAATCCCTATTATTTTCTTCTTGTGTTTTTTTTTTTTTTTTCTAATCTTACTTGAAACCACTTACCTTTGACTGGAGAGAACATTTTAAATATATTTAATTATGCATCATCTGGATCAAAGTGTTCCTTGGCACAATGTAAAAGATGAAATGATTTTGGCCCTACATCTATAACAAAAATAAAGTTTATGATTATAGTAGGTTATTATTAAATGGATAACTATCATTGATAACATGCTGTGGGAATTATGCTAATCACAGTTAAATATTATAATATAAAACAATTCTTTTTACTCTCTTGAAAATTTTAGAAATTTAGGTAACTAAAAATAATGAAGTTTTTTCCTTATGTGTTGTCTTAACCAAAATCCATTTATTCTTTAAAGGACTCAGTGATAATATTTCAGAAACAAGGCCATAAAGGATCATTGAAACAAAAGAACAAATAAAACAATACTACTTTACAAATGAATGTAAAATGAATCATCACTAAGCATTTTAAACATTTTAAAACAAACTATTATTACAAATGCATGTATTTTTCCTGATGCACCACTGAGGTCTATTTCTTCCAATATATTAGCAGCCAGAAAAGTATCTCGACAAACTGCACATGCTAGCATGTGGTTGACAATTAGAGCAGACTTCAGCTGTAGTTTTCATTATTTAGAGGTTCAGGAATGATTATGCTCTCTGATACTATTTTTCAATCTATCATCGCCATGCACAATATGATTTATTCCAGTAAAATAGAAAAAGAACTGCTGAGATCCTGTAACAGACAACTGACGTGATGCCATATCAGCAACATTCTGCACAGAAATGTTGGAGAAAATATTTGCAAATACTCTGCAATGTACTAAGAGCTACTGTATTTTTGTTTGTTTGTTTTGTTTTTGTCAGAGCAGTCTGAAGTATTTAATCTTGAATTAACTACACTTTTGCATGTGGAAATGTATAGCTTAAAATTCTTTTGGTTTAAGTCTTAAATGAAGGGTCTCTCAATCTTATGCTTTTACTTCAAATTTAGTATTTCCTTAATTGCTCCTTACTTAAGTGATGAGTTCAAAAACTAAGTAGCTTTGAATATCCACAAGGAAAAAGTAGTCTGAATGGTATTTAATCCAAAAATTATGCCAATGCCTTTTAATTTCTGAATCATGTGGCATTTTTGAGACAATCTTGACGAAGATACACAGGAAAATGATGAATCTCTCCAAACAGTAAATAGATTAATGCATATTGAATTTTTATAGATCTTATCATCAGACTACAGATTTATATTGTCTTTATGAATCAGCTTATCATATGGAAGAAATCCATTAGTGAAGTGTGCAAGATAATATTACTGCAAGGCTGAAAAAAAACTTTGTATGAATGGAAGCACCATTATGGAGAACAGACGCAAAGATAGAAGAGACAGAGGAATTACTATACACTGCCTAAATCCCTGCCTCCAAAAAGAAAAAAAAATGCCACACTATATCATATATCAGAAGACATGTATAAGTGGAATTAGGAATGTTTCAGTCCTAATGTAAAAGGCACTGGGAAGAAATCTTCTAGGATGTTGTTCATAATTTAAAGAACATTTGTGACCACGAAACATGAATTCAGAGTGAAATACATTCAGACGAGGAGAGGTAGAATGATGAGAGGAATGGAGAGCACTATTTACAAGAGGAGACTACAGGAGCTTAACTTGTTTAGTCTAGCAAAACAAAACCTGAATGAAAAGTGACAGGTCTCTATAAATATCTCAAGGGTACAAATATCAGGAAAGGGAGAGAGAAAGATGTAGAGAAAATGTTGTCATGAGAAAGAACTGAAATAAACTGGTCCTGAACAGACTTAGGAAACACAGAAAAAAAAATCTTGGAGAAGGGATAAAAGAAAATAAGATCATTATGTCTAATGGTTGGGTGGGTACTGGGATCTATAACAATGCAAAATTTTCCCAGTGGTAAGAGAAAGATCACAAATAGTAGCAATTCATACAAATAAATCACAGAATCACAGTATCACAGAATAGTTAAAGTTGAAAAGTACCTCTGGAGATCATATAAGCCAACCCTGCTTCCAAGCAAGTCCCTTAAAGCACGTTGTCCGGGACTCTATCCTAATTAAATATTGTTTAAGAAGTTGATATCCATACAAAATTCCAGAAAATAAACAAACTATCCAGAAACTAACCTGCTAGAGAACTGAGTCATAAAAGCCTTGGAAAATTTCCTGTGGCAAATTTCCTAAACTGTTTTCTCCACCCTCTTAGCCATTTAAAAGCCATTAGGACCACCATTTCAGCCAAAAGTTGTTGAGTCATTCATAGCTCGCCCAAGGCAATTTTAGAGTAAGAAATCTTTGAAATTAAACCTACTTGTGTCTGAGGAGTAGGACTGGTCCCATTCAGGTCTATGCAAAACACAGATTAAAGCTGTGCGCCTTTCAGCAGAGTGGGACAGATGGTGGCTCTTAGTTTATTCAACTACAAAAGTGGCTTTGGCAGCCCTTTATGAAGCCAGTCTGTACAGATAGGAACATAACTGCTCTGAAACTGGAAAGAGCAAAGTAAAAGAAACACAGCTTCAGCTTGTACTTGGTAAAGTCAGTCAAGAAAGGAAGCATGGAAGATTAAATTCCTCATTTTTATATTATTCGTGTTTTGCATCCAGTAGTTCTCTAATGTGAAATGAACAGTGATCCCTGGCTGAAAAATAGCTGTGACTAACAAATCAGTACAAATACAGGAGCCTTGAGATTTTAAGTTCTTTTTGTTCTTTACCATTTTTGAAGCTCAGAGCAATCTGGACATCTGAGCTTGCAGCTCTATATAACAGTGTTGTGGGATGGTTGCCAAAGAGAGAAGAGAATGCAATACTTTAAAATGTTCTGTAGTTTCTTTAGTTTTTATTTCTTTAAACATCACTGATGGTACAATTTGTCATTGAGTCAGTATAATCTCTAGTGAAAAATACAGCAATACAGGTTCTCAGATGTTAACTAATGTCCGTGTTTTTTTTTTTTTTTTTTTTTTTTTTGTTGTTGCTGCTGCTACCACATTTGTATCATCTATCTTTCTATTTAAAAACAAACAAACAGAGAAACAAACATCAAAAACCTCTTATGTTATCCAGGTCATTTTTCCCTGAGGACTTTCTGTGTCTTCATTTGTAAACCAGTATTAACACTTTTCATTAGTGACACATCTGTTTAGGACTGTCTTTTTTTAGGTGATTTGTTTTCCATAAAAATGTCAAGTAGCATTTGCTTTTTGGCATCTTCTTCTCATGTTCAATTTTGTGTAGTCCATTGAATTCCATTCAACCTGGCACAGCATGTCATCCTTTGTCTCTTGAAAAGTAGTTATTCCATTAGTTCTACTAGATCTAAAAGAATAATGTCTCAATAGCATTACTTACAGTAAGAAAAAAGATATAAGCTTTAAATGTCATTTTTAATGAAAGAACAACGTTTTCATTTTGCTGCCAGAAGCTTTCTGTTATGTTCCTGCTGTCAATTCCTACTCAAGACCAAAATTACTTAAAAAAATAAGGATAATGTTTCATTTTTACATTATAATTAGAGGGAAGAAAGACAAACAAAAGACAAGCTCTGTCTGAGCAGGGTTTGTGTGTGTGTGAGTGTCTGAACAAAAGAGACAGTTCGTCATTAATTTTCATTGTATTCCTCCTATAACATAATTACTTGATTGAATTAAATATTTTTGCTTTTGCTTTGGGATATTTTTGACTTCTTTGGCTAAGCAAGCAGCTCTATATTTCAAAACCTCCCATTTTTTTTCTGTGATTGATGATGAAACTGTCACTACATTTTTTACTCTAATTTAGAATTTTCTACCTAATTTAGGTTATTATTCATGAAACTTTCTTCTTAAGGATTAGACTGATATTGCTTAGGAAGCAGTCATTTTCTCTAAATACCATAAAAGAAACAAAATGTGTGTTTATTATCTATTCTCAGAAATATTTTGGTTTAAAATATGGACACCTGGAAAAAAAGTGGTTATCCAGAATCTGCTCTTAACCAGAGTAGCTAGACAAAAAAGAAAATCATGCTGAGTATTGAGAGATAAACCAAGACGAAACAGTTGAATACTCAACCATACAATGAAATGGAATCATCACATTACTTTCTTTCAAATTGCTTCCAAAAAGGAAGGAACAACTGATTTCAGAAATTCTGATAAATCACTTTCTTATACTAATGTCCTTGCTTCTAGCAGGAAACTACATGTTTTTCAGAGCATGAAAATTAGTTGAAAGCTGTGAGAGTACCCTGTTCTACTGACCTTATTAATGTGTTCACTGCCTGAATACATGTAGTGGCTTAATTCTAGCAGGTGAGTAGTTACAGGGTTTCATAGACAGAGAGAGGAAAACTTAATAGCTCTAAATGTCATTTTATAGTAAATTTCAAAGTTAAACAAAAATAGATAGAAGTATTTTGAGTGCAAAGTGGTTTATCTTTTGAGGAAGAAAATATTCATTAAATTGAGGAAAAAATCCTAATTTCAAATCCTTATTAAAAGGGAGACAGGAGAAAAAAAAAAAAAAAAACTTCAGGGAGATCACCAGATAAACCTTTTTTTTAAGCCACTGGTATTTGGACTGCAGTTTTTACAAAATAGTGAAATATTCCCTACGTTTCCCTTCATTGTAAGTAAACCCCCATTAAGGTCTGTCTTGAACCAGAGATATATGAGAGGCTACTGGATAAAAGATGGAACAGAATCATTGAAACTTGCCATTAATATTGTGAGGGCAGGAGGAGTAAATAAAAATAATAATTATAAAAATTATAAAAAATGTAAAAGGTATAAGAAATATTAAAATAAATGAAATGAAAATTAAAGAAAAGCGTTTGAGAGGCATGCTACTATGCAATTTACGTGAGAATCTAGAGTTCTGAAATATGTTCATAATGCTCAGATTTAAACTTCAGATAGTCACAGAGTCTTATTTTGTCATTCAAAATATCCTATGATTATTCACCACAAATGCATGATTTTTTTAATGAGAGTATAGGACACACTTTATATGTTATAATAGTTGAGGAGAGGACAGATTCCAATACCACTGCACAGAGAAAATTATTTTTAAAAAATATTATAGAAAGGTCAAGAGGTTTAATATCATACAAGCCTGTTAAAAACTTAAAATGCTTTCTCAAGCATCTTGCAAAATTATAACAATATGGAGAAAAAAAACTGTTACTAACATCAAAGCACAGAGACAATTTAATATACAATTTATTTATTTATTTATTTATTTACATGTATCAAAGATGAAACAGTATAAAATAAATTTTGGGGAGATAACTTATGATAGAAAAATTTGCTAGAGAAATTTCATGCCATTTATTTTGCCACTAGAGAAATAATGCTGACTGGTGATACAAACTTCACCTACTTTTATGTACTTCTGCATGACCATGTGTAGACATCTTACATTCTTTTTTTAGTGGAGCAGAATAGAGGGGAAAAATATGTTTGCTTATCATCCAAATGATGTTTGTTCATCATCCAAGTCCAGGCCTTTAACATTTTAAAGATGAGGCTTTGCCTCTGATATCTAGCCCAGATAACTATCAAAGATTAAGAACAGAAGCTCCTGCTGATGCTTGTTTCATATGGTATGCCTCATGCTCTCTCTCTTTCCTTGATACCTAAGTAAGCCATGCTGAAAAGCTAGCCAAAAGAAATGACATTGGAAGAGGAATTCCTAGAAAAGTAATGGTTATTTATGCAATTTTGTCAAACGATATTTAGAAATGAAAAGCTTTAACAACTTAACAATAAAGAGTAAGGGGAAAGGGGAAAAAAACTACTTATTACATTTTTATTTACTTCTAGTTTGAAAGCCTTTTGTGTAAGTGTTAACTTGGATAAACTAGACAAAGGATAAATTGCTGGCTATACAACTTTAGAAGGCTGGGAAGACTTTCAGCATTTAGAGAATACTGAAGCAAATGCATAGCTACTGAGGGAAAAAATAAGGAAAACGAAATAGTGAAAGAAGAACTTGTTACTTAATGGTGAGATACCAGCAGGGGCTCATGTTTGAGCACTCAAAACAGTAAGCATATTGTTCAATGAAACAGTGATATGATTGCAATAGAAATGTAATGGGTGATCAGAAAACTGAGGAGCTGACTGAAATGTTAAATTCTTTAGAGGCCTGGTATTCAGATGTAGAAATCAGAAAAAATATATATTTATATATTATATATATATAAATGTGTACATATACACACACGCACATATATATACACACTGCTACCTACAAGGTTTCATCCTGTAAGCAAGCCTTTCTTTGTTTGCTTGTTTGTTCTGAGATTTCTATCGCTATTCTATGAATATATTTCAAAAACTAACATAATTGTTAACCTATAATGTAGTTTCCCATAGAGATTTGGGGCTATCGTACCTTTCACTGAGTTTAGTTATATTAAGATCTGATCCTTAATTCTATAGGTAAAAATGAAGTCACACATAAAAATGCATAGAAACTTGTATTGCTAATATCTTAACAGTTAAAAGGTTGACATGGAAATGTTTCTCAAGAAAAACTCAAAATCTTTAAAATGAGCTAATCTCCATTTATACTATTTAATAATAATAATAATAATAATATGCTTTGTATGTACAAGTAAGTAAAATAAAAAAGACAATGCATGTATTTATTTAAATTCTGTCTCTTTTTTGATCAATTGTTTCATTCTGCCACCATTTTATGTTTCAAGTAGCATCTTGCAAGTCATTTATTATTTTTTATATGATAACATTGTTTTTTTACACCTAATAATTTCATGCAGATTTGGTAAAATAACATGTTGATATTTTAGAATGGTATATTTGACCTCTTACTGAAGGCTAAGAAATATATTTGCTTGTTAAGATGCTCATGTCCACTGTAGTCTCGAGTGCTGCCAAATAGCCTGTGGCAAATTTATCTGAGAGACATAGTCTGACTCCTCCTTCCATGCTGCTTCATGGAGGTAATGGCCAGCAGATTAAGCAGTATGCTTTCTTTAGCCTGGCAATACAGTTCCAGTCATCAAGAAAAAAAGGAGTATAGAATATTTTCCCTATATTTCCATGAATGCAGGAAATATTGATATTTTTAAGAAATCTGTCAGTGGAATTTGGAACAAATTCTGAGTGCCCATCAACTGCAAATCTACTCTCTGAGAAAATCTACAACATTCAGAAGGATTGAAAATAATTTTCTATGCAATATTAAGTCTCTCTTCCCTTTCCCTACTGCACTCTATGTTCAGTAAGATAGTCACATAATTATAGATAATTTTTTACACAATGACTAGAATAGTTCCTCCTTTGTCAGCAGCTACTCACTATTGCTGTCACCTCATTAGTCAGTACATGGCTCCATCCTGCATTTAGGTGTAAATATGTGTGTGTGTGTGTGTGTATTTGGGTGTATACATGTATAAACAAACACATACACATTTGAGTTTATATAAGTATATATGCATTTTATTCCCTGGAAAGTGGAGTTAATACATTTCTTGTTTGAATTATTTTTCAGTAAAGGTCTTCATAACAGGTTGAAATACTTCCCATATACTAACACACTAATTTGCTTGACTCTCCATAGAAATCAAAAAGTATCATCACCATTTACAGAGTTAAATATAGATATTTCCACTCAATACATTTTTTTTTCTGTACAAATTGACACATACTTTTAAATTCAAATTTTCACACGTGCACACAAAAAAACCCTTTTTTACTCTCCTCTGAATAAATACCATTTTATCACATAACTAAATGGAAAACAATGATCCTATAATAAAAATGGAAATATTATACAAGATGATTTTATGTTCTGTGAATCGTGCCTCATTTTCTTCCACAACAATTCAGTGCATGAATAAAAGCACTACTTGAAATAACAAACATTTTTCATCACCCATTGCACATTGAAGGAAATTATGTAGAAACACAGATTAGTAAAATACAAACACACATATATGAGCAGAGACCTTCTATTATGAAACTTAGGTCAAGGCAAATACACAAACAACTTCTAAGATATGCTATGTACTTCTTAATGAATTAATTCTGTCAGTTAAAATAAATTTTAATATATTGGAAGCCAAGATTTTATCATATGTATTATTAATAATGCATTAATAATTCATCTTGCTGCAATAGGATATAAGCTAGTCATATATATCTGCCTTGTTTTTTGGTCAGTTAGTTCACTACTTCCTCCTCCACTCCTTTCCCAAATCTCTCTATTAATATGTGTATATATATATATATATATATACAGAGAGAGAGAGAGAAAGAGAGAGAAATGTATTTACTATTGTAACTTTAACAGCTAGTTTTAGCTGTTAAATATATTCATCTACTTCATATACCTTATATACTTTGACATTGTGGAGTTCCTACATTTTTTCCATATTTCCTTTGCAATGTCCTAAGGGAGTTTCAGGTAGTAGTAGTAATAGTGATAGTATGCCATACAAATGAGTAACATAAAATAAAGGAAAGGAGAGGAAAAGGGAAAGGGAAAGGGAAAGGGAAAGGGAAAGGGAAAGGGAAAGGGAAAGGGAAAGGGAAAGGGAAAGGGAAAGGGAAAAGTGAGGTGAGGCGAGAGGCGAGGAGAGGAGAAATAATAATAATAATAAGCCCAGAAGGTTTCTCCTTGAAAATCCATTGTTCTGTCTAATCAGATCTGCTTTTGTAGAATCTGAAAATTACTTTCAAAAAATTGCCTGAAATTTCAGTGAATCAAGCTCGTGTGTGTGTGTGTGAGTAAAGTGAATATTCATCTTACATTAAAATATTTTTTGTATCCATAGCACTTAAAATTAACTAATCTTCATACTGTGAACTGTAATTCATTTAAATAATTATGGATGCCTGTTTTTATGCCTTAAATTACCTGAGTTCAGTAGAAGAACTAATTTCCACCCATCTGCATAAAATTAAAAGCTTTAAAAATAAAAAGCTTACTAACTAAAATTTCTTTTCTTTTTTTTTTTTTCCTTCCCCACTCCCTTTTGATATGTTTGTTCATATGAAATGACACGTAGCATAAACTGGAGAAATGTTTCTTTGGAAATAGCTGTGTCTCTTCATTGACTATGGAAGAAATGCAGAAAAAAAAAGAAAAAAAAAGTTCCATTAATATGCAGGAAAATCAATTCTGCTTTTTTTTTTTGTGTTCATCAAGAAAGATTTCTCAACTGCTATTCCTGTCATTTGGTATGAGTTTCCTGCTTTTTGTCTAAGCAGGAATGTGAGCATCCAAACTCCAATCTTGAAGTTGATTATTAACATACATTATTGGTATTCAGATCCAGAATTTTAAGATTCAATAGCTTTGTATTATTCAAAGGGAAAAGAAATCCCTGGAAAATGTTATATTTTCCTTAGCACAGTTTTTGGGTGTATGCATGTGCACATGTGTGTAAATATATATACACACACATATACATATATATGCATGTAAATATACGTTTTTGTAAGTTTATGGCAGTATGAATTTCTGCTCAACAAATGAGAACAAAGAAATATATCAACCAACACTTAGATCAAGAGCTAATGAAGTTTATAATGGATTTAGGCTATACAGTTTTGTCCCAATCTCTTCCTGCACCTTCATTTTTCCTCCTCTGTCAACAAGAAACTGTCACATTTCAGAGTGACTATTTGCCATGATTTACAACACAGTATAAAGCAAAGTGTTTTAGGTTTACTTGAATTCTATTTAAAAGACAAAAGAGAGAGAACAACTTTGTTGTATCTGTGAGAAATGCTTGCTTATTTGGTGATAAGCACTAATTTCTGTCACAAGGTTCATTCATCATGACATGGTGAAATGAAACTCTACAATTACAAGTGAATTTAGATAATGCACCTTTAGATAATGTCAACCTACTCCCCAGTAAATATTCCAGTAATTTATCTTGGAAATACACTCTCCCAAACACTGCTTTTCTTTTCTTTCCTATTATAAAGATGTAGAACCTTAACAGATTCTCCATACAGCTGACTTGTCTTTATGTGTCTAATAAAGTGGAAGTATTTTGTTCTCATCAGTTAAACCAACCTTTGCCATTTTATTTATAACTTGGCTTTTAAAACACTGACAGGATACCAGACAACATTTATAAAGCATGTCTGGAAGCAATATATTTGTTCTTGTTAACTGAAATCTATTCACCTTGAAAGTATGAGCTCATGAAGGATAAATGACCCAGAAGATAAGATCATTCTTATTAGGAAAGAAAAAGAATAGACTCACTAAGATAGATATAAATTAAAGTGAAAGCATGTTTATTGTCCTAAATTATCCAAGTAAATATAAAACCTAATGATTAGTCTCCTCTGTGTGTGTATTCATGTATACTTAAATGTAATCACCTTAGATCTTCTGATTATTTATATGATTATCTCTAAAGTTTTTATTTATATCTTCCTGTACAATATGGGATTGTACATTTTACTATGCATAAGAAACTTTGTACTGAAACTAAAGGAGAAACTTAAGGGAGATGAATTTTTGCTGTTTTTACTTTTCTTTTCCTAGTTGCTTGCCAGCTTGCGTTGACTGAGATAGCCTTCCTTGTTGTAGGAAGTTAGCCAAAAAGAAAGTTAAGCCAAAAGATAGGTTGCTATCAGAGGGTGCTGTTAGATTGCCAAACATGTTTGTTTGGATATTATAACAGGTAACACTATCAGAAAAAGTCTCCTATCAACTATCTATCTTGGTTCTCAGTCATATTTATCATCCTCTATGAATGCCTGTTTGCATTGTCTGAATATACAGGGAGACTGTCAGGTTTCATTGACACCTTTTCATGACTAAGGATAGCTTTTTTATATTCCTTCACTGTACAGTTATATACATATATATATATATATATATATATAACAGGAAATTCAAAGCATAGCTTCTGAAATCTCGGATTGACAATACACTAAACTGATCAAGAAACACAGTCACAAAGATACACGAGTACAAGGCACTGAGATCATACAGGTGATGGTTACCCTTCAGCAAAAGGATATTGGTATAAAATCATCTTTTTTTTTTTTTTTTTTTAACTTTGATGTCATCTTTATTTCACTCAACCAAATACCCATTCTGTTCTGATAAGCTCTTTTCTCCCATGATTTCATGAACAGACCAGCAGAAAGACACATCTGTATCTTTTTCAATATTTTTTCTGTTAAAAATATTTTATTGAAAAGTGGTTTATTATACAGCTGAAGATCCTATCGTGAAGTTTGCAATCCTTCTTCAATCAGCAAAAGTCTGTTTAATGACCTAGTAATATGTCCCTTCCAATTATCATATTCACATGCACTATTTAGGAAGATTGTGCACCCTTAATAAACATAGTATAGTTAAGAAGTCCATTCCAAGATCACAGTCATTTGGGGCAAGATTTACTTTATAAATCACTTACCCCAGAATTGCTGGTGGTACTCAAACTATTTAACTTCTAGAGTAAAACTGTTTTTTGAAGAATATCCATTTGGTTCTGACTTTATAGCTCTTTTAACATGTCCTGGTGCTGAAGAGAGAGTGGAGATCTGACCTAACTGAGAGGATGATATGTAGTTGCAATATAAGACATCTCTGAAAAGCAGGAAAATGTAGCCACAATATTTTATGCTTGCTGCCCTGCTCCAGAACTGAAAGAAAATATCAAAGAACTCCTTTCTCTAGCTTCTGTATGATCTCAGTAAGTCCATGAGTAATCTCAGTAGAGCATGCTGCCATCTTTATAAAACAGCAACAAATGCTGCAGTGTCCTCTAACAGGTCTGTGGACCCCTTTCTGAAATGTTACTAGATTTCAGAGCAACTCTTTACCATTCACAGTGGGTGGATGTGAATATGACAGAATACAAATGTGAAGAGCTTGCATGGGCTAAGAGCAGCTGTCTAGCAGGAAAAACATACCGTTCACACCACACTTTAAAGGACTGAACAGTGCATGGGATATCTTACCTGCAAAAAAAGGAGCATTCAAATAACGCTACATGAGTTTTTGGTACAAGGTGAGCACTACGGCACAGATAGAGATAGCCTATAAAAATCAGCCAAGTGTGCACTTACTCAGAAGTGAAGTTGTACCCTATTTGTTATTTTAACCTTAAATTCTTAATCTCATCTCCTGTTTCATGAGATTTCTCCCATCATCTGAACGACGCATGAATGTCATTGTTTTCATTCAACTACTGCAGAAATCTTTATCCAGCCCTTCATCTTACATTCTGTTTTGTAACTTGACTTTTTTATTCTATCTCCTTGTCATTATAACTCTTTTTCCCTGATGAGGTCCAAATTTCTTCAGTCTTACAAGTCCTCCATTACAGAATTGAAGTGCTTTATATTCTCCCACGTGGAAATAAGATATGATAGCATCAATCTCACCTTATAACCCCATTTCCCTTGCTCTTGATTCATTTCAAAATTAACTCACAGGATTTGAAAAGACTTCCAAAATGTACCTGAAACTTTTCATATCCAAATTTTGGTGCATTTGATTCATTTCCAATCTTTCTGTACTAACCATTTAGAAAAAGTTAATAGGAAAGAAGAAATAACACAGGAGATGATAATTTTTTTCATTTAAAATAGAAAAAAAAAAGCGAGGGGAGGAATGAAATAGCAAAGTAGGATTTACGAAGAATAGTTTTTAACAGACTGCAGTAGTGTTCCCAATAAAAAAAGCTCAGTTTAGTAAGGACTTAACTCAGTTATATGGATATTAATGCACATATGCAGATCCTACTGTTGATCCCCTCCATTATGAGAATTTCAGCACTACAAGGCCAGCCCAGAAAGCATGAACTAATATACATCATATACAAATAGGGGAAGCTCGATTCAAAGCAAGAAAAAGGGGTAGCTCTTTTATCAATAAAGAGAAAAACTGCTTACTAAAGGATGCTTTAGGTGCTTAAGGTTTACAGGGCTTCAGAAGAGGCAAGATAAGATCATGGAAGTAATTTATGAGCATCTGAGAGGAGTCAATGGTAACTAAATTCTCAGTAATCATATGTACATTAGCAAATGCATGAACTGCGAATGTTTGAAGGACAGTAGGCAGAATGCTACAAGAAAGGACTGCGCATGATACTAGATATAATCTAGATACTTGTCTGATAATAGTCAAAGACAGGACATTACCATAGGCGAATAGGTTTGAAACTACATGGCTTTTGTTATATTAGACATCAAATCTGTTCTCTGTTCTGTAAAGCAGTTATAAAGGGAGCTTAGCTGGAAAGTGTAGGCATAATGAAAAATGACAGGAAAGCCCTTTCAACTCACAAAAATACCTGTACCAATATTTGCTGGATAAGATGTGCAGCAACAGAGGATTTATAGTAAATTCATGAAAAATTTTGGATGGAATACTTGCATTGTGCATAACTCAGTTTATCTTGTAATTTTGCTGCTTTATTCCCTTTTCTTGTTTGGTTTGAGGAAGCAAATATCTACTTTATGCTATTTGTCCAGCCTGTCAGTACTATAGAGAAACAGGATTTAATTGCAGATATTTCTTGAGATATCAGATCTTCCTGTTCTTTAGAATCCCTTCTGTCAATTTTAAAAAACACACATCTGAAGCAAAGGAAACTGGTGGTCCCCAAAGACAAGTTTCAAGAATATTGTGGATTTTCCCAATTATTCTTGTCAGTTCCCATAGATATTTTAAGTACCAACAGATATTGTCAAAAAATAGCCTCAAGGAACATGTGAAAAAAAATCACAAGGAACAGTTAATAAAGAGTCTGGGGAATACAAACTTGAAGTCCAACAGGAAAACTCACCTTTCACCCCTAAAATGTGATTCAAATACACAACTTTTAGGAATACAAGGCAATTTACGATTTGACAAAAAAAAAAAAAAAAAAAAAAAAAAAAAACATGATACTCGAGCTCCTTGCCACTATGGCTGGGATGCACAGAAAAATGGTATTTGATACCGTAGTGTTAAAAGAAGTTAAGTTGGACTTCTGACTCTTTATTTTGTAAATGTGCAAAAAGTGCCTATATGCAGAAGTTGTAGCATTATATTGTAGATCTTAAAGAACAGAGCTGGAAGTTGGATTCAGAGGAATACACTGTCACAGCTGATTTTGTGGACATAAATTAGGCAAAAACAGAATTCTCCTTACATCATATAGTACAGCATTAGAAACATACTGATTTCTATTCTGGATCTTCCCAGAACAAAATTGGCAAGGGAACAGTAAAAATGAGCATTATTTTCAGTCATAAAATTCATTTTAATAAGGAACAGAGGAACAACTGTCTTCAGAACAATTTATCTTTGAAGAATCTGGGACAAAAATAAATAAAACCTTCTACAATTTTAACATAGTCTCAAAAATACGCATATTCCAACTAGTCAAAGTATGCATGATACATGATAGCATGCACCATCATGAAGTCTTCTCTCATGGTGGGCTTTATCTGTGTGTTAGCTTTTGTGTCGTATGCATCTACTTTTATTTTGTCATTAAATAAGGAGAAAAAAAATAATGCTGTAGAGAAGTAAAACAAAAACAGTAGTTAAGCCTCTGAAATGAAATAATGCAATTTTTATTAAAGGACTATTTTTTACATCTAGGATCATGCCATCACAATCATAGTAAACCATACTTCTTGCAAGTTCTTTGTTTCCAATCTGAAGGAATGGTAAGAGTAGACTTGGACTTACACTCTAGCTCACAGGAAGAGATTAAAAGTTAATAAATTACCATATTCATACTCAGCAGCTAACCAAGTCTTCAGTTGATTCAGCTAAATTGTGGTATTGTTATATGTTATTTCACTTGAGATATAATTTATTAAGAGATGGAGAAACACTGTACAAAACAAAACTAAAGATGTAACCCTTGAAACAATTATTATGTTGCAGAGAAATGTCTTGGCAGGTGTTATTAATCATACAGAGCATTGCACATTTTTGTTCAGTATTAGTAGGAAATTCTACATCAGTGGTAAAAAGAGAATGAGGCAAATTTGGAAGTACCTCTGCATAGCTGGGGAAAAGAAATGGATTACTTTAATATTTCATTGAAAAATTATTTTTAATAGTTTTTGAGCATAGAGTTGGAATCTCCTGATAAAAGAGAGTTCACAAGGTATGAATACTGAAGAGAATATCATGCACACCCCAGAATACACTATGTTGGGAAGGGGCAATCATACAAAAGAGCTGGAAGATGAAAAGCTTAAGTAAGTGGGGTTTAAAGAGAAGGAGGAGGTATACATAAAAGTCCAGAATTTTGATCTTAATAAGTTGTAAATCCTTTGAAATAACATGTATTTAAATCAGTAAGCCTCGGCATAGAAATAATGCATTTTTGCAACTATTTCTTTTCATTAAAACCCTGTTGTCCATCTTTCATTGCATATGTACACAATTAAATGTGTTAAGTAAAAAAAAATACTTATTGCACATCACACAACTCTCTACTTGATCTAAGGTTCCTCTTAGTCAAGAGATTGAAAATTCTATTCAAGGTTTCCAGACAAAGATTTAAGGATTTGCAGGTAAAAATCACTACAACTCTTATCCATCATATGACAAAGTAATACTCTGCCCAGAATTTTAAGGAAAAATAATATTTACTGTCAATTAAAAAAAAAAAAAAAAAAAGAGAAAAAAAAGTATATCCTGGAGTTGTCATGTTGTTTAAATTCTCATTCCTTATGATACATATACAAACATCTTGGAGGCATGTCAGCAGACTTAAGCAAGTATCAGTCAAAGGCTCTGTAAATGTCTTGGACAATTTACAAAGGCACTCAAATTTATGAGTTTATTTTCTCCTAATTGCAAACATGGATAAAATAATGGTAATGTATTATTCAGATACACAGTTTCTAAATGATACAGTTGCCAAGGCCCATGCATGTTCATTCTCTCTTACTCTTTAGCATTATAAAGAGGATAAAAGTATATAGTTTTAAGTATAAAGTATATATCATATATAACAGTATATAAAGTATTTTCAGGGAAATAGTTCAGAAATTGATGATGTTGGTGCAGTTTCACTTGATTTTTAAACATTTTTCCCAGCTTCAAAGCATGTATATTACTTTGTATCATTTGGAAAGGAGATGTGTACTGTTTGTTGACAGTATTTTTCTGGGACACAAGGAGAGCACCTGCAAAAGCAATGCTTAGAAGAGATGAGTACTTCATTAAAAACAGGAGGATGTTAATCTGAAGCTAATAAACACCTGCTTATCCTATTATGCTACAAAACCTTATGGGAAAAGTTAAGCAGGTGTCAATTTGCATAACTGTGTTGATTTAAGAATATCCACTCTTATTTTTGTTAGATATAAATCTGGATTTTTTTTTTTATTTGATCGATTACAACACTTCTAAGAGCTTCCAAATATATATCTTGACTATTCCTTTCCTTTAGTATATAAGTTTTTTCCTTACCTCTGTGGAATCTTTCTCCTGAATTGGACTTTGAATTTGGACATTAAAATCAAACAATATGGAAAACGTGATGAGCCTGAATAAAACGTGTTTATATATGTGGTGATGGTGTCTTCTTTTTAAGCAAACTCAAATATATTTCTAGTCTGAGTTATTACAACTTTTTAATAGTAAGGAATGAGCAGTGCATTAGAAAAGGACAAAAAAGATGTGGTTTATATATATCCATGCATGGCAAATCTATGTGGAAAGGCTGGCATATAATTAAAAGCACAGAAAAGGAGCTTAAAAGTCAGAAAAAGCATGAACCAGAACAAAACAAAAAGGTAAAGTGAGCAATTGGCATATGATGTGACCCCCATAGAATGCCATTCAAAAATAGGGAAATTCATGAAAACGTATCTGCTGGTTATACTTTTTTATTATTATTTTGTCTTGCAGCAAACCCCAGGTTTATTTTGTTGTTGCGTTGTTTTGTTTTGTTTTATTTTATTTTGTTTTGTTTTGTTTTGCATTTAATGAAGTATTAAATACAGTTAGAGTAGCGTATCTCTAGGTACTCTAGAGAAAGAAAGGTTTAGTCACAAGATTTTACAATTGCAATATTAGTGATTTATTGGAAGCAGAACTTATTTGCACTGAAGTAGACTAGAAAAAAAATATGTTGACTTGATTGTTTTACTTTGTGTTACCACATTTCTGTATGAAAATAATAGATATTTTTCTTTTATTTGATTGTGAGGTAAAGTGATTGCAGAGATAAAGAGAAGCAGGACGTAAGAGCACTAGTAGCAGTGGATCTAAACCATCTCTTTTGGTCTGGAAACATAGGTGGACCATAAGAGCAGTCTGTAAAAGCATTACTGTCATAAAGATTGTGAACAGGAAGGTCCTATTTACCACATTTTCTCAGTGAAAGATCTATAGACAGCAAGCTCAGAACAGACAAAATGCAATATTTCTTTACGCATAGCACAGTTATTGAACTGTTTGCCACTGGACATTCTGAGTGACAGAAGTTGATATGCTTTCAAAAGAGGACTTGGACACAGTCTTGAAGAAAAATGCTGTGAGGTCTACTATATAGAAAGAAATCACTTCTGTCTCAAGAAGACCTTGAGTCACAAATCATTATAGACTGGAAGGGTGTAAACATCTAGGAAAACATCACGGTATGTAATCCTGCTCCTATACTCTTTCCTAAGCATTGCTACTGTCAGAAGCAGCAAACTGAACTTGAGATGAAGCTGAACCTTGTATTGATTTGCTATGTCTCATTATGTTATATCCTTGCACATGTTATTTTGAACATGAGCTAGTTTGTTTTATATACATCTTTCCATAAGAGGGTTAGACTTGATTTGGTGAAACATCTATCTAGAGTTCTGCTCCAATTTACAAGCAAATTACCATTCTGTTCTTTCTTTCTGAATATAATATTCTCTTTCTTGATGGAAGGAGAAAGAAAAATAAGAGAGAAGTGTTTGGCAAGGAGTTTAGAACTGTACCAAAATCCCATAAAACCTGAGCAAGATATAACATTCAATTTTCATTGAAGTTATAAATTCTCATTGTGTTTACATATATAAATACAGATAAACAGGTTTGTGCACTTACTCTTCTGGAAAGCATTTTGCACAAGTGAGTGCAAATACCAGGATATTCATTTCATTTTTCACTTTATTTACTACATTTTTGAATGAATAATGCAAATTGTCTTTGCCAAAGCTGAAAATGAAAATGGAGAGGAATTCAGTTACAAGTCACTGTGAGTATAGATACATCAAGTTAAAAGCACCGCCTAATGTGTCATCAGTCATTAGGTTTCTTTTTCTTTTTTTTTTTTTGTCTATTGCAACTTTTGACACACCTGAAATACATTTCTTTTGCAAAAAGTTCAGCAGGTACCCGCAGAATTTCTTCATGTTTCGTGATTTTATTGCAAAAGTTTGAGCTTTTCTGTTGATTTAACATTGCAAAGTGACTCCAGTCCTGAAGATCTGCAAGGACAATTTCTATAATGATTGCTGTAAATCATAATAAAATATCATTTCTTTATATGAATATTCTTAATATTCTGAGGTTCTAATGAAAATTACTAATACAGCCAGAAAGTACTCTCGACAAGAAATGTGTTTTGACAGCTTCTTTTTTAAGGGAAATTAACTATGAGAGGAAAAAAAAATGGATTTTGAAGCCTGTTCTACTATGATAAAATATATGTTATTTCATGTCACAGAGAAGCATATAAAGTTTCTCTAAGATATACTACTCTCTCTTTTTGTAAAATACGTCCGGGTAATTGGAAGAAATTAGATAGCTTTCTGTTCAACGTGTGTTCTTTTCCACTGTTTACAGGAATTACACATATGATCAATCACAAAAATATTCTATGACATACAAAGTCATACACTATGCTATGCGGACAAATAAAAAATTGTTCAGTTCACATTCAGTGAGAGCTGGAGATAAGGAGGAAGAAGGAGAAACTACTGCTGTCTGCTTTATCTAAGGCATATTTATAAGAGCATTCATACTGCCTACCAAATTGGCCTGAGAATAACTCAAAATGCACAATGAAAATGTATAAATAGGAATTCTGTGTGTGTGTAGACTTCCAAAGCAGAAGTTTAGGGTTCAAACTCTAAATCTAGAGCCCTATAAATTAATAATAATGAAAACAAAACAAGATAATAGTAAGTATTGCAACTGTTAACATTTATTCCAACCAGATCAACATCAAAGCATCTCTCAATCATCTTGCAAGTGCTGCAAATGTATCTGACTTTAGGACTCAATAATTCCAAGATTTCCTTCTTTATACCAGCCTCCCAAAGAAGATTTTTCTCTATTTTGAAGCCAGTAAAGTTGTAAAATTGCTTGACTTATATATTAAATCATGTATTTTCATGTTTGAAAAATAAGCACTGAAAATGAAATACCAGCACAAATATGTTTAACAGCTTGATGTAAGCCTATTTTTTTTTTTCACTAAATAATGGAAAGATGCATTGCCATAGCCAACTTCATGATGGTTACTTATGGTCAATTAATTTTATAATATTATGGTAAGGAAGACTTAATTTTATCTATGTTGTTACTGAGCCTGTAAATAATATTCTCAGTGGCCTTGTAAAATTAACATGTCATGGTTTTAATAGCAGAAATGGCTTCACTCAGAATAGAAATGACTCATTATCATGAAGAAGTTTAATGTTGTCTAATGTATCGAACAGAAAATTAAAAGGGTAAAAATTTAATTGTTCAAGCCTTTTTATGGATCCTTGCACTGGTGATCACATATGGACCACTGACAGGGACTATTTCATATTTGTTCTGAGATCTCAGAGCACCCATGCCTTTGCTTGGTTGTGACTGAGCTGTTATTTCCAATGAAAATGGAAATAAGGGCTTGTTAAGTCATGATCTCACTGTAAGATTCACAGACAGTATTAAATTTATATCCTGTATCCTGAAACCATTAAAATCTTTTAGAAGCACCAAAATGCTGATGAAATAGGTATTGAGCTTTTATGTAACTTACTATAATGGAACAATGATTTAAAACAGTTACAAAGATATATCTGCACATTTTTGCAATTATGCTGTTTTTCTCTTTTTAATCTAAGAAACAAAGTTATAGGCTCAATCCGTTGGATAATAAAGACTACTAAAACTGTGGAAACAAGTATTTACAAGGTATTCTTTATAAATATCAGACAAACATACTGCAGCTTCACTGTCTTTGGGTAATAGACAGTTTGCTTCACTTAGTTGGGCTGAACTGTCTTTTCTGTAGACATATTGGCTGAAAAATGATTTCCTGATTTCTCATGTGATTATAGCATTACTGAACCCCATGCATTAAGTGTGGAAAGAGAAAGATCTGTACTCAACTGTTTTTCAGTAAGACTTTTATCATTGGTTTTCAAATATGCTTATGGTTCTAAAAGTCAAAATATTATTTTCCTTGATTTTTACTTAATGGTAAAATCAGAATTGATTTTTAAATCTCCTATTAATATATCTCGAATTGTTTCTCTTTCCTTCCCTCTGAACTGACTTTCTATTGATTTCTGTGGTTAATCTGAAGACAGATGTAGAACCACATGATCTAAATATATGAAGATGTCTTTTTCTGGAATGAAATATTTAAAATTTTTCTTTCAAAACTCTTTGTTCGTCTTTCAGGGTTTCAATCATATCCACCTGAAAATAAAAATTATAAAATGAAGTAAATGATTCAACTACAATGAATTTTCTTTCACAGACAGTATAAGGATGTTTAGGTTTAATTCTAAATTGAAATGAAACTGCATTTTAAAATCTTTCACAGAATGATCTTTGCTCAATAAAAGATGAATGCAATAGGATCAAAACCTAACCAAATGAGATAAAATTTATCAAAATTCAGTTAAGAAGTCATATTCAAGATTAATTTGTCCCAATAAATTTTAAATAAAAAAGCTAAGTCTTTAGCGTAAAAACTGTTTATAGAAATCAGCACATTTTCTTCAGTGTAGATATAGGTATAACTTGCAACAAGTAAGAGCCTAAACCTACAACTCTCTTCTACAAGGAATAAGCCCACTATTTTTTTTTTTCAGAAATTGATGTAATTCTTTATAAACTATAACCTCCATACAATACTGTTAAAAAACTGTTAGGCCATCATAGCTACTGTAGATTTTCCTTAATGAATAGAGCCCCAAGTGCTATAGTTAAGACCTTAGTTAATTAAACATTAATCTCCTCATTTACTGTATGTGTAACTTAATTACAGAACTAGTTTTAGAGTCATTTATCATTTATGTAATATGAAATAAAAATAAATCTGTTTAATCATACTTTAATCAAACAAGCAATTCATCAATTAATACAGCATATCGTACCTAAATCACGGCTGTCTAATTAAGACTTTAAAATTTGCATTTCAGAGTAAAATAACAATGCCTTCAATGATATCTTTGAGCCATACTTCAATACCCATTCCCATGTTTTGACAAACTGATTGCATTTCACAACTACACTCCCAAGGCTTTTCAGATATCATTAACATGCTATTTTCTTCTTTAAGAAATTAGCCAAAGATATGCATTTTGTTTTAAATTTGTGGGGGTTATATTTTAATTTCTCATTAACACTGTGAACTAGGCAATCATCTCTTTCTGTAACTAAAGTTTATGCTATTTTTTATATCCCCTTGAGGCAAACCATATTCTGATATCAAGTCTGCTCGATAAAGCTCTTTAAAAAGGCTATCCACAAGCTTTAAAGTTCCAACTGGCCATAAGTTTTCATTTTATGGAAAACTAAAGGGAAAACTCCTTACTTGATGTAGGTGTATCTCTGAGAGGGAAGGTTTGCTCACAGTTCACAGCCTGCAAACTTTACATTCTGCTGGATAATGTAATGTGCTTTGAATTATTAAAAATCTAATGCAGAAAGGCATCAGGATAAAAATGTTATTCTGATGCATAAGTTAGAGTATAAATAAACTAACAGTCGACAGAAACCATTGCAAACATTATCGTTCCGCTTTCATCATTTTGGGGAACAAACTTGATTTCTGCAGACACAGTGATGTAACTTTTCTGTACCAGATTCTACAGTATTTTTATTCCATACAGTTTTTTGAAGACTTTCCTAAAACCTCTGTGCCTACGTACTGTGCATACATATATACTCTGGTCATGAGTGGGTTTTTTTTGCAATAGTTAGTTGTGGAAAAAATATATATTGAGAGTTTTCTTGTGGTGTGTTTTAATTTAAGGACGTGGTCAAGGACAATTAGTTGAGGCCACAAGACATTTCTTATAGTATCACGAGATGAATAAGTCTGATCTCTGTCATTTCACATATTTTGTTTGAGAGATCAGTTGAATCTTCAGTGATTTCTTGAAGACAAAGTATTGAGCTTGATTTTTTTTCCACAAATTACGCACTTGCAATTTGTCTAGGTTGCTAAAAGGGCTCTTAATCCAATTAGATAACCTAAAGACTCCTATTATATCAGCATTCTTGATATAAAAATCTTACTGCTGTTCCATGAATTATTTCCTGTTTAATATTAGTTCTACCACTCAGTTCCATATTCCCTCTAACTCTGCCTCCACCTCAATTTACTTCTGACTACCAAAATATACCAAAATGGAGTGTAAACTCTATGACAAAACCTAATAAAAATGTTGGATCATTGATCTTTCCTAGAAAAGGATAGCTGAGGGGAAGAATTTGAGTCATTACAAATTTTTGTGTTTTGACAAAATCTATTTTAACTTGTTCACAATTTAATTTAATGGGCTCTTCAGTGATTACCCTGCAACAGATTTTACATCTACTTTTATTACAGTGAAGCTGTCTGAAACACAGTATGTCTGGTCTGTTCATCATGTACCAATAACTTTTTGTGATGAGTGAGTGCCTCTGCTTCTTATTGCTTCCAGCTACTCAATAGAAATTCGAGAACATTTGAAATCTGCAAATATTTTGCATGCCAAATCAGGCTTTCTGTATTGCTGGATTAATGATTTTTTTTATTCTTCTTTTTTAGGATGTAAAAGAGAGTGCTAAAATATTCTTCAGACTGTTGATCATAAGACTGATTTTTGGAGCTATTGTAAAACTGACACTAAAAATTTATGCTCACTGAAACATGATTAAGCAAAGAGGAAAATTAGTTCAAGATAATTTTTATCAGTTATTTATATTCAATTAACAGTATCCCATAAGGGAAAAAAGAAGTCTGAGTCTCTGATACTTAATCTCCTCAGTTGAATGGAAAATTAGCAATAGAACATAGTTATATCTATTGCAAAATTATTTTTTATTACTATTTTCACTGAAAAATCACAACTGGAAAGACGTGTATAGCTTATATATCTAACCTGTGATGTTTTTATACTTGCCTGCGCTTTCGGAAGTATTTAGCTTTTTGTAACTGTTCTAAATAGTTCTCCCAGTCCCCTTATCGGTCCAGATCAATAACTTCACCCTCTATCAAATCTAAAGTACTTGTTAAGTAAATGGTCTAGCATTATGCCTATGTAAAGAAGTCTAAAGAAAAATTAATGAACATTACAGTGAAAAAGAAACATGTCTGGTAAGCATGCCAGTGTTTTATTTCTGTTTATAAAGGGGTTCTGATTTTCACACTCTCACTGGGCTCAGTGTTGTTCAACTTACCATCAATGACTTGGAAAAGAAGACAGAGTGCATCTTCAACAAGTTTACAAATGATACCAAACTGGGTGGAGTGGCTGACACTCCAGAGGGCTCTGTTGCCATTCAGAGGGACTTAGTCATCAGGCTGGGGAGTCGGGCAGAGTGGAACATCATGAGATTAAACAAGGACATGCACAGGGTCCTGCATTTGTGGAGGAGTAACTGCGGGCACTGACTAGGGATCATATTGCTGGAAAACAGCTCCGTGGAGAGGGATTTGGGAGTCCTGATTGACAACAAGTTAAACATGAGGCAGCAATGTGCCCTCATGGCCAGGAAGGCCCATGGGATCCTGGCCTGCATCAGCACGAGCATTGCCAGCAGGTGGAGAGGGGGATCCTGCCCCTCTACTCCGCTCTGGTGAGGCCACACCTGGAGCATTGTGTGCAGTTCTGGGCTCCCCAGTACAAGAGGGATGTCTAGAGAGGGTCCAGCTTAGAACGACAAAGATGATTAAGGGACTTGAATATATCTATCTTATGAGGAAAGCGTGTTAGGCCTGCTTAGCCTGAAGAAGAGAACATTGAGAGGGGATCTTATCAACATGCACAAATACCTGAGAGGAGGAACATAGAGAGGATGGAGATATGCTCTTTTCGATAGTGGCCACTGATAGGACAAGGAGTAATGGGTACAAATTAAACACAGGAAGTTACATTTCCGAGTGAGGAAGAACTTCTTTCCTGTTGGGTTGACAGAGCTGCCCAGAGAGGATGTGGGATCTCCTTTCTTGGAGATCTTCCAAACCCGCCTGGATGTGACCCTGTACAATGTGCTCTACGTGTCTCTGAGCAGGGAGGTTGGACTAGGTGGTCTCTAGAGGTGCCCTGACCGTTCTCTGATTCTGTGATCTCACAATTTTAGTAAGCTTAAAGAGCTTACTCTTTATATTTTTTGTTGATACAGGAAATTAGAAGTAGATTAATTTTGATATAAATAGTCAGGAGAAAGGGTAAAATTAACAAATTAGTAAATGATAAGTCCAAATAGATTAGAAATGCACTAATTCAGCATTTTCTGTTAAAAACTTACCAAGATACTGATGCTTGATGAACTGGAAAATAATTCTCAATTTCTGGGGAATTATTTGCAGATTTTGATTGAAGCCATTGACTAAATAAGGAAAAGCATTAGTCAGCATTTTATATACAGAAGAAATTTATATTTAAAAACTTTCCAGAAAAAAAAAAGTATGAAGAGATGAAGATGATATAGAAATACATTTGCTTTCATGAATTATTTAAATAAGGACAGATTCAGACATTGAATAAACATTGATTTCAGTAGAGCTGCACTTGTTTACAATAATTTGAAATTATGCCCTCCTTGCCTCTTGCAAAGACTATAATTTAAATATATTTAATTAAACAAAAATAAAAGCAGCTAAGAACTTACACTATTTGTGACCAAAGAATAAAAAAGCTGCTCTGCCTGCTTTTTAATATATTACTTAGGTTTTTACTTGGCAATAATGACCTGCTGTTTTTTACACTGTAGGAACATTGAAAAGTTGTAAATCTTAGAGCCAGAGCCTGCCGGCCTATTCAACAGAAAGGTCAGAGCTCTCCTGCAAGCTATTGCCTTTTGTTAAACAGGTCAGGGCTCCAAAGCTCCACTGAAGAATGCTTTTCAGTGACAAGTCCTTTAGCATTGATGTTTAAGGGTGTCCCTTCCCTTTGTGTTCAGAAGCAAATTGGTTACTTCTTCCTAGAGTACTTGGTGCTTTCAGTGTAGGTGTCTAGGTAGACACCTTTTCAGGTACCTTATATGCTGCAAGTAATGGATAAACCCTAAATTTGAAAGTTTTTTTTTTTTTGTTTTTTAATCAGGCTTGCACTTGAACAACAAAATCACAAAAGTCAACGTTTAGGAGACTACATGTTCAAAATGTGAATATCAAAAAGTTTGCTTGCAATTTAAAAATATTTCCATATCTAAAATTTACTTGGCTATCTTTGCTGAATCCACACTAACTCATGGGCTGCTTAGTTTCTGTCATGTTTTGAAATGCAATCATGTTTTAGTTTTTGAGTAAGAGTCCTGTACTGTTCACTAAGTCTCAGTGAAGGATCAAATGCTCCGATTTTATCAGTACATCTTGGACTACTGAAAGAGACAGTATCATCATTTATAAGCATTGTCTTTGCCTTGTTTCCAGAATAACCTAAGGGGGAAAAAAAAGAAAAAAAAAATGAAAAAAAAAAAAAAAAAGTCAGTACACTGAAGGAAAGTCTTGCAGGATCAATACAAAAACTTCTATCCAGTTTTGAGAAGAGTTACCTCTTATCCATGCTGCTCCTTCCATATGACTTTTAGACAGCTTCGGTCTATTCGTCTCAATACCTAGTTAAATACACAGAATTGCTAAAATGACAGCACAGATATTCACCCTAAGACTTCTTTTATTTGTTATAATCAAGTGGTGTGTTTGGTATTGTAAACTCTCTATGGAAGAGATGACATTTCACTTTGCCAAACACTTTGGCTTTAATCTTGATTAGTTCTTTACAAGGTAGTGCAGGACAAATTCTGTTTTAATAAGTGTGAGTCATGGGCTGTGGGATGCTTATTAATGCTGCCAGATACTCTATATGTGATGTGTTAATCTTTCCGGTGATGCTTTCACAGTGGTTTGGTTTCGTTTTGTTTTTCCCTCAAGCTTCCTACATACACTTCGGAGATGATAGCATTAGAAGATCTATTTTTTCATGAAAGAGGTCAATAGTGCAAATATTTGAGAAAAATGAAGCTATGTACCAACATGATTTAGAGATATGAATTTATGAATTCTTGCATTTCAAATAGGGAGAACTCATCTTACAATCACAAGTTTGCAGGACTCTCCAGGATTTGCATATATCTGCAATGATAGGCACTGCTTATATTTTTGAAAACATGATGGTTTTACCATCTAAGAAGTGTCAAAGTATCATCTAGATGATGCTCTGGAAATTGAGTCCTATTAGCTGTGGACAAAACGAGATTCTTTGGCACTCATCTTTCCTAATTCTACACATCTAAAATATAAATATCTTATCATAGACATTATTTCTATGTAATAAATAAATAATAAAATAAATAGAAAACATATGATATAAAATAAAAAATATATTATACATATACACACACATATATGAAAATAGCATTAATAAATAAAACATCTACCCCTACATAAAGCCATTCAGAGAGTTAAAACAAGCCACTGTTTTTGGAGATTTCTGTGTGTGTGTACATATTAGTTTTACTAGTGCTGCAAAATTTAATGCACATTACATTATTTGGGACACTTTCAAAAAAAAAAAAAAAAGGTAATTTCTGAAGGCAGATAAAAATGGTTGCCCATGCAAATAGACTGCCTGCGTATCAGTGGGGAATTTGCCTTTTATCAGTTAGAGGAGTTTGTAAATTAGATATAATGAAAATTTAAAATTGTTCAGAAGCCCTTCTCCTTAGAAATATATATATATATATATATGTACACAAAATATGTCTGTTATCTGATGTGTTGCAAGGGGGTGGGGTGGAAGAATCAAACAAAACTTACTTAAAAAGAAAAATACGAAGTAGTCACCTCATTCCAAGACTCAGTAAAAATACTTTTTTTAAACATCCTCAAATTAAATCTGAATGTGTTATATGCTTTAATTCAGTGGAAATATCCAGCAAAAAATCATGTACAATAACCAAAGCCCAGGACTTTTTAATTTGTGTCTGCACCAGAATATTAAAACTAGCAAGGAAGGATCCTCTTCATCCTGAGATAATTGTCTAAAACAGTGTAAGGAACTACTTAATACAATTGTCTATTTATTATAACCAGAGAGTAGATTACTATTTCAGATAGAGGTGTCTACATTATAGATGTCCAAAGGCTGGTGAAACAAATTCAGTCTCTAATTCATGGTAAAATTCCTGAATAGAAGAGAAGTTATGTGGAAGGCAGACCCTCTTCTGATTTTTGAGGCTTACAGAAGATATTACAAGAGAAAATAACTCTGTGATCTTGATTCTAAATGAATGAGATGATATTGAATGGTTATAAAGGGGTATCTATTGAATGTCTAGAAATGCTTTTAATATCTGGCTAGTCCTGACATAATGTTGTTTAGATTGTAAGTAAGTTATCAGGAAGCCTAATTCTACCATAAAGATATGTAATCTGGGAGCCTGATTTTGCAATAACATGGCTGGAGCCAAGCACTGAATAATAATTTGTGATGTCCAGGCAAGTACCTTGGTTCTCACTCTGATTTTTAACACCAGGAAACAACTGAAATACCCCTTATAACTACTAAATATGTTTGTCCACTCTGGGGACACACCTCAGCACTATATACAATTCAGTTAATGTAAATAGTTGTAACTTGATCAATGTATTCTTCAAATTTTTTTCATTTTTTGTGCTTTTCTTATATAAATCTATTAAATGAAAGAGATAACACATTTTGCTGGATGCTTCACAGGAGAAATTGGAAGCTGAATATGTACTTCAGCATGTAAAAATATAACAGATTATCCATAAATTGCAATTTTCATGACTTCAATTGCTTTTATAAAAAGGCAAAAATCCCCAAGATACTTGTGCACCATGGAAAATCTGTATATACCAATTTTCTTTGCATTAAAAAAGAATTCATGCTGCATAATACATCTTAAAATCTATCATTCATTTTACTATACACTTAAAAATTAAATATGCAGTTAAATTCATTTTCTATTAGCTATAAAAATATGCATGATGTAAAATTAACAGTGAGTTCTATGCAATCTCTATGCAATTCAAAAAGCTAATACTTCACAAATTAATTGAAAAAAGTTTATGCTAAAAAAGTCAATGGTTTTACAGAGTCTCTTATTGGATATTATACAAACTACAGAAGATTTCAAATTTTAAATGACTTACTACTTCAAATCTCTATTCAGACAATACAGAGAACCATAAAGCTCAGTCATTAGAACTGAAACTCTTTCCTCATTCAGGTCAAAGGAAATTCTGAAGTTGACTTTGTTGGGGTTGTAACTTCATGATTCATAGGTGAAACCTTCAAAGATCCAGCCAAAGTTGAGTTATAGGTTATGGTTTTCCTCTGAGATGAGAAACCTCAAAACTGATGGGACAGAACTTCCCAAAAACTCAGTTTTCTACCTATTCTGAGTCAATTATTCTAATTGACTCAATCTGAGTCAATTAATCAACCTATAGTCAGAGGAGCAGCTGGAAAACAAACAAACAAACAATTATCAGCTACATCTGGCAGTTCAGGTTTTACACAGAAAAAATAGGGTACTTCTTTTGCAGAGGCAGCAAGCAAGCAGTGAGAGAAATTTTCCCTGAGTTTCACTCCCCCTTTGTAATATTCCATATGCCTTTGTAATGGCAATGGCAAGGCTAAGACTAATAACCAAAACTCCACTAATGCTGCATGTATGATGCACAAAAGCATGGAAAAAAATAATTAACCCAGAGTTCTCTTGTAAAAATATGTAAAAACATACATAATAATATCTATCATCTGCCAAGTCTGGGAATATATGTCATATATTATACATATACAACTTATTCCTGTGCCATTAGCACACACAGAACCTAAGAACTTTAGAAATGGTTGCAGTGCTGCCTCCTGAGGCTAGGATGCTCTGAGTAACACTTGCCAGGATGCTCTGAATCACACTTGCCAATAACATTAATCTCCTATAACTTGTCTAAGTTATGTCCAAAACATACATTTGTTTTTTTTTTTTTTTTTAAAAAAAAAGTTCTGTTCCATCATAGTTATTTCTTTCCCTCCTGCCCCCTTGTCCCAGCCCCCACGCCTTTACTCCTCAGAAAAAAATGTATCCATTTTTTTTATAAGTGAGAAGCACACATTTCCTTTCATGTATTGGCATAACTCAGAGACGAACCCTTCTTTTCTCCATCCATTAATTACATTTCCTTTTGTGTGTGGCCATTATTCAGGCACCCTGGACAAGATAACACTGTTTAATTTTATTCGCTGACTATGAAATTTAGCACCACAACTAAAAGCAAGCTGCGCATAACATTGAAATTCTCATGCTTTTCCTCTGTCTCTTCCTTTTTAAAGGCAGAGAACAGAATTGTAAATATGCGGGGAAACAAACAAACACAAAAAAACTTCATGGAAGCCTGTGTATCTCTCACATCTTAGACATAAGTAGTAATGGGTTACCCATTGGTTCTGATTTCCTGAGGATTGTAACTAAATGAAGCAGGACATTTTACTATAATTTCCTGCTCTTTGGATCACTAATTACAGAAAAGGATTTATCTCTTTGAAATAACTCTGGAGCAGAATCTTCTCATTGTATTAGAAGAAAGATTGTTTTTGTTTGTTTGTTTGATGTTGTTTGTTGTGTTGTTTGATTATTTGTTTGTTTGTTTGTTTGTTTTTCCCTGCACTATTTGCCCAGAAATATTGCGGAAATTCTTTTCCATTGATAGGAGTATTCTTGCTCGTAACAACTGCTATTTTGTCTTGGCTATTTTTATTCCTCTTGGCAGAATGTGTTCTGATGGAACCTGTCATTTCTTTCAGCTCTTTTTTCAACTTCTTTATGATTCTCTATTTTCTTCAATATTAGGACCCAGTGGAATAGAGTCCTAAAGATGTAATCTATAATTAGATTGTTAGTACAGGGGCGCCCTATCAATTAGCTTGTAGGAAAGAGCAGAAGGGGGCACTGTTTCCCATTGAACCTGTGGCACTTGATATAAATCATTAAATACTAATTGGATGAAGACAGCAAGAGTGATATATTGTGACTGATTGTTGTGTTTTAGAGAACCAGTTAATAGTAACTTTAAATTAGGAAATTAGAGCACTTTTCAGTTCTCCTTTGAAAGAGATTCGAGCTACTGTTAAATCTAATCCTTTCTGATCTAGTAGGGATCTCAATGTGTATATCACAGTAGAGGTTTAAAAGACTAACACCATACAGAAAAAGAACTGTATAGATTATTCATATGGAGATAAGGCTAAAAAGACAGGAGTATTTATTGTTCCACACTGGAAAACAGAGAAAGAAGGCAACACATTTAAAAGGCTAATTACTCACAATGAATTATTTTCACAGAGGCACATTTTTCTTATCAACATGTGACAGCATCTTGTAAAAAAAATCCAACTGTTCTTTAGCCATACAAGCAGCTAAGTGATTTTGATGCTGAAGTTTGGAGTAGATTTCACTAATTCATTATCTATGATCAGAACTGATGGAGCTCTGATTGTTCTTTTCTTATCTATGTGTATTCCACATTTTCATATTTCTTGGGGTATACAATCACCTTTCTTATTTTGATGGTCATGAATGTTGTGATAATAATTATAAACAATTTTGTAATTTAATTAGAATTTTCTTAACATTGTTTTGACCCAAAGAAAGCAACATAACACATCACTTGAGAGCTGTTCATCTACACAAAACACTGAGGTATCTTTGGTGTCAGATGACATTTAAGTGTATAATTCCTCCAGGAAACGAAACCGCTAAACCTCTTCTTTAACAAACTCTATATCAGCCAGTCTGGTGGTAATCAGGTGGTCACTGTGAAAAAGTGTCTTAAGCATGGTCAGTTACCACAAGCTTCTCCATAACTCAGCTCCATAACCCTTCTTCATCATCTTCTCCAGTCACAAATTGACTCAGGTCAAATTGCCATCTTTTCTTTGCTTGGTGCATGTAATGTTGTTTTTGTGAAGGGTCCATGAGCGTCATTAATGAATACTGGATTCTAGTTCAATTCTTCTTGAAATTTCTCTATACATGCTTTTAACTCTTCCTAATTCTTCCTTTCAAATTCGGGTGTTACACTTGATATCAGCACAATTTTCTTTGCTATTTTTTCTAGAAGAACTATATGCTTCAGAGCAAAAAAAGAAAAAGGGGGTGCAGACAAATATACACACACTCACACACACACACACACACACAGATTCTATTTGTTTATGCTATGGAACATAGCCATTGCATGGTGACTTTGAACTGGTAGCTATATCAGCACAGAAAATGTGAGAACAAGTTTTCATGTATTTGTGGCTGTACTCAATTCAATCTGCCCTTCCTTAATGCTTTGCCATCATACCATTGAACAGTTAGCTTGTGCTCCCAAACATCATATGCTTGAAAACATACAAAATCTACAGCTAGTCTTTCGCATACTTCTAAGCACTACACAAGGGGAAGCTGGGAGCTGAGTATGATCACAAGGATTCACTGACAAGGGTCTGTCCTAGAGTATTTTAGAAAGTAAGCAGAGCAGGTCTTTTGATTAAAGCTAAGTGTTCAGCCAAGAGTCTAAATCACACGTAAAACACTGGAGATGAGGTAGGTCGAAGGCCAAACTGGAAAGCTGAATCAACAAACAGGATGAAGATTAGGTCTGGAGAAAGTAACCAAGCTCAACCAAAACCCAGTGTAACCATGGTCAGCCACAGCCCACCAGGCCAGTCCATAGTAATGAGAAAAGTCCAAAGACAAGCCAGGAATCTAGATCCTTTGGTGGAGATCAACAAGGTATATTGCCAAATATGTCCTTGGGTGCAATGTAGTGGTTCAGTCAGGGATCAAGCATGACAATCTCAGTTTAAAAGCTACTCCTGAGGGAAAGGAGGGCTCTTGACACATTATTCTCTAAGATAGTAATATCCTCAATCTCAAAAAAAAAGCTTGTTATTTTCTGAGCTTAAACTGAAAATTTCATCCTTGAGGTAGTCTCTATGATCGGTGTTCTTGCAGTTCACTAGTTCATTCTGTATAGTTTCTAATCTCACCTTAAAGAAATATGCCTCAATGAAGGATCTTCCTCACATACCATTTTAAATGCGGACTGATTTTCAAGATTCAAGTGAAAATGATGATCAGCTGAATTCTGATTGGCTTAGATGACAGTGGCAGGATGACAGAAGCCTTTCAAAGTGCACTTCTTTCCCATTGCTTTCAGGACATTTAGCTGCCATGCAGTTACTCTGTCATGAAGCCATTAGGGCTTCCTGTGCTTTTGCTCTTTGCAACATTGAGAGATAATAAACATCACTGAAAAAAGGGAAACTAACACACTGAACAACCACTTTTGTTGGTATATTTAGAACAAGCTTATACCACATAATTAAAAAATAAAATCATTAGCCAAACATGGGTGTATTTTTAAAAAGACAATTGTATTTTTAAAATATACGTAGTTTAAATATAAATTGCTACCAAGACAAAACTTAGTAAAACATAGTCTTCATCTTAGTATGAATTCCTGAATATATTAAGCTTATTAGGTGATATAAGGGTGATTATATTAATAATTAAAGTGTTTAGATTATATTAAGGTGAAAAAAGCACATGTAAAAAAATTTTGTGGTGACATTTTTCTTAAATAAAATGATAGTGATTTTCCAACTTAACCAATACATGACAAGGCCTTATTGCCAAAAGAAACTATTAGAGGACTGATAGAATATATAAGAGTTTTAATATGAGAGATGTATTTTAAAATAGAATAAAACAGAACAAAAGCTTTTCAGAATATTACATTTAGATAGGGAGTCTTTAATTAATCCTTAGGTGTTAGTGCTTTTTCTGTGCAAATAGCTTTCTGTTTATGGAAATTTCTGACAGCACCACAGTAATTTATTTCTGTTTTGGGACAATGGGAGATAAATATCCATGAAAAAAGAACATTTTGGAACTAAAAGGAAGAATGATAAATACATCTTTTAGCATCAAAATCTTTTGATTACAAAATATATCTTGATAAGAAAAAACTCCTTTAGTCTTGCTATATACTAAAAGAAGTTTCTTGTTAACTGTATTTAGTTTGCCTGATTTAGATTTCTTTTGAAGTCATCTAAAATGAACTGATTCTTGACATTCCTTTTCATTCTGATCAGTTTCTCTGAACGCCTCAGCTTTTTAAATAATTTTCTTTAATTTCTTTATTCATTACATGGTTTCTAAGTTTTTTTTTGATTTTATTCTGGTGATAAAACGATGAGAGACTGTATTAGGTGCACTTTACTGCCTTTTTTCTTATTTTTCCTTCAATACATTTCTGACACTAATAAATGAAAAATACTTTTAAAGGCTCTAAAATGCCATAAACAACATTGATGAAAGTACTATTAATACTCTAAAAATATATATCCACTTTCAGTAACAAATATCTAAATCAGTAATCTTGTATAAAATCATATGTTGTATAATGATCTGTATAAAAAGAATTACATTTAAAAGAGGTCATTTATAAGCATATCCATTTTTGATACTACCATAGTATAGTACCAGGCATCATAAAAGTAAACTCTAGCTAAAATCAATTCTTTTTACATTGATCAAATTCCATCTGACAGAGATTCCTAATCAAACGTTTCTAACAGCACAGTATTATTTTTGGGAAGGTTTTGTAAAATTATTTTAATTATTATTAATTTAAATATTTTAACTATTTCTGTTCTTACCAAGTTATGTCAAAGCTTTTCATTTCTTCTGTAGGAAAGGCTATCTGTTCTCTTCATTATACCTGCCTGTGGCAATTGTGTTGTTTCTTTTCCCGTAATGTCTAAAATGTATCTCCAGAAGACGCAGATGAGGGGAGCATCGATAGTCTGCTGTTCTGATGAAGAACTGAACCAGAACATGATGAAGAATCTATCTGAAGCAGTATTTAGAAGTGAGAATGAGTGAGAGAGAGGAGGAGCAGAGATCAGGAAGCAGCTGGTGGGCCTAGGAGAGGCGTTCTCATAGGAGAAGGAGCTCCAATGCAGAATGGAAGCCCAGGGAAGGTCCTCCTGTTCTTAGTGTGGAAGACTGAGGGAGCTGGGCCTGTTCAGCCTGGAGAAGAGAAGGCAGAGAGGGGATCTAATCAGTGTCTATAAGTACCTCAAGGGAAGCAGTGAAGAGGACGGTGCTGGCCTCTTTTCAGTAGTGGCCACTGATAGGACTAGAGGAAATGGCCGGAAACTGAAGCACCAAAAGTTCCACAGGAACTTAAGGAAAGATTTCTTAACAGTGAGGGTGACAGAGCACTGGAACAGGCTGCCCAGAGAGGTTGTGGAGTCTCCTTCTCTGGAGATCTTCCAAACCCGCTTGGATGCAGTCCTGTGCCACGTGCTATAGGTGACCCTGCATGTGCAGGGGGGTTGGACTAGATGACTTCTAGAGTTCTCTTCCAACCTTAAGCATTCTATGATTCTATGCAAGATCATTTATATCTGTGCAAATCAAGTTGTTCCTCCCTATATCTATCTACCTATCTATTTATTTATTTTTGTGAATTACTTTTATGTAACTGAAACTGAGAGATTCTTGACCTTTGGCTTTATATTCTTGCTGCTCATTGTGTTCTCCATTTGAGTGATCACGGTATGCTTTAAACTAGCTTTTGTTCAATAGTCACAATAGCATAGAGAGAGATTTCAAAAATTCACACACACACACACGCACACGCATACACACCAAGTTGCTTGAACAACACAAAGTTTAGCTTGGATTTATCTTGGAAATTAAAATATTTTAATATTGAGCATTAAAAATCTAAAATCTATGGAGACTCAAGTTCTGAATTAAGAGAAATCTTTAAAAGCTAAAATTACTTGGCATTTATCACAGTTATATGAATTATATATAGAGAGATAGAGAATTAATCTCTTCGATTCTCATCTGATGCAGAAAGAACTGTGATTCAAAACTCCATCAGCACTTTTCAACTTAATGAAAACGTTCAAACATAGATTCTAAGAGAACAGGGTAAATAATTTAACAATCTATATACAGAATCTGGGCTTAATGAACTTAAAAACTTAATGAGAAAATTAAAAGGTTAAATGTAAAAATTTAACTGATCTCTGACTTTTTTTTTTTAATCTTCTTAAAGGATCTATGACCGTTTCTGTTTAGCCGATGTTAGGTAGCTACTTTAAATTAATTATGTAGAATAATGTAAACAGTTTGAAACTATACCTGCATGTTTCCTGTATATAAAAAAAAGAGAATTTCTTAAAAGGATACAGTTAATATCAGAGATGTTGATAACCAAAAGCACTAGCTTTACTTAAAAGTTTCTTAACCATATATTTAATACCTTGGATTATTAAAATGTCACCAAAACATTATAGTTGTCAGTGTTACATTCTATCTTCCTGAAACTTTTGTTCAAATTACTCTTTGCATAATTGTTTTCCTTACCTTGCTACAACTACTGACACTTTTAATGAAATAAATATTGAATTAACCAAATTTTAATAAAATATGCTGTATTATAGCAAAATGTAATGTATGATAATGTTATTGATGATTATTAAGGAACTTCTGAGGAAACAATACTCTTAATAATGACAAAATCCAGAAAAAAATATAGATTATTTTACACTGATAAAACGCAGGCAGAAGTCCCTTCAGGAAAATTCTCCCAAGATAAACCTTCTTGTTACATTGAAGAGGAAAAATCCCTGATTGAACTGGGAGATATACCCATAAAAAGCAAATTAGATAATATATATAGAGAGATAGAGAATTAATCTCTTCGATTCTCATCTGAGCTTTGTTCATTTATTCTAGTTTCTTTGTTCCTTAAAAAAATGAAATTCTTATTGCTACAATTTTAAATGAACTCTCATCTTTTGTAATTTCTATCTGCTCGACAATCCTTCAAAGGAAAAATAAAAAGAAATAATTTAAACTCTGTATGAAAATAGGCAGAGGCAAAAACATAGAAAAATTATGGGAAAAAGTTAAATGATCATCAGATATATAGCTGAAAATATTCCTGGCCACAATTCAATTGTTTATTTTTTTTTAGTCATGAGACAGGATCATATGCAACTAACAACAAAAAATTGTCAAATACCGCAGGAAAGTCAAAAAATGATAGTAAGCTTTGTGAGTAACTCAGTAAATTCTCTTTCTATGCTTAAGTCAACATGAAGAACTTCCTCAAATGATTGAAGGGATATTATTCCCTTCACAAACTGTTACTTTTTATTACATTAGCTATCTATCATGAAGGATTTTATTATTTCCACTTAATACTATTTGTAAAAGAAGCTGGCTCTTGATTAAACTTTCCTGTGACTACAGCTGGTAGATGTTAAGCTCCCTGGGTGGACTCCATCCTCAAGGTGAAAGCTTACTGCTGGCATCAGTCACTTTGGATTTATAGGGATATCATAGAAAGTCAAACCAGTGGAATAAAACTTATCTACTTTACCCAAAAGGTGAATGAATGCCTGAATGACTTACATATGCGAAATCACAGCTCCTTCTCTTCAGACTCACTTGGAAACACTTGAAAAATTTTCCTTTTGTTTCTAGTACTTGCTGTGAGAATATATCAGGACTTAAACTGCACCACTAACTAAAAAGATTGCTTTATGTTTGTTGGAAATACTGGGAGGTGATAGCACACTGAGGTTATGGGAAATGAAGAATTGTTTTCCTTCTAGCAATCTATACTCAGGATATTACATGAATGCTTAGCCCCAGTAAAACATAGTAAGACAAGAATCTTGCTCCTTTCTCCATAGCTCACAATGTGCAGCAGAAACAAGGACAAGTATCAATGATTACAGAAAGCAAACAGACTTCAATCAACTCTTAACAATATTGTGTTTTCAAGCTCTTCACTCTCCTTCCTCTGTTTCTCAGCTTGTTTGGCAGTTGGCATACTTAGTAAAAGTTGTTGACATGAGCACTTCACAAATTATGTTTTATTAGTTGTACTTGGGAGGAACAGGAGGAAAACGGCTGCTGAGATGACTGAAATGTTTTTACAATATGTATGTTAAACTCCGAAAACTCTGAAAAATGAACAGGGAGGCAAATGAGCATCTAATTATGCAAGTGTCTGTTTATATCCCATAATACAAATAATGAATGTCTCTCAAGCATAAAGCAAAATGGCAGAAAGGAAGAATGACTTTTTATATAAAATGTGAGATGAAAAGTGAGGAACAGAAAAATCAAGACAAAGACTGTGTAACTGAGTGTTTTAATGTTCATAAGTAAGGCTGGTATGCAAATGCAACGAAAGAAGTGACTGAAGATGAAATGTAAGTAGATTTCTCTGTTTCATATGTCAGTTTTTTTTTTTTTTTTCAGAAGTAGAGCTTAAAGAGATGAATGTGCTATGAGAGATAAGTAGCTTTAGATTATCTAAACAAGTTGTTGTAAGTTTTTGCTAAGCAGAAGGATGCATAATTCACGGCTCTTCAAGTATTTGTCACTGCTAGCATGTATGGAGACATTACAGCTTTTTGACAAAATATTCCAACTCTAAAGGCAAAAAAAAAAAAAAAAAAAAAAACACAGAAATGGAAAAGCTCATAAGATAGACATTAAAGTCATAAATGTTTAACAGTAACTTTAACGTATGCATTATTGACTATCCATTCTCATTCTACTAGCCAAGTGAGAAACTGAGATTCTATAACTCAAAATATGGCTCTTATACACAGCTTTTTTTTGCAAGAACATGAGAGTGAATATTATATGCAAACTCAATTAAAAAGCCTTTGAGTTTTTGCTAGCAATGACCATGCTACAGCACGGGCCACAGGCTACAGGATTACACCACAGAAGAGAGAGCAAATAAGCAAAATATGTCAACAGAACATAAAGTGACCTCAGGTAGATTATAGTGAGGAAAAATAGACCCTGAACTAACAATATCATACTCCCACAAAAAAAAAAAAAAATAGAGGAAAGGAGGAAAGAAATCATTAGTGCCATGTTGAGCAAGGAGGATTTATCCTGGATAAGTGGAAACAGGTCCATGAGATAAACACAGGATGCACCCACAAGCGGTTATGGCACTGTGGGCCACTCTTGACTATCTTTGAAAGGTCATGCAGACTTGGAGAGGTTTCTGAGAACTAGAAGAAAGTAGTTGTCCATCATATATCCAAGAAGAGGAAGGAAGGTCTCAAAACTATAGATAGGTCAGACTCACCTTGATTCCTGAAACGTGATGGAGATAATAATCTTGGAAGCTATTTCTAAACACAAGGTGATCAAGAACAATCAGTATGCATTTGCAAAGGGGAAATCATACTTAACTAGCCTGATAACCTTCTATTGATGAGAGGACTGCCTTGGTGAATGAATTGAAAGCAATGGATACTTTATGTTTTTGACATTTTTTCTCATAACATTCTCATGGACAAACTGATCGAATACAGATTACATAAGTGGACAGTGAGGTGAACTAAAAGCTGTCTGAACTGCTGGGTTTAGAGGGTTGCGATCAGCAGCACAAAGTCTCCTCAGAGGCCAGTCACTAATGGTATACAGTACGGGTCAACACTGGGTCCAGTATAGTTCAATGAACTGCTTCATTAATGCTGATGACAGAATAACCTGCAGCTTCCATAAGTTTGTAGATGATATTTGGAGGAGTGATTGATACACCAGATGATCATTCTGCCATTCAGAGGCACCTTGATAGACCGTAGATATGAACCAAGAGCAACTTCATGAAGTTCAGCTAAAAGAAATGGCAAGTTCTGCCCCTGAGGAGAAATAACTCCCTGCATCAGTACTGGCTGGGGACTGACTAGCTGGAAAGCAGGAAAGCAGCTTTTCAAAAAAAAAAGAACCTGGAAGTTATGGTGAGCAACACACTGACCATGATCCTGCAATGTGCTATTACACAAAGAAGGTCAACATCTTACTAAGTTGCATTAAGATCTTTCCCAATAGTTAAAGGGGAAACATCTACTCAGCTGGTAAGACCCTGTTTGGACAACTGTGTCCAGTTCTGAGCTCCCAGTTAAAGAGAGACATGGAGCTACTGGAGTGATTCCAGCAAAATGTCACGGTCACGAGGATGATCAGAGGACTGAAGCATTTTGTAATATGAGGAGAGGCTGTGAGATCAATTGTTTAGCCTGGAGAAGTAAAGGCTCTGGGAGATCTTCTCAGAATAAAAGACCTGAAGGGAGAGTGTAAAGGTGGCAGGATCAAAATCTTATCTATGGTGCCCAGTGAATGGACAAGAGACAATAAGCACAAATTGAAATACAGGAAATTAAATTTAAACAGAACAACGGCAATAAAAAGTACTGCAGGGGTGATCAGGCACTAAAAAAAGTTTCTCAGAGAGGTCATAAAGTCTCCACATATTGAGGCATTTTAAACCTGGCTGGACAATGTCCTGAGAAGCCTGTCCTTTGAGAAGAGTGTTAGGCTAGATGATCTCTAGAGGTCCCTTTCCACCTCTGTGATTCTGCGATTCTCATCTAGGTAAAGAACTGGGGATGATGTGGGGATGATGATAATTCACTGTAAACTATCCTCTTCTTCCTGGAAAAGCATGCTGCCATCAAACTTGGGGCTCAGGGGGATGTTAGAAAGGTATGCATAAAAACAAAACAAACAAACAAACAAACAAACCCCCCCCAAAAAAGATAGATCCTAGAAAGTTTGTGTATATCAATTCTTATTGCATTATCTTTGGAACTAAATCTTACCAATTAGTTTGTCTGATACTGGGTCCATGGGGACTGATAAATCTGAATGCAATCAAACAAATATATATATTTAGGCAATTGGCTTGAACTGCTATTGTATATGTTGACACCGATATCTAGGTGTCTTTGTACAGAGTCTAAATGAATCACAGCTGCCCATAAATATAAATCCTGCTGACACTCCACTCTGAATCTCTCAGTGCTTCTGAAATTTCCAGTGAAAGGATGTTCTTGCACCATTCACCTTATATTTTTCCCTTTTTTGCACAGTGTTTTGATATAAACTAGAAACAGCTCATTTGAGCCACAGGAAGTTTTCTAGAAACAATTTGACAATTTTATGATCCTGTTTTCTAGACTTTTTGTTACCCTTTTATTTAATCCTAGAATATTTTTTAATATCCATTAGCTAACAAGCCTCTAGGGGCATGACTAATCCTAGAAAGCATCTTGTTTGAACAGTATAAAAGGACTTAGTGATGCCTTTGGTAGGAGCAGAAGGTAAATCACAGAATCACACAGAATCACTGAATGGCTGAGATTGGAAGGGACCTCTAGAAATCATCTAGTCCAACCTGTCCTGCTCAAGTGGAGTCACCTAGAGCATGTTGCAGAGGATGGCATCCAGGCAGATTTTCAATATCTGCAAGGAAGGAGACTGCACAACCTCCTAGGCAGCCTGTTCTAATGTTCTGTCACCCCCACAGTAAATAATTTCTTCCTCATGTTCAGATGGAGCTTTTTTCGTTCGAGGCTGTTGCTTCTCACCTTATTGCTGGCCACCACTGAGAAGAGTCTGGCTCCATCCCCTTGATACCCTCTCTTCAGATTCTTGTACACACTGGTAAGACCCTCTCCTCAGCTTTCTCTTCTCCAGGCTGAACGCTCCCAGCTCTTTCAGTCTTTTCTCATAGGACAGATGCTCCAGTCTCCTAATCATCTTTGTATCCCTTCTTGGGACTTGCTCCAGTAGTTCCATGTCCCTTTTTTACTGAGACCTTTATTTAGGTCATTGATGAAGAAACTGAACAAGACTGGACCCAGTACTGACCCCTGGGTGACACCACTAGCTACAGACCTCTAACTAGACTTTGCGCCACTGATCACAACACTTTGAACTATGTCATTCAGCCAATTCTCAGTCCACCTCACTATCCACTCATCTAACCCACACTTCCTGAGCTATTAAGGTGACTGGTTGGGGAACAGGCTTGCTGATCCCATTTTTTTTTTTTAGAAACAGCACTGAATACTGACATAGCTGAATCCAAAGAGAAAGAACAGTAGAAAACCCAGAGAAACTTGCATTTCTGAGCTTTTGAGTGCTTGCTCTCACAGTATTCCTTATATTCAAGAAACAAGCTTCCATATTAAAAGAAACATGGGAAATCATATTTTGAACACCTGTGAACATTTTCTTTGGTACAGATTCTGTAACGTCTTGCTGCTCCCAGAGCCTGCTGTGCAAATTAGTAGAACTGGAAATATATATATCTTCAGGTAGGTTGTTTATCAGTTTTAGTGATGTATCTTTATCAGGATCTGTTAAATACAAATTAATGTAAATGGTGATATTTGACAACTTGGAAAAGTTTTTTGTCTTCTGTCAGACAGAAGAAAAAGTATTTATCTGAACGGAGAATTCTCCTGTGAAATTTCAGCTTCTCAAACATGGAAAACCTGGTTGAGTAAAACATCTAAAATGTCCAGAATAGGCCCGACATATTTTCTGAATAACTTCAAATATAGCATACAAATGCAATACTTTAATATTCTGGTTTCCAAACCAAACTTTACAGAGCCAGGACGAATAGATACATATGCCTGGATTTTCACTGGTGTAGAATACTGTGGGGAGAAAAAAAAAAAAAAAAAAAAACATTTTGAAAGAATAATTTTTGAATTGAAGAACAAATTCCCTCAAAGATGGATTTCAGCCATTTTTTCTTATTTTTAGTGCTCTTGGTTTTCATATGTTGCCAGCCATATAAGGAGAGCTACAGAGGAGGTAGCAGCAGGATACTTTTAGTAGACTCTGGTCTCCTGCCAGTCCTGAGATGATGCTATAAACTGATACCAACAATGAAAATAAGGTAAGATGAAAATGAAAGCTGTGTAATACAATTTAATCTCATTGCTGAATTCATTTGAATCATAAACAAAGAACTATTGAAGACTACTTCTTCCATAACCATGACTGAAGGTCAGGCAAAGAAAGAGAATACTTTTTTTTTTTCTAAATAAAACCCTTTTCTTCCTTCTCTTGTAACTTTTTAGAGCCTAAATAATTTTACAGACTCTATGCGTCAGTGTTTCATGGCAGGCTATCTTTTAAAGTGCAAAATTACACTCTTTTTTAACTTTTTACATTCTTATTTGGATTTCGTGTTGTTTTCTGACATGAGTGGATGGCATTACTCTTCCTTGAAAAAGGATTTTTTTTTCCCCATATAATAATCAGCCTCAGATGTGTCACATTCACTGACATTTTAGAAAAGAACAAGGAATAAATGCAGCTTTAATGCAGCAAAAATGTCTTAGCAAAAGGGTGTCTTTTGATAAAGAGATTTCAGTAGGGACTTTGTGTTAGAATCCATGGCCCAAAATAAACAGTATATGTTGATTTCAAAGCAAAGCCTTATTGAAAAAGAACATGCCTGAATGATGTGGCCACATATGCAGCATCTTTCAAGTTTCTATAAGATTGTAAGCAAACCCAAAACATATTTAGGAATATTTATAAAAAAATTTAAAAATTAAATATTTAATGAAAGTATATTAATAAATTCAAGAGGAATATTAAAGAGATGATGCAAACAAAAAAGAACAAATATCGTGAAATACGAAATGACTTTTTCTGTTTCTCTTTTTGACTGATATTTAATTTTGATGTTTTAATTCTAATTTATCTTGATATAAAAGTGTTAAAGTACTATAACAATAAGACTTTAATGCAGGGAAAGACTGGACAATGCAGGGAAAGATTGGACTGCCAAAGCTCAAGAATGGAGGGAGAGAAAAAAGCAAAGGAGCCCTGTAAGGAACTAAGTGAAGGGGAAGAAATCTGTTCAGGTCTTCTTTTATTCTGGGCACTTAAACTTAGATGTTGTTACTGCTAAGTTTTCAACTATATTTATAAATGCATACAAAAAAAAATCTAGTTTAATATACAAGTAACCATTATCTTTTAGCATAGTATTTTGATGATGATGTCAAGGGGCAATTAGCACTATCTGCCAGCACTGGAGTGTGAGGATTCAGTACCATATTTTTTCTCTTGTTCTTAATCTGAATGTTTGTTTTTTCTCTGGACCCTTTTCACCCATTTTCAGTATCAAAACTGTATGCAGATGGCTTTTTATGTAAAGGACACTGAGGAATACAAAGTAAACAAATAAATATATATACTTCTTCTACTCTCTGATAACATGGTTATATACATTGTTTAGAAAACAGAGCTTATTTCTAAAAAAAAAATTTAACAGGTGCAAATCTGCCTTTCACCTCATATTGAAATAAAATCTTCTATTTAATGTTTATGATCTTCTGTGCTATTCTATTCTGTGTTTTAGAATCATGTTTATATTCTCTGTAGTTTTAAAAGATTCTACCACAAACATTCTCTTTAGTATAAATTGCTTCAATTTCTGAACTTTTTCAAAAGAAAAGGTATAAATCTGTCCCCTTAAGACAAGGTCAGTGATGATTTTTTATGAGATTTTGCTAACTAGTAGAAAGCACTGAGTATATCTTTCAGGTAATGCTATTTAAAAGGAATCCACTCAAGTGGAGCATTTGGTGTTCACTATGTTATATATGTATTGTTATGTACAGCAGCATCTAAAATAAGATTGAGGGCAAAATAGCAGATCAGGAACATTTCTTGACTTCAGAAACATGTTTGAAGTTAACTGTTGCTGATATTCCTAAGGGACAACCTCAGGAACATTTCAGGAGTAAAGGACTTCAGGGGTAAATTCACTGCAATGTGTGTAGCCCAATGATCTATGTAGCCTCCAGCTATTTCATCAGTACTGTGACAATAACCAGAAATATATTCTCATCAGAGGCTTTTTGACAACACAATATACAAAGCATGTGACATCTGTTAACATTCTAAACTCAAGGTGGTTGTCAGTATACAGAACAAAATGTGAAGTGGGCGTAAGATTCATGAAAATGTCTGATGGCATGAATTTTACACCATGTGCCAAGGCCCAGGGGCAATTTGAAACTTGGAGTGACCTTGAAAATCTAGTATGAAGGAAGTGTGGGTGCAAATATCCCAATGGTTAGCAAGCTCATTTAACATTTATCAGAATATGTCATAAATAGAGTTAAACTTTCTCTGCACCAAATTGACAATGTTTAAACAAAACAACAACAACAAAAAGGCAGTTTGATAACTCTGCCCCACAGCAGATATTCCATGGATGTTAATATCATATCGTATATTTTTATTATTATTACATATTTATATATATACATATGTTAAGACTCCTTTATTTCACCAGTTACTCCAATTTCGTCTAAGAGGAAAAGATTTTTTTCTACTGTCTATAAAAATGGAAATCCATCTCTTTGCTCCAAAAAAACCCTCAACCCTGTAGATAAAAGTAAATATATGAAAAAGATAAGAAAATGTCTGGACATCTCATCACAAAGCATCATTTCTTTAGGTAGTAAATTGACTTTCCACATCAGGATTTTATATTCTATCTCCTTATTTTGCTTATGTACAGTAATCTCTTAATTTCCCTTATCTGCAAATTGTGTTTTTGATTGCCTAGAGACATCCTTTCCTGTTCTTTGCTTCAGGTAGAGCCAGATTCAGAAAAGCTGCCATGTCTCAAATTGATAACAAAAATCAATATAATCACAAGGAAAATATATATGAACTTCCAGGGTTATTTACTACAGAGATACTTTTTCTTCAAAGCTATATTGGAAAGATGTTACAAAATATTATTATCCTTGGGAAAAGAGAAAGAAAAAGCAAAAACTCTGCCTTTAAATTCACTATTCCTTTTTGACTAGTGATTGGAAAATCATACACATATATGTACATGTATGTATATATCTTTCTTCAAAAGAAGATTATAATTAACATGGTCACTCTGTGTCACAGTATCTTAGACATTTTCCTAATTCAAAAATGTCATCACAACGTTTCTGTCTGTCTCAAAGTGAAAAAGTTATTTGTTTTCTGGCAGGAGGCAGGGAAATCAGAGTTTTATTCCAAGTAGGAGAGAATTGGAAAAATTGCAACAAAAGAGTCTAAGCAACAAAATCTCTAATGGGATATATGTTTATAGATCCAGTGTTCCTTTGAATTTTTAATGTCTGATGTAAGATCCTAGGAGATATTCTTGCACTGCAGATTTCTTCCTAGAGCCTAATTCTTATCAGCTGTGATGACTACTCATGGTTTCTTTCTTGCTAGTCTCTCATGAGATGTAGATTCTAAGTCTGTTGCTCAAAAAACTTGTTATAGCCATTGCTGATATTTCTAATATTAGGGAATTAGGGACAACTGTGATTAAAGAAATCTGTATGACAAAGGCACCAGGAAAATCTCAAGATTTCAAACAAGCATTTACTTATTATGCTTAATTCAGGTCATCTTTGTGTAACAACTAAGAATCAGCATTAAGCAAACATACTAGTCAAGCGTTAGGTATATGATAGCATGAGTCTGACCCTTGCTGGATATTTGCTGATTCTTAGTTTCCAAGATTAAAATCATATTTGAGAGTCTTTGATGAGTCTCAGGGTCATAGTGGGGAGAAAAGAATTCCAGATACTTCTTTAGTTAACTAATTTAGAATGGAAGGAAGAGGCCTCTGAAAATTCTTTACCCTATATTCTAAAGGACCCTAAAGTAGTTGCTAAACACATAACCTTTAAATATCTACTTACATGTTCACTGAATCTCCTACCAAACACTAAGTTTCCACAAAAGTGAAAAGACATTGGCAGTATTTTTAATAAGTTACCTTTTACTGTATATATGCTGTGTATATACTGTATATGCTGCATATACAATCACAAAGCTCTTATGCATATGATCTGTCAGCAGTTGAGGTAGATTTTAGAAATAAAATTTATTTTAGACACTTTGGTAATTTGAAATTAAATTACCGATTAGTCAGATAAACTTTCCACAGAGAAGCAGAGGTAAAGTTAGGAGGGAAAAAAAGAAAAAAGAGAACTTGTTTTCTGGCAATTTACTCCTATCTTTCATAAACTTTAGAAATGTAATGCAACGGATGTGATTGATATGACAAAAAAATTGCTTTCTGACCTATTGAGCAAAGAGATCTGTACAAAAATAACTCATGTCAAGAGCAGGACCCAACTTATGACCATTATACATTTCCAAGAGTAAATTAAAATACACACTGGTGGTAATAAATGTCATCTGAGTGCAATATGATAAATGCAGTTTGTCTTTGAAATCAAAATGCCTGTCTAGAAAAATAAACAAAACAGTATGACTGTGAGTGAGGCTTCAGAAAATAAAAATACAAAAATACAAAACCATAGTCAATCTCACAGTGCCTTTAGCCTTCATGACCCACCTATGTATTGCATTTAGAACTGATTATGCATGTTTTAATGTAAGTGGACTGGCCACTTTCCTATTCCATATTGTGTGTTTCTTCTTTCTTTTTTATCTTTCTCCTTTAAGTCTTCCACCTTTAGAATGAAGGACCAAGGATGACTGCAGCTTAAAGGTCTGTCTGTTTCCTTTTTGTTTTTGAGTTTGCTCAAAAAAGATCTATTTTTTTTTCGAATTCAAACTCCAGAGGTAAATAAAATATAGACTTATATATATAGTTTATATATAAAGTTAAATATAAAGAATAAAGAATAATCATTAACTTCTTTTCCATTTCCAAGGCATATAACATCTTAAAAACACTGAAGCTTTTTGGGTTTGTCCTATGCACTGCTCTCCTGGAATAGGATAATGATGTATTAGGGTCACAGTCGGCATCTGCTACTAAAAGACGGAGTATGAGCTCTGGTCCTTTCCATGCATTTCTTTGAGGAAGTCTTCCTCAGCCTTTCTTTGGTTCTCTTGCGTTTTCTTTTTCCTTGCCTTTTACTCCCTGGTATTCAGAGGCTTCTTTACATTACTAGGTTCACTTGCTTACCAGAAAAGGAAGATTCTTTCCTCTTCTTTGACATGGTTTGCCAAACTCAGTCAATGTCTTTTTAGAGGAATATGATACCCAAACTGGTCAAGGCCTGATGAAATAAATTGAAAAAAATTCTGAAATATATGGGTTTATAGAATAAAAAAATATATTTATCCTTGAATTGTTTGTCAAGATGGCATATATTGATTCTTCACCTAATAAAAGTAGAATGAAAAATGAGTAAAACAAGTAAAGCAATGAACACTGAAATCAAAACGTAAGATTCAAAAAGGAGGTATTAAATGGTTTTGTGCTGGTATGCAGCACAAAGAAGAAATTGCAGCAAATTAGTTCCAATCACTTGCTTTTACTTCCTTCAAAAACAGGCGAAATCATTTTCAAAAATAATTCTTCTGAAAAGGTCCATAAATTTCTTTAGTCTGGGCTACCTCCATTATGTAATTCAATTCCCATACCACCTACATTATCCTTAGAGGGCCCTCCTGTATCTCTGGTGGTTTGCAGAAAACAGCTTTGAATCTTGTTTAGCACAACAAAATTAATTTAACTTGGATTAAGAAAGGTTCCCGTAAAGTCATGAATGAAGCTTTACATAGATTTGATAGGTAGTTTAAAATTGGTTGTCCTAGTTTCACATCTTTAAATTTCTATATGCAATTTAAACTGCTAGGGACAGGTTTAAGAAGGTATAGATATTTATTGACACAGATACAATGGTTAATACCTTATCTTTCCAGTTTTCAGCAATTTTTCTGCTGAAATATTTCACAAAGAAGTGCTTTACAGTTGCTGTGTCAGATTCTTTTCACTGATGCAGGTGAACAGATTTTTTTAAGAAATTGTATTTTATTTATTATTTTTGACAACTGATGTTAGATCATGCTTTCCTTCTGAAATCATATAATAGTTGCTAAGACTGGTGCATATACACTTTTTTGCTTGCCTAGCTCATTGTTAGGCAATCTGTTAAAAAAATGAAGAGAAGGCAGAGTCTACAGGAGATTTATTAAGGTTACAGAAAAAAATTCTCCATATTTTTAATTCATGAATGTGGAAGTGAATATATGAAAAACTCTATATGAAATGGCAGATGATTGATTCATCAATGTGCTAGATAACTTTCTCCTATGCAAAACATGTGCCTCAAACCATATAGCTTTCAAGAAGATTTGTTAATTTTCTTCCTATTTTGACATCTTTCCAAATCATTTATGCACTTCTATTTCTTTCGGCTTTGTTTTGAGACTGTCTGTAATCAGAAGAAAACAAAACACTAGAACCCACAAATAGGTACCCAAGTCACACACATATCCGCAAGTCATATTCTCAATGATCTAAGTAGGACTTAAATCAATAACCGAAAAAAACAATTCCAAACACCCCAAAGGGAATTTAAAGACAAGCTCTGATGTGCGAAAATGTTTCCATAAATCTCTGAAAGTAGTGCAGGACAGTTCAACAGAAATCCAAAGCAAATATATTCCCTGTTTTCTTCTAATATCTTAAATTTTGCTGGCATTGTGACAATATTTTTATTTTGCTGTTTTTTAACTTATTTTTATTTTATTATTTATTTTACTGATTATTTATTTTACTTATTTTTGTTATGAAAATGATTTGAGAATGAGTGTTCCTTTTTTTTTTCTTTTTTCCAAATATAAGCAATACTATGTCCTGAGTCTAAATAAAAGAGAGAAAAAAAAGAGAGTGAACATTTTAGTTCCTAATATGAAAAACAGTTGAGGCTAACATAGATGCTTTTCATTCCATATGATGAGAAGTTCCAGTGCCATCATGAAGACAAGAAATTGAAAAACACATTTGAAAAATTATTAACTTTTGAGATTGCTGGGTCAGGGGAGAATGAAACAGCCATCATAAGAAAATCAAATATTAATCTTAAATTAATCTTATTAATCTTAAATCTTAAAACATATCAGGATTCTAGGGGAGTAGTGAAGTAGTGATGGAGAGATTTCACAAGCAAGTCTACTACTACTGATCTTATAGAGTGACATCTCAGTATTCAGAACTGTGTTTGAACTCCCCTAAAATTGGACATCAAGAGTTTCAGATCTGAGGCAGAATCCCGTGCTAACATCTAATATTTTGACATACATATTGATGTATTTTCCAGCTGTTAGTTTTATGCAAAGACATGTCCAAACCAGAACTCCAATCATGAAACGAATTGGTGAATTCATCTCCAGCAATCAAGAACAAGTTCCTGTGAATGCACGGTAGTTGGTAGCCTCAGTCTATTGAAAACACCATGAAAGAACTTCAAACAAGAGCCTGGAATAATTTGAGCTTGATGCTACAAAATCATAAATGATACAAAAGCTTCATGCTACCTACAGACATAATAATGGCTTCTGAAGTCTTAGTATAAAAATGATGTTTAAATAACACATGTTTTTCTCCCTTTCAAAAGTAATATCAGTATGAAGATTAGTATTTTTCAGAAGAGTATGATCAAAATCTTAAAATATGAAAATTAATAAGCAGTAATAAAAAGCACTGTTGGAATCAGTTTTGTGATTTTTAAATAGCTTCATCTATTCATGGACAATAGTTCACAAACATATTTCTAACAAAAATGTGTCAATTTCCTGGATAATAACTTTGGATCTTTTGAAGAATTTTGAAATAAAACAATTAATCCTGATCTTAAAAGTATATCTCACTCACACTAATAATGTCCAGACACATCAACACTACAACTATAAGAGAGAAATAAAAAGTAAGTCTCCACAGGATATCCTCTACTCTACCCTCTACCTCAAACCATCAGCTTTTTTTCTCTCTCATCTCCCTTCAGCAGAAAACCATTACTGCTTGTATTTTGACAAACACATTTTGCACAAAGAAAATCTGAAGCTCTCTGTATTCCCCACTTTCCAGCAATTAGCCACACTTTTTTTTTGCTCTGGTCACTTTTCCTTTCCCTAATTACCCTCCTTTGACAAGCACAACAGTATTTTGCAGTTTTTTAATTCAAACAACATGAAAGCAGATTAGCTGATTTTTTTTTCCCTTTATTTCTGTGTGTGATTAGTGTTTAGACTTTCAGCACAAGACAGAAAGAAAAAGAAAGGACTATTTCAATAACTATTTTGTCTGAGATTTTCAAAGCAACGCTAGAGACCATCTCTTTTTCATTACAGGATAAGTTGTGTACAAATGTACAAATAGTAACGATAACTTTTAAATTCAAGTCTGATTTTTCTTTTTCTCTGAATGGTTGGTTCGCTCACCTATATTCATATCTTTAATGGATTTTTTTTTGTGGCTTCTTTTTCTCTCAGAAGAGATAATACCCTTGATAATATCTAAGTCTAGGTAATACCCTCAGTTGCATCTGCTATAATTTGTATCTAAAAGAAGTCCACCAAAAAGCACATCTGCCCACTCACATTCCCTCTCCCCAAAAACAACAACAACAACAAAAATAGAAATGCACTTGTTTTTTATGATACAGGTTTTGGTTTCTATTCACTTAACAGGATAAATAAAACTTAGGAAGTTTAAAGTCCCCCAAACTTCTTAAGAGTCTTTTTCCACATTTTTCTGCATTTTCCTACTGTCTGGGGGATCCAAAAGCATATCGTTCCACCAACACTTATTATTTTGCAGTGGCGTGTTCAGTTGAGTAAAATAGCACTAATTTTCAGAGTCATTTCAGTGCCTTATTAAACAAATAAGCCAGGTAGATGTCTGATTTCTCTTTTTCATTTTATGAAAATAAGATAATTATGTTTTCATCTTCAATTATTTTTTTGTGCAGGTAAGAGCCTAACTGATGTTTAATACCAAGGAAATAATTCCTTTACAGCTGTATCATTATCCTTTATATCGGAAGAGGCAGGATCCTTAACTTAATACATTTGTTTAAAAAAAAAAAAATCTATCTCTCTTTAGATGTATTTTAAAAGAACTTTATTCCATGACAAAAAAAAAAAAAAAAAAGAATATTAAAGTACACTACAGATTGCATTACAAGGTGAGCCAACTTAGGAAGAGGTAAACATATTCTACCCTATCATGCTGTATATTCACAATGTAAAATAAGAAATGCTTTTGATTCAGCATCGAATATTGTTTCCTGTCTCTTTCTAAATTGGATTTTACTTATTCTAATAGAAATTTTTCTACCAACCAGGACAAATTAATCTTCTGTGGTTTACTCTGTTTAAAACAGACTTTTCTGAAATGCATTTTTTAATACTATTAGATATAAGGAAAACCTCCATCTATGCTGGACAGAGAAACACTTAAAAAATTCCAATTTAGCATGGATTTCCCCTTAATAAGTTATGGATATCTGAGTTATATACTTTGTCCCATTGCAAATTCTTCACCAAGATGAAGAATGGGGCAGAACTATAAAGAATGTCTTCCAGATTACCTATTGCATATTTCCATCCATGCCTTAGGAAGTATCTCATATTTAAAAAGGGTAGGTCCAGTGAGAAATAGAGTAGCATAGGTGTTCCATGGTTCCCTGATCTAAAACTCAACTGTAAAACTGCAATGGGTGCGATTATGCTATTTTTTTTTTCATTTTCTGCTTTTTCTCTTTTGCAAGTTAGTTATTTCATGTGATCATCTGAAAATAAAGTCTAAACTGGTAAACATTTACTGCCAGCCTCCCAGGAAACCTTGTTTAGAAGCTTTTATCAAGCCTTTTAGAGTTCTGTGTACAAAGTTTTTTGTTGTTGTTTGTTTTTTTTTGATATTGGAAAAAGAAACTGTGTGATAATGTCTTTCTAAAATTTTTCAGATTATGAAACTATCTAACTTTTATCCTTCTAATAATGCAATAGCATTTTTATTTAATGCTAGGATGGCATTAGTTCATCTGAAATATAGCAGTTTATAGAAAATAGAATGGGGAGCAGTTGTATTACAATTCCTGGATCATGCCCACCTGTTCAGTCAGTTCATGATTTGCCTTCCAGGTTACATCATTACATATCCAAAACACACAGAAGCTATTGTCTTTCTAGTAAATGACTCCCCTTCCACATAGTTTGCTTTCTAAATAACAGAAAATTAGTGGTGTATTTAAGATGTCAAGGCAAATGAAGTGTACTTTTAGACTACATATAAAAAGAAGAAAATTAAGTTGAAAATGCAAAGAATGTGATAAGAGGAGAGAACCAATGTATTGGAGAAAACAAAGAGGGGAAAGATTGCAAGGTAACACAATAGACCATTTACTCTTTCTAACAGTATAGTAAATCAGCTAGCAAATACAAGAGTAAATTAATTACCTAAGTGCAGAAAAGAAAAAATCACAAGAAAAGATATCCGCATTGCTATCTAACTCCTACAAGCTATCCTCACCAATACTCTAGAGGTCAATCACAGGTCTGTGACATCTATAAATTATAAGTGTACTAATCACAATATAATTAAAAATAGCTAGCCACATACAATTTGTGGCTAAAACTGTGTAACTATTTAGTATTTTTATTACATTTCCTATTAGTATTTAATATTATTAATATTAGCTAAATAGTTAAACTAAAATTTTGCTATAATAGTGTTACCCACAAATGTATATAGTTATTTCATGAAACTGTGAGGACATGGCCAGATAAAGTACATGAATTTTACACAGCTGTATGAACAGTGTGACTGTCAAAGTGGCAAAAGTGTGTAGTTGCGCATGCAGGAGTCACCCAAGTCATAGAAGACGAAAGAACAAGGTGAGCACAAAGACTTGCAAACAGGCAGGACACCTCCTAGATAACAAAGACATGATGACTGACAAAACTAAGAACAAAATAAGCGGTATCAGGGGTATATCCTCCTTTAGGGAGGGAGCAAATAGAATCACGTATGAAGTAAAAGATGTAAAAGAAAGAAGACAAGCCTGCTTTGGTTTCCATTTTCCTGTGGTCGTATTAACCTTATCTACTAAAAGTCATTAGGGACTGTAGGCATTATGGCTAACTGCAAAGCATGAATTCAAGAGGACTGTACACTGATAGTTTGGACACATTTGTACTAACGATATGAGGCAAACTTTTCTGTATATGTAGTGAATTCATAGTGATAATGAATTAGCCATCAGCGCAGAAAGATGCTGTTAGATAAGTACAAATGCGTATATGTATTTGCATGTATATATTTATTTGTACTGTATTTGCACGTATACATATTTGTATTTGTGTGTATATAAGTGTATATATATATATACTTATCAGTGAATATTCTGTAAACACACAACATCAACATTAGCTTAGAAAAAAGGAAGCAGGAAAAAATGCAATACATGTACATATATTCATCAATGAATATATATGTAAAATCCATCAATATATAAAATAAACATGAATAGACATATATTCAGATGGAACAGTATATAGAATGGAAACTCAAGCATTGGGAGTGTATTCAAATAAGTGAGATCTTTTTAGAAAGACATTAAAATATTTTATCCAAAGGCCTACATCCTTCTGAAACTGCAATATGCCACTTAATAAAATACCTATTTTATAAAGGCACAGGACTAAAACTTCTAAAATATTTTAACTAATTATAGTTCTGTTGGACTAGATGATCTCTAGAGGTCCCTTCCATCCCCAAGCATTCTGTGATTCTGTGATTCTGTGTGATTCTGCTGTTATGTTCATTTTTTACTATCTAGTCTACTCAGAGAATCCTTATAGACTGTGCAGAATCTTATTTCTTTCTCTCTCAGTAATATAGAAAGTTCATTTTACATAAGTTATAAAAATTATAACAATAAAAATCATTACACAAACAAAATATTGAAAAAGAATCAGTAGTTAGCATCATGGGTATCTTGAAGTTACTTATATTTATTCCTATATCTATATACAGATATCAAAATTTAATTCCCATCAGATCTGTCTCATTGGAATTATTACTTTGTGAAGATGAAATTGGTAATTAAGAACACTTTTTTAGCCCATGAACTGCAGCAACAGCATAAAAGACAGTTAATTAGGCGCAAGGGGGATTCCTCTGGAAAAAAAAAAAATATTAGAAGACATATTTCAAAACAAAAGAAGGGTCATGACAGAATTCAACAGAGAGGTTTCTTTCCAAGGCACAGTAAAAATGTCAATCCCTTAATACTCCAGTTTTGTTCAAAATTAACTTTCCTATATCCTCACTGCCCTTGGGTTCTTTGCTTTATATATAATAAACTTTTTTTTTTTTTTTTTTTTTTTTTTCATCTGGAGCTCAGGAGATCCTGGGCATTGTCCTTTACAACCTCAGGAAACCACATTATACTTGCTGAAAATTGTTTTTCAAAACGTGCTTTTGTTGCTTTTATTGTTGTTGCTTTTATTTTGGTTTGGTTTGGTTTTACCGTATAATTTATTTATTAAATTATAGCTAATTAAAATTATGTCTAAATTGCCATTACTCATTGTTGTAGGGTTTGTCTCTCACAGCAGTAAAAAAAGGTAGTTTTCTCAAATCTCAGGAAAAGCCTAGCATATACTTTTATATTCTTCCTTAGATTCAGGAAGTCTGGAAAAGCCATTCAGAAAGCGCCTCAGATTCTTGTAAAACTTGCTTATCACAATGGGTTGCTCAGTGTTCTCTCTCTCCTTCCATTTGCTTTGTTTATTTGTTTCAAGAAAGCGTTCTTACTAAATACCAGCAGACAGCATTAACAAAAAATGAGGTATATTATTACAAGATGTTAAGCTATTTAATATACTGGATTGGATTCAGTTCCAAAGGAAAACAGAGACTAGAGTTTCCTGCTGGTTACTGGGATGTGTTTGTATGTACGCTAATAGCTCGCACTAAGATCAATGGAGATCAAGCCAATAGAGCCTAAGAAGTGATTCTGCTCACTCTAAAGTTGATGTTGATAGCCGGAGTTACTGCCTAAGAACACACATCTACTTGCAGTTATGATGCATTAAGGCATTCAGTTCTTGCCCTACAAAAGCATCAGGTCCTATTTAAATTAGATTAATTTCTGAGAGTTTCTTTTACCCTCAGAGAGCTCAGTTCAGGTGGCATTTGAGTACTAAAGACATCCACATGGGGCTGACAGCTGTAATGCTGGAGATCAGCCTCCTTCTGCAGCTGACAGCTGGAAACCAGGTATGATACTCTATTGGATTTTAAATGATACTACATCTTATGAATCAAGATATTAATGCAGTTTTAGGTACTGTAGGGTACTATGCATGACCTGCTGTAACCCCTTCAGGTAACAATAGCTATAAGTTGAGTGTCTTACTTAAAAATATCATCTAGATTATCACCTATCACCTTAGCCTATGACCAAAGAAAGTTCAAAATTCCAAATACATTGAATAAACTTGATGCATAAGGACAAGTTTCACATATTCATTGTATGAATGACAGGAGACCTCTTCTTTGTCATCCTAATACCTAGTGACCACTGAATTTTGAATATGTCTTTGTTCTTATTGCTGCAATCTTTTCCAGAGGTGGAAGAAGAAAAACAAAAAAACAAACAAATAAATAAATAAAAGGCACATGCAACTGCAAGAGATGGAAGAAGCAGCTGGACAAAAAAAAAGTTTTTTTTCTACATCATAATTCTTTAGTTGGGACTCTAGTTAACTTTAAGACTTCAAGTGAAAAACAAACAAACAAAACAAACAAAACAAACAAACAAAAAACTTACATTCCTAAGGACTGTAAGAAGTAAAATCTAGAATGTTATTTCTGTAACTTTTTAAGACTCAAAGTCTTTCCTCCTCTCTCTTTCTATTCTCTAGTTTACCCTTATTCAGGGCTTCCATATTTTTCCTGTCAAGAGTAATCTATATTCATACTCCTTCTAATTCTCTTTACCAAAATTTTGCAATCTCACAATTACTTCACATCCAAACACTGTTGATACACTACTTTATTTAACTTGCATCTTTATCTCACCACCTTTTTTTTTTTTGTTTGTTTTTCTCTCACCCCCTTAGCATTTTTTTTCTGCTTGTTCTTTTACTTCTGCTGCTGTTTTTGGAGCTTCATTTCTACCTAAAATTTATCCTGCCTTTTCTAAATTAACGGTCACAACCATCTACTCCTAGCCTTCTTCCGGCATTTTATCTGAAGCTTTCTAGTCTGGTAGGGATTTCAAAAAGCTGTGTGTGTGGACCTTAAGCTAGAACTTTGGTGAGAAAAAAAAAAAAAGTGTATCTAGACATAAAATATTAAAAGATAGATATTACCATATTTATTCTCCTGCAGTTTGGATATCACATGTAAAAATTACTTTTATATATACTGGAAGGTGTCCACATTTCCCCAAAGAATAAAGAACCGATTTTTCTTTTTAAAGAACAGACCAATTTTGTTCTGAAAAAGGCATCTTCTGACTAATGGAGAGATGGTATGTGTATGTAGTTATTTGATATATTTTTAATTTTTAGTGGCACCATTTTAGTAAAGCATAAAAGGATTTAGTTTATCAATGCATTGAATAATTTATTCTAAATTTATAATCCAAAAGTCCTCTACTGCCTCACTTTGCACTTAATTGCAAGTTTTCCGTCTGATAAGAACACTATCTCTAATATACTCCTTTCCAACTCTGATAAAAATTATTACAGTATTTTACAGTATTTTGTGAGACGGAATTCTTAATTCTAACTCGGTTCTGGTCTCATTCTTATCAGACACAGAGAAATATGATAATTAGAAAGGAAAAGGTCAGAGGCAGGCATCCTCAGAGTCGTAATTTAGAGGTTCTTTGTAACATTTTGGAAATGACAGAGCTTTCTTAAAGTGACAGAAAGCTACATTCCATCTTTCCATTGCATAAAGTAACCGAATTAAGTAAGCAGGAAAATAAAGTGTATTTACAGCAGTGTATTTACACTATCAAAACCACATATGGATTTCAGCTCCAGATTATATACACACACATGTAATTTTCTACTGGCAATGAAACAGATATTGGGAAATAAATTCATTTGGCTATACAGTCAGTGTAATTCGACAATTTCTGGAGCATCAGACACATAAATCGGGTTAGAGAGATGAAACCTGTAGCAACTATAGAAAGTTTGAAGCTTCTACAGGGGCAGCTGAAGTCTGAGTTTGCTATGCTGATTCACACTTAGCAGTCTGATCAGCACTGATAAGCTGCCATGTTTTGGCATCAGAATTCAGCCATGTCCACCTACCATAGGTAACCTAGACTTCATGGACTGTACTGACTACAACACATCTGATTATAGTGGCATCTCAGATAGTTGTTTTGCTTAGAAACATCGCACAGAGAAAATTGCATGTATGTGTTAACAAGTTGGAGGTCAATAACATACAGAATTAGTTAGTTTTGCCTTATTTTAACTGTCTCAGAAGAGCATTTAATATACAGGGATAGTTTACGGCTTTCTGTAGTAACCTACATAAGGGAATCAAGTGTAATTGGAATGGATGCAGTGTAGCTGATATGCAGGTATGAAATTGTTGTAAGAAAATTATATTTGTCTGGAGTAACATTTGGGTATCAATCACAATATCCATGCAAATCTCAAATTATACTAGTTGCTGATGTTGACTTCATGAAGTTCAACAAAGTCAAGTGCCTGTTTCTGCATGTAGGTAGGAGTAACCTCAATGCACCAGGTCAAGCTGGAGGTTGACTTGCTGGAGAGCAACTCGACAGAAAAGGACCTGGAAGTCTTGGAAGACAACAAGTTGGTCACGAGCCAGAAATGTACCCTTGTGGCCAAGAAGCCAATGCTGTTCTGGGGTGGTTTAGGAAGAGCATTGACAGCAAGATGAAGGAGGTGATCCTTTCCCTCTACTCAGCTCTGGTGAGGCCACATCTGGAGTGCTGGGTCCTGTTCTGGGTTTCCCAGTGCAAGAAGGACATGAAACTACTGGAGAGAGTACAGCTAGGTCTATAGCAATATTAATAACTATAAACAATTTAAGAGTGCCAATCGGTCCATCTTCAGTAAAGTCTTGCAAACCTTGCAGAAAGAGAAAATCAACTTTAGGATGTGCCATTAACTATAGAGGGAGAGAATCTAGAATGCTGATTGCTTGAAGGCTAAAATTTGTTGAAGTAAATGTCAGCTTTAACTTTTGAAAAATGAATACACCAGTTCTACTGCATGTCATATGCAATGCACAGAAAAAAGGTAGAATCTCATAGGATGGATGGTCACTCATTTTGTCTGTTTTCTGATAACAGAACACAGTAAGAATCAGTTGGAAACAAACTCAATTTATATCATGTTTTCCATTTGAACATATGCATTTAGCCGGAGGGTAAAAAAAGAAAAGAAAAGCAGCATAGGTATATTGATCAATGCAGAATTTTTGGCAATGCTAAGTATTTAATCGCAAATCAAAGGATTCTGAATTCTTGAAGTTTTTGTTGTTGTTGTTTATTTGTGCTGGTTAGAAATTTGGAATATTAAAAGACAAATTAAATAATCCTCTATGAATGCATTCCTACAAACTACTAAAAAGTTAATGTCTTACTTCTTATAAACATTGTAAGGATGACTGTTATTATTGATCTTGAAATGTAATTTATACAATGTCACTCCAGGGTGAATCCACTTTTCTAGATCAGTTTAATTACTAACTAAGATGTAATTATTTTTGTATTGAATAATCCCAATCAACAAATAGGCTTAGTGCACAAAATAAATTCCTAAAGGACATGTGATATTGGGTTTTGAGTTGTTGTTTTCTGAGGTTTACTTGCTTATAAATAAGGTTACAAGAAGTTTCTGCTTGGAGGCATTCAAGTTTCTATTCCTGAATCACCATCTGCAGGGGATTCATTCCACTTAACGATTGCCATCTTGAATGCAGGTATCTATTCTGAACTACCTATCAAGGGATTTTGCTATTCTCTCTTTAGTTGGTGGTGTTCAGGCTAGTTACCAAGCTCTTACTTGATCATTAATTGTACCTTGGGGATGTGACATCCTGTCAGTGCATTCACAAAACTCTCATTCCCCCCACCTCTAATCCCCTCTTCTCCCAAAACACTATGAAAATCTGTTCACGTAAGGGGTGTTTACATAAAGGGAAGAGATGGACTGAAGGATGTGAACTTTGTAAGAAAGATCTTGTGGAATAGACTGTGTTACTGCAATTTAGCCACTGCTTTTACCGATTCGTATGCTGTTTGAGGGAAATATTCCTTTAAATAAGATCCTTGGGACAGACATCGACACAGAGGACTTGTTGAAATAATTTGTATTATGTTGTAAACCTGTATTTTCCTCCTGAGCAATTTCTATCAGCCACACTTTACCTCAGTATTTATGTACCCATCTAGATGTTAATCTGCTTGGCAGTATTAGTAATGTGTTTTGTAAAAACATTGTTTATGCTTCCTACCACCTGGTATCCAACAAATCCCTGCTGCCAGAAGGAAAAATAGTGGTACAAACTCAATGACTACAGGGTAAAAGACTTCATGATGATTATTTACTATTATACCCTGTAGATACAGGTGATAAGATAACATGAATTAATTTCTGCTCCAGGTCCCATGCTTTGTGAAAAATAATATTTCTTTTAAATGAAAATAAGCCAACATTTGTACAGATGTATGTAGCAATGGAGAAAATTGTTGCTTTCTTAAATAACACGGTCCGATGATTCACCCTGATTAATACTGTGATTAGAATTTGTTAATGTTTTCCACTTTTAGGTAACTAATTACAGAGGCTGCTTTTTTTTTTTTTTTTTTTTTAGTTATAGTTTAAAACTTTCCCTTAGTTTCTGTTCATATGCTATAAGTCATATTAGTTTTTTATCATGTTCTTTATGAAACAATCTGTTTAAAATGCTCAATCCACAGGAGCTAAAATATTTTAAGTAAAAATCATAAGTATTTATTTCATTAGCCATCAGTTTAATCTCAGAAAAAAAAATCTCTGCTTAACCCTTTGCCACGTGTTGGATGAAATATGGCTAAGGTACAACACTTTCCATAACCAATAATACAAAAGGCAAAACTACAGTTGCCACCATAGCTAACTGTGCCACTTTCATCTGCCTGATCTAAACACATAGGGAGCAATTTTGAGAAGAAATATAGATCAATACTCAAAGTCACACTCTAAATTTCATGAAACACAACCTCTTTGCTGTCAAATCCATTTTAAATAATTTCTGTGTCAATACATTCAACTTTGTTTATGTTTCCTTATAACAAAATATGATATTTCTGTCTGGTAATCAGATGGGAATTTGACTAGCCCAGGTAAGGGTTATGAAAGGGTTATGAAAAAATAAATAAATAAAAACAAAGTGAAAAAGTGAATAGCATTTTCTTAGATGCTTATGGAGAGAGTCACTGGTGAACAGAGAAGGAAACAAGGAGTTTAAAGGATGAAAAACAGCTCATGGACCTAAACTCACTTTAAGGGTAGGTCTTTTGCTTCTCGAGGCAATAAGGTCTATGTACAGAACAAATAATTTTCCTGTATGCTGTCCATGGGAAAGGTGAACAAGCACGAGATGTGGTTCATTCATGGCCGCAGTTATTTCCTAAATAAAATGAAAGTGTAGTTCACTGCTTAAACCTGTATCTATGTCACTCTTGCCAAATTGTTTCTAGGTTCTAGCTTTGTTTAAATAGCCATTATTTTCAGTTTGCTGTTAATTCTTCTAAAGATTAAAACTGTGGCTAATAACTGTCAGTATGATGTTGATAAAGTATTGTTCGCAAAAAATGTATCTTTTGTTTAAAGTCTTCTATATTTACTGTAAGCTCCAAGAAGATTATTATTTCAATAATAACAGTGAACATTCAAAGAAAAGACATACATTTGAAGTTACTCTTTAATAACGAAGGGTTTGGAGGAAAGGGTGTTTATTTCATCCTCCCCACAGAAAATAACAATGTAATTAAGGACTTATATGTCTAGTTCTTTACTATCATTTCCTGCCTTAGCAAGGACATCCTCTAACACTCCTGCCTATTGTATCACAGCACTAATTCATAAACAATCAAGATAATTTGTTTTATAACTCTCAGTTACTTGGAAGAAGTTAGTGGCATTGTTTGCATAATTCCATAGGTAATTTCTGATTGATCTCTTAATTGTCTATAAATAGTTTTTAATACAGATTTTTTATTTATTTTACTTTATTTTATTTTATTCTTTTTAAAGTGATATCACAGAAGAGAAGTGAAACAGCATCTGGAAAATGAGGACAATAATTGGAATATCATTAGCCAATTTGGAGAGACATGTAATTTATTGCATCTAACCTGGAACATTTCTCATTTACAGGTAAAATAGTTACTCTTTGAATGGGGTACAGAGATTGTTGCCTTCACTAAAGGAGAAACATAAGGTAGCCTAGGCTCCTATATTCATCTGGATGAAACAGGCCTTATTGTGTATCCTTTTATTCTCATGGATAAATAAAGTACTATAGAAAGGTGGTATTAAACAGCTCAGTAAATAGAAAACTGCACACTCTTCTGCAAATAGCACATTCTGGTGTTTTGTTTGATTCAAGTGAACATCTTTTCCCCAAGTATTTTCTATTGTATTCTTTTCTACCCTGGTAGAAAAGATATTGTACTCCTCAATGACATGCAATATACCTTTCCTGATATTACGGAGACATTGTGTCATATTTTAACATTCATTTTTCCCATCGCTTTTCTACTGCGGTGAGCCATTAAAGAAAGATTATTGTTATTATGACATTCTATTATTTCAAGACATTTTCAGATGTTGCAAGCAATATTAAAAATCATTTTTATATTCAGGATCCATAAGTGTTTTTTATTTTCCATCTTTCATTTCAGAATTTAACCAGTAAAATATTAATTTTATGATGCATGATGTAGGACTTATTTTTTTCTCTGAAAGAACAAAAGCAGCCAAAATGTTCTACATTTTAGACACTATATCTCTGAAGTTACATTATATTGTAATACAGTACTGTATCTTGCTTACACTGTTTTAAGGCTTTTTGCTTTGTTTTGTTTTGTTTTAAGGAATGAACATGACTAAAACAGAATTTGAAAGAAAATCTTGCAGATGATACCAAACTGGGAGGAGTGGCTGGCACTCCCAAGGGCTGTGCTGCCATTCAGAGAGACTTAGACAGGATGGAGAATTGGGCAGAGAGGAACCTCATGAGGTTCAACAGGGACAAGTGCAGGGTCCTGCGTCTGGGAAGGAGTAACCCCAGGCACCAGCACAGATTAGGGATTGACCTGTTGGAAAGCAGTTCCGTGGATTGTGATATGGGAGTTCTGGTCGACAACAGGTTAACCATGAGTCACCAATGTGCCCTCGTGGCCAAGAAGGCGAATGGGATCTTGGCCTGCATCAGGAGAAGAGTTGCCAGCAGGTTGAGGGAGGTGATCCTCCCCCTCTACTCAGCTCTGGTGTGACCGCAGCAGGAGTACTGTGTGCAGTTCTGGGCTCCCCAGTACAAGAGGGATATTGAGCTTCTAGAGAGGGTCCAGGACAGAGCCATGAAGATGATTAAGGGACTGGAGTATTTGTCGTATGAGGAAAGACTAAGTGAGCTCGGCTTGTTTAGTCTGGAGAAAAGAAGGTTGAGAGGAGATTTGATCAATATGTTCAAGTACCTGAGGGGTGATTGTGGGGAGGATGGGGCCAGGTGACAGGACAAGGGGTAACAGGTGTAAGTTGAAATGTAGGAAGTTTAATCTCCATATGAGGAAGAACTTCTCTACTGTGAGGGTGACAGAGCACTGGAACAAACTGCCCAGAGAGGTTGTGGAGTCTCCTTCTCTGGAGATCTTCAAAACATGCCTTGATGCCACCCTGTGCCACGTGCTCTAGGTGTCCGTGCTTATGCAGGGGGGTTGGACTAGATGATCTCTAGAGGTCCCTTCCAACCTTAACCATTCTGTGATTCTGTGAAAATCTATTCCAAAGCCACGGTCACAGAAAATGTTTTTCTGGTACAGGAAAAAATGATGTGAAAGTTGTCTCTAGTTCTGCTTTTGCTGCAAGTGTTATTTAAATCTGATGGCTGTCTTCAGCTGCATGACTCATAGAGCTGTGACATTTTGTTCATGTTCTATCAACTACCAATTCCAGAAGTAGAAAACTTTTTTCCAAATTCTAACCCTTAGGGAGAGAACAGCATATGGCTAAATGCTTTAAAATGAAGCACATGAAACATGATTACTTTTGAAAGTACTGAGAAAGCTATGGAGGAGGTCTTCTTAGAACCATTAGGTCTAAGAAAACATGGAAGAGTGACACTCTTTTCATGATAGTTCGTATCCTATACAACATACCCATTTTCAAAAGGCTATATTTGTGTATATACTCACAATGTTGATGTTGGTATATATCAACAGCAGAATCCGTGTATCCGAATTTTGTCATTGAAAACACAAAAGCCTTTACTCTAAAAATAATGCCTTCTAGCTCCTCTGCTCATTCCGTGGAGATAAAGAAAGATCTATTAAGAATGACTCATACTAGCCGACTTGTCATTAGCTTACTATCTGCAGATATGCTTTCTTATGGTGGGATTGCTGATATTCAGATTTCTGATTGTTTTAATTTCATCAAATCTATTAATTCTCTATCAGAAAAAAAAAAAGAAAATTTATGTTTTAAGTTGGTTTTGAAGGAAAAAAGTATTTTGGTCAGTTGAGCTGAAATTAAACATTTTCGGTCAAAAATAATATTGAACAAATTGAAAATATTCTGATAACGTGTCTTTCAGGTTGGTTTACAAGTCCAAAAGAATTTAAAGATTTCAGGAGGCTCCTTTTTCTGATGGTTCTTATTATATTTTACTGCAATCTCCCCACAGTGTTTACCACCAGTTCAGTATCGAGGGATTTTTTTTTTTTTTTTTTCCCTCGGTGAAACTGACTTGGCTCTTCTCAGTTCACTTTGTCATCTTTGATACCATTTTGACACCTCTTTTATTTTTCTCAGCAGAAAATGCCTTCATTCTGGGGAAAGTCTTCAGCTGATGCTAGATGGCATATGGTAATTTGCTGAAATTTATTGAAAAGTCTCTATAATTATGAAGGCATGCCTCCTAATAATAATCCTCTAAACTTGCACACTTTACCCTCTACATTTTTTATAATTTCTTATTTATTTATTTATTGTGCTTTGTCAGAATCTCTTTCATTTCATTGAATATTACTGAAGTTCATTCCTTTACTGCTAACATGGTAAATAGTCAAAATTTTGTCATCTTGAATTTAGACACTTAATCTGAGAATTTTATGTAGGCTCCAGTTCTAGTCAACTGAAGGAGATGAACATCTTCAAAGAAACTTAGTCACTTTATTGCATTTTATTTTTCACTATTTGGAGTGTCCTAGATCTCTCATCATCCTGGATAACTGTTTACTATATATTTTTTTAAGGTCTGTATTTTTAACCTTCAACAATATGTTCACATCTTAACTTTCATTTGGAGCAACAAACAGCCTACATTTGCTTTCTGTTTGCTCTGAGTTTATAAATTTGTATCATCTGCACAATGTACATATAGTTTACAAAACAAAAAAAGGAGAGTATAGAAAGTATTTTTTTTTTTTCCCCTCACAGGCCTTTTCATTTCAATTGGATCCAATTCCTGGAACTCTAAAACATTTTCTAACAAGATGGAAATCCCTCTGCCAACAAAAAGAAAATTTTTTGCAAAGTCATGGTGATTCATTAATGGATCAATAAAACAAAATAATATCCACTGAAAATAAAATCTATTAATTTTCTTATGTAGCTATCGCAACGCTATATTATGGTTTCCAATTCTAACTGCTTCATTTATAGATGGAGAAAATAGTGCAAAAGAGAAAGAATTTGTAGCCCAGGCATATGCAGAGGTTTAGCAACAAACAAGTTATTGCAAATAAGGCAACAGGTGGGAACATCAATCAATGCCTAAGGAAGGAATGAAGGATGGAGTAAATCCAGTTATTCTCTATTTTTCTTCTTTTTCTTCCTTGTTCTTTTTTTTTTTTTTTTTTTCCCCTTGGACAAAGATTTTGTAGAGACCTGTGTCTCTTCTCAGCTGCTGTTGTTAAATTCTGGCATTAGAAATGACCCTTTACTTACAGTCAAGCATCTGAAATATAATTGTTTTAGGTGAAACGATGCATTGTTGTCCATTTTGAAAAGGCTCAGCTCCCCATCTCACAGAGGAATGTGGTTCAACTAGACTTTCTGGCCTCCCAGCACTATCTGAAAAATGAATAGTATTCACATGCAAATTAATAGTAGAGTCAAAATCACTTAAATATCTTGATATTTCTAATTTCCAACTAGCACCAACATCTGGAAAGTAGAGAAGATAAAAATAACAGAAGAGAGGTGCCAAGCAAGGCAAATTATACTGTAACATGAACTTCCTGCTAGCTGAAAAGCATTTGATTGCACAATGTGTCTCAGCACATGCAGCACAGTTGAACAGCCAGTAGCAAAATACAGGCAAGAATCCTCCTGTCACTCACCACAGCATTAAGTGGTGTTTCACTTTTCTTGACCTAACCCATGAGTAAATTAAAGAGGCAAAACATGATACTATACCAGAATGGTGTTCTGGTAGCATATAATTGTTGAACTGTTAAATGTTCTTTTGTATGGTTTTTAATTCTCAGTATTCATTCTCTCAAATTCTGCAAAGTTTGAAAATGTTGGAGACCCTGGAAAAGAAAAGAAGGCTTTTAATGAGGCTTAAGAGACATTGTGACTAATTCTTGAACAAGATCTTCTATGATTTCTTATGTATTAGAGGGAGGGAGTAAAATAATTGAAATGATGATTAATTAGCAATTTACTAGATAACAACAACAAAAACCCTACTTGAATAGGGCAAGAAGATAATATTCATGCTATCAGTCCTGATTCAGAGGGTGTCAAAGAATTCTCCTGCTTCTTTGTTTAATCAAGGAGATATTGTTTACCTGGAATAAAAGTACTTTGCCATTTAAGATGGCATAAACACATCCCTAAATATCTTGGTCAGATTTTTTCTATCTTCATAAATTCTGGTGAATTTTGATGAACTGGAGATCTGTGTGCGGTCCCAGCGTCATGATCTCATCGGAATCACAGAGACGTGGTGGGATAGCTCGCACGACTGGAGCGCTGCCATGGAAGGCTATGTGCTCTTTAGGAAGGACAGGCTGGGAAGGCGAGGTGGTGGAGTTGCTCTTTATGTGAGAGAGCAACTGGAATGCATGGAGCTCAACCTGGGAGTCGAGGATGAGCGAGTTGAGAGCTTGTGGGTAAGGATTAGAGGGCAGGCTAATGTGGGAGACACTGTGGTGGGTGTCTGCTACCGGCCACCTGACCAAGACGAGGAGGTTGATGAGGCCTTCTATAGGCAGCTGGATGTTGCCTCACGGTCACAGGCCCTGGTTCTCATGGGGGACTTCAACTACCCCGACATCAACTGGGAGGACAACACAGCCAGGCATAAGCAGTCCTGGAGGTTCCTGCAGAGCGTCGACGATAACTTTTTGACGCAGGTTGTGGAGGAGCCGACGAGGAGAGGTGGGCTACTGGACCTCGTGCTATCAAATAGGGAGGGCCTAGTAGGAGATGTGAAGGTGGGGGGTAGCCTCGGCTGCAGTGACCATGAGTTGGTGGAGTTCAGGATTCAACGAGGAGGAGGAAGGGCTGTAAGTAGCCTTGCGACGATGGACTTCAGGAGGGCCAACTTTAGCCTCTTCAGAGACCTCCTCGGTAGAATCCCATGGGCTAGAGCTCTAGAAGGCAGGGGGGCCCAAGAGAGCTGGTTAGTTTTCAAGCGGCACTTTCTCCACGTCCAGCAACAGTGCATCCCTGTGTGTAGGAAGGGAGGCAGAGGGGGCAGGCGACCTGCGTGGATGAGCCGGGAGCTTGTGGCAATGCTCAAGCAGAAGGCAGCGGTATACGGAATGTGGAAAAAAGGACAGGCCCCCTGGGAGAAATACAGGAACGTAGTCAGGGAGTGCAGAGATGCGACAAGGAAAGCTAAGGCACGTCTGGAAGGCAAGCTGGCAAGGGACGTTAAAAATAACAAAAAAAAATTCTTCAAATACATTAACAGCAAAAGGAAGATCAGGGAAAACGTGGGTCCGCTGGAGGACGGGATGGGCACCTTGGTTACAAATAACACAGAAAAAGCAGAGTTGCTCAATGCCTTCTTTGCTTCGGTGTTTACCAAGGGCAGCCCTTTAGAGGCCCAGGCCCTAGAGGCAAGAGAAGAAGCTGGTGGAGAGGAAGACTTGCCCTGGGTAGAGGAAGATTGGGTCAGAGAGCACCTAAGGAACCTCGATACCCACAAATCCATGGGCCCTGATGGGATGCACCCCAGAGTGCTGCGGGAGCTGGCAGATGCCATAGCTAAGCCACTCTCCATCATCTTTGAAAGATCCTGGAGAACCGGGGAGGTGCCGGAAGACTGGAAGAAGGCCAATGTCACGCCAGTCTTCAAAAAAGGCAAGAAGGAGGACCCAGGCAACTACAGGCCAGTCAGCCTCACCTCCGTCCCCGGAAAAGTGATGGAACGGCTCATACTGGCTGTTGTCTCCAGGCACATGGAGGACAAGAAGGTGCTCAAGAGTAGTCAGCATGGATTCACCAAGGGAAAATCTTGCCTGACTAACCTGATAGCCTTCTATGATGAAATGACCGGCTGGATAGACGAGGGGAGAGCGGTGGATGTCGTCTATCTCGACTTCACCAAGGCTTTTGACACCGTCCCTCACAACATCCTCCTGGGCAAGCTCCGGAAGTGTGGGATAGATGAGTGGACAGTGAGATGGATTAGGAACTGGCTGGATGGCAGGGCCCAGAGAGTGGTGATCAGCGGTGCAGAGTCTGGTTGGAGGCCTGTGGCTAGCGGGGTCCCCCAGGGGTCAGTCCTTGGTCCAGTCCTGTTCAATTTATTCATCAATGACCTGGATGAAGGCACAGAGTGCTCCCTCAGCAAGTTTGCTGATGATACCAAACTGGGAGGAGTAGCCGATACCCCAGAGGGCTGTGCTGCCATCCAGAGGGACCTGGACAGACTGGACAACTGGGCGGTGAAAAACCTCATGCAATTCAACAAGGCCAAGTGCAAGGTCCTGCACCTGGGGAGGAATAACCCCAGACACCAGTACAGGCTGGGGACCGACCTTCTGGACAGCAGCTCTGCGGAGAAAGACTTGGGTGTCATGGTGGACGACAAGTTGACCATGAGGCAGCAGTGTGCCCTCGTGGCCAAGAAGGGGATCCTGGGCTGCATTAAGAAGAGCATCTCTAGCAGGTCGAGGGAGGTGATCCTGCCCCTCTACTCAGCCCTGGTGAGGCCGCATCTGGAGTACTGTGTCCAGTTCTGGGCTCCACAGTACAAGAGGGATGTGGAGCTGCTGGAGAGAGTCCAGCGCAGGGCTACAAGGATGATCAGGGGCCTGGAACATCTGCCCTATGAGGAGAGGCTGAGGGAGCTGGGCCTGTTCAGCCTGGAGAAGAGAAGGCTGAGAGGGGATCTAATCAGTGTATATAAATACCTCAAGGGAGGGAGTGCAGAGGACGGGGATGGTCTCTTTTCAGTGGTGGCCACTGATAGGACTAGAGGAAATGGCCGGAAACTGAAACATCAAAAATTCCATAGGAACTTAAGGAAAAATTTCTTAACAGTGAGGGTGACAGAGCACTGGAACAGGCTGCCCAGAGAGGTTGTGGAGTCTCCTTCTCTGGAGATCTTCAAAACCCGCTTGGATGCAGTCCTGTGCCACGTGCTCTAGGTGTCCCTGCGTATGCAGGGGGGTTGGACTAGATGATCTCTAGAGGTCCCTTCCAACCCTAAGCATTCTATGATTCTATGATTCTATGATTTTTTTAAAAAGAAGGAAAAATTAAAGTAGAAATAATTACTCTGACACTGCATAAAGGTTTCACAGCCAATGTAAACAGTTTGTTCCCTTAAAAAGTTTGTTCCCTTTCTAATTGCATTGCTTGGCTCATTGCTCTGATAAACAAAAGATTACAGTCTAGAAAACAAGATTTATTTATTTATTTTTCCATGGAATTGTGAGATTCTGCTGGGTGATCACCACTTCTGCCATTACTGACTCAAGAACTGCTTATTGATATAAATTAATGAAACAAATTAATGATATAATTCTTATCCTCTTCCTTCTAATTATTATTTTTTGCATATTTCTTGCTCTATTTTTAAATTTGAGGGTAGAAAAGCAAGACTAACCAAAATAAAATGCACAAGTAATTAAATAATCAGTCAAAGGAGCTGCAGCCTCTATGGGAGGCATGAATATAAAAGTAAAATTGATATAATTTTCAGAAACTATTTCAGAAACTGAGCTCAGTTTGTAACTCTGAAAAACAATATCATTCAATTTCATTGTTTTGTTTTGTTTTCATTTAGAGGTGGGAGGAGGAAGTAAATGGTCCTTCTCATGATGTTCTTTCAGTTTCTGCAACTCAATAAATTATGGTAAGCTCAACAAAATTATATTGTAACAGCCTATTATATAACAGGATAGCTCTTGCTTGATCTTTGTTTTGGAACTAGATTTAGTTGTTGATCACAATACAATTGAGAGTCCAGATAGGGGGAGGGGAAATTAAGAAAGAAAGGAGGGAAGGGTGGGGTACAGCGCACAAAGACTTTATCTATTCTTATGCAAAATAGATGAGTGTCATATCAGACTATAAAGCAGACAAAAATTGTAGATTCCTTAGATAACTGCTTCTTGGGCAACTGGTAAGGAAATCACAACAGGAGAAGTCTGTATATATACTATACATATATATATACTAAATATACTGCATATACATATATAGAGTATATATACTGCATATATATCCTATACATATATACGTTTCGTTTTTTTTTTCAGAGTACTTCGCAGGTTCTATTATAAAGATCTGCAACTATAAAAATCCACTAAATTCTCTATACTTGTAGCTATAATGTGCTCAAATTCACTACTCTTGTCAAAGGAAGAAAATCAAAATAATTATTCACACTAACATTTAACTTCAAAAAAGGAAAGCCCATCAAAATAAAAGAAGTGATAAATAGAGAGCTGAAGCTAAAAGTATAAAATTTTTTCAGGCTCAGTAGAGAGTGTTCAAAGAAAATACATCGAAGATTCAGAGTAGACATACTCTGAATATTACTAAGACTAAATCCTAAAGGAACAAAATTACTTTAGTATTTAAATAGCAGAATAAAAATGTCTATGAGATGCAAAAAGACATCCTTCAAAATGCAGAAACCATGTTCAGATGGGGTTGTAGAAAACATAAAATTCTGGACATGTAATATAATGTTTCAAAAGGCAGTACAAATAAGATTTGAAGTAGTAACTTACTAAATGTAAAAAGCCTGCAATAAAATATAACAGAGCCAGGGAACCTGCCAAAGAATGGGTGTAGATGAGAGGGGATATTTTGTTTAAAATAACAGCGCAAGAAGGAAAAATATATATATATTTGATGTTTATTGCAGACAAGGGAAGAATTGTTCTCAAGTTCTTACCTGAAACATATTTTTTATAGGGAAACATCAGAAGTTCAGGTTTTCAAACTGAATTTCCATAAGAAAGCTTTTAGAATAAATGAATAAATAAAGTTCCAAAGAATCAAGATGAGAAGATAATTACCCCAAAAACTGTAGAAGAAATTAAATATGTGGTCAGCTGTAATATGTATCACTTTCTCAAATCTTGTTTGGTGCCAGAGGAAGATATAAAATATGGCAAAAAACAATGGCAGAATAAGTTATTTTAAAAACACAAAGTTATGACTCAGACATAAAAGTTATTACAGAAAGAGTATTTTTTTTGTTTGTTTTGGAAAAAAAAAGAAGCAGAGAACTGTTGTCAGTTGTTAGTGTTGTAGTAATAAGAATTACTGAAAACACAGAATAGCTTCTGTGTTAGTGCAGAACGCACTGATTATAATCCTGCAACTTAGAAAAGAAATGCCTGAGAGAGGTATGATAGACATTTAAAAGATCATGAAGAACACTGCAAAGACAAGAGAAAAAAATAATAATTATTATTTACAATTTCTCATCATAGAACAACTGAAAATTATTACATGGTATTGTTAGGAAATGTGTTTTAAACAAGCAAAACAAAATATTAATTTATATATGACACAGTTTAAAACAATTTAACTTATAGACCACAGATTCATGACCACGTAGACATTCTCTTCTGTTTCAGAAGCAATAGCAACTTGCTGGAAGAAGTTGGTATGGGTTCATCACTTCTAACCTAGATCTGTAAGCAGCTGCAGACTTTAAATAAGTAGATCGAACAGTCTTATGGCACACACACACACAGAAAAGAAGTGTATCAGAACAACAAAACAGTTGATACTGAGGCTTTCCATATCACCATTAAATGCTGTTTTGAAGGTCGAGATGAGTTCACTGAGAGCAGTCACTTTGCAACCCTTTGTTGACTGGACATCTCTGAAGAGGAGGAAAGGGGGAAGTTGTAGATCTTTGGCTGCTTGTGAGGATACAATAAGCTGCTCTGTGCCCACTCTGGTCCTACACTGGAAATAAAAACTTACTCGTAATCTGGGATACTGATCTGGTTGCTCCAAGAGCAAAATACAGCACTAAAGTCTGTCTGAACACACTCAGTCTTTCACACATCTTTAGAGAAGGATGCTCCTTTGATCATGACTGCGGCTGCAGTCTGATGGGAGAGAGGTTTTGTAAGATGTGACAGGAGTAAGAACACAGGTAGAAAATGCTTTTCGTTTCTTTTTAAAAACCTTAACGGGTGAGGTGCCGGAAGACTGGAAGAAGGCCAATGTCACGCCAGTCTTCAAAAAAGGCAAGAAGGAGGACCCAGGCAACTACAGGCCAGTCAGCCTCACCTCCGTCCCCGGAAAAGTGATGGAACGGCTCATACTGGCCGTTGTCTCCAGGCACATGGAGGACAAGAAGGTGCTCAAGAGTAGTCAGCATGGATTCACCAAGGGGAAATCTTGCCTGACTAACCTGATAGCCTTCTATGATGAAATGACTGGCTGGATAGACGAGGGGAGAGCGGTGGATGTCGTCTATCTCGACTTCACCAAGGCTTTTAACACCGTCCCTCACAACATCCTCCTGGGCAAGCTACGGAAGTGTGGGATAGATGAGTGGACAGTGAGATGGATTAGGAACTGGCTGGACGGCAGGGCGCAGAGAGTGGTGATCAGCGGTGCAGAGTCTAGTTGGAGGCCTGTGGCTAGTGGGGTCCCCCAGGGGTCAGTCCTTGGTCCAGTCCTGTTCAATTTATTCATCAATGACCTGGATGAAGGCACAGAGTGCTCCCTCAGCAAGTTTGCTGATGACACGAAACTGGGAGGAGTAGCCGATACCCCAGAGGGCTGTGCTGCCATCCAGAAGGACCTGGACAGACTGGACAACTGGGCGGTGAAAAACCTCATGCAATTCAACAAGGCCAAGTGCAAGGTCCTGCACCTGGGGAGGAATAACCCCAGACACCAGTACAGGCTGGGGACTGACCTTCTGTAGAGCAGCTCTGCAGAGAAAGACCTGGGTGTCATGGTGGATGATAAGTTGACCATGAGGCAGCAGTGTGCCCTCGTGGCCAAGAAGGCCAATGGAATCCTGGGCTGCATTAAGAAGAGCATCTCTAGCAGGTCGAGGGAGGTGATCCTGCCCCTCTACTCAGCCCTGGTGAGGCTGCATCTGGAGTACTGTGTCCAGTTCTGGGCTCCACAGTACAAGAGGGATGTGGAGCTGCTGGAGAGAGTCCAGCGCAGGGCTACAAGGATGATCAGGGGCCTGGAACATCTGCCCTATGAGGAGAGGCTGAGAGAGCTGGGCCTGTTCAGCCTGGAGAAGAGAAGGCTGAGAGGGGATCTAATCAGTGTATATAAATACCTCAAGGGAGGGAGTGCAGAGGACGGGGATGGTCTCTTTTCAGTGGTGGCCACTGATAGGACTAGAGGAAATGGCCGGAAACTGAAACATCAAAAATTCCATAGGAACTTAAGGAAAAATTTCTTAACAGTGAGGGTGACAGAGCACTGGAACAGGCTGCCCAGAGAGGTTGTAGAGTCTCCTTCTCTGGAGATCTTCAAAACCCGCTTGGATGCAATCCTGTGCCACGTGCTCTAGGTGTCCCTGCGTATGCAGGGGGGTTGGACTAGATGATCTCTAGAGGTCCCTTCCAACCCTAAGCATTCTATGATTCTATGATTCTATGATATTAATAACTCTACCTTATATTAATAACTCTATATTCTCAGTGCTTATACTTTTCATATTCTTTGAGTATTATATTCAACAGGATGTCAAGATGAGTTGACTCACCAGGGGAAGATTGTAAAATAGCAACTTGGCTATCCTGATTTTTCAAAGTTCATCAGAAGCTTATCTCTAGTGTACTGCATATTAGGCAAGGGATGAAGCTGCCTGGTAAGAGATATAAAATATTAGTTAATCAAACAAGGATAGCAGTATAAGAGTGGTGCAAACACTTGGATAGTGTGCTGTGGTGTAAAACTTAATAAAGCAAAGCTTAGTTTGTATTTTCTTCTCATCTGGCTCATTATCTTTAGCTCTGCAATGATAGTTGTTTTGGAAGAGAAAAAAAAAAGATGTATTGCTTTCAATTCCACATGTGACTGACAGTCTAAATATATCCTGAACATTGAAACTGAATAGACTTGCCATATCCAATTTGTGTCATAACCAAAATTTATTATGCATACTCACCAAAACTATTTTTTACAGGAGAACTAAAAAACGTATCTGATATATTAATGAATGCAATTAGTTTGTAAACACTAAAATACACCACACCAAATCCTTCCACTCAAATGAAAGAAAAGAAGAAAACAGAAGGGTTTTCCTTTCCTTTTTGTAAACTATATAAATGACTATTTGATATATATATATATATGCATATATATATATATATATAGTACCATGCCCACAGAGCTTTTAATGACATATTTAGGTCTCTGTGGCAATAACTAAGAGTGAAAGCCCTGAAGGCAAGAATGAAAAGGAAGGAAACTAATATTAGAAGGCTAATGTTTGAAATGGAATGCATTTCACCTAATTTTACGTATCTGCAACTATAAATAACTTTATTTGATCAAATTTATTTTTTTACCATTTTAAAGGAAAACATCTAAAGCTATTTTAGAAAAATATGCATGTCACATCTCATGGGCAAATCTGCACTCCTTCAGGACTAGGATGTCTGTGGGAAAGTTAATTAAAAAAAAAAGCTACATAGAAAATGAGTATTTGCTAAGAGGTTAAAAAAGAAGTTGCAGAAAAAATCATACAGGGGATAAAACAAAGATTAAGGAGGACACAGTATTCTATAAATTGAAAAAAAAATGAAAAAAAAAGTAACTGAAACAAGCTAATATTATTATAATAATAATCCAAACTGTCAGTTGTAAATAAACAATAAAAATCTTTCATCTCATAAACTGTCATTTTTTTAAAAAACAGAGTGTGGACTGTTAATTATAGAATAAAAAAAGAAATGTTTAAGACACATCAAGAAGGCTTTGCAGAGGTTTATTACAATAATAAGTAATTTATAGTGAACAACATGAAAAAGACTATAAAGAACTAAGTCAAAAATACTATTTAATAAGAAATATAGATGTAACAAAGACTGAATTGACAGGAAAAAATATTATCTTCCCTACAATCATCTATAGAATAAATTATTTTATTTTTTAAGTCATGAACAGCTGAGTAATGCTGAAAAACAGCATACCATAAAACACAGGGCCTTTTTTTTTTCGTGAAAGCTAAAGATTCAAACATATCAGTTCAAATGTAATAATGTCACATAAAACAAAGGCACATATTGGACAAACATCAAAAGGAAGTAAAGGAATAGGAGTGGATGCAGTGGTAGAAATGTGTGGCAGGAAGGTATGTATTATATATCAAATTTAATATTTACAAATACTTTATAGCTCATATATAAAAATACATGTTATGCAGCAACAAACATATTTGCTGAAGAAATCTAATGATGTATACAATAGCAGATACAAATTTATACTTGAAATGATTTGTTAACTCAAGTTAAAATTAATTAAAATTAAAGAGTTATGTAAATGCTACCTTTTAAACTACACATCATAAACTGTAATTCAACAGAATTAGCTGTGCCATAACAAATAGACAATATTTATTTCAAAAAAAAAAAACAGATTTTATTAAAATAACTGGATTATTTTTCTATTCTTTTATAAAGACAGGCATGATATATATTCTGGAAATGTAATAAAATGTCCTGGAATAGAAAGATAAATATATAAAGGAAAAACATGGTTAGTCTGTGGCAAATGCTCAGAGAACTAAGACAAAAAACCCTTAACCTAACAGAAAACCCAAAGCACATAAATTCCCCTGAGACTATCTTGGGATATATATATAGGGAAGAAACAAGTAGATTCAATATTTCCAGGGGTATAAGAAAGACTAAGATGCTGGAGAGAAGAAAAAATAGCATAAGTGTCATTTTGCAGTCCTGCTACTGCATTCTACTCTAGTTGAAATAACGGAATTTGTCATTCATCCATAAGCCTATGCAGGTTTACTGTTTTCTTCCGTTTGACATCTATTTTGAGTATTTCTTTTTATCCATTTGACTTTTGGTTCAGTGCACCATGGAAATCATACTCAGAAGTGAAAAGTTTTCTTCTTGCACTCTATGGACATTTTAGATTCGGAATTTCCAACTTCTTTCAGTAACAGATCCCTAAAATAAGCCCACCATGCTTATAACTGCAAAGCCTAAGTCCTTCTTTAGAGACTTGCTTACTTAGCCATTTTCATCCTTTCCCAAAATTAATGTATGTAACACTTCGTATTGATGAATATCATTTAACCTTTCACATTGAGCAGCTGTTTAAGTCTAATCTAGCTGTCTAGATTTCCATTTTATTTAATGGGGGAAAAGAGATATATAAGAAGTGTAAAAGATCTACTTATCTTAGACTTCTAACACTTAGGAAGGATGGATTACCACCTGGCAATGTCTTTTTTTTTTTTCTCTACGAATTAAAAGGGAAATCTACATGACTAGCTTAGATGATAGAAAATTATTAGATCTTTTAAGGAAGTGAGATTACTTCTATTGTTTTTGTTCAACAATAAATATATTTTGGCAATGAGCATCTATAAAATGCATCACTAATTCAATATGAAATAAACTTGATGGAGATTTTGAACAAGAATTAACATATGAAACTTTGGATTCTTATACAAATCTTAAGAGTTTTCCAAGACTATATCAGTCTAAAAAATACTAATTATTGTGCCATTTCTGACACTTTTCTTGTTATTTTCATGCCCACTGTATTTCAGTACACTTAATTAAGCATTTTATATTTAAAAGGTAAAGAACAAGAGTTGAAATTCAGTGCAAATTTATCATTCTGACCACAGGAGCTATTTTCTCAGGGAAATATTACAATAAAGAGTAAATAAGAAAAGAGTAAATAAGAACATCACAGTCACAGCAGCCTTGGAGGCTTATAGCTATAGACAACACTGTGAGAGACTGTGATTCCCAAACAAGGACAGAATTAAGTGTTCAATCCCTACTTTTCCATTCTTTTTTATCCATTTAATAGAAATGACAGAAGAAAAGCAGGATAAGGTCCAAAACAGGAGAGAAAAAAAAAGTAATAGTGAGAACAATTTTCAAATAATTTCTTTTGCACAATAAAGATGCTTTTGCTTCTATAGAAAGTGTTTGAAGTGGATGATGGCTTTCTGAAACCATTCATTTCTCTAAATGGTACCCTATCCTCCCTTATTCTCATATAGTCTCTAGTAGCTGCTAATCAAAATAGCATGTCAAAGGCAACTATATAGGAAAAGAACTGATACAGCAACCATTCTTTGCAAGTAACAAGCATAGGAGGGTATGATAGCAGCTATATGAAAACACAAAACAAAACAAAACAAAACAAATGCAACTCACTGAAAAGAGGCAAAAGAAGGGATATATACTAAATAAACAACCAGTCTTCTGAAAGTAGATGTTATGGTCTAGGATGGTTTGAGGCTTTCAGCATACCTCAAAAGTAGGCTGTGAATGAGACAGGAATGCTTCTGACCTAGAACATGCATATTGTGTATATATATATATATATGTAAATCATTCCTTAAAAATACTTTAAATAGCCTATGATAACCATATAACCATTTTTGCCTCAAGAATTTAGGACTATTTTGAAAACCAAGATTTTAATCCTCAAATAACATTGGTTTTGCTTTAAAAAAAATGGGTTAAAGCACATTTACCCCATCTACAACTACTGTTGTAGGTGTAACAGTCAGTAAAACTTATTTTTCCTCCAAGTTCTTATGCTAGGTTGGAATATCTGGGCATGGAGGATAAAGGGCTAAAAGCACTTATTTTTCTTTGTTTTTCCTAAAAAAAAAAAAAAAAAAAAAAAAAAAAAGATTAAGAATAAAATCTTGTCTGTGTAATTTCTTAGCACTAAATTACAGCTATTCATAAATTAGCACTTATTCTTAATTACTTTTAGATTTACATGATGATATTATTTATTTTTCCTAACATTTTTAAATTTTTGAATCAGGATTCAAACAGAATTTGAAAGATGTTTAGTTTCACTAAGTTTCAACAAAGTGTTTGGACAGACCTCCCACAAGTGTCTTGACTTCTTGACTGCAGAGATATATTATTAAGTGCATTTCTTCTTAGATAAAACAGATAGATTGTATAATTTGATTTTTATAAGGCAGAGCTCTTAATACTGCCACAACTGTGCGAACAGTTTCTGTCACAGCTGACCACCCTTTGTGAACAAAGCTGTGGGACTTAGATGTGACATGTAGGTTTGAATATCAAGTTTGCATTACAGTTATAACTGTGATGTACCTCGGTATCAGACTGTACCTGTGTATACAACCTGTGCACTGATGTAACTAATTCCCAAGGTGGTCCAGAACTCCCTAGGCAATACTCTGCAGTGATGAGATTAAAAGAGAAATCAGTGAGTTTGAGACAACAGAGTGATTTGCAAGTAGGTGCCTGAATGAACTCCTAGCCACTTTCACAATGGAATATTTGGTTGTTCGTTGCAGCAGCTGCCCGATGGGAATTATGGGTAATTCTATAAATTCCCTATGCAGCTCCTTCTGTGCCTAGTCCAATTTGTATGCCAAAATGTGTTAATTAACATCCTGGGTGGAGTGTCACAAAGAGTCCCCTCAGTGGTTTGTGCTGCAGAGTGATCAAATGATGCATGCCTAAGATATTTGTACAGAGTAGGCAAAAAATGTTCTCCGAGGAATGGTCATTTAGGACAACCTTTTGTAAGTCATTAAGATATTTAGCAGATGGATTTTATGTAGTTAAGATGTAGCAATAGCAATTAATTATTCATGTGCTGGAATGGTCACATAGGACTACTGCCAAGTGGATTATAAAAACTGAGAAAAGAGGTGGTGTGGAGAGTCGTACCAAACCAGCTAAAGATTTTGCTTTAGCCAGCCTGTTTGGGAGATTTGATTCCCCAAATGCATGTTATCTTTTTTTTTTTTTTTTTTTTTTTTTTTTTTTTTTTTTTCAAAAGTCCACTGTGTCTCTGAAACACCTTCAACATAAAATTATGCACGGACTTTAGCTGTGTATGATGAATCACCTGCAATTGACAAAAAGAGGCAGCTGTCACACCTTATTGGAGTCATCCTGGGCAATGGAGATGAGGAAAAACAGCTTACCTCAGTCAAGTTATTAAAGAACAATTGTTTAAAATCTTAGGCTTAAAATATTCTACTTCTCTACGGTATACTGTGTTTTCCCCCTTGTCCTTGCTTTCTGCCTTGTTAATCTGGGTTACTGTTTCTTGATCCTATTCTATCATCTGCTTATCTACGGTTGACCATGATCTAAGTACACTGCTCCACCACGACATTTGCATGCCATCTTAGAAGTTAGGCTTCTCAGATAAGAATCATCTTTAGCTACACATAGCTACGGTTAGGTCTCTGCTATGCAGATGACCTATATACTGTGTACTATGCAGATGCAGGTCTAACCTCCGATATTACCGATCAGTCTCCACTGAGAGCTAATCAAGGCAGTCAGTGTATCGAGAATAGTATTTAGCACACTCCAAATTAGACACATGCATAAAGTCAATCCACAGAGCTCCCTAAACTCCACTGGCTGTACTGACTAGCGATTCAACTTAAATGACAGAAGAATAGTCACTTAGTGCCATAGAAGCTTGAAGGGTGTCTAAGACATCTGTGTGACATTGGCAGATATAGCCTGGATCTAAGCTGGAGTGGTATATGGATACTGAGCAAAATATAATAGGACATGATGAATAGCACTGGGCACCTACCTATAGGTAACTGAACTGAGCACCTTCACTCAGCATGTCTTTACAAAATCAGATGCCACTAGGTATCAGCATTTCTAGGACTACTGCTTTGTAAATGACTCCTTTGCTTGAATTAGGAAATACACATTGGAAAATACACTATTCTGATAGTATAATTTCCCCTTTAGGTAGCAGATAGCCATTTGGACTGATAACCTTCACAGTAAATAATTTATGGAAATTAGATCCATGTTACTTAGATAATGCTTTCCCTCATGGAAGATATTAGGGTGTTAGAAATTTTTGGTTCAGATTCAAGTGAAACATTTATGATGACTGAAAAAAAAATGAATAGAGGAGGGATACTTATTGGTGTTCATTTTTAGCAAGGTTAAGTGCGTGCTAGGTTACCGACAGTGATGGAAATCATAGTTTTATGGCACTTCACTAGATATAGAACTGTAAATACAAAAACTCTCCACATGAACAGAGTCTTTTTTTTTTAACAGTATTCATTGGCTGTATTGTATCAATATGAATAAAAAGATAAGTCTAGACAGCAGTTGCAAAGGCTTGTGGAAAAACAAGAAAGGCAGAATGGAAAAACATCACTGGCATAAGAGCTTGATATTGCTTCACTCTTCTTGTGGCATAATTTAAACCAACTGTAAAGGTAATGAGTAAAGAAGACAGATTATAAAACACATTTGATCCAAGAAAAAATTATAATCCTTTAGTTTGTTTCAAGCACAAATTAATTACCTAAAACAAAGGCATACTTTGAGTATGCCTATTGGACAGATATAGATTTGAATTTACATGCTCAGAGCACTCAAAGAATTCCCATATTATCTTGTCTGTGAAAGGCTTCCTGTGCCATCTTCAAACAAACAACATACAGTTCTCTGTGTCTTATTTCTTCACCTGCTAGACGTATGCATAAAATACACGGGTGTAAAAGACATGAATGAGGAAAAAGGAGGCCTATCTTTCCTAAAAGAAGTGTTGTCCATATGGAAATCCTTTTCTAGGTTTTTCAAGAGTGTCTATATAGATAGACGGCTCTATTTTTAAATTACCAATGCCTATCTCTATACTGCTAAATGAACTATCTCTATACTGCTAAATGAACAATGTGTGAGGAACCAATCCCAGATTTTGAAGCCAATCAGCATGTACTGGATTGCTTCCATGTCCTGTTAGGATTGGTCTTGGAGAGAGGTAGTTACAGCAGTCCAAAATGTGGCTAGGGAATGGATGTTAATAAACAGTTTGAACGGCCAGGGCTCAGCATTTCATTCAGTTCCAAACTTCTATGATCTGTGTGCCTGTAACCATCCTGGCCATTAAGATATTGTACTTTTGCAGTGTGAATACCGAGCACTTTCTGTGAATCGCTGCTTTATAAAGGCATTTCAAAAAAGGCTCATAGAACCTGCTCAGTTCACCTAGTATAAATAAAAACAGGACAGAAGCAGTTTATTGATTTATTAGTGACATGCGACTAAGAGGCAATGAGTGTAGGATGCATTCAGGATATCAGCAATCTGACAGACAGGGCACAATATTAGACACTTATGATAAATACCTATGCATTTCTAAACACTCTTGTGCAATTCCAAGACAAACTAACACACTTGCACAGTTGCTCACACACACACCTGCATGTGCACCCTGTGGAAGATCTGCCCCAGGCTGCCACCGCGCTGCAGTGAAGTGGCTGCTCTGCCTGTGCATGATGTCGGGGCTACGGGGCCACTGCCAGCAGCAGCAGACCTGCTGACAGGATGGGTCACATCAGCACCCCAAAAACTGTTCGTCTTGAGCTTTTACACCAGTATAATTGCAGAAGAAAATAAAACTTATTTTACCAAATAAAGAGGAAGCTTTCCAGAACAGTTTAGAAATTATAAACCAGTGCTTTAACCTCTTTTTTTTTTTTTAATATATATTGATGTAAGTAAATTACAGCATCTGATGTAAGTAAGTAGCACATGTAAAACATAGCTTATGACATCATTCCTTAGTTTATTAACTATTAAGCCTCTCAAAATTATATATGCATGATTTTGTGAAGACTATCCATGTAATGATCTATAGTAAGCAGCTTTCTGTTTGAAGCCTCTTATGAACTTCAGAGAGTTATATTTGGAAAAAAAAAATATATATATAGTCTTATAGACTATATATAGATATATAGAGATATAGATATAGATACATAGATATCTATAGATATATAACTGAATTTCCTTTGAAATAATTAAATACATAATTGCATTTTTTTCTTTAAATAATAACTGGACTGTAATTAAATTAAATAATTCAATAAATGAATATAGACAAAATAAAACAGGGAGAAATATGCATGGAAAAATACAAAATAAATAAGAAAATTCTCATCCCAAAGACTATCTGGATGCAGATTCACAAGTGCTGGTATTGTTTATTATTTACAGAAGAGCTGTCAGGTTGTTCTAGGGTGCTAATTACATGCACCCTCTGCTTAGATTTGAGTTAGGACAGTGCATCTGCATTTATATACCGGGAAACAGCGATTGATCATTTCAAACTACTCTTTTTATGATCCCATGGTCAAACAATGATTTGGTTTAATGACACTTAAAAAAAAAATCACAGTGAAGCCTGTTTCCTTTCCTAATCTGAAAGTCTCAAGATTGTGATACATAAAAATCTTGAAAAAAAATTTTGTTTGGTTATAACTGCCCAAACCCTTTACACAAGAAATCAAGGCAGCCTCTAAGGAAGGCACATACGGGGTCTTCTATGGGGAAGTCCATATTTAGTTTAGAGATTTAAAGATTGTTTAAAGTTTAAAGATTGTCAAAACATCCCTTATGAAATCTTTACATATGCAACAGTATAACAATAGTACAGGATTCTGTGTATTACTCTAACAGCTTTTGCCTTTTCAGCAATGAAGTAATAAATTCATATAACTATGCCTTAGAACAATTTATCTGATGGTACTTACAAAAAGCTGTGATGTTTATCCCTTCCTCTATTTTTTTCTCCCCTTTTTTTCCTAAAAATTCATGAAGGTTTTAATTTTCATCCATTGTATTACTCATAAATAATTATTTAGATAAATAATTTCACTAAACTGAACCTTTTTATTTTATGTCAAGGAAATATTTTTATACTAGTTTTGACCACATAAAGCATGTCAAAGCATACAGAAGAAAAAGCAATGCCACCACTTGATTCATTTATATTTTTCATTTTAATAGTAGGAACCTATTACTCTTTCTTCAATATCTACTCTGTTTTACATACACTTGTGAATGGTTTGCTTCTCAGAAAGTGTGACAGATACAGTCTAGCACATCATTTTCAGTGAAATAGATCAATATATAGATAAATAGAGAGCTTGAAATATATTTGAACTTTTAACTGCATTGACTATTCACTTCTGCGCACTGACGTCAGTGTAGTCTACAAGTAATCAATGTTACTTGTAGAAAAATGTTATACATTTGAGGTAAGGGAACTAAATCAAAACTCTCGATTACTCGTGAACACTATACAAAGTAGCTGAGTACTGTCTCTACAGAGACGGTTTTAGGTTTATTTAAAGCTAAAACTAAGTGTTCCTAAACTCTGCGTTTTATAAATGTCCATGTAACTACTTTTTCCTCCTATCCATTTCATTTATTGCATCATAGACAAACAAAGAAACAAACAAAACCCCACCATAATGGAATTTTAATAACCCTTTACATTTTACGAAAGTCAAATACTGAGAAGCACAAATTATGTTCAGTCTTTTCTCTTTCTTAGTGACAAATCAATACTAGCATTCTTTCACTCTGAAGATAGATATGTGCACCACAAATCTCTTGCGCTCAACTTTCATAAGTTCCAAGTCCAGGTTCCACTGATGTTTTATGTTAATCACTTTAGCTGACTCTTTGCTAATTTCATTTCATTTAAATACACTGCATTGTACAACTGTGATTAAGCTCTTCATCAGTGGGTTTTATTTCCACCATTTCCTGTGCAGAAGTGTATGTGGGAGACTCCATATAGTATGTGGGGAAGGAACAAGGGGAGTGGATTATTTGGGTGTTAGTTCCTGAAATATTAAGAAATGTGTAGGCATTTTTAAACATCTTGAAAGGTTTATCTCTATTGCTAGTATTGATTCTGAATGTATAATTCCCTGATTGCAGGTCACTAACAAATCAATAAACCATTTGTGCTCTGATTAGAGTTAAAGCACGTGAGCTGAACAGTCAGAATTCAGATAGAATAAGCACTATGCATTTTGGACTACAGTTCTTTTTATCTATCCTTCCATTTTCAGAATAACAAAACAAAGACAAGGAATTAAAGAATTTAAGAATTAATTATAAGAACTGTTTAAAACCTCATGCAATGGCCATTGAAAAGAGTATCACATCGTTTCCAAAAGCATTTTGTTTAAGCCATAACCAAATCCAGCTTCATTCTACCTTATCACATGCTTTGGAGATAGTTGTAGAGGATTAATGGCATTAATAACATGTGAAGTACAAATACATTGAAATTTGCACAAGTAAAGAATTTGATTTTTCTATACATAAAATCTATGCAAGCAAGTTTCTAACATTAGCTTAGTAAAATTTTAATGTAGTAGAATTAAATTCACACATAAACATTTTCACCGTTACATTTTTCTGACATTTCACCATTTTCTTTTTACTATTGTAACAAACAGTGAAATTAAAGTTTTAAAGGATTTATTCTACGGACAGATCATCCATAGAAATGATTCTCTACAAATATTAGATTAAAGACAGCAGGAAAAAAAGCAGTTTCATCTTTGCAAGACTATAGGAGAGGAAAAAAGCTGAAGCGAGTTCATGTTCTAGAGACAGTTTGGTGTTAATGTCTGCTGTCTTCCCAGTTTGACTCAGTATGTGAATCTGTAAGTAGAAGCCAAGAATGCATTAGTCAGAATAATATCAAGGATTATGAATGCTTCTGTATTTTAACAATCTTCATTGCTTCTTCTCTGTTTTCATACGGAGAAATAAGAGATATTCATAATTTGAATAATATTGTGTTAGCAAAACAATTGAGAAGTTAATTGCCTGTAGCCCTCCCCCCCCAAAAAAAAAAAAAAAAAAAGTGGTAGTTATTGTATTTTTCTAATATATATTTCTGGGAGAAAAAATGATCCTCTACTGCCAGTAAAAAAGATAAACAGCAGTGTCAAGGATGCTATATCCAGTAACTCCTTCGGGGTCTCCACAGTTTTTTCATGAATAAGGCTGTTCATTCCAGCCATGATATATTTTGAGTCTTCCAGATATAAAAAGAATTAATTTCTATGTTGTCTTTAAGTACAGCATTGCTGGGTTTAATTTTCTATTTGCATTCTTAATAAAGGAGTATGTTCTGCATTGGTTTTCCTGTAGAATTTACATTTTTAAATGTTTCTGTTTATTTCTCATCTACAGATCTACTCTCTTACCCCCAAAAATAAATCTTAAATGTACTTCTGCCCTGAAGGTTAAAAAAAAAAAAAAAAAAAAAAGATTTTAATATTTCTAGGCTATGTCACTTTGAAAATAAAAAGCCAAACAGAAAAGAGAGACATCAATTTAAAACTCAATTCTCTTTTTTTTTTTTTTTTCCCTCAGTTTTCTTCGGAAAACCCTTGGAAAGACCTTCAAGAATTTCATGTGACTCATTTGGGTGACAAGCAATTAGGAGTCTTGTTACACTCTATTTTCATTCTAAGCAATGTTCAAATTATTGTACATAGTCTCTTTATTCTTTCCATTCAGACACTTAACAACTCTGCTTATTTTATTACTTTATATCCCTGTAGAGCTTACAGCATCACTGTAGCACTTCACAACATATATCCACAGCATCTGTTAATTTTCCTCACAGCTTTATCCGTGTGAATTGAACAGTTTTGAAGAAAATATTATGCACACACACACGTATATATATGTATATGTATCTTTAAAATGAACCACATAAACCAGCATTTTTACTGAGTAATTTATGGCTTAACCAAACAGCTGTGAAAATATATCTTCACCCTCTGAAAAGCACTGAAATGCTCTAGCAAGAATAATTAGAGCAGAGTGAAAGCCATCTTTCATCAGTTAGCCTCTTCAACTAGATCCTTCTACTTTATGCGCAAACAAATTACGGATTGAACTCCAGTTCCGAGTTATGTGGGGAAAAAAAAAAAAAAAAAGATTTGTTTTGACTGGTCACCTTAAACTGACAGTGGCTATTATCCTTTCTGTGAAGGTTTTCCATAAAAGGTTTTCTCAAACCTGTCTTAGTTTCAGACCAAGACAAACATAAAAGAAAAAGAAAAAAAAAAAAAAAAAAAGCTGTCCAGGACTCACTTCACTCACTGAATTCTTCCAGTGGGTCAACGTCCAAACAGTAACTCACATGTAATTTTTTGAATTAAAAAAGCTCTAAACAAACCTGTATTAAATACAGAAAGCAAACTAGCTTTTTTCCTCCTGTGCTTTCAGGCAAAAGTGGCTACTGCATCCACCTTATGCTTTCTCATGGCTCATCCCTTAGGACACTCATGCTTCACCATCATGAGAATGCAGCCTGGATCCAGGCCCTTTCCTGGATAACAGGCATTATAACAGAAAGGGGCACTTTCTACCACTGAAAACCTGAGATATAGCATTAAAATGAAGCTTGGGATTTAAAATAATAGTAGTAAGAGTCACAGCAATTTTGGGAGCATATGATGGATGGTAACTGCTTCAGTTGCAATCACTGAGGTAATGAGTGATGGTTTTCTGTACTGCAGCTATAAACAGACAGCAGGAAATCCCCTGACCTTGTGAACCCAGAGAATGCAGCTCCAGCATTGACTACCGTTAGTGGGAAAAGGGTATACTATTAGCTCTACTGGAACAGTCCAGTCATGCTTTGGTAATCATCAGAACAGGTGATATATTTTTCTGGCCATACATCTGCAAATTTGGAGGGGTAGTTGCATGTACATAGAATGAAATTTAGAAATTTGGAGTTTTGAGTATTGTGAGTTGAAATGATAAAAGGGTCTATTACTAACATTCTCACAAATTTCATCTGACATCAACATGATTTCTGGGGATTGCAAATTAAATATTTTACTGAAATACTGAATTTTTAAAGCTAGAGATGAAATAGCTTGTCTGAAATGCTATATATCTTGAATCTTCGAGTAAACTTAGGTCTTTGAGGAGTTGCTGAATTTAGTTAAATTGTTGTCAATAAGTCTTTAATAACTTCTTTGGTTATTTCCATGATCACATTTTACTTATGTTTCATGAGTGCAGTCCATGAGGAAAAAGAGTCTATGCGGTATTCCTAAATATTTATTTTTGTTGATTTTAATGCCCAATTACTACTCATTCATTTTTCAGTATTATTTAACAGAATAATAGAAATAGGAGAATAGCAGAAATAGGAGAATAGCAGAAATAGGCTAAAAGCTTATCTGTCATAACTGACTTGTTCCTTTAAAAGAAGACAGTCACACGGACAAGCTTTTCTCTTTACAGGTATTCCCTGAATGTTTCGAATTCTGAGCTAGATTATTTCCACTTTCCTGCTGGCTCAGCATTTGTGCAACAGCCCTCCTGATTAGGGAGGAGCTGTAACCTGCTGGCATTTTGGAAGAGCATGCTCAAACTGCACTAATATATTCCTTTTCCCAGCATAAAAACTGTTTGTCCAGTCAGTGAATAGCAAGTGTAGTGTTCCATATATTTTGCAGGACAACCATACACTTTTGTTTATTATTCTTCCTTTGGGGAATCAAGAAATGTCCATTGATGAAGACAATAAATGAGACACAACAGACCACAGAGATAGGAAAATCCTATGATTATTTTTGAAGTAGCCCTGTGTCATATTCTTAGAAGCTTTCAGTCAACTCTGATTAAAATAACCTTTTCTGTTAATAAAGAAAGAGCTGCATTCTTCCTGTCCCATAGCTTAGGAACTCCCGGTTCAGTTCAGTTCCTTTAGACAGTGCTGAAGCTGTCAAAACAGTAAGATACAGGCTGGAATACGAGGTTAGCTTTAAAGGCACAGTTAGGGATTTTGTATAGGAGGTCTTCCAGAAAACTTTCTGCTTTAGACACGAATTGGTTTTGATTTGCTCTGGCTTATGCAACATGATGCCCCTTCCTCTATGCCAGTCTGTCATGGATGCCAAACCTCTTCTGCTGGGGTCTGTAGAGCTCTGCAGAATATCAGCACGGTTTGCTAGCTGCAGTGCTTAATGACCGCTAAGAAAGTTGTCATCTGTCAGCAGAGCACAAAATACAAGGTGTCAAAAGTGAGTATAATAATTAAAAATTAATTTATTAATAAAAAAATGTCAGAATCACCTACTGTTAATTCATATAAAGTATTTTTTCCAAGTGCATAGATTACAAAATGTTGTAATCTGCCGGAAGACTTCCAAGGGACTATGCAAGCAAAACCACTCTCCAGAGCAGGTGTCTTGAACATTTTTATTGTAAACACTTTTATATTGCTGTGTTTGAGAATCTGTCAAAAGATGCTTAAAAATGTTAACGGCACTTGTTTTTTTCTCGTTCACTCCACCTTCATTGCATTTGCCAGGAAAATACCAATGTCCCAAAATGTTTCCAACTTCTCCTTTCCAAAACCAGTTGTGAAATTTAAAAAGTAGTTTGTCACTGTGATTCCGACCTAGACCTCTCCTCCATGTTATTTACAGTGTCTTTGAATCTCTTGACAGAAAGTAAACCAGAAAGGTGTCGAGGGTCACTCTCGCACCAAGTGCCAGGGCCCTCCCCACAAGCCAGAGCAAGCAAACACCTCCACACAAAGTGAGGTCAACTCCCCCCTGCTGTTGTCTGTAGCAGGGCTTTATACCGGTGCAGGTGGGCATGCGCTGAGGAGCAGCACTCATTGGCTACAGGCTCCCAGCTGATTGGTTCTCCTCCAGGTGTTCGGTTGCTAGGCGTCGGTCCAGTTCCCCACAAACTCCACTTTCCTATATATTCTTACTAAGGCCCCAACATCTCCCCCTCTTTTTTCCAAAAAACAAAAATTAGCAATAAACATTGCAACATTTACAAAAAACAAAGTAACATAGCTGTAAGCCTCAGCATTTCCCCTCTTTTTACAAAAAACAAAAATTGGCAATATCATGCATCAGAATATTACAAACAAAACAAAGCAACATAGTTGCAAACACAAGCGTGATCATTCTGGTCACACTTTTATGATAATGTTTCATTTTTAAATTCCCAAGACCAAAGAAAATGGTCCCAAAGGAATACACAATTTCATTTTGCTTACAACCACAGAAATTCTTCTTGGAAAGGTAATTGTGCTCTTCATTTCAGCAACAGGGGAAGGAAAAAATCTTGCCCTTTGGAGCTGGGGAGGATGGGGGTCCAAGTTAGTATGGTCAGACTGGATATGCTATCATTTTTAGTTTTCAACCGCTGGAAAGTTCTTCCAGTCACAGAGTCTGCCGCTCTTTTCAGTTCCAGACCTTGAGGAAGCTGTCCCACGATCCTGTTGCCACTGCCATTCGATCATCAGTCACACCTAAGCAACTGACACGGTTATCATGACCGGCAAGGACACCTGCTCTATCAGCTTTCAGTGCATCCCAGACATTGCAATTGAAGTCATCATAACCAGCTAGGAGGAGACATAGCTGTCCCAGATTATAAGCTTGCCATCCTGGGAGGCACTGACTAGAAGCCTGGAATCAGTCCCCCAGTGCATTGCGTAAATTTTAGCCAAGTGTCCCCAGAGTGTTCTTCTAGTACGCATTTGAATTCTCCCCACAGGGTCAATGTTGGCTGTGATCCGAGTCAAGGTGGCGTTGGTACATGCTTTCCTAGCATCCCTGATTTGGTTTTTCAGTTGCTCGGCCTCCTGGTGTAACTGGTCAAGCTCACTCATTTTCCCGTGCTAAAGTTGCACTTCACTGCTACCTCTGAGAGGACCACAAATCTGCTCTTCCGTCTGCTGCTCCTTACCCTGCCCGGTTCATCCGCCCGCCCTGGCCTGCTCCCGGCGACACTGCAGCTTGGGGGGTGGGAGGAGAAGAGGGTGGCGGTTGGGGGGGGGGGGGGAGGGGGTGGCTGGCTCTCAGCTCCTCCCCAGGGGACCAGTGCACATCAATTCTAATATGTGCACGTCAGTCTCTGATCACTGTGCATTTTGCCACAGAGAGGTTGACTCCTGCACTTCCTCGGGTTGCGGCGGAGAGTTCGTGGAGGCAGCCATTGTCTGGGGATACTTGTTCGCCGCGTCCCTCACAACGCGGCGGCTCCCGTTTCCCTGTATTGGCGTGCCGTTTTTGCGGAACCGTGATCGGCACTCCGCTGCCTTATGCCCGAACCTTTGACATCTCGTACAGGTCCCATTAAATCCTCTCGGGCCCATATCCTCCATCCTGAATCTGTTGGGACACTTCCTCCTCATGTGTCCTAATCGACCACATAGGAAACATGTCCCATGGAATCTCTTGTCTTCCTTTCTAGACATTCTTTCTCCTTTAATTGCTGCAGCCAAAGCCGCACCATGTATTTTTGCTTTTTGTTCTTCCTCCATCAATGGCGCTCGGGCACAGGTCTCTATCATTTGGACAATTGAAGCTCCTGGTGGCAAAGTAGCTAACAGTTGCTTGCAAGTTTGGTTTGCGTTCTGAACTGCTAGATCCTTTGCCAATATTGCTTTCATTTCCGCAGGCACATTAGGTGCCATATCCAGGGCTTCCTTCAGTCGATCAACAAAGTTGAAAAAAGACTCATTCGGCTTTTGTGTTATTTTGGTGTATGGCAACTGTGGCGTTCCTATTTGTGGTAGTGCAAGAAAAGTGGCTAGCGCTGCATTTTTTGATTGCTGTAGTATCCTGGGGTGGAGCGCTGCCTGGGCCTCGGTTGCCCGGTAACGCCCATTCCCCATTAGTTGATCAAGGGTGGCAACCCTTAATGGATCATCCATACTGCGATTTAGATTCTCCAACTGTTTTTCCTCTAATCTTTCCTGCCATTTTGCTAACCAAAGCATATAAGCGGTAGAGGAAAGCAGGAGCTCCATTATTGCTCTGCTATCCGCAGGTACCATATGGGAATATTTAAACAGAGCAGAGACCTGATTTCTCACCAACTTATTGTCGTGCCCATACTGCATTACTGTTTTTTGTAAGCCTTGAACCAGTTTCCAGTCGAGAGGTTCCCACCTAGGGCCCTGGGCTCCCGTTACTACAGGAGCTGCTAGTGGTGTTAATACAAATTCTCCTTGTAATTGAGCATTCTCTATGAGCCCTTTATACCGTGCTCCCGCATTAAATGTTGGATTAACAGGTGGCATTTCCTCATCATTACTTCCACCTGCAGTGGAAGTGGCTGGGAGCTCCGGCAACAATCCTTCTTCAGCTGGGTCACTTCCTCCAGCTGCTTTCTTTTGAATCTTAGGAGCATCTTTTCGTGCCTCCCACTGCTCTAATTGTTTGTCTACATTTTCCAACCCTTCGACTATAGCCCTATGGGCAGCCTTATAGGCTGCCTTCACATCTCTGGCCTTGGACCCACCGTCTAGTCGCCGCATTTGTTCTAATAATTCTGTCATTCTCTCTGCCTGTCCCCGAAGTTCTTGTCGCATTTTTTGAACCACAGCATTATCATCGTCCGATCCATCTGGGATCGGCACTTTAACTGGGTCCACTTCCATTTTGGGCGCTGTGGGGGTTGGTCGCTTTTCCCCCTCCCATTCGGGCGCTGTGGGAGGTGGTCGCTTTTCCCATTCAGGTGCTGTGGGGGGTGGTCGCTCCTCCCCCTCCCACGGGGGGAGATACTCATCCACTCCCCCCCATACTTCTTGTTCGGCCAAAGTTACCGGACATGCCTGTTTAGGTGAGGTTACCTTTCTCTTATTATCTATTTTCTTACACTGAATTGGCTCAGTATTGTTAGTATACTCAGAACTTTCAGACCCATTTTCCTCTTCTTCTCCATGGAGCGCTTCCCAAAAGGTGATAGCGACTAACCGCTCAAACATAGGCCATATGAGACGATATGTCTTTGTGAGGCGCCACGCTTCCTCCGAGCCTAATTGTACACTGTCCCATAGTTCTTTTCCTACTCGCTCCCATGATTCAAATTTACATGCCTGGGAGGCTTCTTCTATGATTTTTCTCTTCTTACAAAATAGCAACAAATCGGTTAACTCGGTTTTCAAGACCTCAATCTTAGTTTTTTGAGCAAGCCTTACGAAGCGTTCAACAGTATCATGTTCCATTGCTGTTGCAGCAACTTCCACTCTAGATGCGCCAATTCCCATTCTGACTCACCAGGTCGTGGTCACAATCCGCTTTTCTCCAGCAAGATCTCTTGCGTTCTCGCACGATCACGTCGCCCACAATCACATCGGGGTCACCAGATGTCGAGGGTCACTCTCGCACCAAGTGCCAGGGCCCTCCCCACAAGCCAGAGCAAGCAAACACCTCCACACAAAGTGAGGTCAACTCCCCCCTGCTGTTGTCTGTAGCAGGGCTTTATACCGGTGCAGGTGGGCATGCACTGAGGAGCAGCACTCATTGGCTACAGGCTCCCAGCTGATTGGTTCTCCTCCAGGTGCTTGGTTGCTAGGCGTCGGTCCAGTTCCCCACAAACTCCACTTTCCTATATATTCTTACTAAGGCCCCAACAGAAAGGTTTACTTGTTTCAGCCTGTTTTTTTTATATATATTTATTTTTCTTTTTTGGGAGGGACTCAGCAAATTGTCAAGACTTCTTGAATACGCTTTCAAGCTTTCTGTCACATCTGTTCACTACAGGAAAACAACACGGAAAAGACACTGTTATCTCTTGCAGTCCTTTGTTACAGCAAGTGCAGTGTTAGGAAGTTGCATGTCCCTTATAAAGAAAAGAGTAGAAAGTTCTCTGTTGCCTACTTTTAATTTACTACTCCTATTACATTATCTTAAAATGGTACTCTCCCTTACTGCTTTTTCTTGGGAGCATAAAGTAAGGAAACATAATAGTAATTGCTTCTGAATTTGCTGGTCGTTGTTTTCTGGCATCTGCTCAGTGGTTTACCCAACAGCAACCACACCTTACAAACAGATGGGGAGGGATATCAGGGACTCAGCCTTTCTCTCAATTATTATTATTTTTACTTTATTTCATTCCTTCAATGGATGAAAGGTGGGCATGGTGCTGTCCCTACAGGCAGCCTATTAAGCTATTACTTGTATCAGTCAGCCAGAAGGTTGTGTGACTGGAACACGGTTGGCACCCGCCTCTAAATCATCAGATGTCATACACTTGTTTACATGATATAAATAATACACATAAATGTGTATCAGCAGTTAACTTTACAACACAGAAACTGTATCTTTTTCCTGTTATCTTTCTTCTCTGTACCCTATTTTCAGTTGACATTCTCTACAGAAACACTCACAGGATAAAAAGGTATTTTTTTCCATTATGTGCTCTTAACACTAAGCTATGATGCTACATACTTGACTGCTCTAACTAAAAATTCTTTTACTGAAGAGCATTTATTAGGTCTGCATAATGAAATTACTGATACTGCTAATTTCAAGAGTAGTTTAAAAGTGGCCTTGATTGCTGAATTCATAAGGATATTATCTGTAATGGATGATTTGATTAGTTGCACCTTACTGCTTTAAAATTATGCACAGACAGGTAGACGAAAACAACCCCCAAGCCCTCAGATTAATTTTCAGTAGCTTTAAGATGACTGGGTGCTGCAGAGTGCAGACAAATCCTTGGCAGGAGCGTGAGCCTCCTGCAATTACCCCTCTACCAGCCTGAGCGTTGTTCTGCACTACTCTTTTCCAGTTGTACAGTGAGTGATCGGAGATAGGATAAGCCATTTGCCTTTCAAGAACAGACACACCTTCTGTATTTCAGCACCAAGGCAGTGATTTACATACTTCATCGAGGACATAAGGTAACTGAAAGCAGTTGGAATAACCTGATAGATTGTGAAGGACGGATCTTACTTTTTGTTTTGCTGCACTGGGCCAGAAAGGGGCTTACTTAAAACACAGTTAAGTGACGTTATCAAGTGCAGCAGCTCTTGAGAACAGTCTTCAGCTCCAACCCTGTTTTAGACATCATTCTTAACATAGTTCAGCCTAATTTATGCCTCCCTCTATATTCCCTATACATGTAGAGATGATAGGGCAGCAGGTTACAAGATATTATCTCAGACATTTATGTTCTTAACACTTATTTAGATTTTAGACAAGTTGCTATTGTATTTAATTGGAATTGGCCCACTAAACTCTTGAAATTTTAACCTACTGTGACAGTATCATAGTCCGGTGTTTTGTATTGCCATAGGCTGTTATGGGAACCCAGCCTCTTAACTACTTCAGACTTCTTCTAGGTGCCCGTAACTTGGGAGGCTAATGATGAGTTTTGCAAAACGGATAGCAAAGAAAACTGACTCCCCTCTGATCTGTCTTCTTTTTCATCAGAATGGTCATCTGATGAAAGATGAACTGCACCATGTATCATGAACATAATAGTGAACTAAAAACTGTCAGTTGAGGTTTGGCACTGGATAAAAAGCATACAAAAATAAAACAGTTTCCACCATATACAAATAAAAAGTTCTGAGATTCATCCTGGTAACAAGTATCACTCATCAATCTTCTCAGTGCAGAATTTATTTTTTATAAAAAGGAGAGAAGAGGGAGGAGAGAGGATAGGGCAAGGGTGCGTAAGGACAACAAAGAAGACACAGGAAAGGGTAGGGGAGAAGGGAAGACACAGATGTATGGAAGTTTAAATAGATTTCAAAAGAAGTGGAAGTTTGGGCTGAGGCTAAGGCAGTAAAATACAATTATTGTGTATAGGGAACACATATTGTATACATAGGTGAGTGAAATACCAGCATAGAAAATAACAGATCAAGCGTACAGAAAAAGTCACAATAAATTTGAAGCTGGAATTAGTATCAACTTATCAGCCAAAAATGACTCCTTTTAATTTTGGAGAATTCGTATCTCACCCTGGGATTTGAATACATAAGCTGTGAAAACTATCATGCAAGTGCAATTTGATTAACATACCTAGGAACTAAAAAAAAAAAAAAAGAGGGTTTTAAAAACCATTACCCTAATAATTATCAGCTTATCAGCCTCTTTCTCCTTTCTCTCTTCTAAATGCAAAGACTAAAACAAATCAAAACAAAAAAACAGTGAGGCAAAGCTGAAATGAGGTAGAGCCTCAACTGAGGGAAAAAAAATAAGTTGAGTGACTTGTAACATTCCCAGGTGGTGTTAGTAATCTGAATAAGAATTTTCAATACAATTTATATTTTTAATTAAAATGTCATAAATATTGTTTAAGATTGCATTGTACAAACTGTTCTTTAAAGCCTTATAAAAGGATAGATTTAAAAGACCACAATGGTTTAAAGATACAATTATTAAAACAAGAAATTGCCATAAATAGCTTAAGCTCAAACAATGACATTGAGAGAGTGTTTGCACTTGGCGAGAACAAAGGTGAAGAAAAATATTGCCTTGCCTAAAACCAAACAGATGAGGATTTTCCCATATTACCTGTTCTAAGTTACATATTTTTTCTAGCCTATTATTCTCACTTTTCTGAAATAATGTTATCAGAAGACAGTCAGGCCAGGAACAAGCAGTAGGACACCAGATTTTCAAATTCTTCTGGAACTTCTGGTGTGCTTATCTGATTCTAGGGCATTAGGATTTTGTAGGATATATGGATTTTCTCTATCAGAAATGGTGACGCCCAGGAAATTCATTGGGGAATACTAAGCTATGTCTGTATTGATCTCTGTCCAGTCCTTAATACTGAGAAGAGTTTGCACAGTACAGCTGCCTGGCACACAGAGAAATTCTCTCCTTCCTCTCCTATGAGACCAGTCCCTGCTCCTGCTGAATCTCATTTCACTGTGAGCATCACCCCAGCGGGTACTGCTTGGCATGGACCAAAACCCAGAAAGATACTATACCTAAACTGGCAGGATGCATACACATCAGTGCTTAGTCTCAAGATCTAGCTCTGGTCACACTTGCATTTTAGCTCCATATTTCTGTTTCGGGCTGCTCCAACTGTCCCTTTTCTGTAGAGGTAGCTGGCCCTTAGCAGGATGGTTGAGACCAAATTAGTGCCTTTGATAGCAGGAACGAGGTCAGACCTTGGCCTTTCATTTCTCCTAAGAGACATAGCCTTATGTGCTGAAAGACCCTAACCATGTACTGAACTAAACTAACTATTGCTTTTATGAAGACTAGTTGTATTTATAGAACTTAAATAAGCAGGATTTTGTTGAATAAATACCAAGTGGGACTCTTCCTATTCCTAGATTTGCTAAAGTTGGTCTTGTAGTAGAAATATTTTCCTGAAAAATTATATATGCATGGTATGCTTGCAGGAAAAAAAAAAAAAAAAAAAAAAAAAAAAACCTTACACCTATGCATGAACTTTGCATGTTGCTAGTTATTTGGGAAAGCATCATTCCTATACAACTAGACACTGTAATATGCATATGGTTATGTTAGTTCACTCCAAATTTGGTATACATATACCTTAAATGAACAAACAAAAAAGAATCAGGGAATAAACAAATAAAAGAACAGTGAGACAAAAGAAATTATATAGGTGGTTAAACAGTTAAGTACATATTCTTGCTCATATGCAAAATCTGTTCAATGTTATTTAAAGCTGAAAAGTAGAACTGTGCTCCTATTTACATAGCTGTATAAAGAAATTAACAAATGTGCAGAAAAAAGAAAACATATCTGTGACATTTTGTAAGGGATTAAAATGTATAATGCAGAAAAAGACACTGAAGACAGCTATATAACCTGCTCACCGGTGAAGAAAAAAAAAAAAGAGAGAGAAAAAAAAAAGAAAAATTGAAAAGACAACTAAGGGTAGAAGTCTCATTAGATTTAAGTGATTAGCTTTTGATTTTCCTTCCTTTCACCTTGGCAGCCTTCCAGGTAGAAATGCTATTTACAGAACAAGGAAAATTCAATATTCTTTCTCAACATTATCTCTAGGATAGTGGCTTCTTAAACTCCAAGTCAAATTTCATAATTGAGAATTTTGTTCCAGGAGACGATGAAGGAGAAAACAGATGGCAAATAGCCACAGATCGCAGGTTTCTTAGATGTAATGAAATAAAGAAAGAGCACTTGTTTGGAGGAGCTTCACAGGAAAAAAAAAAGAAAAGAAAAGAAAAAGCTGCCTTTGCAGCGAAAGTTTAAGAATGTAATGAGAATTCCTTGACTCTAACTGGGAGACAGTTTGATAAAAGTGGATAATCCTCTTTACAAAATATGTAAGTGTGGAAATGAGGAAAACAAATTGATTTTGGAAAGAGACACACTAAAAGCATGTAATAGTTCTTATTAAAAAAAAAAATAAGACTTTTTTCCCCCCAAAAGCATATAAACTATTTTAGAAATTAAAATGAGCATAGCTGCACATACCTCTGAAGCTATAAAACATGAGATGGATTTAGGAAGGAAGTACTATCTAAACTGCACCTACCCAACACTAAATCAATGCTAGCACTTACAGATCAGGATATCTCAGAGTCACTGCTATCACTCCTTTAAAATCATTGGCTGTATATGCTACATCCGACAAAAAATGTTAACAAAATGCTAGGAAGGGCAGATAGGATACTGTGGAGGGTATCATTTTACTGCTGTATAAAACCTTGATGTGGAAAACAACAGAGTTTTCTGATCTCTGCATCACAGGGACAATATCGTAGAGTCAGAAAGGTACAGAGAAAAGCAACTAAAATTACCTAGGAGATGAAGCCCAGCACGACTTTCTTACAAAGATACCGTAAGATAAGAAGAACTTAGGTTACAGAGGGGAAAATTGAAGGATCTGGTCACGCTTTAAAAAATCATGAATGCAGTAGGTGACAACTAACTGAAACAGATAGAAGAAACTACCTCTTTACAGAATTGGTAATGAACTTCTAGTGTTTGCTGGCATAGGCAGCAAATGGAGGCAGACAGTAACAGCTGGTCCAAAATACAACCGTACAAATTCATGAATGCCACTAAGTTCCCAGATGGAATAGGTAGGATGTGCCCTCTAGGAACTCCTGCGCAATCCTCTGGATTTGGGAATTTGGGGGAATGGGCTGCAGAAAATTGCCAAACTCATCTGCCTCCTCCTCTTGGTCTCTCCTTTCGTTACTGCTCTAGACAAAATACTGCACTAGGTAAACTGCCAGTCTGATCTACCAGGATACCACGGACTTCATTCCAGACAAAGAAAATATGGAGCCAACCAAAGTGGTTTGCCTTACAAAGCACAAGGTTCTGTATGAAAGTGTTTGATACGGCTGGCTTGTATCTGTGGAAAATATGTGAAATGGTGACAATTAAAGACATGAGAAAGTATTTCAAACAATTATGTGCACAACACATAGTGCAAAACACAAAGCAAAACACCTTTCAAATATCTTAACTATTATCTGAAACACAAAGTATTGTTTTACTGGTCTGGGTGACTGTCATATATTTTCTTCCTATCTAATGGAGATATTTGGATTCATGACCAAAATCCGACTTTTTCATAACCCTTTAACAGATCCATAAAGAAGAAGAAGAAAAAAAAAGCTATCACATCAAAAAGTGTTTGCATAGATCAGAAAAAAAGTAAGAAGAAGATCTAAGAAACACCAAACAGCAGGACAGAAATACAATGAAAGGAAATATCACGTTTTGTAGTGTGGCTGGTGTTCTTCATCAAATGTATTATTGATTCAGAAGTGAGTTTGGCAATTTTGTATTAACCTTCTAAAAAAAAATCCAGATTTCTAACTAAACTAGATTACAATGAGGTGGAGAGGCAAATTTCAATTTTGAGAAATTTTAGTCTAAAAGATGGTTTGCACGATTCGTTAATCCAACCACTTTTTTTTTTTTTTTTTTTTTTTTTTTTTTAAGTTAGGGAAGGATTACAAAGCAGTAAGAAAACTTTAGATCCAGATCCCGCTCCATGACTATTGGCATACCAGAAGTCGAGATTGCTGTTGCTATAGCAGTAATGGTCAGTATACGAGAGAAAGGAAAGCAGAATGAGATGAATTAAGACAATCTGTCCTTTCCACTTAGTTCCATTACTGACTTTGAGAAACAGCTGAGCTGAACATGTAAATTGTCTCTTATAGTTTAATCATCTATCTAACTGATCTACCGAAAATAATGAGAAATACGTAATGAAGAGTGTTAAGTCAATGGTCATATAAGTCTCCTTACAGCAAGTGTATATCTAAGATCACGGAGGAAACAAAAAACACTACATATTTTAAAGATGATGGGAGCATTCTTATAGATCTGCCATAAGAAAAAATGCTAACAAAAACATGATGAACAAAATAATTTTTGAAGTTTTTTGAAAGTTTTGAAACTGCCTAGTTGCTATTATTTTTTCTTGTTTTATTTGACATGTGAGTTCTTGCTAAACTAAGACCATGGAAATGAATAAAAGTGAACATAACTGAGATTCTACTTAGAATTCTCCAAACTGATCAAGGACCACAGGCAAATTGAACAAATTATGTTTATGCAATTGGAAGTCTTTAGCTGAAAGAAATTGAAACAAATGTTGACCCTTAATTTTGTTTACTTTTTGGTATCCTAAAACTCAGTGTAATGAGATATGACAGTCATAGCCTGTTACAGACTTTACGAACAGTGCCTAGAGATATTAGAGACTGAAACACATGTATTTTTCCATCCCACTTTGTTTTTCTGACTAAAATTACACTCACAGGATAATTCGTATGGGAAGAGATCCAGTTCAAAGCAGGGTTAGCTCTGAAAACCAACTTGTTCAGACCTTTTTCCAGGTGGGTCTTTAAAAAAGATGGCCCAATCTTGCTGGGCAACCTGGGGAACTGCCTGACCGTCCTCATGAAGATAAAAGTTTCTCCTTTTGCCCAGTTTGAACCTCCCTTAATTTTATGTCTGCTGCCTCTCATATCATGCACAAACTGTTGTAAAGAGCCTGACTTCATCTTCCCAATGACCTCCCACAGGCAGCCGGTGCTGCAGACAAGTCTCTCCATGGTCATGTCTTCTCCAAGCTGAAGCAGCCCTGATCACAGGGCTTCACATTCAGTTCACTCTTTCCGCAACCCCCATGACCTGCTCCCCACAGCTGCTCCCCAGCCCCTCAATCCCCAGTCTGTATCCCTGCCAGTGGCCTGTCCTTCCCAGAGGCAGGACTTTGCATTTGTCCCTATTAAATTTCACGAGGCTCGTGATAGGCCATTCCTCCAACCCAGTCCTCCCAAGCAGCAGTCTTCCAGGAAAACAACTTGTTCTCCACCAGTTTGATGCCATCTGCAAACTTTAGTGCACTGCATCACCTCCTCCAGGTCACTGATACAGATGTTAAGCAAGACAGGCCCCCCGAAGTATTCCTCTCATCACTGGTCCTCAGGGTGAGCACGACCCACTAAACACCACCCTCTAAGCCCAACCACCCAAGTAGATTTTACCAATCCAGATCATAATGTGTCAAATTCAAGTGGCAGTGCTGGAAGGCTTGAGCAAGACTAAATGACATCTTCTACTCTCCCCTGGCCTGGAAATTCAGACTGATGCAAGTTAAGTGCAGAGCAAAGTAAGCAGAGAAATGCTTTTCATTGCATATTTAATTTCTCAAAATGTTTTATCTGAAAATAGAACTTGCTAATTGCTTCCTGACAGTGCAATAATATGCAGTAACAGCAACTTTCACTACCCCCAGCAAAACAGATCAGGGAAAAAAAAATTCAAAATTAATAGTATTAGCTGTAAGATTTATTGCAGATTACTTATTATATTCAAATGAGTGAAGAAATGCAATTAAGCATCAAGGTTCCCTCCACACAAAATGTACTGTGCTCATTTAATTTGATGAGGTTTTTTTCTTTCCTTTTTTTTTTTAATTAGTTATGATACAATTGCAAATTGCACTAGTAAATCAGGGCTGAGCATCACACTAAAGCAAAACATCAAAGTAATACGAGCTCCCACTGCAGCTTTCTGCTATTAAATCTGGGGAAAGAAAAAACAAAACAAACAAACAAACAAAAAGATTACACATGAATGAAATGGGAGTTTCACTCATGAACACTGCAGAGGAGAAAGATCTTGCTCGAAAGTCTCATATGACTACAAAGTAGGACGAACACATGGAAAGATGCAGAATATGCACCAAGAATGCTAAGCAGGGAGACTGCAGAGGATAGAATGGTGCTCACTTAAACCACCTGTGCTGAGGTTGCTGAAAGGAACCGCACAGACCATGATGATACCTCCATTTTTATCAAGGTAATTCTTCAGCACAGTTTGCAAACACCACGCGAGCTCCGTACACACAAGTTCCTGCACGCGCGCTGCTGGAAAACACGGTTACAGCTCCCGAGCTCCCAAAAACCTCCTGCGGGCCGTTGGGGGCGGGTTGGAAGGGGTGGGAGATGGTCACGGGATCCTGCCTGGCAGGAGCTGCCACTCGCTCGGGTAGTGCCGCCAACAGACCCCCAGATCCCGACTTCCCTGTGGGGAACAATGGCCCTTTGTGTAGCAGAGGGGGGGAACAATGGCCCTTTGTGTGGTGGGGCAGCGGGTGAGGGGGCGAGTGCCCGGGTGAGGGGTTGAGTCCCCAGGAAGCAACAGTGCGGGGGCAATGCCAAGGGGAGGGGAGACAGAGGAATTCAATAGGTGCAAAGCCTGTAAATCTGTTAAAGCTTGCTTAATTCATTTTAATTTGGTAGTTTACTTAGGTAAGCTAAGGTGATTGATGTATCAGTTAAAGAAGTGGATCTATGTGAGATATATTCATTGTTTTTGCTGAGTGATTACAAGTGAATTAGGCAAATTAATGTAGCTGTGAGCATCATACTAAGCGGGACAAAACAAAAAAGCCCAAACCAAAAGCAATTATTTTGACCTCCTATTGAGTTAGGATTCCCAGAGAAGCGCGACTCCCACTTGGCTAGCAGAAGGAGAAGGCAAGGAGGTTCCTGAAGTGCTGCTACAGTGTCACACCAAGTTGCCAGGAAGGGATGTGCTTCGGCTTCCCGTTTTGTTCACCTTGTCATTTACTTTACCCCATCAGGTCGTAAGCGCCTCCCATCTTGGAGCAGTCAAACTGCCAATGGGCAGCTTGTGACTGGCTGACACTTTCCTGATTCAAGTCTGTGTAGAAATTGCAGGGGAAAAAATAGATAAATAGAGGAGGAGGGAGAAAAAAAAAAAAAAAAAGTGCTGAGTGGAAGGCTGGCAGAGAGAGAGTCCTGAGCAGCCTCTCAGGCACCTGGGTGAGGCTGTCAAATGGCAAAAAGCCTGAAAAGGATGGATAGCTGGATAGCCCAAGTGCTGCAGGCATTGGCCTCCGAGGGCCTGGATAATAACAGCAGGAGCTGATATAAGGGAAAGCAAATGGTACACAGTGAGAGGTGGAGGGAGGAGAGCAAGGGGGAATATGCAAGGGGGTTCTTGCAGTTTCTGAGGTTGTTGCAGTGATCGAGTATGAGCTGATGCTACAGAAATCAAATAACTGTTTGAAGGGTTCCCCCAGCATCCCATTAAACTAAGAGGGCCTGAGCCATAAGCCTGCCTTCAAAAACAAATGACTGAATTGGAGAATAAACACTGTATAAGTGGTTATGTATTCTATGCTCTGCTTTCACCAGGCTCTTTTCCTGCACTTATCATCCACAGTGCTTAACTGGTAGCCCAGCCCCTGATCCTTTTGGAACTGATTAAAATAACTGTTTCCAAGTCCATCTGGCTTGGACTGAGTCTAGTCTCAAGCACCATTGGCGTGAATCAACCCAGCAGCATGCTGATTTGGGTGGGCAGAAGTTGATATCTTGACTCGTGTATAGGTAGTAGGATGGTAGTACAAATGTAACTGTCATTAACGTGATTTATTAAATACTAAGCATGTAACTGCATCTGGCCTTTGAGAATATCAAAAAGTAACGCCTATATTAATCTCAAATGTTATTTTTAACTGATTTAGTGCGCCAGAATGAAATACAATTGGCTCTTCCTGCCATGCAATATATATATTTTTTTTCCCTTAGGTAATTTTAATGTCCTTGTAATATCATAACATCATAATGGCAATCATAATAATAGACTGTTTGAGTACAAAGCTCTGACTCACAGTTTAACCACCATTTAAGAACAGAACATGACCACTTAAACCCCAGAACCCAGGGAGTCTGCAACTTAGCATTTCCCATCAGACTGTGCCCAAAGCAGAGTCTGATGGGAAATGGAAAGTTGAATCCATAGAGCAGAGCAGAACCTGTTGTATCCACAAAGTAGATGCACACTAAGAATTATATAATTAGTGTTTACTTCACTTGAATATAGATAAAAGCACCCAGTGATAGCATAACTGATGACAATGTGCAAGCATTTTGTGACATCTTAGCACCATTAATAGTCTGAAGCCCAAAGTGGCAGGTGGAAAAGGAGGATATAGGAAAACATACAAGAAGTAAAATCTACAAGAATAAACAAATATTGAATATACCTGGTAGAAACAAAGCTATCTTGCAGAGTAGGTAGTACCCAGGTAACTGATGGAAGTTCTGATCCTAAAAATGAAATATGCAGAACAAATGAGTTTACTCCTTTCTCTTCTGGGGTTGGAAATGGCAGAGTATAAAACAGTGAGGATGAGAAAGGAAAGGGGGTCAACAGTGCTTCCAGTCTTGTTCATCTTACTCATCACAGAATCACAGGCTGATTGCAGTTGGAAGGGACCTCTAGGGATCGTCTAGTCCATCTCCCCTGCTCAAGCTTAGGATAAGTTTTTAAAGTAGTGATTGGTTTTTATATTTACTGATAATGCTCACTTAGGTAGTAGTGAACAGCAGTGTGTATTACTGACAAGTAACAGTCCAGTAAACAACTAAAAATTGCTTGGAAATTTGAAATAGGATTTTTTTTAAAACACTTTCAAACACTAACATCACCACCATCTCCATTTCCCTAACTGATACCTAAATCTGTATTCAGTATCCACAAGCTGTAGTAATCTTTGGCTTTACTTGGCCACTAAGTGCTTCAGTGATCAGTGGGAACAAATTTATGGTTAGCTATGCAACCTTTGTTAGAAAAGCTCACAGCGATGATCTGTTCATCTATCTGATCTACTCATCATCTGTGCACATTCTTGTCTCAAAAACAGCCTATAAATAGGTTGTCTGGTTATGCCATGTTAAACTTTTAGAGCATTATGCATTCTGAAGAGCAATCTGTAATCTTTACGCTTTTAGGTTGACTGCGTGAAACTTATCAAGAGAGTCACTTTGACATGGTACTCAGAGGGTGCCACAGATACTAAAAAACAAAACAAAACAAAACAAAACAAACAAACAAACAAACAAACAAAAAAACTGCAAACTGAAGAGCTGAAGATCCCTCAATTTCTGCTTCTAGTAGGAATACACTATCATACAAGGGGCTCAGTACTATTTAATTTTCCTGTGTTTAATTCTTACAGATTACAATCTACACCACCTTTTTATTAGGCAGTTTCTTATCTTGCACGTGTACCTCAAGATACTTGCTCTAAAAAGTAGTCTTCTACAGCTTTTCTTAGGAAGACTTGCTGTCTTCAGAAAGCCATTGTTGTCATTCATTTAAGATGCATTTCAGTATATCACTTTATTGTTTTGTCAAAGGTTAAACGAAATAACAGAACTGTTACTGCAGTTTTAATAACAAGACCAATTAATCATTGAAACACTTGAGGGGAATTGTTTATCACCTAGTAAACATTTAAGGAAGCTGTTTTTTTTTAAATATTCTTTTCTGAATGAATTGTGAGGCGTTTTGCAGATTTACTGGATATGACTAGTTAGGCAAATGATCAAAAACTGAGCCATTCTGCACACATATGTATTTGTACAAGTTTATTTTCTGTATTTTCAAGTGAGTGATGCATAGAATACTGTAAGTAAAACAATAATCAGTACATAGTTTCCAATACCTTAACTCAGGTTGAGAGGTGGCAACTAGTCCAACTGAATTTAGCATTTCCGAAAAAGTGCCATGAGTGAATTTTCAAGATTCTTTCCTTACAAATGAATGTTAATAGATTATTCTTGCTTTGCCAGACAGACCATCAGCTTCAAATACACCTTCCGATAAATTGATATTGTAATCTTTAATGCTTTTTGATTGGTCAACTGTTAAACAAAAGTGAGCCTCCAAACAAAAGTTACATGGTACCATTTTAGAAGGACAGACCCTTAACAAAATAAGGCATTCAACGTTTTTCTCCCAAGAAAAGGCTAAGCTAGCTAATATAATCGCTGTTGACAAGTGTGAAATTCAAATTACCCTTTTTATTTGGAAATGTTAGTTATAAAGGCATGAAATTGCATCCTTGTTTTGCAATCAGTTAGATAGTGTCTAGTAAGAGCCTAATTCATCACATAATATTTTTCCTGCATAAATGCATTTTTATAGATTGTTCCAAATTTAGCCAGTTGCAACTTGAACAGGGAGCTAGGAAAAAAAAATGTTTAATTTATAATAAGTTCTGATATTTCTTTGCCTTTGCTCTTGCAAATTACAGTAGGAGTACGCAGACACTAATTTCACCATCTATCATTGTCTTAGGTCAGTACAGTTTATACTCAGTGGGAAAAAATATGTTTTTAAGTCTTCTTTTTAAAAAACGTTATTTGTTGTTGCTTGGAAATTAATAGTAGTCAAGTAGCTAATACATAGAACTTGGCGCAGAGAGTTATGCAGTAGATATATTTTCTTTAGTTCCTTGGTTCAAACAGAAAAAAAAAAAGGGCATTGTTTTGAATATGTTTATTTCATGGTTAATAGAAGAAGATGTTGAAAACTTCAAAACTGCTCATTTTATAAATTACATCTTCATTATATGCATCTTCAGCTATTTACATAAATTCTTTCTTTTTAAAGACTTTCTGCAGTTGGATTCAAACTTTTTCCAACAGATGGCAAGTAGGACTTAATTCTGGGACAGTCCAGTTAGTTTATGCAGTATGGCTTTGAATATCTAGCCCGGTATCTCTAGCACTGCAGATGTTATTTAGCAAACCATGCAGGAATTAAGTATCAGTTACTTGCAACATAATTTTCATTTAATCAGAGGAAGAATTTAGAAGTGAAATGCTTCATGTTCCATCATCTCCTAATCCTTCTTATTATTTAATAAACCATTTTCAGCATGGATCATTGTCTAAATCTTAGACTATCTTTAATTAAATATAAGAAATTTAGTTACTGCTAATTGAACTGCAAGAATGAGAACTGTTTCCTTTCTTCAGTTAAAATAATATTCGTTTAAGAAACTAAGGCCTTAGAATTGAGTATTTACTTTGAATTCCCAGTGTGATTTAATTAATTAGCTCTACATTAATAGTTTTCACATACTGTTAAATTTGTACACCTCTATGTGACAGAGCTTAGTTGTCAATCAAAACATGATTATAAATGTATTTTAAATTGCATTTGAAGACAAAGCACAATTTAAAACTTTGCTGGATTCTTCCAAATCATTAGGATTTATGCAATTTTTACTGTTCTAGATCTTCTCTGTCCTGTGAAATGTTTTTAAGCTTTTGACCAGCAACTTTCTGTGTCTTCAGAGAGTAATTGAAACTCTGTTAGAACCAAGACAAAGAGAGTTAGAAAGATTTTCAAAACAAGACAAGTCTTTTTCTAGCAACCTAAGTTAGAACATCCACACAATTTGATCTTCTTTATATTATGGATTTTCTGGCTCGTTTTCTGTCTTCCTTCCACTTCTGAAGAAATTTTATATATGTTCAATTATTTGTCTACTTTCATTCCTAGCACTAACACCTGCAGCAGAATGAACCATTTTCATCCATTTTTGATAAGCTTTAACACAGAAAGTTCCTAAATTAACTAACCACTTTGAAAATTAGCAACTACTAATCAGTGTAATAGCAGGACAAACTTTATTTCATCTTTCTTTACAAATTGTTAAACCTTCAAAGTTTGGAAAGATGCTTTGCTTGTTGTTTATTTGTTTGTAAGAGGATTTGATTATGTATTCCCAAGTTAGATGAAGGTCTTTACAAAACTAAACAAGCTGTGTCACAGGGAATCTTGGCTACTCTATTTTGCATGTTTAAGTCCACTGCAAGCTCAAAACAATCTTGAAGAAAACAGTAAGTAAGTCATTTAATAAGATAAAGTAATTGAACTTGTAGTTATACAAGATTTGTCTACGGCTTGTCGACAAATCTCAAATTTAGTCATCTTTTTTGTGGACAAAAGCCAACAGAATTTGTTTAATGTAGGATGCATAAAGGCATTAGAATCATAGAATGCTTAAGGCTGGAAAGGACCTCTACAGGTCATCTAGTCCAATCCCTCTGCACACGCAGGGTCACCTAGAGCACGTGGCACACGACCGCATCCAAGCGGGTTTTGAAGATCTCCAGAGAAGGAGACTCCACAACCTCTCTGGGCAACCTGTTCCAGTGCTCTGTTAGCCTGTTAAGAATTTTTTCCTTAAGTTCATGTGGAACTTTTGATGCTTCAGTTTGTGGCCGTTTCCTCTAGTTCTGTCAATAGCCACCAGTGAAAAGAGGCCAGCACCACCCTCCTTACTCCCGCCGTTAGGGTATTTACAGATACTGACCAGGTCCCCTTTCAGCCTTCTCTTCTTCAGCCTGAACAGGCCCAGCTCTCTCAGTCTTTCCTCATAGGGCAGATGTTCCAGTATCATCCTCGTAGCCCTCCACTGGACTCTGTCCAGTAGCTCCACATCCCCCTTGTACTGGGGAGCCCAGAACTGGACACAGTACTCCAGATGTGGCCTCATCAGGGATGAGTGTCCCATTAATGGGATAAAAGAAAATGCAATTTTAAGTGATAATAAAAAAAAATTGATATTAAATTAAACTGCAGTATGGAAAGTTAATATTTCAATTACTAGCGAAAAGAATGAGCATTAATTATTTGCAATAGGATAAAGAAAGAACAAAACCAAAACACAAAACCAATCAGCACAGTGTAACCAACACAGGTTACTGAATTATTCTGAGCTGAAAGCGTCCACACATTCACAGGCTGGAGACCTGAAAAGTGAAGATCCAGCCTCTTCCAAAAATTCAAGAGCGATCTGTGCAGCTAGTGAAGAGCCGTGTACGTTACTGAAGGTGCTCAGGACTAGTTTGTATCTCTTGTTCTAAGTGTTCCATGTCTATCCATTGACTATGTAGGGAAAGAACCCTAGGGACCTTCTCACGTCTGAAGTGTCCATCTGCCCTTTTTGAATAGAAGTATGTAAGGCAGAGATCACCACACTCTTTTTGTTTTCTAATCATACTCAATACAAACCATATTTGTATACAAACCATTTTTGCCATCAATGTAAGCACAGCAATTAAAAATGCTATTTAATATTTTTTATCCTACAATAAATTATAACATGATAACTCTTTTCAAAACAGAACTGAAAAGAGGAAATGTGCACAAACTGAAATACAGGAAATTCCATTTATGCATAAGAACCTTTTTTTTTTTTTTTTTTTTTTTTTTTTTAACTCTGTAGGTGTTTAAACACCAGCACAAGTTTTCTGGGCAGACTGACTATTCCCATCCTTGGCAATATTAAAAGCCTGTGTTGGCAGTGTCCTCAGCAATCTCCTTTAGCCGATCCTGCTGTGCGCAGGGCCATTGGACCAGGTGATCGCAGAGGTTCCTTTCCACCTCAACCGTTCTGTGATTAAGTTATTATGGGTTTTGCCTAAAGGATCTCTAGACCCAAATTAGTTGTCCCTTAGTGGGCATCCATGTGGGCAACAGACTGTGATTAGAGCGGGGAAAAAAGACTTCTCTGCAACAGATCTAGAGATTCCAGGTTTTTAACATTCCCACATTTTTTCTACTTTTTTACTCAGAAGTCCATAGTTATCTGCCAATTTAATATCAATAATTGAACAACAATAACACCTGTACTGCTTAAAGTGAGTACAAGTGAGACAGCTAATTGATCCCTTAGATTTGTTAGCTGTTTATATACAAAATCAATTATGACTGACTGACTTAAGCTTTTTTTTTTTTTTTTTTCATGACAAAGCAACATAGTAGTTGCAGAAAGAAAAAAAGAAGGGCCAGAAAAACAAAACCTGAAAACCTAAGCATGAAACATAGCTAATTTGAATAAATTTCTTGCTTTCTTCAGCTTTTTTTAATATAAATCTTGTCTATGATAACCTGACTACTGTCTACTCCTTACTCCTTCTCCTAATTAATCAATTTTAATAAAGTATTTTTAATAATAAGATTTCATCTGAGAGAAACAGCTATATTCTCATTTTTATTTTTCTATTTTTCTACTATGTTCTTCATTTTTGTCTTGAATGCCAAACAGAACATTGAAAATATGAAAGAGTGAGAAAATAAACTGGTTCTGAAGCACAATTTCATCACTTTACCCTTTCCTTAATGTCACCATTTGTTACTAGTCTTACATAGTGTCTCTTTCTTTAATTCTAATGAACAATGTTTTTGTATTATAATTTATACCTCTCTGTCATAAAAAAAAAATGCCATTTATTGCATTTTTTCATTTACAAGATATTAGGCATATTTCTTTCTGTTTTTGATGCTGCATCAGGAACACTTTGGATAATACTAATACTCTATTAAAGAAACAAAGAAAAGAGTTGTTTTGAAGAGAAAAAATAGAGAAGTGTTTTAAAGCAGTCCTTTTTTTTCCCTTTTTTTTTTTTTGGTTTGTTTGAGAAGGGAAGGGTATTTCTTTGATTCCTGCATAATTCAGGAGAGAACACCACTAAACAAGTTGTCTGCATAGAGGTTGTAAATTTTGCTATATCATTAACAAGAATCTTCATCATACAAATAAAGAACACAGTTGGAAGCATGCTTAGGGGTGTACTGAAGATTGATTTTATTTTGTAAAGCCATTTTATTTTGTTTATGATGGTTATTTGTACCTATAAATAGCTGAAAAGATCATTTTCTATCTCATTCATAGATGAAAGACCAAAATATCCTCTTTGAGTAGTTTGATCCAAATTACTCTGTTTTTGTTTTCTCATTTTCAAAATAGTTCATTAAAAATGGATATTTGCAAAACAAAGTTGTTACTGAATCTGTTCCTGTTGGCCTCATACTGACACTATAAACGTGTGTGATCTACCTGCATGAAGACTGTATGGAAAAGTCATTTTTGTGTATTCTTATCTAAATCAGAATGGAAGATATTATTCATTCTTTGTGTCACACATATTTGCATTTGTTTTTCAAAGATACAACAGCCAACTAAAGTTCAGAAATCTCTTGAGAGTGAATAAATATGATTATCCAGGCATGGAGGGACTTCTTTAATATCCAGTCCCTGGACAATTCAGGGAAAAAAAAATCAGGATTTGTGATATCCACATTCATATTCTCTGTATTAAACCATACTATCCATTATCCACTTTGGAGATAATCCCCCATGATAAGGCCATCCAAAATTCATCTGTAGCTTAACTACAGTTCATTGTTTTTTCTAGGATTAAAAATGCAAAATTCATAGGATTTTTAAAAATATTTTTGAATTTATGCTATGAATGTCAATGCCAGCCTTTGCTATGAGAAATGAAATTCAAGTTCTCGTTGAACAAGACGTAACAGTTTTGACAAACTATAGTATAAAATGCAAACCCATATAAGCTCCTAGACATTCATTTTCCAGTCAAGATAATTAGGGCTGTCAAATACTCTGGTGCCGAGGGATTCATTTCTAGAGAACTCCTTGTATCTGTGTTTCAATCTTTAATCTCAGCTGTCAATATATAGGACTCATCAATGGCAGTGTTAGATACTACATCAGTATTTGTGGCAGACTCAACACTTCTAGTTTAATATGCTTGTGTTTTATACTGTCAATCTTTTCAGTGTTGCAGGTTTGAGATTGCTCTTAAGCTTGTAGTGCTGAAAATATGCTGAAAACACATCCAGAATTCATATCATACTCAAGGAAAACAGCTTATTACATAGCAAGTTAACACAGGCTGTTTATTTGTTCATTTATTTTTACAAATCACAGATATGGGATTGGGCATACAACCCAACATATCAACAGCATCATTTTGCTATTATAGAAGCATTTCCTTGGAAGGTGAGGAAATCTTGAATTTGGCAGTTATTTTGACATAACAGTAAAAGAATTGAAGGATTCTGGAGGAAGGTTATTCAGATAAAATGATGTGTAAAGGAAAATGACAGAACATTTGTTGTAGCATAATAGAATTTGGAGGTATGTGAGGAAGAGTTCTACAGAACATTCTCAGCTTTGTTCCACCTGTCATTCATTTTAGTATAAAAGCAATTTTCCAACAAGGTCAATTTGACTAGATTGATCATCCCATATAATTTAAATCACCATATAAGATCTTATAGCATATCACATTTACTGCAGCTGGGGTTGCAAAACATTACCTTGTTACTGTTAGGGTAGCTCATGAAGTCTCACAACAACTATTAGTTCTCCGTAAAAGATTGGACAATATCAGCTGTCTATGCTAAAATATAAAAAAATCTAAACAAAATTATGTGGACTAGATAAATTAATATAAACTATAATTTTGCGTTTAGTTTCTAGGATTTACTTATGCATTCAATAAGAACTACTTGCTTTGTCTGTCTCTTTGTTTGGTTGGTACCTGATCAAAATTGAAATCATGGGGGAAAAACGAACAAGCAAAGAACATAGGAACATTTAGAACAGGATGAAGTCAGATCCTTTCCCAACTATTTTCAACCAGTAAAGAATGGTCAACTGTGCAACATAATATTCTGTTTTCATTTACTCCCACAGGAGCATCCCACTTTTATGGTTTTTTGTTTGTGTTGTTTTGTTTTGTTTTTTCCCTAGACTTTCATGAGAGGACAAAAGCATAATTCAGACTCAAAAGTAGAATCTGTTTTTATCTCAGAGAACCTCTTTCAAAGCAGCTTAAATTTTTGGCTCACTGCACCACCAAGAGTGACCTTGGAATAAATATCTGGAATAAATTGAAGTAGTTAGTTGTCCAAAGGCAGACCGGCTCAAAAACACTATATGGGACACATGTTCTATCAGACGAACTTGTATTCTAGGCCTCCTACGCCTCAATACTCTTTAAGTTAAATTACACAGATAGACCAGTAGTTTATTCTCTGCTCTATGCAGAGTGAAAGGTCTGTACATGCATGTGAAATGGGCTACTTATGTGTTTTAGTTTGCTAGACTGCCAAAGAAAGTAATGTTTAAAAGCAGAGTGTGAGAATGATCACTCATTGGTGGTGGTAAGTAGAGGAAATAATCTTGCCATGTATTCCCAGTACAATATTTACCACAAACTACTCTGTTAAATAGATGAGCAAACTATATCTTTAGAAAATGTGGACACAGATCATTCACATAGTATTTTTGTGAAAATTCTATATGCCAGCTTTACAAATGAAAATTTACCCTTTCTGATTCCCTGCTGGTGAAGATAAACTTTCATATAAATCTGTGCAAAACACCTCAAATGATACCTTTCAATGCTTTTATGCATTTTTTTTTCCTTAAGCTAAGATGAAACATAAAACTTTCTATTTGAAAAGCAAAGTAGCTCCTAGAAGTTAAGGAAAGAAAAACTTAGAAAACCTGACAAAACTTATATTTAGAAACTCTGCTGCAGACTTCCTGTTTTACACTTGCCCAGACATGTAAGGCCAGTTTTTCAAAGCTAATTGGGCATGTAAAGGCACAGACAGGAATAAGTGATATTTCTGTTAGTGCCTGATCTATTTTGCTGCTTCTCAGCTATCCACTATAAGCGTGTCAACTATTTTAGACAACAAGCAATCTAAAAATCAGGACCCTAACCAACCTGTCCCTCACTCTGGCTACAATCAATTGTCTGTGAGGGTATAATACAACATAGATTTTTCACAAAGATGTGTGAAGAAAACGAATTAAGGTTTAGATGATGTTCATGACATAGCAGTGGGGAATGTAAAAGTACCTTGTATAATTGGTTTTAGTTATAGTCCACTTCAGAAGGTTACCTTTTACAGAAGGTTACAATTTATAGTTTCAATCCAGGGCCACAAAATGCCATCATTTAGTTAGGAGTCGGAAGCCTAAGCTGTATGACAGCATTTCTGATACTGATGTGCTTGAGTGACGGTTGTCCTTTCCTTCTTGTAATTCTTGATATTTTCATTTTCTATATTTTGTAGTTAACAGAATTTATTCTAGAGATGAAAAATATGTGAACAATCTGTTGCAAAGTATGTCTCTACTGAACAAGAAAATATTTTAACCTGACTTCCATGTATACTGACAGGTGGCATCTCCTGTTCATACTTGCTTCTTTCTTTCCCATCTTTTATTTTTTTTCCCCTCCTCTCAGCTGTTTTAAGTGCTCAATAGTCTTTTTCTTCATCTTAGAACAGAACTGCCCTTGTGCTGCTACTCAGAGGGACCTAGACAGGTTGGAGAGTTGGGCAAAGAGGAACCTCATGAGGTTCAACAAGAACAAATGTCTGTCTTATGAGGAAACATTAAGCAAGCTGGGCCTGTTTACCCTAGAGAAGAGAAGATTGAGGGGCAGTTTGATCCATATGTACAAGTACTTGAGGGGAGAACGTAGGGGAGGATGGGGCCAAGCTCTTCTTGGTGGTGGCCAATGACAGGACAAGGGATAATGAGTACAAAATGAAACTCATGAAGTTCCATCTCTCTATGAGGAAGAAATTCTTTCCTGTGAGGGTGATAGAGCCCTGGAACAGGCTGCCCAGAGAGGTTGTGGAGTCTCCTTCTCTGGAGATCTTCCAAACCTGCCTGGATGCAACCCTGTACCACGTGTTCTAGGTGTCCCTGCTTATGCAGAGGGGTTGGACTAGATGATCTCTAGAGGTCCGTTCCAACCTTAACCATTCTATGATTCTGTAATTTTGTGATTCTCTGAGAACTGTCTATTAAATTTTCAGTGTACTGGGGACTGGGTATGACATATGTCATATATTTCTCATTTGAGTCTTTTGTTGTAGTATTTTTGGGGCCTGTAGCATAATGAAAATTTTGGAGTAATGGCCTATTTCATCAGATACCAGAAAATCAGATACTTGAGACCTATAGAGTAATATAAGAAAGCAATGAAGTATATGCACACATGCACACATACACATAAATGCAATTTATATATATAAATATATAATTACTTCCTATAAGCTATGTATCCAAAGTCTTTGTATTGTGCTTACCTTTGTGACACCTCTGACTTGTCAAGAGTTTTTGTAGAGTAATTGTTTATAATTAATTGAAATAATTCAATTTATTATGCAATATATCTTACATTGTATTGTAGAGAAGGTAGTAGACGTAAATTACCTTCAGTAATGACAAAATCATAGACCGTCTAACTATGACACATAATAATAAAGATTTAATAGTATGATCTTTGCAGTTTAGTGACACACCATATTTTCTATTTTTAATTAGAGTTCCCCCTTGACTATGGTGACAAAAGTTGTTTACAAATAGAGAGCATAATAACCTGCTAGGATGTTTGCCAGGCACCTTCACATCAAACCAGTAATATCCTATTTTCTCATTTCTGATTGCATTGTGCTTAACTGGAGTTTGTAATTATTATAATATTTATTTTTGATGCTTCTGCTATTCATATTGTTTTTAGGTAAGGAAAAAAGAAAGAATAAGACATGAAATTATTGCACTGGTCAAATTCACCCTTGGCTAATCTGGTTACTTACTCAGAATAGAATCTTCATCTTCCCATGAGAGAGTGTTAATGTATGTGGGTGAACAGTCTCCAGAGCCTGTAATTCTTGTGTTTGTATTTTCAGAGCAGAATACTGTCTATCATTTACATTGTCATACTAAACACAAGGGCATGGGGGAGGTCTGTATGGATATCCAGATTATGTGTCTGGATCAGCAACCTAAGTAAAGGAACACAGTGGAGATATATCGTCTCTTTGAAAAATTTCAGCAAAGAGTATATGCAGTTATGCTGTGAAGCTATAGAGGGAAAATCAAGGTCTTAATCCACGCAAATGTAGAGTATAATCTATCCTATGGTACTATTTTATAAACTCTTATCACATGGAATGCATATTACTGTGTCTCCCTATACTCAATAACTTGAACAGTAGGGCTGCCAGATTGAAAATACGACTTTGTGTGCAATCCCTATTTCAACTCCTTAGTGCAGTTTTAGTTTAAATTTTGTTACCTGAGATGAGAGTCAGTGTAAGATTGGATAGCCTGAATTTAGATGGCTACTTGCAGAAACAGAATTTAGTTCCATATAAATATGCAGCCAGTGTCATCTAGACTCTGTTCAGTTGCTTCTTGTGGACTCTAGCTGATGGTGGAGAAGAGTATTGTTCTGTTATCTTCCAACCAAGCACAGATGTCTTGTTTCCCAAAAGCATTGTAAATGAATGTACTAGATAACATTCTTAAGCAATTGGATATATGAGTAGTCTTTTTGGACTCTGTTTTCCTCTCTGGAATGGTGTATAAGTGTCCAATAGATCTTTTTTGGTTCTGATAACCATGTCTGAGATATTCCAGAGCATCTCATATATCTATCCACATTTATGTACGTACAATTTTTTTAAGGCATTGTGTTTTATTGCTTATGAATGTTGAAAATATCTGTTTAATTTTACTACAGAAAAATAATAACAATAATAAAATATACATAGTGATTTATTTCTGCACAACTTTCTTGTTATCAAGAAGACTCCATCAGACTGATGGGGAAAATACCTGAGACTTTGCGCTATGACTGTAGTCCAATCTAAAATAAATAGTGCCTTCAATTCGTGTTGGTTAGGCACACCTGTATTTTGCTATAAATTTTTATTTGGAATGAACTTTGAAACTGTAAGTAAAACCTCAAATCTCATTGAGATGTACTGGGTTTGTAACAAAAGACATCAATGGCAGGGAAAAAAAATATTTACTTTTCTCACTTAAGTTCCATTCAAGCCAAAGGAAAGATAGGATATTTACAATTCAGTCTCACACACACATACAAAAAGTAATAATTAATTTAATTTAATTAAGTGATAATGCTACTTCCCTAAATGTTCATCAAGACAATATTCTGTGTCAGAAGTGGTGTTCATCCCCACATTAATTATACAATAAATTATGACACTATGATGGATTTTTTCAATCCTCACCAGAATATAATAGTTAATCTTTCTGGTGGATAACTTGTTTGAAATATCAAAGATATACAGGCACATACATTTTAAGAACTATTTACAAAGTCTCTCTGAGATTTTTATGCTTAACCTTAATTTATTTAGTACTTTTCTTAAAATTCTTACTGTGTGGGTACAGTGATTGATTATGCTGTCATTTTTAGGAATTTGTTTTCTTTACCATTTTAATTAATACCTTCATTCTTTCAGTGTAAAGCAATCCTAACTCAAAATTTTTTTTTTGTTATTTATTGATCCAGAATTCCAGATTTCTTCTTGGCTTTTTATACAGTGCTTTCTCTTTTTCTGAGAACTTTATATAAATGTTCTGAGCACTACTTACAAGAAGAATAAAGATAAAAATGCTCTAGGGATGGAGTATGACATTATAGCAAGACATAATTCATCATTACATATTTATGGAATTATTATAATTCTTATGCACTAAATATGTTTGCTATATTAATATAAAAAGTCTTAATATGTTCATACTTTATACAGTCTAATTATGTGTGTAATATATTTCATCAAAACAAACACTTTTGGAGCACAGTAAAGCAAAGTTCAGTCTTGTATTCTGAGTTATGGTATCCTACATGACTAAGTTCAACCTTTCATCACATAATTAAAATTGAGTCATTACATAATAACCTACATTGTGATGTACACTTTCTATTCAATCATTTTTTTCATTCCAGTTCTTCCTGAAGCTGTCAATTTTAGCCTTTAGGAAAGATTGTATTCCTTGGAAGAGATCTCAGAGTATGGGCTGCAATGGGCTGCAATTTATACTACAAATTCAGTTAAGATATTGTATAAGATGGTAAGTTTGGACTGTCACTGACATTATATTGGTCCTACAGGGAAAATTTACCAGAGAAGTCCCACTGAAGGTATATGCAGAAGAGATTTTTTATACCTAATTTATTAATATTTATGTCAAGAGATTCTTCTGATTCTGATTCAGCTTGAACAAAAATGCTTTGAATGAAGATGCTAATAATCAATATACATAAGCTTTAGGAAACAAAAAGATTTTATGGATTTTTTTTTTCCAAACTGCTTTCAGTCAGGATTAGATGTATGTCAAACTGAGAACCACTTGTGGGAATTCTGAAATATCTAGTATTTTTGATATCTTAACCCTCTCATTGATGGTGTCAGAAAAGCACTGAATACAAAATTTTCTCTCTTAATTGGAGGTTATAATATTATCTGAATCAACAAAATCCTTGGTAACCTGTCTGTATGCAACATAATGTGATGACACTCTTAACTCACTGAATATGCTGCAGGCACTCTGCATCTCAGGCTGCCAGACACAGCCAAGGCAAAGAAAGTCTTTGCTGCGTCTTGGACCTGCCGAAGCAATTTGATGGATAATTGCAAAAATATGCATTCTGTTGATATAACAAAGCACCTACTGAAAGTATTATGCTTCTGATTGCTAAATCCAGTTACTGTCAATGCAAGTCTTAAAATAAAAGTCAATAAATAATTTATGCACTGTGTCACGTGGAGAATGTAACACTTTCCCTATCTCCTTATTTCACCTACAGCCTCAAACTATACATAATTTAAACTATGCATTTCCTGTTAAATATTTTAGCAACTGTGGTAGAAACATATGAACATTGTCAGAAAAAGCACTGCATACAAAATTCTGTCTCTTAGTCAGAGGTTAGAATATCAACTGAATAGAACCCTTGGAAACAGACAAATGAGCAAATTAGAAAGCAGTAGTAAGAATTAGGTGATCTATAAGGTAATTGAGAATACTGAAAACATAATTTTAATGCTTATCTTTCAGAATTATTGCAACTGAATATATGCATATAGCATTTATGGAAATAGAGTTCAGTGAAATGGAAGTGTTTAGAAGACTAATAAATCAGACTGATCTTAATCCTTGAAATAAAAATTTACTGTATTCATTGACTAATAGACTTTGTGCCAACAGTCAGTTCTTACACATTATTAATAGTCACCATGACAGAGACCAAGCCACTAGTCCCTAACAGTTATATTCTACATTAGCTGTGAATATGCAATAACACAAAGTTGATGCTATACAGTCAACAATGATGGTTATGGTCCTTGGTGTTTCCCCATCATGGAGGTCAAGGTGCTCACACCTGAGACCTCTCTGATAAAGGAAGGTAGAATTTAAGTAGGTTCTCTTGTTTCTTTCTTTCAGTTTTTTTTCAACTATGCCTAATCTCTTTTTTATATTTACTTTTTCTTGTTCACCTCTCAAATGAACCCTCTCCTGTTATTTGTTTATTTTTCCTAGTCATCTTTTATGAGTGTTTGACAGAACCTCCTGCCTCTATGCGGTGCCTTGTGCCTTTGTCTGGTGCATCCTTATCACTTGGATTCTTCCTGTGTGCAACTACACGCCTTTGTCCCTTTGGTGGTCACATTCACTAACGTAAAATGCTTAGACATGCTGCTTGCCTAGGCCATTACAGTGTTACACTGTACTTATATGCTATTGTTGCTTATATAAATTTAGTACACTTGTATTTGTGCTGTAAGCTAGTAAACACTAATTATAACCTGCTTAATGCACTTTATAGGTGTCAAGGGTGTCTGCTTTGGCTATGTAATGAAGGGCTTAGTTTCCCCAAAATATCTCTTCTTACACTAGTTTCTTCCTAAACATTTTTGAAAACATCATCAACATGGCAGAAACTTATGGCAGCTTATTCTAAGAGACTAGCAGCAGCAGCAGTTTCCAAATCATTCCTTTAAAATTACGATGACTTACGTGAGCCTCAGACTTTCTTCATAGTTCATGTATGTGATGACGCTCGGGATTTACTTGCAATAACAAAGTGGAATAATCACTGAGTTATCGTTCAATGTTAAAACATCTGTCAAATTACTATTTTTCAAAAAAAAACGCATGTGTAATATATATATTCTAATAATATCTGATTCTTAATTTACTAACAGAAGATTGTATGGTGGGACTAATACTATTGCTATATTTCATGTCCCTCTTGCATTTCTATTTTTAGAAAGGGAAGATATAGTACCTTTGGGCTGACAAAGCCCCTTTGTGTATAGAGAATGATAGAAAGAACAAGAACTAGTTAAACATTGGAATCAAAGAGTAGTCTTTGACAGAGGTTTTCTCTTTTAAAAGCATGACCATTAAAAGAGAAATCTTTTAAAATTTAAAATTCTGTTAAAATCTAAAATCTTAAATCTTCAGTTGTCTTTAGTCTGTTTAGATAAATGTGGAAATTAACAACTATTCCTTCCACTTTCTCAAAAATAATGCGGAGTCAATGCCGCAAATATGTTTCATGTGAACATTCTTGATAATTTCAATACCATTTGGTAAGTTTCAAAGATACAGATTTGGACAATTTGTACCAGGGCTTTTTAAATGGAAAAGAACAAAATAGTAAAATAAGAAAAAAAACAAAAGAGAAAGTGAAATAAAGGATACATTTTTATCTGAAACCTGCAACTGAGATAATACTTAATGCTAGTTGGAAGATTTATAAAACTATCAAAAATTATCTAATAGGATTGTCTTCCTAGTTACAAATTACTACTTTCACCATATCTAGTTTTCATGTGTAATATAAATGTTTTAAACAATTAAAGAATGGAGGAAAGGTTGCCATCACCCTTTTAGAAAATGTTTAGCTGTCTAGGAAAAAAAAATGGTGGGATAGTGATCCTTTTTTAGAAATATTGCACCATCAAACTTTTATTTTCACATCACAGAATAACAGAATGGTTAAGACTGGGACCTCTAAAGATCATCTAGTCCAACCCCCTGCTTTAGCAGGAACACCTAGAACACGTGACGCAGGGTGGCATCCAGGCAGATTTTGAAGATCTCCAGAGGAGACTCCACAGCCTCTCTGGGCAGCCTGTTCCAGGGCTCTGTCACTCTCACAGTAAAGAAGTTCTCCCTCACACAGAGATGGAACCTCCTGTGTTTCAGTTTGTACCCATTAGCCCTTGTCCTATCACTGGCCACCACCGAGAAGAGTTTCGCCCTACATTCTCCCCTCAGGTACTTACACATATTGATCAGACCTCCTAAACAGGCCCAGCTCGCTTAGTGTTTCCTCATAAGACAGATGCTCCAGTCCCTTAATCATCTCCATTGCTCTACGCTGGACCATCTCTAGAAGTTCCACGTCCCTCTTGTACTGGGAAGCCCAGAACTGCACGCAATACTCCAGATGTGGTCTCATCAGAGCTGAGGAGAGGGGCAGGATCACCTCCGTCAACCTGCTGGCAACGCTCCTCCTGATGCAGGCCAAGATCCCACTGGCCTTCTTGGCCACAAGGGCACATTGCTGACTCATGGTTAACTTGTTGTCAGCCAGGACTCCCAAATCCCTCTCTGCAGAGCTGCTTTCCAGCAGGTCAACCGCTAATCTGTGCTGGTGCCTGGGGTTATTCCTCCCCAGGTGCAGGACCCTGCACTTGTTCTTGTTGAACCTCATGAGGTTCCTCTCTGCTCAACTCTCCAAGCTGTCCAGGCCCCTCTGAATGGCAGCAAAACCCTCTGGAGTGTCGGCCACTCCACTCAGCTTGGTGAGATCTGCAAACTTGCTCAAGGTACACTCTGTCCCCTCATCGAAGTCATTGATGATCAAGTTGGACAGTACTGGACCCAGTACTGATCCCTGGGGTTCAGGATATCATTTTCCCTCTTTTCCACATGGGACCAGTCCTGCCTTATGGTCAACTGGCCCATCAGCGCCTCAGGACCTCTTTTGCAGAGCTGTTCTCCAGCTGATCACTTGTTCTAGTGCATGGGGTTATTTCTCTGCAGGTGCAGGACTCTGCAGTTCCCTTGTTGAACTTAATGAGATTCCTTTTTGACCCATTTTTAAGAGAGTGTTATCTCCAGTCCCCATGATCTACTTTGTTCTAGTGGGGGGAATTTACTTAAAATACTTTTTTTGAATAAGGAGTAAAATAATTCAGAACTGATAGTTTTTCTGATCAAAAGCAAGCCTTATGTAATGACAAGTACATTTTTAGCTTATGTCCTTATGGAGTAGAGTATAATGGAAAACAAATTGAAAAGATAGTTTGAAATTATCAGGTAGGATAAACTTCCCCGCAAGATTAGGAATTAATTTATCTATAAATATCTATTAACTATTAATACTATTTTAAAGGGGACTTATTCTAACTGGAACTGATGATACAAAACATTTATTGATATCTATGATGCAGCACAGGATGTAAATCAGTACAGTTTTTAGCTCAGACAGTGTGCCTCACTCCAGCAGATTATTAGACCATTAACACAAATATCCTGTCTTTGACAGTGTTATGGTGTGATTCACAGAGCCAATTCATGCAGCAACTTTACTAATTTATCTAGGCAGTTGTGCTATGCATTCAGCAAAGCAAAAATCACTTTATGCTCTGTATAGAAATGAGTTTATGCCTGGTAGTCTGATTTTTGAGCCTCTTCTACTAGAGGAGATCACTGTGAATTTAATAGTTCATACAGTTAACCAAAACATTGTAAGGAAAACTATCTTCCTTTCTCACATTACTTCAGGGTGTTCAATACATGAGAGAGATTCAGAGTAGAGACTAAATCATAGTTAAATGCTTATAAACATGCTTTACAGTGAAAGATTTAAGGAATTTTCTTTTTTATCTTACTGTGGATCAGAATGATGAGGGGAGAACAAGGTGTCTTGATCACTTAATAGGTATGTTAAAACAGGATATTCTTAGTTCAACTGTCCTGGATGAAATGAAAAAGGTTTTAAATGGCAGCTAAGCTACAGAAAAAGTTTCTACCTGTTTCAACTAGAAAGTCATAAATCATTGGAACACTTTATAAGCAGTAATTTTACATTTTCATCACTGAACATGATTGAAATGAAGAATGATATGCATTTTCTTAAGCAGTTAATTTTCATTTTAAGCTTAGTATGGGAAGCAAAAAATAACACAGGAATATCTTACTGTGTGTTTTATGCAGAGGATTCCCACAGAATAGAGGACCAAAAAAGAACATATGATCTTAAGAAGCTGCATTGCTTGTTGTTTCCTTTCTTTCCACCCAAACTGAGAAAGATCAAAATCCCCTTGTGGAAGAATAAATTGTTTCTATCCACATCTGATTCACAGTTAGAGCACAGAGAATAACAGTAACTGAGAATAAACCTTAAAGAAGTTGTTTTCCTAGAATATAATAGAAAATGCTAGTGACACTGGTAGTAAGGTTATATTATAAAACATATTTCCACTACATCAGTAGATTTTCCATGCAAAATACTGTTTGCTGAGAATGAATGCTTTTATGAGCATTTGAGTGTACATGTGAACATATAAAATTTTATTTCAGAAATTGATTAGGAAATGCATTCCTTTGTTATGTTTATGTTCTTCAAATAACTGAGAAAGTGTTTTTCAGATAAATGTATATATATAATAGTATGTTTGTGCAGAGATTTTTTTGGAAGAAAAAGAATGATTTTTTTTTAAAGAAATAGAAGTGAAAATAAAATTAGCAGAAAACCAGAATATAAAGAAGAAAAAATGAATATAAAACAATGTGGAGAAAGTGAGAAATACCTTGAACTTTGTAGAATATGAATCAGAGGGAAGGAAAGGGGTGTATGCAATGTATGAGTGATAGTAATTTTGCAATTTCCATTAATAAGCAAACTCGCATGATGAGGTGTGCCTTGCTGGACTGAAAAGAAACTGACTGACACGGGGCTGGAGATAAACAAGTTCATCATAAGGAACAGCAGACACTGGAATTATCTGAAGGCAATAAATGAAGCTCTATAAAATAAAACAGATCTCTTGAAGGTCAAACTATAATGTAGACTCAGTATCGCTAACACTTCTATGTAAAGTTAATTAGAGCTAAGGGATTTTTGTGCTTTTTTTCAAGTTAATGTGAGACTTATGGTTCAGAATTGCTTTATTAAAATTAATGGATTTATGTGTTCAACATTCCTGTAAGATAAGAACATACTGTTGCTAAAATCTTTTGATTTTTTTGTCACAGAAAATATTATTGGATCCCCATTTTCATATTTTTTCAGCTTCCTGAAAAAATACATATATCTCATGCAGAATATTCAGAGAAAGAATCACAAAAAATACCATATTTCCTCCTTCAATTGTTAGCATGTAAAAAATATGCACATTTATTTTCCATATATATTGCTGTTGTATCTCTTTATCATTTCTGCAATATGTTAATTATAAATTTCAAAAACAGTCATGCATTTTTGCATACTTTACACTTTGAACCCATTAGGAATTTTGTTTGACCGAGCAATGAAAGCTGTATGCCTTTGGAAACTTCATCACTCAATTCATCCATTGCAAAACAATAAAAGAGCTCTCAATTTTAGCTGGCAAAATGGAAGAGCTACTCTGCTGTAGACAAAGACACTTTGCTACTTTTAGAGTAGATGAAACATCTACTACCTGAGATGAGGCATGTGCTACCTACATGAGACAAAACTAGTCCCTGTGTGTATTAAAAGAAAAAGAAAGGTGAAAATTAAAATAAAATAAAATAAAATAAAACAAAGCAAAACAAAACAAATGTGAACATTCAAAGAACTTCCCTGAAGAATTCAATTCAGTTCTTACATATTAGGTCAGTGTAGATATTTGATGTTGGATTTTTTTTTTTAAAGTAGAAATGCATATTTTAAAAAATACAATTCTGCAATACAATACATGTTCTTTTCCTTGATACCTGAATGTGTATATCTGTGTTAGGGTTTTGGGCAAATGTGGCTAATAGCTGTGAACAGGACAGGGGAAATTCCTGGAGATTACACAGGGGATGATTGATGGATGTGCCAGCTAACAACATGGGAAGCTGAGAAAAGCTACAGGTAGTGATGTGAGGGAGAGCTGAATCTCACGAGTGGTTAAGGGGAGTTCAGTGAGAAATGCCGAATATCACAGGCAGCTACAGGGAGCATTAAGGAATTTTGGAGAGCAGAGTCCTGCAAATCCAGCTATGGTACCTGCATTGTAACACCGCTGGTCATGCCATGTGAGGCAGGGGTGACTTTGGTATTGGTACTAGAAATATGAAATTTGAGTGCAGATGTAAAATCACCACAATGTTTATGCATAATAGCATCATGAGAATGGTCTTGTGTAACTAGCATAGCTTTACTATTTTAGTGTCCCAAAGGAAATGGTAATTACAAATCCTATTTCAAATATTCACAGTGAGATCAAGCACTGATTTCCTGTTATATTATCATGTTAAATTATTATCTCCAGATTCTTGCTATAAAATATAGATAATATGGATCAGTACTAACTGATGCTAAATTTCCCCATGTGTAAACCATGCAATTCATTACTTAAAAGAAAAATAGTGAAGAGTATCATCTTAAGATAAGGAAATAGCTCATTGTAGAGCCACTTAAAAAAATGGAATTAAGGAGCAGAAAACCATATTATTGTAGCTAATAATATGGTGTTCTATGACTCGTGTAAAGAAATATGTGTTTTATCTGAAAAAGATGAAATTGATAACTACTCCTATATGAAACATTATTTTTCTACTCCTATGGAAATGTAAAGAAATGTCTGTGCCACCACTGCTGTACCAGGCAGTGTTGGTATTTTCTCAATGTATTGATCCTATGGCACATCATATTTTACAAATATTACACTAAAAAAGAAAAAAAAATGCTGTCATGTGACATTGTCCCTTTTCTTCCTCTCCCCCACCCACCTTTTTTTTCATAAACTGAGGAAGATGATTAAGCATGGACCCTACACTTTCCCCTCTAATAGCTACTCAGAAATTCTTATATCATCAGTTAGAAAGACATTTATCTTAATTCATATTCCCACTTATTTTACAGTTTTATGACCATACTTCACATGGATAACTTGCTCATGAAAGGATTAAAATTCTTGTGTATACTTTGTAGTCATTTAGGCAACACAGTAGACTTTTAGGTGGACATGAAATGTTCATACATGAAATGCATATGCTCTCAAATATTACCCAAAAAAGGAGATGGGAATATGCAAAGAGAATATATGATGCCAGATCTTCTCTCCTTTCTCCCCAAACCATTCTGACAACCTAGTCAGAAAAAAAAAATTCTGATTTCATGGGAATGTGTTGACTGTCCTCAAGGCATATCACAAGTCCTCTGCTCAGGATCTCAGCACTGCAGGACGTTCCATGTGGAACTTTGAGTCTGTGGCAAAATGTCCTCTATGGCCCCTTCTGGGAAACCAGGCTCTGCATCGGCCTTTAGTATTTGTCTTAAAGTACAATATTGTACTTATTTTAATCCTTTCATAAGCATGAATATGTATTACAAGCAGCCACTGTTACCACTCAGTATTCTGAAAACCCTAAATAAGAAAAAAACAATCGTAATGCTGATAGAAGTTACTGTCCAAAATAAATGCCTTGGCTTTTGGAAAATTAGAGATGTTCACCCAGATGATGTAGCTTCCCACCCTTAGGCCAACATTTTAGAATAGCTGTCAGACTCTCGGGTTCTATATATTTGTGAAAGCACGACAGGAGTAGATAGGAGAAGATAGAAGAGAGGAGAAGGGCAAACTAGTAAGAATAGCCTGGGAATAAGGAATAGGTTTTTTTCTTTCTTTTTCTTTTTTTTTTTTTTTTTTTTTTTTTTTTGCAAATGTGGTATTTACTCAATTCTTCTTTTCCAAATAAGGATAAAGTGCAAAGAGATCCATCATGTTATAGGGGCATTTTGATAGCACATTTATCTGAACCTTCAGTTTCAAGACAGTTTACAAAAGAAAAGATTGAAATATAGCTTAAAGGCAGATAAGCATATATTTTTAGACTAAAAAGCATGAGACAGCAAAATTTAGAAGGATGAAGTATATTTAAATATACTGAAGAGAAACAAATACTCCCATGAACAATCACATTTATTTAGAATTTCCAGTTGCCCCATTTTCTGATTTACAAGAAGAAATATTGATATACTTTATCAATACTAATACATATCATACTAATGAATTTGACTATTGTTAGAGGTGTAAAGAAATGTCTTAGAAGAATGGGGTAAGTATTTTATAAAAGGAAGTAAAAGCTCTTTATTTTGCTAGAAAATGAAGATTGGGAGGTGCTATGACCACTTGTTATAAATAGAACCAGAGATTAAATACTAGGGAGACAGAGAATAATGATGTCATGTAAAAGCTAATAATAATTCAAAACTAAATAGACAGAAATAAAGCATGCATATATTTTGACAGAAAATGAGTAGAAGTTTTTTAATCATTAGTGGTGTAGCATTTCTCATTTATAGCTTCTCACTAACACTTAACAATTCTCATTTATAGCTAGGCGTAAACTTCTACAATCTGCAGGTGTGAACAATTCAAAAAATATAGTAAAATGTGAACAGAATTCAAGTGAAGATACAGTTCATGAATTTGAGGATGAATTAACAACTCAGTGTTGTTGCACAAGAGACAAATGCAATTTGGTGACACGCTGAAAGGAATGATGTAGGTAAATTGCAAATAGCATGCATTTTATTTTAATTCAGCTGAAGTACAGGATCTCTGTACATTTTAAAGGATTCTACGGAAAGACACAGAACCAGTGTTAATGTCACTCTCGTACTGTTTTTCGTCTGGACTTAATTTACTAGGATGACTTTTGAAAGCTTCCTTCTTGCTCACCCTCTTCCTCAAGCCGCTCTGTTCTTCTCATGGGTTTTTCTCCTACTGATACTCTTATTCATACATCTAAAATACCAGCTCACAAAAATAAATTCGAAAAGGGAACTGATGCACATGCGATCAAAATGGAAAGATCCCTATTCTCATGGCCTGCACATCTCCCTTCCCTTCCCTCTTCGTATTTCACATCTTTTCTGGGCAGTAGCAATTCTCTAAAATGTGACAAGCACCACAAGCTCTGTGCAGCCTGGACCACCCCAATAAGGGCCACGCCATGAAAGATGCTCAGAAAAGAGCTAACTGGCACCACATTGCACCCACCCACAGTAGCCAGCAGTCAGTTCCCAAGAGGTCTCTTAATTTTTCTGATATCAGTGGTGCTGAGTCAATATTAAAAAAAAATAATAATAATAATCCCTGTTTTAAAAAGACTCCTGTGATTACCAAAAGGCCCAAACTTTCAAACTGGAGGGGGTTAACCTTACGCAAGTCACTAGGTCACAGTTAAATGAGGCCAAAGCTAAAACTGGAGAATTAGGACCCCAGGTCAGACATGCCATGCCATGCCCATTGACTGATCCAAAGCTAAAGCTGAGTTTTCCCTCTCTCCTCTTCCTTCTTCCTTAGTTCCTCTTCCTCCTTTCCCCTTTCCTTCTTCCTACTATATTCCTCCTTAGTTCACCTTTTATATATTTTCCTTTACATTTAGGTGGAGCTTGAGTGACTCTAGTCATACTTACTTTTGTTATTGATTGGTTTAAAAAATCTCTTCAGTGAACTGAAAATCTAGAGAGCATGCTCAGTGAGGAGTGGTCATTCCTTTCAAGCAGGAAACTTCTGGTATGGGGTTGTGTATTGGTATTATAATGAGATTAGAATGAGGAGAGGTTTCAGTAAAGTCCATTGCAAGTGACTGATCTGCCACTATTGTTGACGCAGCACCAGACATCTTACCATACAATGTGGCTTATCAGCTGTATGGAACAACCAGGTTGCCACCTGTGCAGGGAATACAACAGAGTTTGGCCACGGTGTCTTCACTCCACTCCACCCTCCATTCACTCATTGTCTGCATGGTACCATGAGATTACCAACTCCACAGGGAAGCCAACAAAGTTTGGCCATGGTGTCTCCATTCTGCTCCACTCTTTATTTACTCTTATTAGTATGTGCTAGGAAGGGAGATTGTGTTGCCAACGGAATGGCGGAGAAGTAGATCCGCCTATACCAACCATCCTGGAAGCGGTAACTGTCTCTAACCTCAAGCAAGCCTCTGTAATGCCAGAACTTCTGTTAGGCCCTAGGTTTTCTCTAAATTCCCCTTACTCGAGCAATTCTCTCAAAAGGGGGAGTAGGACTGAGGGTAAACAGGGGGAGTAGGTCTGAGGGTAAACAGAGGGAGTAGGACTGAGGATAAAGAGGGGTAGTAGAACTGAAGGTAAATAGTGGGAGTAGGATTGATGGTAAAGAGGGGGAGTGGGGCTGAGGGTAAACAAAGGGAGTAGGAGGGAGGGTAAATGGGGGGAGTAGAACTGAAGATAAAGAGGGGGAGTAGGACTGAGGGTAAAGGGAGATTAAAAAGGCAGGTTAAGAGTGATAAAATTATCAGAATCAGGTTCTTGAAAGTCTTAGAGGGTACAAAAAATGTCCTTAATTTGCTTTACATTTCCCCAAGACTTTTTCAATATTTTTGTGAAATATTATTAAAAGGAGGTAGAATTATTGTGAGTTATGCAATTGGAAGGAAAACATGGTCCTTGTTTAGGACATCTCCTGCAGTATTTGAGAGCTGTTGCTGTCCCTACTTCGTAGCAAGGTCATTTCTGTCACTACCATCCAGATGTCTCTCCTCAAGTTCTGTATAAACATGGTTTTTCCTGTGAGCAGGCCCCCACTTTTGTGCCTTTACCTCCGACTTTACTCCCTCTTGTTTTGCTCCCACTGCTCTTCAGTGTATTTTTCTCTATTCAACTCTCTCATTCCATCTGTTTATGGAATTCTATAAGTTCATCTCAGAAAGGAAGCAAAGTGTGTAGGCCCACTCCACAGTAGTGCTGTTTGATTTTTCTTGTTTTAATTATGTTTGAATTGTTTTAACTATTCATAACGTTTGTCTTAAGCAGTATTTTGGTATGTAAAAGGCATACAAAGTCAAACTGTAAGTGATCTTGCCATGTATTCCCCTGAATACCTACTGAGAGGGAGTAGGGTGAGGGTAAAGAGTGATTTGGAGATCTTTAAAACCCTCCTGGATGCTACCCTGTAACACGTGCTCTAGGTGTCCCTGCTGGAGCAGGGGGTTGGACTAGATGATCTCTAGAGGTCTCTTCCAACATCAACCATTCTGTGATTCTGTGATTTCTAATAGTCTTGAAAGAGTTTTCTGATTTTTTTCAACATACATATTTATGCCGTGCTATGAAGCAACAGTCATGTGAGGAAAATTTTTCTTTTCTCTATTACTTCATGAAGAGGCTTCTCAGGGTGATGGGCACTTCATTGACTTCTGAAGCATGTAAGAATAGCCTCAGGTAGAAAAAAGATGTTGAACAATACATTTGTCATGATAGTTTTTTTTTGAGAAATCACTAGGGTGTCTCGTTGCTCACATATTTGAGACTACAAGATCATCAGATTTATTACGGGAATCATTACAGATTTATTACTTTCCATCAAGTCAGGCTGGCACAAAATCATTTTGCTATTTTCACATAACAAATTTCTCCCTGTCATTTTTTTGTTGTTGTTGTTCTCTTCCTGTCACAGAGATCCTGAAGTTCTGATCTTTTGTAAAAATCTTAAATAACTTGGAAGTCTCAATTTTTAGAAACAGGAGATAAACAAGGGCTGCACCTTGCATCTTTTGATAAGTCTAGAGACAGAGGATAGACAGTATGGAGATGGTCCTGCTTTATCATAGGGAACAAAACTCAGCAAACAGAATCCTTATAATCAAGTACAAATTGATGTCATAGCGCTAATTATATTCAGTCTACAGCCCTGATCCTTTTGCACACCCAAATAAAAAAGGTGTAATACAAGTAAAGAAATTTTACAGAAAGCTGGCCAGAGAGATTATCATGAAGCAACATTCACATGAGGAAAAGTAAGGTCCTGACACTGTGCAGCCTGGAGAAGAGAAGATCTGAAAGGGAATATGATAGATGTGAATAAAATTGTGAGTGGCACTTAAAACTTAAAAGCATTATAACTTCCTCAGTTTACCTAGGTCATATAAACATACCTTACATGCAAAGTGACAGATTTATTGTTAGGATAATTAAAAACTTAAAAATCTAGTCAAAGGGCTTACTGTAAACCATCAGTGACCCAGCCTTCCCTGGGAGGGCTATGACATTGATGACAAGAGTCATCAATGACTCTACATTTGAGCATCTACTTGAGGCTATTTTAAGATATTCTACCACAACCTTGTTCTTTCTTCACTGCGCTGCATGCACAATATACTGTACACGTCTATGTACAATATATGGCGCCTTTTATGTATGTTGGAAACTAGTTTGTTCCCTTACTGATAAAATCAGGTTTGCAGATCCAGAAATTACATTTTTTTGGTGCTCAGTAACTGATTTCTGATGAGCTGTTTGTAGGCCTGGGGCCTGTGGTGCCATCTTGTTTTTTTAGAGGACATTTTTTCTGTCCTCTATTATCATGCCATGCTCTTCTTTTTCTACACCACAACATTGCTTTTGAGTCATTTTGCGTAGAACAGTAACTTGTTGTCTCTGAATATTTCTAACAGAAATGTAGCAAAAATGTGTTACATCATAACACATTATTTTGTAAAAGCCTAAAATTTGTTTTTTTTTTGTAAAAGCCTAAATTTTAAAAATATATATTTTAACATACTGATATTACATTTATATATAGCTAACTCATTGTATGTTATATTTTTATTTTATTTTATTATTTGTTTTATTATTATTTTAATTTATATGTATTTACATAGGTCATAGTCACCTGGGCATTTTACAACTGCTCTCATAGTTAAACAAGCTAAAAAAAAAAAATAACCAGACAAGCCTTTAACAAGTTCAGACAAAGAAATCCTAACAGTCTCCAGCCCTGAGATTCTCCAGAGTTAGTACCAAATCTGTGATCATAGGTGTCAGTACTCTGTTTGACTCAGTTAGATGGCTACACCATTTAGGACAGAAAAAGTATTACCTGTGGCTCCTTCTAGACCAGAGGCTGTGGGATATAACAAGAAACCACTTGTGGTTTTTTCATCTCTAATGACCTCCTCTCTGACGACATTGTGGCAGAAGACATTGAGGCTATTAAAAACTGACATGGACTCAAAAAGGGACTGGGGAAAATCTGGGGAAAAAAAAAAATAATAAAAAAAAAAACAGTTCAGGCTTAGACAAAACCAAAGCACTGTTGGCTCACGAAATACCTCATCTGGTTGCCGTACACCTTCCCCATTGCTATATTTATCCCTTGCAAAAGAGCTACTGTGCTTGCTGGACCTTTGATCAGACTTAAAATGGCCACTATTATCTCTGTATTGCAAAGGTTCACTCACATTTTTTGTAGGAACCCTTTATTATCGACACATATACTGGTAAATTGAACGGGACCTGGACTGTACTCTGGCACTGAGGCCAGATACTAAAAGAAAAGTCCCATTGTTTATACTATTAAACTCCCTCATCCTCCGAATTTCTGAGGAGGAGAAGGAGGATAATCTAAGCTCTTATTCTGAATGGTCCTGACCTCCTGCTATCCTCTTAAATGTACCTAGAAATTGTGTGGAAGTGTGTTACCTGGCTCAGGACAAAACTATAATCCAATAATTTAACAATGCATTTAATTGAAGTCCAATCTCAATAAACGTTCCCCGGTTCAGTTTAGCACGCTAAAACAGAAGCAAGAATATTTTGTCTTTGCCAAGGCCTTTGCATTCATCTCATGCGACAAACCAAGGGTTAGTCCCTATAATATAGTAGTCCCTATAAAGATATTCTTCTTGTTCAATATTTTGTCTTTTAAACCAGTAAAATGAAACACTTTAAATACCAGTAATTGCATATCTATCACAGCTGAAAAAAAAAATCTTATAAATATAACATGGGAGAGTAAATGATGCAGCTCTATCTACTAATTCCTAGGTAGCTTGAAACAATATATTAATATTAAAGTGAGTTATCTCTGTAATTTCTCTGTATATATATGTATAATGTATTTAAGTATCTGGTGCATATAATATTATATTTATAGAGTGAAAACTAATTTAAAAGATTAATGACCTGTTATACCATATATGGTGCAGAATTTAGACATCTGTTTAACTTTGGGACATTTGCTGAAAATAAAGTTTATCCTACAAAACCTGTTCTTATCCAATTGTGATAGAATTAATAAGATGGCATTTTTGCATTAATTTCACATACATACAAATTATGTGACATACTCCTGGATGGAAATTACATGAGACATAGCGTTAAAGAATCCAACAAAAATTATTCTGAGGAATTGTAGTTTCCTGCTTTATGCAGTTTTATCTGTGGCAAACTACCTTTATATTGGAAAGCTGATACAGCACAGAACTCATGTATTAAAGATGTGACCCAAATAAACATCAGAATTCATAACAAAAGGATCAGGGTGTAATTAGATATTTCCACATTTGGGATGTTCTTTTGCTATCAGCAGCTATAGTGCTTCCATATTGCATTTATTATCAGTAGTGTCTTTTCAGCTGTTTTTGCAGTAAATTTCCTCTCCATTTTCCTTTCAAAATACTGTCCTTTGACATGCTATTTTTTGCCAATGATTCATAATGGTTAGGTGGGACAAATCAGGATACGCATAAAATTGGAACTTATATTTTATACTTTATAACCTTTGATTTTTATTTATTACAAAATCATGTGTTAAAATGCTTGAAACGTAATTACTTTTCACTAGTAGTGAGCACAAAAATTCTTTAGAATAAAATATTAGCCCTGAACTGTCTTCTCTGTCAGAAATATTCTGTCAGTCTTGTCTGTATGAAATATAACTGTCCATAATTTTGCTGAGTTATTTTTCACTATAACTATATGCTATTTTTAATATTTGTCTTCTTTAAAGAACATTAAATATGTTCCATTGAACAAGGTCTCAATGACTTTGCTCATACCCACACAGATTATCTTGACAATCAGAAAACTAATTTTCAAAGCTGACTTGTTGACCTGATCCGCTTCAGGTTAGCCTCTTTACTTCGTTAGAGGTACCTTTGGTCCCAGGTATTATATTTTGTGTTTATGTTTTTTTAACACAAAAGGGTAACCATGTATAGGAAAATTCCTGGTAACATTAAGAAACCTGCAAGTGCGTCTCTTCTTAGACCACTTGAATAAGGAGCACAGAGAGACTTCATATGGTCTTTCAGAAAAACACCATTCCTATCCTAAGGTAGGTACAAAAACATCCCCCAAATCTTCAAATAAATGATGTTGCACATACCATATTTATGTCTGTCTGCCAGTATTAGACTCAGAGATGGGGAAAAATACAACTTGTAATATTAAAGGTTTATCAGATAACTTTCTATTTGTATTTGTAAGTGTTTTAGCTGCTTGGATTCTGCTGTCGTTAAGGTCATGTTAGCTAAAATCTGATGCTGTGTGAAAATCTTGAGAGCTATATTCTTTTTTTTTTTTTTTTTTAATAGTGTGTTCAGTTTTGGGCCTCTCACTACAAGAAAGACTTTGAGGTCCCGCAGCATGTCCAAAGAAGGGCAACAAAGATGATGAAGTGTCTGGAGCACAGATCTTATGAAGAGAGGCTGAGGGAGCAGGGGTCATTGAGTATGGAGAAGAGGAGACTCAGGATAGACCTCATTGCTCTGTACTACTACCTGAAAGGAGGTTGTTATGAAGAGAGGGTTGATCTCTTCTCCAGAATAACTACTGACAGGACAAGAGGAAATGGCCTCAAGTTGCCCCAGGGGAGGTTCAGGTTAGATACTAGGAAAAATTTCTACACTGAAAGAGTGGTGAAGCATTGGAATAGGCTGCCCAGGGAAGTGATGGAGTCACCGTCCTTGGCAGTGTTCAAGAGATGTGTAGATGAGGTGCTTAACTACATGATTTAACAGGTGTAGTGTTGACAGACTTACAGTTGTAATCAATGATTTTGAAGGTCTTTTGCAACCGTAATGATTCTATGATTCTATATTTTACTGCAAACAGTATTTGTGACTTCAGAAAAGTGAAAAGGTAGTGCTCTTCTCAAATCACCTCCCACAGTGATATGTGATGAATAGAGAAATAGGCTTTTTTGGCAAAAAGTATTGCTCATGAGCAGTGACCATACTTCCCACCTTTCCATATAAGTATTCTGGCTAAAATTTTGATTTCTGTTAATCACTGCACTACAATAAAAGGTAAATAGTCTCTTTCCTACATAAAATAGGTTATGAGGCAAAGTATAGGAACTAGAAGGTGAAACATCATGGAACAGACAGGTTTGTGCAGTAGCCTTCAGGCCATGTTAAGGTACCTTTTGAGAGATGCTAGAGCAGTTATATAGTTAACAGCTTTGTATTGCTACATTTTTACTTTCTGTTTAAATTCTTGTCTGCCACTGCTGTTCTGTCTATCAGTATCAAATGTATTTTATAGATCAGGACATTTCTTAATAGTACTTAAAAAAAAAAGTCTTTGATTTTACTTTCTCTTTTGCGTTAGAGATGCCTAAATTGTTTGAATTGACACTGACACTTTGCAAGTAATTCAAAGAGCCTTCTTACCTATGCCACTTCTTTTTTTTCATGAATGTTTTTATCTGCTCGCCAGAAACTTATGGGTATGTGTAAAGGTATATCTACAATTTACTTTACATTTAAAGACTGTAAATGATGACAGAGCAGCTGTGCCAATCTTGCAAACCTGTTGGCCTTGAGAGAGTTTTCAAGCTAAGAAAAATATATTCTCAGACATTGCGTGTATTATGCCTCAACTCTTGTATCTCTGAGAAATTCAGCTTTTTTTATCCTTCTTTTCCTGACTATGCCAAATTCAGATCTGTAGCTGCTTAGTGCAGCTCTGTGAAGATGCTGGATGTGCACTGTTCTTACAAGTTGCAATTCTGACCAACAGATTCATTAGATACATAGGCGCTTCATGTAGTGAATGCCTGTAGCTGTATTATGTCTTAAGTAGAATCTGTATTTTTATACGTTCTTAAACTGACATTCTTCTCTGACTTTAAAACAAGTGAGACAAGACTCATTTCATAAAGGACTCTAAAAATACTGGATGAATTCAGATCACAACTAAAGTTTACATCTTTCTTTTTATTTCAAAAATATAAATATCAAATCTTCCAAATGTATATTGGTTAGAAATAAAACAAGAATTGACTTTTTAATTGGTACTGAAGTGAATTCTGAGTGTTCAGAGGAAATTTTATAGGGAGAGAACAATCAAAGAGAAAAATCAAGAGTCCTTTATGAAATGAGTCTTGTCTCACTTGTTCCTATTCCTCTGTGGAGCTGACCAAATACAAATTAAATCTGTGGATAGAAAACTCAGTTACTCCATATTACAAAGAATCTTTTCTTTCTTTTATGCTTTAAAAAATCCTTAGGAGAGATCAGCCCTGATATTTTCAGCTCACGGAATTTGTCTAGATGATATCAAAGACTATTTGAGATGGCATTGTTCTAAAATTGGAATGAGAAACTGTTCAAAACCAAGAATGTCTTTGTTTCCATTGGCTGGTGTGGAATGTGGAGGCCAAAAGATGCACTTCATTTGTCAAAATAAAAATTATTGAAAATGCTATTAGCTAGTATTAAAACTATTATATTTGTAGTGAATCCCAATATGTAGTAAAGATTTTAATTGATTATATTATAAATAATTCACTGAACTGTTGTTATTTACCTGTATTGCCTTCAGTGTCTTCCTTGTATTGTAAGCTCCTTAAAATTATTTTTTATTATGTATACAGTCATAATAAACTTTCATTCCTAGATGTATTCCTACAATGTCAACAAACAATGGTCTATAACAAAACTTGCAATGGCCTTAGAACTGTGCAATGAAATAGTACAGAAATACTAGAACCATGCAAGGAAAGAAAAACTAATTTACTTTTATTTCAGGACTCAGAATGAAAATCTAAGATTTTTTTTTTGCTTGGCTTGTCTTTTTTTTTTTTTTAATTGTATTGTCTTCACTTTTTTTTCCCTTGATCATACCAGAACAGTTATTTACTCCTTTCTCCATCTCCCTTTTATTTCATTTCATAAATGACAAGATAAAGACAACAAAAGAATAATGGACGACAGAAAGCAAATTGTTTTTGAATTAAAAACTGTACTTAGATGTGTTTGCCATAGATATATAGGGCTTAAAAAAATATATCTCCCACATCAAAAAAACCCATCCAAATGTGCTAAATTTGTGTTTGTGTTGTACACATACCACAGTCCTAAGCATGGATAAAACATTTAAAATATAGGTATTTAAACCATGATCATTGCTTCAGAGAAAAAGAATGCTTTTGTATAGTCATCATCCCTCACTAAAGTAGAAAGAGGGATAATACACAGTACAAGTCTCCTTTCGTCTTTCTCTTAATTAATAATATTGTTTGAGATGTAAGGTTATGCAACAAATCTGTTAGGATGCAAAGCAGTCCATAGAAATCAGTGTGAAAGACACTTTCTAAAATTCCCTGATAGCCTCAGAAGCAGACTAGTTCCATAGTATATTATAGAATAAACAAAGGATAAAATATCATAAACTAATAGACAAAAAAAAAATAAACATACTTTGCCATGATTAGAAAGAACCTTCCTGAATTGGTTAGTCTGTAATTAGAAGGGATCTTACATTTTTTTTGAAACATCCAATAACAGCAACTCTCAGACAAAATTATATGCAAGATTGAAAAACTAGTTGTGCTCTGCTCCTGTGTACTCATTCTGGAAGTGGCCATTCGTAAATTGCTTTTCTAAACTTGGTACTCTATCTGAAGAATTTGGTAAAATCAGTCTATCCGAGAACAAATTTATAGCCTTCTCCAAATGACATAGCAAATTCAATTTAAACTAGCGACAAAGTCTGTCTGCACTGTGTTGTGAAAAGTTAGCTCTAGGAGAAGTAATTACATAAATACAATTACTCACAGAGAGTAGTTTCTGGAAGCTGTCTCAGAAAAGTATAGTACACATTGTAGTCAAAAAGTTTTAATTTGAAGGTACTTCTACTACTAATTTAAATATGGCAAATTGTCAGTAAATGAAAATGTTGGTACAATGAGCTATCTTTCCGTTGCTCATCTGTACTGTCTCTTTGCCTTTTTTATATGTATTAAAAACATAAAAACAGTGTACTAAAAACATAACAGAATTGGTTTAGAGATAGATCTGTTTTCATTTTATATGTTTTCCTCATTTTTTTCAAGAAAATGACTTAAATGAATATCTAAACTGATAGCACAGTATCGCATTGAGGTACATTCATTAATCCGTGAGATAAAAGTGACAAATGAGTGCCTTTTTATAGCCATTTAGTGCAATTTTCAGATATATTTGAACAAGCAGTGACTAGTGATAAATAGGAAAAAGACGAAAGGTGAATGATTTATCAGAAGTTTATATTTGCTATTGACCATATTCAATATATTTTACAATACCCTCTGAAGCATGAGTGCCTGGCTAAGTAGGGTAAAATGCTTAGTTTCAGATATTGCTTCTCTGATATTTATGTGTATATATATATATATAGTATGTATATATATATGTACATATGTGCATGCTGACATTACAGAGCAGCACTCATGACTGTGCCTACCCCAGGAAAGCAATGAAGCTCATAGCTATTCAAGCTTTGCTCTCACTCTTGCCACAGGAAAACTAAAGTTTTTTATCATGTAAAACAATAATCCAGCTATTATTATTATTGCAAACCTGTTAAGGCTGCAGTTTAAAAATTTGCCTCTGTCAGGCATCAGGTGTCAGAGGAAGGGCATGCAGCAGCAGTAGAACCGTTTGCAAACCTCCAACTGAAGGAGGAGGTACCAGCTCAGACCATCTCACTGGTCCAACTGCAGATTCAAGCAGTTTTCAAGAGCCTGCTGACTGACATCCAGGTCTATCTTCAACTGTGCTGCTGAACGTATGGTGGCCTATCTGGATAAACTCTGGAGATGCTTCCTAGTGCCCCGTCCTCCTGGGACCTGTCTAATGACATCCTGCTCCATGGTTGGAAGAAGGCGGCTATGACACAGAGCTTTTAGCTGGTATGCATAAGCATGTTGGAGATGCCCCAAGTGCCTAGACCACAGGAATATTCAGTTCTGTGGAAAAACAAGATTTTAGATCATGCTTATATCACTTTAGGGCAAGCTGGATGAAAACATGGCATTCAGTTGAATTCAGTGGCTGTATCTAGACTGAATTATGTGGCTTTTGCCAGGTTTCCCTTTCCCAGAACATCCTTCAGATTGGTCTTTCTTTGACTGCTTATTTCTCATTGGCTCTCCTCTTATTTTTTTTTTTTTTTCCACTCTCAATGATCTCTGGGTGGTGTGTTCTCCATGGAGCAGATGTGGTGCTGTAACAGTCCTACCCATTTGGGTAGCTTCTCTATAGGTAGAGAAGTTGCTTGTTTCCCTGAATTCTTAAGTCAATTTGTGCAGTGAGGGGTTTCACATCATCAGCAAAACAAGAAGAACATACAACACCAAAAGCATTCTGGAGAGTTCTTCCTTGGGAAAGGTTCTACAATCAATCAATATGTAGTTAGTGTCATCTTACTTAGGGTTCTCTGGCTGTGCTATGAAAGAAGTCACATAATACTGCCCAGATCCTCATATAACATTGTTTCACAGAGAAGTTTATGAATTTATTTATTCACAACTGTTGAAGAGCTGACCAGTACGCTTGATAATGTGGCAGCAATTATTCAAGCATTTTGCTAAAATAACTGTTAAAGCTACAAACTTGAGCTTCAATAACCATAGACCTTTCTTATATATTCCTATATATTTTATTTCAATAATGCTACAATATCACTTTAACAAAACAGCTTATTAACATTTACAAAAAGTATTTGGTGTCTGTTCTTTCCTCTCTATCTCTCTTTTTTTTTTTTTCCAAGCAGTTTCCACTGCATAAAACTTGCTTGTGATTTCTGACTTGTAACTCTGTCATTAACACTGATCATGTAGTTAATCCCAATAAGTTTTAAACATTTTATGAGCTGGAAAATGCTCAGGACTAGTCAAGCAAGAAATTATTTTCCCTATTGTTATAATAGCATGAAAAAGGCATAGCAATCAGTTTAATACTATTGTGCTTTTTGTGTAGTGTTTCTAACATAAGTACAGAAGACTATTAGGATGCATCAACTTGACTAAACAGTGCTCAAAATAAGCAGACATTCAGAGCTATAGAGACTCTAACAAGTGTTGAAGTTCATCTCAATTTAATCTTTTTTTTTTTTCTGATGTCTTCTTTTTTATTTTGTTCTATGCCTTCTACTGTCTACCTGCACTTTTCTTCCAATTTGTCAATTGGAAAAATTTTGTTGATCATACTGTTCCAAAAGTGATATTACATATACAGTTTTAAAAGTCACACAAAACTCTCCTTCCTGCACATCTTTCTCCACACAAAATCATCTCCCTGAAAACTTCCAAGTGTTTTATTTTTTGGGAAAAGTTTTTCTTCAGTCCTGATGCTGGAGACCCCGAGATGACAAAGGACCAAATGGAACTCTGGTTAGAGAATGGCACTCAGTGCAGAATTTATCCATAGTGGAGTTCACCGTTTTCATCTTCATTTGCGCTTTTACAAGGTTTTACTTACAATCGAGATTTAGTAGTCATTTACAGCAACGAGATCTGGAATGTGGACATAACTTTGACATAACCTTGTCTTTTAGGGTGGTATGAGAGCGAGACAAAGAGATAGACAGATATATAGGTAGGTAGGTAGATAGCTAGATGTCATACAGATATTTGCGTATATAGCCTCAGAAGCAAAATATATGACAAGTGTTTATGCCTAACTTCCCTGCACAGAGCATGGTTGCATCTGTCTGCCTCTGATATTAATTAAAATAACCAAAGAGCTGCTTAGATCTAGCCTGTAGGAAATCAGTGAGGAGAGAAAGATGCCTTCAGTCTCGTATCTTTCAGTTATTTAAGTATCCCAGTTTGAGAAGCCTCATTACTCAGAATCCATTCCAAACCATTTTCTTTCAAGTGAACAAACAAGAAAACAACAACAACAACAACAAAAAAAAAACTGGCAACAATGATTTCTTTACTTCTTTGGTCTTTAGAAGAAATATTTATGAGAGCTTAGTTTCCAGGATATAGAAAACTTAATTTCAAAGCTTTATTTTTCCTGAATGGATAAAAATACCCATCTCCTGGAAGCGCATTTCTACTATAAGATATCATATTAGTCTGAAGTAGGAAGCAGTGAAGCACCAAAGGAAACTTCCTACTGCTCTCATACAAGTCACACTGCTGAACTCCAAAGAGTGATACATGGTGAGGGAGCAAGAAAGTGATCAAGTAGAGTTTTACCTTTCTATGTCCAAGGTAGTGAGTTATTATTCATCCTAAATTTTGTGAATCAATGAAATTTGGAGAAATATTCAGCTCACTCAGTAGTAGATAGCTGCATCTCTGTCAGCAGATGTTGGATTCTGAAATATCTACACAGGGCTATCTTTTATGGTACAGACAACTGCAGCTGGACTAAATTCATCTTTTAGTAACATACTCAATGGGTTGCATGCACAATGTCCAAGGCTGCATACTCAATGTCCACACTGGCACATTTAGATGTGAGTCACTCACCCAATTTAATCATCTGTAGAAAGAACTGGAAAGCACTCCTGATTGAGGAAAAAAAAAAAAAAAAAAAGAACTTTGAACTCAGGTTTAGCATCTCTTGGGCAAGTTCATTAAGCAGGAAAACATAATCTCCAGCAAGGTTTTAACATAAATCAAACACTCCTACTGATTATTCCATTGCATCTTACCCTGTGCTCATTTTTTTGCTTATGCACTGAGACTATCTATCTTATGATCTATCTAAAAGAAAATTCTGTTAAGTATAAAACTGCTAGCTGATCAGCAGGTGTTTTACCATTCAAAATAAAAGATCATTCTGGCAATGCCAAAAACAAAGTTTAAAAGCTTGATTGCCCTAAATGGGAGAGGAAAAAGACAAAAAAAAAAAAAAAAAAAAAAAAAAAAAGGAAAAACATAGACTTCCATCACTTCCAGACATAAGCAAGACAAAGATGCCAAAAGAAGCATTTTAAACTAGGGATGTTTCATCAGTGAAGACAGAAAGGTTCTTCATTATTGTTGCGCCTCCATAAGACCATTCATACACAGTGGACAGCTGAAGAGCAAGGCTTTCCATGCAAAACGTGCCTCCCCTGCGTCTCTGTGCCCTGATACAGTGCCATGGAAGATAAAATCTCACTAAAGCCTTACATTATCAGCAGTCATATCCATGCTGTTAATTCCATATGTTCCAGGAAATGGTTCATGATTCCCAGACAAAGCAGAACCAAGCAGCCTGTTTATACTGAGACCAGGTTCAACACCACTAAAGCATACTGGCTGTGCTTACGCTTGGCCTTGAATCCTTGTTGTGAACCATATAACCTGTAAGCCAAAGACATTTCTGTTTTATGAGTCAGGGTTTCTCTTCTCCCAGTTCAAAATGTCTACAATACTTGGGAGGACATTTCTGCAGTGCACTAGAGTGGTGTTTTTTATAGCACAAAACAAAGGTTATGTGCTGCAGAGTTGAAGCATAGCCTTAGTACACGAAACATTGGTTGAAGATAGGTGGTTGAGAGAGGAAGAAAACATAAGGTGCAATTTCATCAATAATACCTTCCAGAAGTGGTCCTGGTAGTGAAATAACCTTAGCGCACTTGTCCACTATCTTTGATTAAAAAAAAAAAAAAAAAAAAAAAAAAAGCCAGAGACAAGAAATCAAATAACTCCTGTATATTTATATGTGATTAGGAGTCTAACACTCAGAAGTGCTTCCCAACCTTCTCTCATTTAGCAGAGTGGACATGTTAGCAATTCACCCAGAAAAGATCCCTGAATGAGGATATTCCAAAAAAAAATTGTATAGCTTATCCCCAAACTCAGCTATTTTTTTTCTCATTTTGTGGAGGAACAAGAAACAAGAAATAGTTAATGGAAAAATGAAAATTTCAACAGAATTTGTTTGAGAATCACTAAATGATTTCTTCTGTCATTGAAATACAGCAGAATGTAATTTTTGTGCTGGAACAGCTCTCTGTTACGAATTCTGTATACTCTGCTGTGCTTCTGGCAGCTCCATTTTGATTCTTCATTCAAAACAAACATCTGTGAAAATAGTAATAAAAAAACTAATACAACGGTTATATTAGTAACTATTCATGACTTCAATAAATCTCTAAGAAAAAGAACAAATATGATAGAATTAAAAATAAAACATTTTGACAGCAACAAAATAAAATTAAGTATTAATGAAGCCTTCGATTTAATCTGAAACGAAATGTTACCCTAATTTTTTATGTTAAGAAGCTTCCAAATCTGACCCCGCCACCAAAGCTGGCCTTTCATTCTACCCCCAAGCCCCATGGTCTTGCTGATTGTTCCTGCTGGAACCAGCTCCTCCAGTTGTCTTGCTGCCCAGACACGCATAGACATCCCTGTCTCCCAGGACCTTCATGGGCTAGTCCACCTACATACACACTTTCCATCACACACACAGACATATGCACCTGTACTGACTTCTGGAGGAATTTGGATTTTGCTGGTAACTCAAATAAATAATGCTATGTTTCATATGAAAGAAGAAAACAATTTGTGCAACACTGGAGAATCTATTTAGGTGGAAGTGCAGTTGTTACACAACAGTAATAAAACAGCTTTCAAGGAGATCCAGGTTAACATTGAAGATGCAAAACTGGTAAAAAACAATAAAAGTGATCCAGGAGCAGTTCTTGAAAAAGCTGTATTTTGGAAGCCTTATTTATTTTGCTTTTCCACTTATACCTTGATAAGTTTTCTCCAGATCAGGTGATTCACTATGGAACATGCCATGGAAAATTTCAGGAAACAGCAGTTTAATTAAGCTTCTTGCATGCTAACCTATGGGATACTATAATGTCCTGACTTCTTGAGAGAAAGAAGTCTTCTTGAGACAATGAGTGTTTCTCTCACTTCTTGAGAGTGAGAGAAACATCTACAGCTCTCAAAAGAAAAATATAAATTGCAACTAAATAAGAGTAATTTCTGAACAAAGAAGGAGTATACAGAACACTACTGAAAATGAAATGCGTGGTGCTAGAACAGATGTTCGGTACGGACAGTATCTAGAACATGACAGAGTTAGAATAAAATAACAGTTATGGTAACACTGACACCTGAAATATTCTGGCTCTTCTCAAACCTAAGCAACAGCACAACATTCATGTGAAATAGATGGTGTTATTATTGCTTTATTATAAAAGGGAAGTGGTGACCAATATGTCAGAGAAGACAGAAATATTTGAAAGGACAAAGGAAACAGAATGGTTTTGCAAGGAGAAGACAGGCCAGGGAGTTCAAATGTTGTGTTGGTGCTTTTGGTCTTTTTGTAACTATACCCGGCCTTAGTCAGCCTGCCACCCTCCCTATGCAAAATTTTGATGCTTACTCTCAAAGTGAGCACAGAATCTATAGATTAAAATTTTACAGACTTTGTCTAACAACCATATTCTTGTGATTCTGGCATGCTTCCGTCTTATGAGAGTGCAAATTTGTTTCTATGCACCTGCTGGATCACAGCGACTTCTCCAAAACCCTTCAGTCACTGCCAGCATAGCTGGGTGTTGCCTTTGGTCCCACCGAGAAGAGGAGGTTGCAACTAGGCTTGATCTCAATAAGCCACAAATTCTGCTTCTGCACAAGGACCCCAATGCCAGGCACAGAAAAGACTAACACAGTGAACATTCCCCAGATCTCATCATCAGCTCTGAGTTGCTTCACTATGCTTTGCCCAGTTCCCTCTCTCTTGCCCTTTGTTCTTCATGAGCAGCAGAGCTCATGAGCTATCGCAGAGACCCAGCAACTTCTGAGTCTTGCACTGTATTGAAAGTGTGAAAAGAGAAGAAAGCAATGTGTTCAGCTAGGACTGGAGGTAGCTCGTCTATTATGGCAGCTGGATAGGAACTTTCTGTGGGGCAGGAATCATGTGATGAGGGACAGGAACTGGGTAGTTTACTGAGTTAGAGAATAAAAATCTTTGCATTGCACAATTTTGTATCAGAACTACCATTTCAGAAGAGAAATTAAGAGAACTGGCACATTCTCAGGACTTTTTGATAAGCCTCCCACTCTGAACATCAGGCATATCCTCCTACAGTTTGTTTCACTGGCTATCTTTATGGGTTTTGGTCGCACCAGGACAAGAGAACTGACATGTGATGCTGCAATGAATGGCGCACATGGGGTGGCATCCACAGCAGCAGCACCACTAAAGCTAGAATGTCTTAATCTGAAACAATTGCCCAGCAGCTGTGTAGAAAGCTGCAGAAAATAAATAAATAAATAAATAAATAAATAAATAAATAAATAAATAAAATCCACCCTCTTCTGCCTTACAGATAAGACAGAAGTGGCCAGGCCAGGGATTTAAATCCTGTTCCCTTTATTAGCATGTTTTCATTATTAATTTAGGAATTATTGTGCTTATTTTTCTCACTATTAAATAAAGGTAATTTTAGCAGTTGCTTGGGTCTTGTGGATACACAGAGTCATGATGGCTCCTGTTTGCTTTCCTGTTTGTTCTGCGCATTTGAGGGCAAGAACAGAGACAATACATTTCTTCAATCCCTTTTTCTGCTGGTACACCACCTAGATGTTGTCTGAACAGAAGGTTCTGGAGGTTCAGAGTACTTTTAATTGACTCCAGAAAGAGATGCCTCTAGTTTTTAAGTTCCCAGGACAGACATTCATGGCACAGATGGTGCCTATTGTGTGGGAGGCTGGGCTGTCTTAATGGCTGCTACTGATCACTGCACATCTCAAGGATCTTATGTTTGACATCTGATGCACTAGATGTACAGTGATGCATACCCAGAACTGGTGTAAGGTGGTAGCCTCGATTATGTGTAATATGTTCTATATAATGTTTAGGCACTTGCTATAAGTTATATAGTACAGTACTGCATGACCAGCAATTCATGATGTCTATGAGAATTCAGCACTGAAATTTGTTAATGTTGTTTTGTTGCAGCTTCTACAGTGATGTCACCTCTTTTAATAACTGATACCAACCTATGGTATTTGGTAATCAATAACAATATATGGTTGCTATAACCAAGGACCTTCATGGAGGGTGCATGCAGGTGGGTGCTCTTCCCCAGCTGGTATTAGTGGGATAGTTCCTGTTTAAGTAAGTGCTGTGATTGGTGCTGCTGCTGATATTGCAGGACCTTTGACAAGAAGCCTTTGGCAGGATCAAAAAATCAACACGAGCCAGACAAGTCAGCTACAGCAGAATTGCTGAAGGGGCACAGGTGGGCTAGTAAGGAGGATTTACCTAACTAACTGCTGTCTACTCTGGACTTGTACTCCACGTGCCCCAAGTCTGCTCTCAGGGTATCTTAGAATTTGGACATGTGTTTCCAACCCCAACACCCAGCACAGAGCACCAGTGTAGAGGCAGCTCTCAGGAAGTTCCTACAAGAGTATCCAAGATGTATCTGAATCTTGCCATGCCCAGACTTAATGACACTAGAATGTAACCAGACTTTCTTGATTGTAGGCATTTTTTTTTCCCTTTTGTTACTAAGGTCAGGGCTGTAAAATGAAAGCTGGTCATCAGAGCACTTACTATTTCTGAAGGTTTTAGATTCAAGTTTCTCCTCAACTTGAGCACATTTGTACATATTTTCAGTTTCCTAGGGAAGATGCAGGGCTACAAACTATGACTAGTGAGGCACCCTTTAATTGTTAAGAAATTGAAAACCAATCCATGGAGCATTAAGTAGTTTTAAAATTTGTCATCTTTATAGCACTGCAACATAAAACTATACTGTGACAATTTGCTTTTCTGCTATCAGTTGTCTGAAGACTTTGCCAGTCATATTAACTACCCTGGCCATAGTCAGGAAAAGCATGACTTTCCAAATCTTCTAATGATAGTCCAGTTGGAACCGAATATTTGGAAACTGTAAAATACTAAAATTAACATGAAACCATATTCTACTACGCTCAGTTATATAGTTCAAAAGGGAGAATTTTAATCATGAAAATATATTTAAAATTCAAATATTTTTCTATTAGATATGCAAACAGGTGTCTAGTATTTTATACAGATATTAACTCTGATATTGCCAAAAACACCAAAATAGTGTGAGATATGACTGTTTGCAGTTATCATCCACTTTTCATGCTAACAATCATCAAGAAATACACTATGAGAAATAGAAGATTTCTGTATAACCAAGACCCTTATAATTGAGTGTACCATATTGCATATCATCTGTGATTTGAATCAGGAAAACAACATAATTTGAGAAACAAGTAATTTTGGATTTCACTGTGTTTTTATTAAAGCCAATCAGTTATCCTACCTTAATGATACCAACAAGTTCTTGTTGGTGGTCACAGACTTGTTTAGGATGTTCTTTGAGAGCCTAAGTTAATAAGCATAATAACCTTAAGTGGGGTCTTTCTGCCTTGCTTTATCCTCCACTAATTTTAGACAAGGTTGCTGCTTGTCGCCTGTGTTCCCTCATTTGGAATGGGTTTATGGCTGCTGTCTCTCTTCCTACAGGGATCAAAGAAGAGGAAGAGCATTCAGTTTGGTGCACAACTTTGTTGTCTTTCCCAGCTAACAGGGTCTAGCTCCACTGTTTTAGGACATTACACCACATCTGACTCACTGATGAGTCTCCTGGCCTTGATGTAAAATGAATGCATTCCTCCCTGTCTACAAGTTTTATGTTATGTCCTTGGTTATAAATACATATAGGATATAGCCCCTGCTTTATTTGTTCTGATGCTTTTACAAAAGCATTTTCGTTTCTTTCCTGTTTAATAGAAGAATAGGAAGAGACACTGGAAAATCGTGAGTTTGAAGGGTATATATTATTATCTGTGCCCATGTAATTTCCACAGCAAATGAGTATTTATTCAGAGTTATTAGTCAGATTTCTCTATGTGTGCATTAACATGGGCTTCTGGTTTTATGTTCAGATAATGAATCCTAGATACATTAAAATATTAGTACCTAAGTAGATAAATAAATAAAGGAAGATATATCTGTTTTACAGAACATGTTTCTCAGGGCAAAGTTGAGGCTAATTGTAATGTCCTCAGAGCTTCCTGATTTTCACATAAATATTCTGGGAAACAAATTACCACCAATTTTCTCCTAAAAGACATTTATTTTCTTCCACTAATTTAGATGTCTTTGTCTTAAAACTGAGTCCATTTGTGCATTTGGTTTTGCTCTTGCCCATTAAACCCTTGAGAAAATTTACTTGTTTAGTAAGTAATTACAGTTTAAAATTTAATTCAGTTTGTAGTTACTATTTAGCTTGACAAAGTATCTCTGCATGATAGTTTCACCAAAGTTAACTTCTAGTCTCTCACTGACTTTAGTACAGTGAATAGATTTATCATCTATGAAATAGAGTAAAAGTGAGTATTTTAAATTAAACAATTCAAACATTTTATAAAAAGAGGATAGAATTCTTTTTTCAGTGTAGAAATTGACTATGTGTAGCAACTGGTTCTTTTCCACAATATGGTCTACGCTTTTGTAATAGCATTTTTCTAATAACACATTCATGGTATGTTAAAGATACGGACAGTTAGGATTAAAACGTAACAGCAATGGAAATTTCAATCAAAAATACTGCTTTATTATAGACACATATCTTAATTTATTATAGACACATATCTTAAGAAGGTTACTGTTTTTACAGACTTAAAGTTCAAGCAATGTCATCATACATACTGTGCACAGGTGTGTGATTTTTTCTTCTGGACAATTTGTGGGTCATAACTGTATAAAAGTTAGGTGAAACTGTAGATATAATTAAGATAGTTTCACTGTGTTGTTGGATTACTTAAATCTCTTTGGAGATGTAAGATCTTTTTGTTAGTTAAATTGTTTATAAACAACTAAATAGGTTTTACATATATACAATAAAAAGTTGCCACAAATCTTCTCATATTAGTACATATAGGGGCAATATAATAGACAAAACAGAGGAACAATATAATAGACAAAAGAGAAAAGTTGAGAAGGTAATGCTATATTTCATCCATTCTGGATTTTTTAAAATAACTTCTACCATGTAATAAAGAGATTCAAACTGGAAAACCTGGAACTACGTTTCAGCTCTTGACATGATTACATTTGTGGTTTGACCCCAAAAAATGCTAGCTAAATTTATTCACTTAAATAAATAAGGATTATTTAAATAAGGATTCTGTATTGGAAAGCTAGTTTCCTATTTTAGTTGCTGCAGCAAGATTCAGCCTACTTGAGAATCTTAGTGTTGTGCAGAACCTTCTCCTTAAAAGCAGTGTAGGTAATAATCACCTATATTAGGATATCTTGAGTTATAGTGGAAGAAGAAAGTTAAAACTTCTATTTTAAAAGCACTATTCTAGTATAGGTCTTGCACAAAATACGTGCCTTGCAATTTTGAACTCTCATCTTTCTTTTTCTGGAAAATGTCTTCATTGCAAAAAGCTGAAATCCTTATGTGACCTGTCAAATTATTTACATCATGAAAATTTCTGGAAGATTAGCTTCAATAAAAAGAATATTTTATCACATCATTATAGTAAAGAACATTTTTTCTGTATAATGAACTTAAAAAAAGACAAAATTAAATCCTTTTCCTCTAAAACTCATCAAAGGGTCCATTTCAAGTTCAAAAACAATTATTTAAAACTTTAGGCTCATTTATTACACTTTATTATGCTTAATCCTTGTGAGTTAATGGCAAATATTCATAAATATCACCCTTTTTTTACATCTTTGCAGTATTTTTTTTCTGCTTTTCTATAGTTCTGCTTTTCTGAGTAGATTAAGGAGACCATTCAGAGTGAGCAATACTCTTCAAATTCTTCTTATTTAGTTTCCATATACTTTTCCATAGTATTGTTCAGTGAATTGGATAACAATAATTTATATACACTAGAGCCAAAATCTCTCACAGGGTCTGATCAAGGAAAGATCAAATGAAAAGAATGATACTCAGGGAATATACATTATATGATTTTATTAAATATTTGGAACCAATATGGTGTTTTATTTTTTTTTTCTGGAAGAAAAAAGGGAGAAGAAAATGCTCAAATCGGCTTTAGTGACCAGCTTGCAGGCTTTGTCTTGATGTATTTATTCTTTTTGCATTCCTAAACAGAATGTTGATGTAAATGTTTTTGGCACTAAGATTTCTGTGTGTGCTAAAGCATGTCTTCATTTAGATAACAATCTATGTTCACATAAATATTAGTTTTCACAAAATGTGAGTAGTAATTGGTAAAAACACCGTGATATTAAAATTCCCCAACTTGTGTGCATCATTTTTTCCATTCTTCTCACTATTTATTTGTTTTTACTTCTGTACTGGAAGAACTACTAACAAGGAATACCAGTTTTGTTTGTTAACATTCAAGCACATTTTGAGGTTCTTTACACCACTCAATGCTGAATATTTTTTTCTTGATAAGAACATTTTTTTCTTGATAAGCAACAATTCTCACAGTATTTCATAGGTTTATCTTGTAAGGGATGAGCTAGTCGAACTTTTATTTTTTGGTTTCCTATTTAAATATAGGAGAGAGGTGAGTTTTTGTTTGTTTGTTTTTATAGTTTTGTTTTATAGTTAAAACTAAGGAATGATAAGATTGAAATCATCAGGAGATTATTGCATTTTGGAAAATGTAAGTTTTATAGCTGTTAGAATTGTATTAGCTTCTTTGCTGTCTTGCAACTGAACTGTAAAATACTTTTGCGTTTGATTTTTATTTTGCTTGACAGATGGCATTTTCCCATAGTAATTCAGACAATCCTGATTGATTGATTTGTTATATGGCAGGAGTGCCTGCATTACGCTATAGCAATAATTTGTATTATTTAATTTTGTTAAACCCATATGCTGTAGATCGTATGGATGTTTTTGCAGTACAATGAATTATTATATTTTTATCTAGAATATTAAATTAGAAAATTATCTAAAATTTCTGCCAATTTGGTCTCTCATAATGTAACCCTACAAAATTTAATTGTGGTAATTCAGCTACTCTGTAGAGTTAAACCACATATCCACTTTATATAGTGTGAAACCTGAAGTACCAGATTTTCACAGGAACAGGTTGCAGGCTCTTCTTATTTGTCTTCATGAATAATCACATTTGAATCTTCAAAATACCTAAGCTCTCAAAACTGACAGTGCTATTTTTTTTTTCCCTTCTAATACCCTTCTAGCTGTTGCAGTTCATGATAAAAACATTTAGGGATTTTAGCTTGCTATTAAGACTAAATTTATCAGACTGAACTAAATATTTTATAATTCTGTATTTATAAATATAGACATAATAACTATATATAAAATTTATTTATTTATTTTTAGAGGTATTATTATTATTATATTACCTCTATATAGGTATATATACCTATATATACACACCCTTTCTCTCTCTCTCTCTCTCTCTCCACACATACCTATATATATACTTCCAGCAGCTCTGAGACTTAAATATACTGGACATGGATAAGAAGTATAAAAATTATTCAAGAAAAGAAATTAGCAATGAATTCACCCAAAGTAGAAAAGTAAGCTTATATAGACTTGTGGAAGTAGAATGGAAAATGAATTTTGATTATATTCAGAAAGTGGAAAGAATGGAGTAAGATTCTTTTTCATCATTATGTTCTCTCTGTAGCAGTCCACCTTTTCAGTGTCCTACACTGGAAAATAAGTTACTTTCCTCATCTTTATATTGTTTATATGTCCATTCCTGTCAATTATTTGTTTGTCTTTTTGTTCCCTAACTCCAAAAATTAGAGATAAAGCTAGTAGGTATACCTAAAAAAAAAAAAAAAAAGGTCCCTACGTGGAAACTGTATATCTATTTCACAGGAAATATTGTGATTGACAAGTTTATTTTTGTTCCAAATAAAAAGACAAAGAATTTTGAAATGTCCCCTGTTGACAGCTTTTTCAAAATCTTTTTAAGTATGTTAAGTGTATATCTTCCTTTGTAGGCATCAAAACACTTTTGAATATCCACAAATGAAGTGTAAATATTTTCAGAAATTTGAAGAACAGAGGAAGAGCAACTGTTCAATACCTCTATTTTCTAATATCATCTGACACGTCAGGAGGCCCATGCTTGCTGGTAATAGACATATAGTTGTTACGGACATAACAATGGTTAAGGATGTTACGGGAAGTCCTTTGGGAAATTGCCAGAGTGCTAAATAGTAAACACCACGCTTCTTTAATTGACCACAGGTCTTGTAATGAATCACTTATTCCAGGACAAAGACTCATATTTGCACCTGGGCAAGGATAATCTAAGTGGAGTCCTTCATGACAATATAGTCAAGATTTTTGATGCATAAATTTATGCCTAGTATGTATCTTTCAGGCCTTCTCAGTAGTACTGCACCAACTTTTGAGGTTAGGGATTCAAATCTATTCTGACACATATTAATGAAAAAGATTGTACCAGACTTTCTAGAGTTGAATTTACGACATTTTGAGTTGAAACAGAGACCCTGTTTCATAGCAGATAGTCCAGAACTTGTGCATCTCCTACCATGAAAAAAGTGTTTGTTATGTGAAAGTATTTTTTTATTCTTATTTATTTTCTTTATGTGTTTTAAGAAATATGGTGTTCTCATGGTCTTTTTTTTTTTTTTTCAAAACTGCTTGTGAAGAAAAAACTCTACCAATTAGCTTATTAATGTAACAGATAACTAAGTCTACAGCAGTTTCTGTAAATGTTATTGTACAAATCCCTTTGAAGGACGACGTAAACCATGCATGACTATATTTCTTTCACTATATGCCTTTTCATATTTTTTTCTCTCCTCAGATACTTGTGAAATGAAAGAGAATACAGGTTTTGCTGCATGTGTCTCTTCAGGCAATAGCTCACTTTAAGATGTGAAACATAAAAGGGACATCAGCTTGCAAAAGGAGTAACTGTAATGGCAGACCTAGAAAACCATCAAGCATTTTGCATTACATGTTATTCACACAGCAATTATTGTTAGTATCATTTATCCTCATTTTGGAAAAAAAGAAAAAAAAAAGAGGAAGATATGCAGATTGGAAGCAGAATGTTTTTTTCTGGGGTATTTTTAAATGTTTATCTGGTACTTTTCGATTTGCTGTAACTCAAGAGATGATGTTAGGCATTAACTTGTATTTTTGCTTGGCGCAGATTTTGATTAAATACTGTAAGAAATCAATTCTCTTTTACATAACTAGCTGAGCTGAATGTCATTTAGAATGTGTACTTAGGACATGATCTAAGGTAAAAATAAATCAACATATCTCTTTTATTTTCGTTGGAATCATCTTTGTATCAAGTTCCCAAAACTTAATAGCTAAATTCATTTTGTAACTGTTCAAAGTAATAAATGAATTCATTCAAATCCCTACCATTAATTTTAATTTATTGCCAGCCCTTAACAACAATTTCATTTCACTTTTTGAAGAGATGATGTTATCTTTCAAGGTTAAAAAAATCTTCACAAGCTCCTCCGAGATCAAAATATGATCCCTTCTCTTTAGATTTTGAAAAGCTGCTGTCTCTTCTTCATCAATCAGTACAGATAGAGAGCAAACAGCCTCAAATAACTGGAAACCTACCTGGCAGAAGAGGCTTTTAAAAATGGTTGCATGAACTCTAGGTAGAAGGGTAAGGGTACCTGCCAGCCTGAAGAAAAGTTTACGAGATAAGTTTCTGGGAGTACTATGAACCAGAGTGGGAAATATTGTCATGGCTTATCTCGGACAAGGCATTGGTGGTTCAATCTGTAGCATCACTATGTTATTCTCAACTGTGTGTCAGGGAAACTAAAATGCTAGGCTGGAAAGAACTGAACAACAAGGCTGAAGTTTGAAAGAAAATAAGCTGACCTCCAGGAATGTGAGAGAAGAGATTCACCCCAAACTAGGAAAACTGAAGGCTACAGTCATTGAAGCTAAAGCTGCAATTGAATAGTGTAAAAAGTATGACATTTAAACATCAATATTTTTATCAAACATTTGAGATATTTTCCTTAGATAACAATGTATGAAAATACACCACTATGATTTCAAGTTGTGTTGATGGTGAGAGATTCAACAACAAAATGCTTATTTTGCAAGAGAGATGGCAGGTATTATACATCAATGTTTAGTTTTCTCTCTGGATAATATAAGACTATGTATTATTTGGTAACAACTTAATATTACGGGTAAGAAAGCAAAGATCACGACATCTAATGATACATTGCATGCTTGTACATTACTTAAAATAAAATAGTTGAATATATTATATTGAGCACTTTTTTTTGATATAGCACATTTTCCTTTATTATCAATGCATGAACCATAATTTCCTTTTCTGAATTGCCATGTTATATATCTATTTCAAAATCATGCCTATCATAAAAATATATTTTAAAAAATCTTATTTTTCTTTTATTTAAATATTCCTACTTTTTTAAGATTTTGAATTCTAACATAACTAAATTGTTTATGCTTCAGATTTGAATTTTAAAAAACTTTTCTTTGCTAAGTTAACATTCTTGAAGTGTAATGTAATAATTACAATCTCTATATTTTTCAGTTGGATTTTCAGAGCATACCAATTTTAGACATACATTTATTTCAGCACTACTTTCACATATAAATCCCTTGGGTCTTGCAAGATGACTTGTGTCAACCATAGCAAACTGTGTTGCCATGCTGTAGGGGGAGACCTTTAATTGAACATATTGAAAGCACTAGTTAGGTTCCCCCATGATATCTGATTTTCACCTTCTCAGAAAGTGTAATATTTTGACTGTTTTTGACAATGGTGTACTTCAGACAATGTCAGGCATTTGTAAGAGAGACTGTAGAGTATGCAGACTGAGTAATTTGCATATATTTTAATGTAAATTCATTCAAATATCCTTCAACTGCTTGTAGTTTCAGATAATTGAGATAAACTCATGCAAATAATAAACCATTCAATTATGTTCTCTACTGGGTAGAAATCTAACATAGGTGAGGATTTATCTATATTTTAGTGTCTCAAAAACAAGCACTACAAAGAGGAAATTTTCCCTAAAACAGAATAATTTATAAAATTTTATGATGGCATAATAAACTCGTAGATAATGAAAAGTAGTCAATTTGCATCTAATTTTATTTAATATGTCTCAGTTGATAGCATGCTGTCAATATTTACTCAAAATCTAGCTATAAAGGATAAGAGCAGGCTGACCAGAAACCTATTGTAAAACTGGTGATTCATAGATTCATATTTAAATCTGCTTATGTCTACGAATTTTTAGATTTATTAGACATTACTTTCAGACTGAATACATACAAGCTCCTTTTAATACTAGTATAATAGCATTGCTGTAGCTTTGATCTAAAGACATAAACTAAAGTTTGTAAGGAGAGGTTATAGCTTTATTAGACCAAAACAACTGCTTACAAAACTAAATATACATACTGCTAATAATGCTTTTCTTTAACTTGATTATTTGATTGTTTAAGTAAGTGAGATAGATAGGCAAAACAATGTGTGGGGCAGAGGAGGAGGTTATGAAGTAGAAAAAAAGATGTGTTCCTTTAGCAAGAGTGGCATGACATCTTTCCCTGTGAAGCACAAAAAGACTGAGAGTCTGGGGAAGATTGATTCATGCCTGGAACAGAATGTCTACACTAAGTCCATGATTTTAATGACAAGTAATGTCATAAGGTTTAATTCCTTGGTTCATCTCTTCTGAAACTGATTTGTAAGGTCCATCCCAAGGATCAGCGCTGAGAGGTCAGAGATGAATGACTGCAATACTACAGTTTTTTTCTGCAAGCAAGAATATTCTCAGCCAGGTTTAAGCATCTAGCATTGGAGTCAGTTCCCTAAACACAGTCTGTAATGTCTTTGGAGATGTCCTCTGTTATCAGAGACAGTCCTGGGACTGACAGATGAGACACAGCACCAAGCACTGAGCATCTGAGCATTTGTAGATATAACAGAGTATCTGCAAAGGTCTCAGCCAAAAAGTGTTAGGCAACATCTAACACATTACATGAAGAATGTTACATCTGAGATGTAGAGATGTAAGTCTAGGATTTTGATGTGTCTGTTATGGAGACCATTGTTGTGGTGTCAGAAAGATATCTCAATCTGTGCATCTCCATCTTTGGGATGTTCACTTCTGCTAACACCCAAGACGTGTATAAACAATGCTGTAAATGGTCTGAGCAACCAGCTGAATGAAGTACTCTCTTGCCTTCTTTGAAAAAGTATAGTCTATATCATGTCAAAATCCTTCACTTAATCAGTTGTGACATTGTTATCATTGATCTTTCAATAGTAATTTCATTTTAAATAAAGAGACGGATTGTTTTCATGAAAGAAGTCTTAACTACAAATTAAATAAAGAAGGGTTTCTATTTTTACACTCATTAAAATTTGCTGAACTCACTTTGGAGTTTGCCTAAGTTGTTTCTTAGGAATTCCAAATTTGGAAATTTCTTGTTTGCTGTAACATATACAAAAGTGTGATAAACCTACAGTGCTGAAAGTTATTACAGTGTTCCACTGCATGTCACCTACAGTTAAATCAATGTCTATCGTTTGTTTAATTGCTACGTTTAAAAAATTTTTGCGCCTGTTTCTACTCTCCATATGAGTATTTCATATTCTTCAATCTATGAATGTGTAATATATTCCAAACAAACTGTGGAGGAAGGCGTGCCCAGATATTTTTATTGGTGTACTTTTCATTGGAGTGTGTGCAAACCTGAAAATAAAATATTTTACACAGAGTTTGTAAAAATACTTAAAGATTATGTTTTTTCATAATCACTTCATTTAACGATTAAGCAGCAAATATATTGTTCCATCAAACTATTGGCAACTGCCAGAAGAGGAATTTATGATTGTGTTACAAATTTACTCACAAATGATCAATTATCTTAATTATGACTGCAAATGAAATTTTCAATAATCTTTGGGCAACTATTTTTTTGTTTCATGTAATTCCAAGGTGGGTAGTTAAAGTTTTTCCTTTTGTATTTCCTTTTGTATTTGTATATAAGGTTTTTCTTTTTGTATTGAAATACCTTTGTAAAAGGTATTTCCTTTTGTATTTTGTATTTAAAAAAAAAACAAACAAACACTTTTTGCCATCCATTTTTCTTGCTGCACTTGGTTTCATCCAAAACTCGAACATGCTAGTAAATATATGCAGACAAATAGGCAATGTGCACTCAGAACAGCAGAATAGAGTTTCGTTAAAAAGGAGAGACATTTGTTGAAACAATTCTAAACAGTAATAAGCTAAATTTATTCAAGAAGTACTTTAAAATGAAGTATCTGAAACAGGACAGACCCGAGGAATTTCATCTCAGCAAATGAGTAGTTTTCCATTACATTCATTAAACCTTGCAGTATTCTGTCCTCATTAAAATAAGCATGCATTTATTCAGTGAAAATTTAACATTGAGCCAATAACACGCTCTTTTCACTGCTACTTCTCATATTTGTTTGTACTTTCTTTGGTTCTCAGAAAAATGATGAAATGAGTGACCTATGAATCAACAATACATCCATTTATTACTTGCATATAATGCCTCCTAAACTCCTGGTAATCCCTAATTTTTGATGTTTCATTTTAAATTTTCATCTAATTTATTTTCAAGTACATTTAAGTAATGGAAGAATTTAATTCTAAATTTAAGAATTCTGCTACTTGAACATAGTAACTTGTAAGATGATAAAAAATAATTAACAGAGCTACACCAGATGGTTTTTAAATTGAAGGAATTTTGTATAGTTCCCTTTCTTCAGTTTTAGTTCATCTAAATATTAGACTTCCTGACATTTGCTTTAAGCTTCAAATTCAAGCAATCTTCTCATCACAAGGCAAGAATCAGCTGATCCAGATGAGTTTTTCAAGCTTTCATGTGAACAGAAGCAAAACTGAAAACAGCTATTCAATATAATTCCGTAACAGAAATACTTATTTCTTGAATGCTTTGTGTACGTTAGACAGCCTGCTGAAGAATTTCAAGCTTGTAGAAAAATCCCAAGCCACAGGAAATCAGCCAAGTTTTGGTGTTGGTAGCAAAACTACACATACCAAATATAAATAAACCAAAGTAAGGAAAACATGGTGAATAAACTGAAGAGATCAGTCTTGTAAATGAGCTGATGAGTGTAATCTATTTTTCTTAGGGGCTATTTGGTACCAGACAATCATTATATCAGAGTTTTTGTGTGTTTCTTTCACAAACTCTCGAATAGATATTTAATCTTCCTGCCACACTCAACCCAATAATTGGAAAAAATCTTGGTTACTTCTCATTTCATTTGTTTTAATATTTTGATTCTACTGATGAACCATATTTTCAGCTTAGGTAAACCAGTATAACTTTATTATAATTCTAAATTCTAAAACATTCTAAGAATATTTCATTAAAATGTTAGCTATCTTTTAAAGATTTATTTTTACTTTTTCCCAAGGAACAACTCTGAGTTTGTGCATTTTAATTATTTTAATATTATACCAGTAGTGAAATGATATGATTTTCTTTTCCAAATTCATTGTGAGAGATGGCATCTGTTTGTTTTAATCATTGCTAGCTTTCTGTCATATTCTGTTATATTCTCCCTTTTTAAAGGAAACACCTGGGCAAGAGGGAATTACTATCTCTATTTGACTTGTTCTTACTGCTGTCTGTTGGAAAAAGCATAACTCTGTGAAGAAAAAGATTAGCTCTTCTATTGGATCAGCTAAGGATGCTGAACGGAAGGAACCTCCTGGAGTGAAGAGCACTCAAGCATATAGAAAGAGATATGAAAAGCAGCAGGAAGCCCTCAGCAAGATGGAGAATGGAAAAACACAAAGAAAAGGAATGGCCTGACCTGAGACATGATGGGGAGAAAGTTTGTAGGCTCCAGAAGAGACTGAAGATCTTGTTCGAGTAAGCCACTAAAGTGCCAGAAGAAGAACAAACTTGCAAAAAAAGTATGGGCAAGAAGAGGATATATATTTTTTGTGAAAACCTTGGTAATTCATTTCAACAGTTGTGCTCTTTCCTTTTTAAAAATACATGTTTCAATATTTTAATTACATTCTATATAGAGAATTATATTCTATAGAATTTACGACATCATTCTGATGGGTTTATTTGGTTCAGTAATAAAAAGGTGCAAAATAACTGAAAGTCTTGCTTAACTCAGTATTTCATCTCAGGGACACATTTTTTTCTGATGTTAAGATAGCTTAAAAATAATTATGTTTTGCAAAAAACTGTTAACATGAGATCATCTTCTCATGACAACATGGCAATTTCAATAAAGGAGTAAATAATACATTGTGATATGCTTAACAGTCAGAATTCAACTTCTAGCTGAAACTGATGTGCACACTTTCAACACTTCCAGTCACTTTTTTTTTATACACAAATAAATGGAACATTGCTTAATTCTTCTAGTTAAAATGCAAATAGTAATCTACTCAGAAAAAAATATATTTGAAAATGCATCTATTAACTGCTTAAATAACTGGACTTACAATGATATCATTTAGGTAAGCAGTAGTGTAAGGAAGATAAAAGTCTACAATTTATTTTGCTAAAATAAACTTACTTACATTTAGAAAACTCTCTCTTAGAGGCAAAGGGATGTTTGACATACTTCATTCAGAATTGCAGGTCTACTTTTCTTTGATAGGTTTCCCTATGTTTCCAGATCTTTTGGATGTCCTCATCTATATGCATCCTCGTTTCAAAGCATCTCTCCACATGACTTCTCCTTATATCTCTTATCTCCATGACCTCACACCCACTACTTCTACAACAAAAAACAATGAGGCACCTAGATATTTTTCATCACAAAGTCTGTATCTATACAGGAGTTAGCAGCTGATGCAGGAGCATCCAGGCACCCACAGGCCAGGGGAACTAATTGGCACATGAGTATAATGTTTAAAACTCAGAAACATCTACAGTATGTCTATGAAGCATTGGGAACTCTGCCCAGCAGCCCCATACCCTCCAGCACTGATATTTTTCATGGCTTATACAGGACACAACAGTGTTTTGACCAACTTTAGGAGAGAGAAAAGGTCCGATGGAATCATATCTGGTCAATGGAATCAAATCCAACCATACTAGAGTCCACAGAGAGGATTCTCTTTCTTACTCTATGATTCTGTTTCTCAGTCAAAGAACGATTTGGTCACAACAGGCTAGCAGGACGTTGGCCTGAATGCAAAACAGGGATAATAAAGCCAAATTTAATTCATTTTATTTTCTGTACCAAAAAAAAAAAAAAAAAAAAAAAAGGTCTGCATATGTCATTTTTAAAATATTATTTGTGACATGCCTTGTTTGTCCCGTTTGTCTTTTATTTATTTATTTATTTTAAGTGAGGTTTTATTTCATAAAAAGATCCCCAAATGCATTTACTTTCACTTGACACTCATCTTCTTTAGGAATGCGCAGCCCAAGGATTCAGAGTGTTTGTTTTTGTGACTGAATGAGCTGATGATGAAAATGATTGCCTAAGAGGTGTGGAAAAGATGAGATATAAAGGCTGTGAACAAACGCTTTCCCAAAACAACTTCACAGCCTGACCTAACGCTTCTCTAATAGTTCAGCCTTACTATTTCTTGAGTAGCAGCTGACATCCTTGAATAGCTTTCTGATTGTAGTGCTTTTATGAAAATAAGAAATAATAAGGTAGACACCAAATTAAATGTCATCTGTGACCTCAAATCTAATTAAGTCATTTAATTAATTTACTGAAGTGTCATTGCTCCGCTCATAATTTTAGAGCATAAAACATGGAAGACACTTATGCTTCAAGTGGGGAAAAAATATGCTAATCCAAACTCAAAATACTATACACTATCAAGTATGTCAGGAAGTTCAGTGTTTGTTCTAGTTCAAATCCTGTTTTAATTCCTTAGATGCTGCAAAACTTTTTGTAAAGAATCTATCCATACAAATTCTGAGACATCCCTGAAAGTTTTTCAGAACTCTATTAATAAAGCAGTTTCTTTCATTTCAAATGCTCTCTCAGGAATATGGTATTTAATTTAATATCCATGCTAACAGTCTACATATGTTACATACGCTATGCTGTCTTATGTAAATGAATTTACCAAATATGCTCTAAATCCTAAAATGTTTTAAGTTGTTATGCTTGATATTTCCCTGAACTTCAACCTGAAAACTTATCTGCAGTCCCTACTCTCATAGCACTAGAGTAGTTTTGCCTAGCCCCACTCTGGTGGCAATTTCTTGGATTTTTTTTTTTTTTTCTCTTAGTAATTGCTAGTGAGACCAAAATTCCTGATGGTATTTAAAATAAGAGCTTAAGATCTTAATATTAAGGATTTTCAAATTTTCCTTTGGTTGCCAGCTGAAAACTCATCAGGGGGAAGTAAGTCTGATAAAAGACTTCTGACTATGATAAATGTAATTTTGATTAAAATACTTAAGAGTTTAATGTGATGAAGTAATCTTTTTTCAACAGGGTTATAATGTTGTCCTGTTTCTGGTGCTGTGCACCAGGTAGATGCTGAACATTTCCAAATCTTGGTAAAAAGAATACTCTCTTATCCTATATTGGATGCCTTTGTTTCTTTAACATATCAAGGTTCCCATTCTTGCCTTTAAAGCTGTGTATTACTGGGAGGCTGTCATTGCTTATTTTTGAATCTCAATTTCAAATTTACCAAAGTCAGACTTAGGAATCTGGTTATTCTTATTACTGCTAAAGCGTTCATGAAAACATTCATAGGTAGTTTACTCCTAGTTATTCATCAGTGATAGCTGTGTTTTTAGATATGCTCATTTCTGCTTTTTATTCTGCATGATTTTTTCCATTAACAAGAAATAGCTAAGCAACTTAGTTAGCTGAACTTTTAGTTTTATCTTTTTTTTTTTTTTTGTCATTTTTTTTTCTCTTAATTAATTCCTCTATACATAATTGTTCATGAGATATTCAGTTCTGGCAGCACTATTTTCAAATTAAAAATGACTTTACAGATTTTTTTTCCCCGACGGCCAGTTGTGTAGTTTATATCTATCCAGATGGAAGTTACCATAAATTACTTGTTAATTGCTTCTTCCTAAGTACATTCCTACTTATTGTTTTGCCATCTACATGTCTACTTAGAATGCTAGTTGGATTCTCTTCTGTCTTGCTTCCCTTGTATCAAATTAGTATTCTGTCTTCTACTTTCAGGTCTCTACACAATCCTATCTTTACTTATGTCACCGAGATTACCTAACTGATTAGCAGTATTGCTTTAAATCAAGGCAATTTTTCTCTGTAGTATTCAACTTTTAATATTGTTTTACATATTATAAACCATGAGAAGGCCTAAGGCCTGAAATTAGTCTATTTTTTTTCTAATTATGTCAATTGAACATTTTTTTCCTAGCTACAATCCTTATCTTTACTGATTTTCATCTATGTTTATGTCTTTTCAATATCTTTTATCTATTAAACCCAACTTGTTATTTTCTCTTCTAATTTTCTATTTCCGTGTAACACGTTAGTAATATTATAATGCCTTTAAAGGAAAGGGGTTTACCACTTTATTAATTTATGTTATTTTGTAATAACAATAAACTTGTCATTCAGAAGCTTAGTATATAAAAGAAGTTGCACACATCTTTGAGAACTGGGTGGTCAATGTCTATTATTTCTCAGATTTAAGAACTACCACAGTCTAGAAGCAGATGTCCTAAAGCAAGGCTTTATGATTGCCTTTAAAAGAACTTTTCAACAACTGGAGATTAAATATGAATCTAAATATTTCAAATTACCACTATTTACTTAATATTCTGAGTCCAACTCAAAAGTATTTCAAATATTGTTAATAGCATATTTCTAGAGAAGACTGAGTACATTGTGTAGGTGATGGAAAAATACAGATTAGTTTTTCACTGCTTTTAGTACAGCCATTTATACCTCTTTCTGTTTATGTAGACTTTTTTTGTTTGTTCTCATAAACTCAACAGAACACAGACAAGTAAACTTTTAACATCTTATTTTTCTCAGGAATTCTCTCTTATCTTTATCTGTTTTGAGAAAGCATTACTGATGTAACCTTCAGCATTTAAAAATATCTACTTAGACTATGTCATGCTGAATTGATCAACTTCACACAACAGTGATCACAACAGCGATGAAAGATAGTAGCTAGGACAGTATCTGAGTTGGACAGGAAATTGTAGCAACACTGTGTATGATCTATATCTTTAAATTACCCTACTATTTAGGAGACTGTCTCCTGTTTATCTTTTCTTTTTTCAAAACTGAAGAGAAAATGGGAAGGTATCAGTTGAACAAAAGTATTTCAGACTGCTTCTCAGCTTCAAGAAACAGTAACTAGTTAAAAGATGAAGTAGGTAATAGCCTCAACATAAAAATCAAGGGAACATAAAAATCAACTGCAGCAGGCATGTCCCTGACTAAAGTCCCTAGATAGCATATTTCTGTTGGTTATGCTCTATCAAGGAAGGTATCCTGGGAGATACTTAGAGATCTCAACAGAACAAACGTAAATATTTGTGAAATATTTTTGTAACACATTATAGATGTGCCATTCATACTTAGTGCATTAGACCAGGTGGTGAGTGAAGAGGTGAGAAAAAGCCGACCTGGAAATAAAAAGTATGTTATTTGTACTTAACCTGACTCAGGGATAACATAAACTGCATTAGAGCACTTTGAAGTCAAAAAAAAAAAAGAAAAAAAAAAAAGTTGGAGAGAATGCAAGGTGAGGGTCAGCTATCTGTGGAGGCCATTACAGACCAAGTGATCAAGTGCATGAAATTAGTCCTTCAGATCACCGGGGAGATTGTAGAGTGGTATGGGAAAGAGGGACACCTAACACAAAACTCCAAACTTCACCAATGAAGAGTATAACATCAAGAGGTAACCCAACAGCACAGGAAACAGCACGGGAATTAAACTTCACTATAACAAGAAGTAAGAGCTGGTAGAATTTCACTTAACGGTAGCTTTTCTTTTTGGCATTTGAGTTAATGTAACATTGTAATGATCTTGGTTTATAGATGACACAGGTCGGCACTCTTGTGTTCTAAAGCATCATCATCATTAACATCAATAGCATTCACCGTCACTTTGCAGGTTGCTTTGCCCACTACATTCTCACAAACTGCAGAGGGGCTTGAAATTAGCCCTTCAATCACCTATCCCAACCAGCAAGTGGCAGTGACCTGCAACTGGTGTGTAACATAGACTGCTCAACTAATGGTTTCTGTCTGCCTGTCTGAATACTGAAAGAAAAAACTCAGTTAGCAAGGAAAAAATACTGGGAATTATGAAATGTTTTGAAGACAGGAAAAACAGCAGTTTATTTTTCAGTTATTTTCCCTGAACTTTTTGGAAATGTTAATCAGAGTCCCCAAAAGTTTCTGAGATGAACTAGACCAGATTAATGAGAAACTGTGAGTTATAATCATAGGATACGTTAGGATGGAACAGCTATCCTAGTCTGCCATGTAGATTAGCTTCTACTGAGCCCCATTTTAGGGTTTTAATGAGGATTTGGCTGAAAATGAGGTGATGGCTTCATAGACATTTATGAGAATTTGCATGTGCAGCCCTGAAGATAATGAAATACATGCGAATAAACTTGTGTTTAAGAACTTGCCCATTCTAGATTTTCGGTGTTATATTTCACTGCGGTGAAGTTCAACCAGATCTCCCAGTGGAAGCCCTCATCTTCTGCAGAAAAAATAAAATGATTGCATTTGATATGTTGATACTTTGGGAGAATTGCTGCTGTAGACATTAAAATTTGGATGCTAGCTGGGTATGAAAGTTATGTTGATTGAATCCTACTCTGCATAGTCAACTTAAAACTTCTGTGGAATTTATTTCAATGATTTTTTTTTTAATATGGATATTTTCATATGAAAGACCACAAGCATTCGTATCTGTTACAGCTACTACTGCATACATTTTCTGTTATGGACAATTTCCCACAGCAAAATATAAGATACATGAATCTTCAAGAATAAGAAAGAAAATATTTTACTTGTTCAGCTACTGTGTGAATTACATTATTCTTTTCTTTAAACATAGGAAAAGTCTATCATAGTACTCCATCCCTCCTCCTCCCCATTTAGAGAATGTAATCAAATATCTGATAATTTTTCATGATTGTAGAGGTACATGCTGGTATTTCAAATATGTGAAAACTTCAAAATCAGATTCAAAGGTTGAGACAAATGCCTCGTTTTCTTTCTCTTTAGATAATGTATCTGAAAAGAGATTTTTACAAGCCAGCAATGTATTAAATTGCTCTGTGTGGATAAATTTGATACAATGAAACCAGCTCATTGTTTCTCTAACTGATCACTTTGATGAATCCCCTGTCTCTTAGCAACTTCAGATAAAATCCAGCTTTATAAAGAGAATCTGATGCAATTAGGGCAGAAGAAAATGATACTGAGAGTGCAAGTTTTCAACTGGGAAGTTTCTCAAAATCTATACCTACTAATTTAGCATAGTCAGGCCTTAATGCTAAGAAATGCCAAAGCCTGTGCTCACAGACAAGCCTTGTTATCCTTGTTTGTACAAATATTTGATTTGGTCATATAAGAACATAATAGCTGCTCTGACATTTTGATCATTTTCCCAAGCAGACAGGAGTACTTTGAGAGCAGTAGTACATACAAAGGATTTTTTTTTTCCCATTTAGGAAGAACCATACTCTACAAATTATTAACAATGCTCATGAGGAAAAAATCAAGGAGTCAGGGAATAACAGCAGCATTTTAACTGCTGATAGTGTGTATATTTATGTATCTAATGTCCTCAGGCAAAAAGAAAAAAAAATAAACAAAAACAAAAACAAAACTTATTTTGGTTATTTGCAGCAAGTTCCATATTGGTTACTACAGCTGATTATATCTTTTATTAAGTTGATAAAAGTTAAGTAAAGAGAAGACATCAGCTTCTTATGTAATCTCTAAAAGATACAGTTGTGCTTTGTTGGGTTCAATTATATGATATCTCTTTTATGTCCAAAAAAAATAGTGAGAACTGACTGTTAGGTTAGGACACAAAATGACACAATTGAGTTTCTGCAAAACATCTCAAAAATATTTTCAGATGTGCCTTCATTCATATTAAGTACTCACTGTCATCATGTATTAACGATCTATCTATGCCTTAGCAAGTACTTCTAAATTAAACAGTTACGTAGTGTTTCAAAACTTAATTTGTTTTTGGAATTCAGATTTTCCTGATAGAGTGTGTAGTATGATATAGTACATACTGTAAAAACACACAAAACTGCATGACCCACACTTGTCAAGCTACATCCTGTATTCTAAGATTTTTTCTTTTTTTGGGGGGTGGGGGATTGCACTTTAAAATTCCTTATTATTTACTTAAACAAACCAACCAGCCTTCCAATAGTTGCAAGGTATTTCCTGATCATAGAATCATGGAATCATAGAGTGCTTAAGGTTGAAAGGGATCTCTCGAGGTCATCTAGTCCAACCCGCCCTGCACACGCAGGGGCACCTAGAACACGTGGCACAGGACTGCATCCAAGTGGGTTTTGAAGATCCCCAGAGAAGGAGACTCCACAACCTCTCTGGGCAGCCTGTTCCAGTGCTCTGCCAGACTCACTGTTAAGAATTTTTCCTTAAGTTCATGTGGAACTTTTGGTGCTTCAGTTTCCGGCTGTTTCCTCTAGTTCTGTCGGTGGCCACCACTGAAAAGAGGCCAGCATCATCCTCCTCACTCTCTCCCTTGAGGTACTTATAGACACTGATTAGATCCCCTCTCAGCCTTCTCTTCTCCAAGCTGAACAGGCCCAGCTCCCTCAGCCTCTCCTCATAGGGCAGATGTTCCAGGCTCCTGATCATCCTCGTAGCCCTGCGCTGGACTCTCTCCAGCAGCAACATATCCTTCTTGTTCTGTGGGGCCCAGAACTGGACACAATACTGCAGATGTGGCCTCACCAGGGATGAGTAGAGAGGCAGGATCACCTCCCTTGACCTGCTGGAGGTGCTCTTCTTAATGCACCCCAGGATCCCATTGGCCTTCTTGGCCACGAGGGCACACTGCTGCCTCATGGTCAACTTCTCGTCCACCATGACGCTCAGGTCTTTCTCTGAAGACCTGCTCTCCAGAAGGTCAGTCCTGCTCTCCAGAAGGTCAGTCCCCAGCCTGTACTGGTGTCTGGGGTTATTCCTCCCCACGTGCAGGACCTTGCACTTGGCCTTGTTGAATTTCATGAGGTTTTTCACCGCCCAGTTGACTAGTCTGTTCAGGTCCCTCTGGATGGCAGCACAGCCCTCTGGGGTATCAACTACTCCTCCGAGTTTCGTATCATCAGCAAATCTGGGAATGCACTCTGTGAGCACTCTGTGCCTTCATTCAGGTGATTGATGAATAAATTGAATAGCACTGGGCCGACGACTGATCCCTGGGGGAAACCGCTAGCAACAGGCCTCCAACTAGATTCTGCACCGCTGATCACCACCCTCTGAGCTCTGCCATCCAGCCAATTCCTAATCCACCTCACTGTCCACTCATCTATCCCACACTTCCAGAGCTTGCCCAGGAGGATGTTGTGAGGGACAACTTCCTTGGTGAAGCTGGGCTAGACAAAATCCACTGCTCTCCCCTCATCTATCCAACTGGTCATTCCATCATAGAAAGTTATCAGGTTAGTCAAGCATGATTTCCCCTTGGTGAACCCATGCTGACTACTCTCAAGCACCTTCTTGTCCTCCATGTACCTGAAGACAATGACCAGTATGAGCCGTTCCATCACTTTTCTGGGGATGGAGGTGAGGCTCACTGGCCTGTAGTTGCCTGGGTCCTCCTTCATGCCTTTTTTGAAGACGGGCATGACATGGGCTTTCTTAATGATGTTTGTATGTTTTCCTTTATGCATCAGAAATATGTCTATAACACTAGAAGTCAATAAAAAAAATGATGAAAGATTGCTGAAGAAAAAAAATTGAAGAGATAGTTCTAAAGCTTTAAAATGATTCTTAGCGCAGTTGGTGCAGTATTTCTTGAAGAACTCCTTCGTATGTGACAGGTCTCTACCAAGTTAACAGATGACATTTGCATTACAAAAAGTTTCATGGTTTATCTCTTTTATGAATATTTTAACAATGTAAAATATTTCAGCATTTAATTTTTGATTAGAGTTTTAATTTAGGGAACAAGATTAACCACAGGCTTATAAAAGAAATTTAATATTCTGGAAAAAAGAAAAATAATAAAGAACAGTAAAATGAAACATAGAAACTTTGGGACAGCTGGTGAACTAGGAAGCATGTGTAGCGACTTGGACATGTGATTCCAGAAAATGCTAGGACTACAGGGTACCTAACAGAACTGTCAACATTAGTTTTCTACATGTCAACTTTCGGAGCAGGACAATACTAAGGTATTTTTATAACTTGCATTTTCTCATCTCTTTTCACCTCTGCCTCATCTTGCTTCCTGTCTGTTACAATTCTTTAACTAGGCTGCCACAATTTCTCATTGTCACAAGGCTGGGGAAGTTGCTCTGCTGACACCTAGCAGTATGGTTTTGGCAGACTGCTATCAAGCTAGGCATAAAAAGTCACTCTAAAGAATTGGAGCTAACTAAATGAGTTAAAGTAGTAGAAATAAATTCAGAAGAGAATGATGTAGCTAGCATCAGTTCTTCATATTCTGTGAAAAGAGAATTCTGAAGGAATTTCTGGATAGGAGTTATTTATGTAAATCCTCATTGCCATCATAGAAGAGCTAATTAATATATATGATTGTATCTGATCTAGTATAGGCTTCTTTGTGCTGCTTAAGGGTGAACTGATCAGCTTTTGAGATTGCACTGATTAAATTATTGTTAGGGGAAATCTAGTCGTAACTTGCATAAAATCACTGTTACTTAAGTGCTTAGGTTGCAATTCACTTTCCAAATTGTGACTTTCTAATATAATTTGAGATTATCGAGGATATTTTACCTGGTGTCGCAGTCAGCCTGGGACCAGTGCCAGGCACTGTCTCCTCGGCAGACGGGGGCTGAGCAGGAGAGGCGGGAGCTGCAGCCACGCGGCCAGCGCGTGACCAGGCAGCTCATTGGGTGGCCTCGTGCGTGATGGGCGCGTGATCCCCTGCCTGATTGGCTGGTTGTGTTGCTGGGCTCTGCAGGGGCAGAGGGTGCTCTGGGATTGGAAACTGTATAAATTATGTTTAATCCTAAATAAAGGTCTTTGGCTCAGCATCACAGAGACCCTGCTCGTCCATATGCCCGCAAATGGTGCCCAATGTGGGGCTCGAAGACCAGCTGTCTCTCTGGTTGCACTGCCCAGCTGAACTCCAGGGTTCCCGCTGAAAGGAAGGGGGCTTGTGCATGTACTAAAAGCCTCTTCAAAGGAAAGAGGTAAGAGGCTGCGAACTACGGGTTCATAGCCAATGAAGGAACAGAAGGACTGAGTCCGTTCCTCCACAAGGTGCAGCAACCTGGTCTCTGGCTACTGCAAATATTTATCAAAAGTCCAGGCTCTTGGACGGACTTGAGAGCCTGCTGGACTCAGTTACAATATAGCACATTATGTGGATGTACTGTACATAATGAATGAGGCTAAATACTTTTATTTAGACAACTTAATCTAACCTTTACGATCAATTGCATACAATCTGAAGGTAACTGACATCCATACTCTAAATAAAAACAAAACGGCAAACAAAATAGCATTATAGGTAACTGCAAATAATTGTCTATAAACAATAATTAATACGCCAACCTCCCACCTCACTCCTTCTGCCTTCCTGCCTTTCAGGAGAAGGAAATCCTTTGCCCATGAAGGCTAACTCCAGAAACTGAGTCTCATGTTTCCTGCTTTTTTTAAGGCTAGGTTTGTTTGTATATTATTGATCAAAAGTGAGGAAATACATGTGTTCTTATATTTTCCTTGATGTGCCTGAGATGAGGTTTTCCTTGAAGTTTCCTTGAGGAGTTTCACAATAAAATAAATTTGTGGAAGTGAAGGTTTGTCAACAACTTATATGTGGATAATGTAATATATTAACTTTGCTGTTATTTCTAGTATTTATTCTTGGATGATGGGATATGAATCGTTAAGGGGCACTACTGAGGTGAACATATGTGCTTGTTTATGACATCGCTAAGAGACAAAAAAGGGATATTTGCTAACACATTGGCTTGAGTTACGGTATTCTAAGCTCTACAATCTTCACTAAATAAAACTATGGGGAAGTATTTTTCTTTGTAATAAATTAAGTAGAAATAGATTTATCTTTAAAGCCTGACACAGTTGCTAGTTTCTCACCGATATTCTAGAGACAATTGCCTGTATTATTCATGGACCATGAGCACATATTTTTTACTAAATTCCACTTTCATTGTTAAGAATACTGACTATTATATTTCTAAGGTCCTTATAGCAGTAACAGACTTCAGGTAATGCAACAATGCTTTTTAAAATGCTTCCCAGCTGCCACTCTTCTTTTGGATGTATTTGTTAATCAACATCAGCAGCATGATTCCCAGTGCAACGTGCTCTAGGTGTCCCTTCCTGAGAAGGGGTTTTGGGCTAGGTGATCTGTAGAGATCCTTTACAACCTCAACCATTCTGCAATTCTGTGTCTGTAAAAAGCACTTAATATCACTTGTATACCCATGTGGCATATGCTATGTATGTTTTTTGTGTGATTATATATTGAAGACATGTAGTTATACCACTTCATCAAGGATACAAAAGTTACGAGAAATACAATAAAACAGACTGCTCCTAGGAAAAAAAAAAAATGTCCTTTAGGTTGAGATACCCAGCAGACAAGGATTTTTCAGTCTGAAAATGAAATAAATAAGCAGGAACAAGACAGAACTCAATAAAAAAAAGTGAAATGGTATTGATCAAGTACCCCATTTACATACATGAAATGGTATTGATCAAATAGGCGAAGACACTGAAGAGATAGTTGAAAAGAAATCAAATGTCCTTCATCTTTAGCTCAGTAAATCTCTAGAATAATTCTCCTACCACACTTTAAAATATTCACCACCCATCTTTATGTGCTTTTTTAATGTTTCATCGATAATACAATCTTTTTTACTTAAGCAAAATATTGTATATGTTTGAATTAAAAGCTCTCTGAAATACTTAAATATGAAAAGGCATTGCAACTTGTTTTCTTAAGTCATCTTTCTGATGTAATTTTTATTACCTTTCTGAGAAATTCCATCTAACAGTGCATCCCGATTTTCAGATGACAGTATTCAGAGAGACAGGGAACAGCTAGATTTTTAAATACTGTTGAAAGATGTCATCTATGACCTTACTGGCAAGTATTTTCAAAATATTATATATTTCTCTAATTCTTCTAGATTATTCTTGTTGAAGGCTCTATTTGTCTTGTTTTTGTGATACATTTTTAAGAGTTTCCTGAGCAGTCTAAAAAACCTCAATTGTTCTGGGATTCTGTAAATTTCAAGTTTTATTCATTCACTTCTTTAATACTTCTTTCCACATACTCATTAGTATGTCTCTTCCACATATTCATTAGTGACTGAATTCTATCTCATATTTGCTTATTACCTGTTCCTTACCTTGTATTAAAAGAAAATCATCAGAACTTACAACAGCTACATTTTGTGTTGTATTATTTTTATTCCCAAGTTCTTTTTAATGTCCTATGAGTAACTTGCAATCAGAGGCAATTAAAACCCGCCTGGATGTGATCCTGTGCCACGTGCTCTAGGTATCCCTGCTTGAGCAGGAGGGTTGGACTAGATGATCTCTAGGGGTCCCTTCCAACCTGCACCATTCTGTGATCTCCTTTAGGAGACTGGAGCTATGAGAGATAATTGTTTTGTTTGTTTTTCATACAGTTCAATTTGTCATACAATATAGTAGAGATGTTATATGGTATATATAGTATATTTTCTTATTTTTCTTTGTTTTTTATTTATTTTTATTTTATTTATTTATTTTTGTAATATAGCAATATATTCCTGGTATTTGATTTTCTCTTTCTGTATACTTTGTACAATTTAGAAGCAAAAAATACCTGGTATACTGCCTTCAATAGAAACACATTCTAAGTGTATAATGGATTTAAACAAAACAAAATAATTATATCTTTTGGGTTTCTCCATCCTGAGCAATGACAATGATCTCAGGAGATAGCAAAGATATGTAAATAACTTCTTAAAGTGAGAACCCATTGAGGAATGTTGTGACTGTTTTAATCATTCTTATTTTTTTTTCAATTTCATGACCTTTGGAACAGAAGCAAGATACTCTTCCTTTAAAGGGCAATAATAGACAACAGAACAGTCCTGTGAACCTGACCTCAATCATGAGTTGTGTCTACTATTAGAAATGCTGAACAAATGAACTTGCAACAACCACAACTGCAACTGAGTTGCCCTTGGGTTAGAATCAAGCCCATTTATTATGTGCTATAATTTATTATAATTATAGTTATTCATTATGATTTCATTATCTTCTTTTTTTATTTTTCCAAAGAAAATAGAGACCATTACTCTACGGCCTTCCTTTGGGAAATTTGGGAAAAATGTGGTCTCCTGTAGTACAGGAAACCTTCCAATAACGAAGGAGATCTTGTTTCCATTTCAAGAATCATTTATGAACTGAAAGAATTTAGCATTATTTTTATAAAAAATATATTGAAATTGTCAAGCTGTGCTCCTAATAATGACTTTTCTGAGGTATGAGTGAAAATATAATTTAAATCAGAAACATATTATTTGGAAAAGAATCACACTTTTTAGAATCTAAGAGGCATATCTGAAATTCTATCAATGAATCAAAAAATCTATGAAATTTTGTTTCCAAAGAGCAATGGGAAAAAAAAAAAAAAAAGTTTTCTATAGGCTTTCCTGTCACCATGAGGACTTTTCTAATGTTTGCAAAAAATCATTACTTTAGATCCTTTAGAAATTACCAAAATAGATACTAAATAAGAAAGCTGAAACTTCTCATGTGTTTACAGATAAGCATACACTTAAGTTTAGTATTTGTTGCTGCTGCTGCTGTTATTCATTTTTTTTTTTATTTATTCATTTATTTTTCATTTATTTCACTCTGGAATGTGAATGAAACAACAGGTAGATACATCTAACAAGACAGAGAATAAATACTGAAAATAAAGAAAATAAATATTGAAAGAAATTTATTGTTGAATTGAAAATTGCTCCATTTGAAAATTACAGTTTTTGTGTATGTCACATAAAAGAGGAACCTGTAGTCATTTATGGTACAATATAGCTGTCAGCAAATAGAATCTGAAATCTTTTGAAGTAATGTAGCATAAATTTTGAAGCCTGATTGCAGTAGGATTTTCCACATCTTTTTATGGAAGAATTGTTTGAAAGCAGGAACTGAGAGGAAAACTAGGGCCTAACCGAAGTTTTGGCATTACAGAGGCCTGCTTGGGTGATACACAGTTGCCACTTCCAGGATGGCTGGTATGCACGGACTCTGCTCCTCCACGGTTCCCTGGGCAGCACAATCTGCCCTCCTCGCAGCTGCAAAGGGGAGTAACGGAGGATGGAGAGGAGTGAAGACACCGCGGCCAAACTCTGTTGCACTCCCTGTGCTGGGCTGCTGATAAGCCGCACAGTAGCTGTCTAATGGGAGATATATGATAACATGTCTGGTGCTGAGCCAGCGAAGGTGGCAAATCACTCCTTTTGGATGAACTTTGCTTAAACTTTGCTCATTATAATGTCAAAACACACCTCCATCCCAAAAGTTGCCCTCCTCCCAGGTACGACCACTGAGCACGCGCTCTAGATTTTCGGTTGATTGTACCTTTAAATGAAAGCGAGAAACTTTTTCACCAATCAATAACAGTATTAAGTAAGTATGACTCTAGTCACTCAAGCTGCACCTGAATGTAAAGAAAAATACAAAAGGTGAACTAAGGATGAAAAGGTGGAGGGAAGAAACCATCATAACTCTTGGGTCAGTCGATGGGCTGAGTCCCCTTCCCTCCTCTCGGACTGGAACGCCGCCTGAGAAGACTAAGAAATAAGAGGGAAGATTCTGGATCAGTCAATGCGGCGATCCCCCTTTCCTCCCCTCAGGTTCGGATGCCACCTGTGGAGACTCGAGACTGAGAGCCCTCTCCCATCTTCTGGGGTGAGTGATGATTGCACATTTGCACACCAGAGCTAGCTAAAAACCTCACGCTGTAGTAGAGAATTTCCCGTACTGACATTTGAAACCTGCTTTGTAAATGTTGCATTTGAATAAATCATGCTGTTTGTGAACTCGACTACCTGTTTGGAGGGAGGCGATCGGATCTACAGTTGACAGACTGTTTGTGAATCCGATACTGCCAGAGTCGAGTTTATAGTTGATCACTCTATTTGGGAACTTGATTCACTGCTAGGAAGGCGACCGGACCACGGACTGTTAGCGAATCCAATACTGATTTGATATCTCCTTCCCACCCCACCACTACCACTACGTCTTTCAAACTGCAGCATTTCACTCTTTTATTAAAAGAAAGATATTTTTTTAATTTGAGATGACATCATTATAGTCATTGCTGCTATTTTTTCATTTTTTCATTTATTTCATTATTTTCAAATTAAACTGATCTTTTTTATTATTTTGAATTCAAATACTTTGTTTTCTTTGTATTATTTCCTTATGTTTCCTAAATTCTGAGTATTTAAAAACTCTATTCAAGTTGGAAAATGATTGTCCTAAAAAGTTTAGCAAGCAAGCAAAATATATTTATTTGAAATGATTAGACTACTCTTGATTGCTTCTTGTCAAAGAAGCTTCCATACAGTAGGCAAACACTCTAGTTAATTTCAAGACTATCAGTATACTTGAGGAACTTCATTAATCTTTATAAATATTAATCTGTTTAGTTTCAAATTCTCATCAAATAAAACACGGACATGAAAAGACAGTGAAAGAAAATGTTAGTGGGTTTTTTTGTGTGTGTGTTTTTTTTTTTTTTTTCCTCCTCGGCGTGAACATCTCATTTTTCTTTTATTTCAAAGTGGTGATTTTGATGAGACAGAGACTGCATGGCATGACTAATAGGTGCTATCTGATGACTCACGTTTCTTTGGAAACTACTATAACAGTACTGTGGCTGATAATGCAGTGGAAAGGAAATAGAAAATGGAAAATACATGAAAAATGAGAAAATGAGGAAACAGCAGATAAGAATTCAGATTTTCAATGAGTATTTTCCTATGAAAATCACAAACTATTTGTAGTCTCAAATGTGGTTGGGATTTCAAAGATATTTAGAATGCAGTAAATGCAGTAAAGCTGTGTTGCTGGAGATGTAATATTGCAAGTTGTTTCCAAATGCGTGGGCTCTCCGTATTTAAGAGTAGGAGAGACAATGCGGTCTGCTGAGTGACCAAGAGATCAAGAAATTTTATGTTCTGGTGCCTTCAGAATGTACCCTGTAGCCTTAATAAGAACCAAGGTTAGAAAGGCGTCTCACTATATAACATGCCTTATATTTTTGGATTTTGGATTTTAATTAAGTAGCTTAAATTAGTAATATTTCTCAAAAAGATATTGCAAATTACTGTTGAAATAAATATTTTAGAATGAAGACTGAACGGAATATTTTCCCTATGAGGAAAGGCTGATAGTCCTAGGACTGTTCAGCCCATAAAAGGGAACACTGAGAGATGATCTTATCAGTGTATATTTTAAGGGAAGATGGTAAAAGGCCAGGCTATTTTGTGTGATGACTAGCAATGGCACAAGAGGGAATAGGTACAAACTGAAGCACAGGAAGTTCCGTCTGTGTATGAGGAAAAACTTCTTGATTGTGCGGGTAACAGAGCACTGGAACAGGGTGCCCATAGAGGTTGTGGAGTCTCCATCACCGGATATATTCAAAATCCGTCTGAACTCAATCCTATACAGTGTGCTGTAGGTGACTCTGCTTGTGTAGGAGGTTGGACTAGAAGATCTTCAAACGTCCCTTCCAGCCTCTACTGTTCTGTGACTTTGTGACTGACTTTGCACAAGGTAAAAATAATGCAGTTTCAGGCAATCTGCAAAATTACAGAAAATGTTACAGCACCAAAATGCCTTAAAATGAAAAGGAGTGCCATATATGGGTCATCAGACACATACTTTAAGAAATCATATAATGTTTGATTTGCTATGATAGAAGCTTAAAATTGAACCTAATTGATCAAGTACATATGTGTTGTTGCTTTAAAATTAATTGAAATAAATAAATATATCTATAATCCAAGTTATCTCATTTTGAAAATTCTTGCCTGAATTATTATCCTTCCTAGAAAAAAAAAAATCTTTTTCCACTGGAGGTGATCTCCATGACTAACTCCCATGCAGTCCTATGCTGGAGGTGGCTGTAGCTGACCAGGGCATGTGAGAAAGGTACGACCAAATACTAGGCCCAGGCCACTCTGTGAGAACTTGATACTGAGAAATATGATCTTGAGAACCTGTTTATATACCTACCTGACAATTTCTTCTCTCACAGTACTTTTATCTTTTAGACTTGTGTCCAAAAGGACAGCTTACTTTCCCAGGATTTTTCTGGAAACAATTTATCAAGCTAGATTCCTGCATCTTTGAGAAGATTTGCCTTCTACAAAATGGCAAGAATAAAATAAGAGCAAAAGGCCATATCCAAACATTCTTTTTCCAGCCTATACTTAAATGAATTATGTTCTGTTGCTGTCATATTGAAATCACTGGATATCACACAATAGTCCTGTTAAGCATAGTTCACTGTTACTTATTTTAAAATTGTAATTTACTTTCTTATTATTTTTGTTCATAAAATTTTAAAATATAATTTGTTTGTTTGCTTGTTTTACAAAAATGGCAAAGATAAATAAACAGAGCGAGTAATTGGAATTCAAGAACTGGAGTTTTGAGACCGTTTCAGACCATGCATTTCTCCACTATCTAAGAAACAACATCAACAAGTAAACTAGTGTTTGTGCATGTGGGCATATATAGCTATATGTGTGTGTGTGTGTGTGTAAAACACAAAAATATATATATATAATATGAAGTCTAGCCCTTGAAAAGAAAAATTCATTCTGAATGCATATTCCTCAAATCAGAGGAATAATCTTAATCCACAAAGATATTTGCAAAAGAAACTTGCTCGGCTCATGAATTGTCCACTTACAAAGGAAATTATCTTGTGACCTACTGTGTTGGGCAGCCTCTGAAGCCAACATCTTGCCAATTTCCTTGTCCCTGAAGATTGCCCTGGCAAGCAAATTTAGAAGTAGAGAGGCAGAAACATTCTGCCAGAAAAATCATGTTTTGTTGCTTACAATAGTACAAAAGTATTTTACTGTTAATCTGAATTTCAGTGTTCACAGCTGTCAGTTCAGTACTAAGTTTACCATCTCTCTCCCCAGACTAAATTGCCTGTCAATCAGAAACTGTATTTTTATTTCATTTTTTGTTTTGTTTCAATATCAGTCATCCAAAGTCAAGGAACAAGAGTCCCAAATGGGGAAGCTATTGAAAAGAAAAATAGTGCACATTGTACAAGGGAAACTGAGCTGAGACTGAAGCTTAGGTTTGGAAGTATTTAATTTTTATTGGAACAGCTTCAACAAAAACAGCAGTGCAGAGTACTCTGATGACATCAGATATAGTCACACTTCCGCAGTGTGACAAATAGGCATATTAACAAGCTGACAAATAGGTATAAAAAAGGGTTAACTCTTCCTATCATAAAACATGCTATTTATTTGTTTAGCTATTTCTGGGATATATTATAAAACAGGCAGAAATGAAATTTTGACTGCTGAAATTAAAGAGTATCTTTCAGTTTTAATGACCTATGCACAAAGTACAAGAGCATAGGCTCAAATTCACAAATTGAGCTGACTGTCTAAAGCTTCCATTAAATTAAGAGTTTGAGGATTTACGGTATGTACTTTTAGTCAACAAAAATAACTGAAAAATAAAAAGTCAAAATTTAGAAAATAATGTCTCATTCTTTTATGCTTTGATATTGTACTGAGTAGGTTTAAAAGAAAACCTAATCAGAATTAGCCACTTACAACAGATCTAACACATCTTGCATACACTGTACCCTGGACTGTGTTTGTACTTTTTGCCCTCCTTGAGGAACACAAGCATTGCTTCATCATCTCTTACCTTCAGCTGTCCTCAGTAGCAAGGTCTTTACATTTTTTTTTATAATTTGATACTTCAGATTGTCTACTATATGCTTATGTCAGATCTCTCATTAGTTTTCCCATATCTTACCTGTTTCATTATTTTAAAATACACTCATCTTTGCTTCATCGTTCCTTCCACTAATCTGTTAAAAGTCTATGAGACTAATTTACAACATCATACAATAAACATGCTAGGTATATACACAAACATGCATATATATTGTATACATATGCACATTTTTTTAAGGATAAGGTTTCTGAATGCTACATTGATGATTGTTTTTTGTTACTAATTCATTTTCTAATATTTTCTTTAAAATGTAATTACATCAGGAATGGCTAGCACGGACCAGAGAAGAGATTGAATCTTGTCAGAGTTTGCCTTTTGAATCCTGGCCAGATAAGACTTGTGGCCTGAAAGACAGGAAGAAAGTTTGAGTTGATTTTGTTGGTATTTATGTGAAAGGAATATGAGATTCATCTCATGCTAACTGTCCAGGATGCGTCTATATTTATATACAGTTATACAAAGACATGAAGATTCAATCCATTCCAAAGGATTCCAATCCATTCAATCCATTCATTATTTCTACCCCTCTTGAACTCATTTGTTTTAATACATTATCATGTCTTCTGTTTAATGAAAAATTGTGTGTTTCCAAGTACAAATAACACATCATTGTTTGACAGATGGCAATTATGAAAATAAAGCTTAAGCAAGATTCAATTATGAGATTTATTCTGAGGACTTTATTCTGTTTTCCTATCCTCAAAATAAACTATGTCCTAAGTACACACTAAGAGACAATACAGATGGATTTGCACCAGGCTGCTATGATTCAAATGGCTATTTAAGTAGTTAGGAAGAATATTTGCTATCACTACATGAGGAAAAGAAGCAGTCTTTACAATCTGCTGTATTTTGGAAATATACATTATATACAGTGAAACAGAGTCCAAGCAGTGGTGAGCATTAAAGAGATTTATCAGCTTTGATGCCTGAGGGATATGGATTTAACAACTTCTTGAGATTCTAGTATGATGGGTCATGTCACTTCTGTAAAATCCTTAGCGGACAGTGAGATGGATAGAGAATTGGCTGAAAGAGCTCAAAGTGTTGTGATCAATGGTTCAGTGTTCTCTAGCAGTCAGTAGTGGATACAGCCGTGTTCTACTTGTTCATCAATGACCTGGATGAAGAGCACATCCTCCTCAAGCTTGCTGATGATGTAAAACTGGGAAAAGTAATTGATACACCAGGCAACTGTGTATGGCAATTCAGAGGGACCTGGAAAGGATGCAGAGATGGGCAAAAAAGTACTTCATGAAGATCAACAAAGGGAAGGTCAAGGTCCTGCACCTAGGGAGAAAGGACCCTCTGCAGCAGGACAGGTTAGGGATCTGCCGGAAAGCAGCTCTGTGAAGAAGGACTTGGAAGTGTCCTGATGGACTGCAAACTGACCGTGAGACAGCAATGTGCCTTTGGCCAAGAAGCAGTTGTATCCTGGGCTGATGTAGGAAGAGTGCTGCCAACGGACAAGCTGATCAGGGAGGTGACCTTTCACTCAGCCCTTGTGAAGCCACATTTGGAGTGCTGTGTCTGATTCTTAACTTCCCTGTACAAGAGGGATATGGAACTATTGGAAAGTATCTATAAGGCTACAAAGATATTTAGGGGACTGAAGCATCTATCCTGCGAGGAGAGGCTGAGAATGGCTCAGGCCATTCAGTCTGTAGAAGGGAGAACTGAGTGGTCATCCTATCCATGAGTGCAAGTATCTGAAGGGAGAATGTCAAAAGGATGTGGCCAGGCTCTTTTCAGGGATGGTCAGCGATAGGACAAGAGCATGCCTGAACATGAGGAAAAACTTATGAACTGTGAGGGTGATAGAGCATTGGAACAGGTTGCCCAGAGAGGTGGTGGAGTCTCCTTCTCTGGAGATCTTCAACAACAAAGAGAAAGAGGAACAGGTTAAAAGACAGACAAAAAAAGAGAGATGGATGTTTGTACAAATATATGTATATAATATGGTTCTGATTTTGATCATAAGTCTAATGAATGAGAGGGATATGAAACCCCTGGTATTTTCATGCAAAACTGTGTGTAACAGGCCATGAGGAAAAAGAGGAAGGAAGGAAGGAAGGAAGGAAGGAAGGAAGGAAGGAAGGAAGGAAGGAAGGAAGGAAGGAAGGAAGGAAGGAAGGGAGGGAGGGAGGGAGGGAGGGAGGGAGGGAGGGAGGGAGGGAGGGAGGGAGAGAGGGAGGGAGGGAGAGAGGGAGGGAGGAAGGAAGGAAAGCTGAACACTAAGGTATCTACCTCTGCACTCAGGAATTATGTACCTAGTGTCCTGAACAGTGTAATCTGAAAATAAAGTATTGTCAGGCTCTTTATGCCTTATATTAGAAATGCAAAACTTTCCTCCCTCTTGTACCTAGTCTAGCTAGGTGAGATGGTATAAGGTTCCATTTTTTGTCTCTTCTGCTGCAAAGAAAAATAACAGATAAGGTACCTAAAGCTAAATTATAACTCATTTTTCTTTTATGGGTAGAAGAAACTTAGATTAATTGAATGAATTATTTTGGAAAGGACTACATGAAACATCATCTTTAACTCTGTCATGGTAACTGAAAGATTGTAGTTGCTAAACATGTTGTCTTGTCAGCAGGGGTTAGATTTATGTGGGAGAGGATAGGCGTGATATGGGATGACAGACGATAAAATAAAGTCCAAGAAGCTGTGATCCTGACAGTGATTAAGGAGAGAAAATAACTACTCCTATTCAAATACCCATACTTTATTTCTTTATTAATGAACTGTAGTGAATAATACGTTGAGACATATTTACTGCCTTTGAGAAGCAGAGGATAGTGGGCAACACAGAATACAGTGAGGTGCTGGAAGAGTTAAGATATGAACAGTAGAGGTATGATGAAGTAAAATGAGGAGACATAATAGGGAGTAAGGAAAAGCAGAGGCTTGTATCCAGGTTAAACATGAAACATTTAACACATGTTAAACTCTTGAGACATTTTAATTAAAAATGTTTAATAAGAGCCCTGAATTTTGACAAATAGATTTCTGAAGATGTAGGACTTGCTCATGAAATCTGCAGCAAAGGAAGATGTGAGTTTTAACAGTGATTTCTGTTGTGTTGGGATTTCATGTTGTATTCATATAATTTCTTTTTAATTAGTTATCAGCAGGAGATAGTATATTCCCTCCATAAACTCAGTGCTTTACAAAATATTTCAACTTTTTGGCATAGAAAGAAAACTGACATTGAGTACCGGGATAATATTTATTTGGTAACCGTACTTTTTTATGAATTAAACGTGAATAATCTTTGTAACTATATGTATTGACTCTGAATAATCATACTATAAATTGATAGTCCGATGCTAAGTTCTTCATTCAGTGACTATTAAAATAAGTGAATACTAATTAATTTTTACTTTAATTTGACATTACTACTTGTCTCTCATTGGCTCTGAAAGCAACAAATTTTGAGCAGATACTGTTGCATTTCTAGTCTGAAATAGAAACGAAGCCTTGTGAAAAGTACAATTTTGGCCTCAGGGTATTTTTTATCCTTGTTTGGTGACTACTTTTATTTGCTACATTTTAACTGTAAGGACTAAACAATCAGGGAAAATAAACCAAATGCTGCTCAAAGCAACATTCATATCAAAATCCATAAAGAACTACAGAATAAAAGACAGTAATGAAGTAAACACAACTCCTTAATATATTCAAGTGTGTCCAGCTGAAGTCAGAGGCTGATGAAAGGCAGCATAACCTCGAGAACAAATTTGTAACAGTTAAACTTTGAGTACTGATGTTCACTATAGTTTTGATTGTCATATAATTTAAATAAATAAATAAATAAGCATAACCATATCACTCTTCTTCAGGCTTAGTTTTCTGCTGCTAAGGTTGGATGAGCTGCTTATCATTGTCATAAAATGGAGAAATATCAGGCCCATAGCTGAAATGTAACTTTTAATTAGAATAAAGTACCTTATGCCATAAAATTTGCTTTATTTTGCAGGTCAGATTTGATTTGACTAGTCTAATTCCTCTAGAATTTTTATTCAAGAAAAGTGAGCATTAACCCCCTAACCTGCAAGCAAAATATCATTTTTTTAAGAAATAAAATTACGAAGTTTCAACAAGTTGAGTTCTCAATGTTAAGAAAACATAATTACTATAATTCAAAATGCTTCATAAAGAAGCAGCCAAGAATTTGTCCCTAGAGAATCAAACTGAACAATCATATTGAACAGGGTGAGAGTCCACATGAAAAAACATAGGCAAAATGTGCTTTCCAGAAACATAATACAAATATGGAATTCTCTATAGAGATTATATTATTTGTACGATAATAAAGAGAAAGAAAACCAAATACGATGAAAGCCAGACATCCTGACAAATTTAAATATAAAAATCCAATTTGACTCACTATAGCAGAACTCCTATTTAGGATACCCAGATGGATGTGAGATGGAATATCCCTTGCACATTCTCTCATATGAAGATGTTTTTTAAAAAATTTACAAAATTATTGCCTTAAAAGCTAGAAATATAATGTAGTATGTTTGGTAAATGGTGGAAATATAATAGATATTTTTATGCCTATATTAATTCTATTTTGGGGTTTTTTCATGTTTATCTCACAGGTTTCTCTTACCCAATGGCTAGCACTATTGTATGGCAGTTTATTCACAAAAAGCCATTTTAAAGTTCTGATATTTTTAGAGGATATAATTCAGATTAATTCAGATTAATTCAAATTATCTGACTCTCAAAAGGGTAGGATTTTATCTATCCTCGGATGACTGCAGTTACATCTGCAAGAGAGTGAGACTATTTATAATCAGTGGACTAATATAAGCTTTTGATAAAGCACATTTCATCTTGCCTATCTTAGATATTTACTTAAGGATGAGGTTACTGTGGTTACTTTGTCTCTTCTCTGACTGCTAAGAGATTTATGTAGAACACTTCAAATGGCAAAAATCAGTTGCCTATCCATATGGTTCTAGTGTTTTACTGGTTGCAGAAATATTTATAAAGAATTAAAAACTTCATACTGATACCTCAACATACATTATTGAAACAATTGATAAAATCCTTTTTAATTCATACTGAGTGATTTTATTGTTATTATTGTTATTATTTAGGAAATAAAGTCTTTATCTCATTTTTCTGCCTTTTATTACTGTCTTGTTTTCTTTGTTCTGCAGTAATGTTTTGCCATAATGCTAAGTGGTCAGTGATATTGCAGGAAAGATTTTTAAGGTGGACTTTTATACTACTAGGAATCCTTTCAAAGGGAAAAAAAAGATAAAGATGTTATGTTTATATTTGTAATATGACATTTGAACTTTTTATTTTACAGTGTATTTTTAAAATAAGAAATATGTTTTTTTCTGTCTAATCAGAATGTTCATTTTCATGTGAGATGGCATTACTGTTTCTCTGGTAATTTGGTAATACTGTGCTTCCTTTTTCTTTGTTTCTTGCATTCTTGCTTAATTTTCTCTCAGTTGCGGACTGATTTACTGTAGATGCTGCTATTAATCTCAAATGGTGTAAGGGACTGTACAATTTCATTAGGGTTCAGTTCACAAAGAGATTTGCAAATTAACACAGCAGTCTTTAGTCTAGGGCCTGGAAAGAGGTTTTGAAATTTTAATCAGAGATGTGGGTTGTAATCACTTAAACTTGTAATTAAGCACTTGTTATTTCTAAAGTATAGCACTACTTTGGAGCAGGTGAGGTGGTCAAAACAAGTGAAAAGCATGCTGAAATACTGGTGATAACAGGTACAAAATATAAAACAGGAGAAAAAAAAGACATAGAATGACACTAAATAATATAATCTCTGATATTTGTATTTCTTTCTAAACAATGATTTATTATTTCCTATTATTTTCTCTGCAGCAGATTGTGAGTAAAAAAGAAATTCTGGCATTTATTACCTATTTCTACCCTAGGAGTAACTTTATACTTCAAATAAATTGGATATATCAGAACCTAGGCTATAGTAAGCTTCTGATTGAACATTCCAGGCTATTCACCAGTGGTACTAAAACCACCTGTGACATTCAGGTAACCCGTCAATGTCCAAAGAAGATCTGTCTCCATCCCTGCATGCATGTGCTTCAGCAAATGCAAATGGAGCAATTGCAAATGCTGCTACAGTTGCAGGAAAGATGTGAATGAGTAACCAGGTCACTGGAATGAAGATACAGTCAAGGCCTGAGACTGCCTTCATGGAAAAAATTCCAGACTTTAGAACTTCAAAAACTGCAGAATGGGGAGGACAAATACCTAAGGTGTGTTGGAGGTGCTAAGCACTAGAATTTATTTAAACAATATTTATCCCAAAGTTAAAAATTGCAGTGCTATCTCAGCTCTCACATACTGTCCATTCCTGGGACATGAAAAGGAGGAGAAAGGACGTACTTCTGCCTCTTGTTGATGAAATGTACTTTTTCTGCCTGCTTCCCCCTCTCCAGTGTTAGCCTGAACAGTGATTCTGAAAGTGGTTGACTACAATGGATCTTCATCTGCGAGGGACAACAAGTATTGGATGCATCTTGCCTTACTCGCAACTTAAGTGCTCTAAGGGTAGGGAGGGAACCTAAATGCTAGTTGTCTCCTCCTCTTTACCCTTTACTTTAACTGCTTCTGTCATAAACAACTTCTTAAATTATTCCCCCAAGTCCTCATCTAATTTATTCTACATTTAATAGCTGCTCTTTTTTTGTTTCCTTTTAGTTTGATATAAAAACAAGTACATTCAATTTCATATTAAGCTTTGAGGGAAAATATGAACAATATAAAATATTGCTTTCCACTTACCTTATATTTACAAACTAGAAAGCTTACAGGTAGAAGAAAAACTAAAGTAACAAATTTCCTTGGAAATTTGTTGGGATTTACATAAATTTATATCTGAAAGAATTCCAGGAGATTAATTGTAAATGCTGGCACTAACAAATAGCTGTTCAGAGTGATAAGGAAAACCTATGATCCATACTAAGTAGTATCGGTAGCTAAAAGAAACAGAAATTATTTATTTAGGAAAATAAAAGATATCACAATATATATATTTTTTTCTTTCTTATTTGTAATGACATGCTTTTTGAAATAGATTAAAATTTGCAATTATGTTTCAATAGTGTTTCTAAAATCTTTCATCTAATCTATAAGTAAGTTATATATTTTATGCCGTTTCTCTGATGACTGGACTTAAAATACAAAGTTTTTCTAGATGTGCCATTGAGAACATGAAGAAGCACACATTTTACCTGACATTCCTTAGAACGCTTTCCTTTCCATCCCAAGGCATGCAACATACCTGCTCAAATGTCTGCTATGGCAAACACCACTTCTTTCCTAATGCAAGGACAACAATATATCTTTGGTATATAAGAAAGAAAAGCCTTCATGGCTGAAATTACCTATTTGAGCTGAAGAGTAGAGAAAGAGATGCATACCATGAGAGAGCCCAATCAAAAAATTTTGCTAGGACTGACTGACTAGTACTTTAGAAACAATATTTATGGCATTTATGAAGACCAAATGCATCTCAATTTAATGCATATATGCATTTACTGAAACCTCATCTACATATATTCATAAGCAAAAGATCCAAACACTGGGATTACTAATTTTTCACTTGTTCTTATATAACACTCAAATTTGCTCAGATACCCTGTTCTAAAAAAAAAAGAAGAAATCTTCATTGCCTTGAATCTTGTATAATCATTTATACAAGTAAAATAGGAAATTTAAAAAGTTCAATATGTTGAGCTGAACTATATGTGTATTTCACGTTGCAGTTGACTAAGCAGTTCTGTTGCTGCTGCTGCTTCACCTCCTCCTCAACACCACCCAAGTAAAAATAGTCAAAGATCTTTAGCATGTTATTTTAATATGAGATTTTCTTTTAAATATCATATTAAAATTATGTCTGATATTTTTAGAACGAGTATCCAACTACAAACTAAGAGTGAAAATTTTGTTTGTAAAACAATTACTAAAGTCTCTGAAATGCCATATTTAATTTTAAAAATTATGACTATTTATATGGAAACTTTAGATCCATTTAATGGCGAGAAACTGAAGAAAAAGAAAAAAATATATTTTTTCTTTTGCCTTACTGAAGTCTGTCTTTTTGTGTGTTTATTTATTTATTTTAGTTGTGATTGCAATCAAATTATTATATATATTAAACATGCAAAGACTGAATTTTCATTAAAATATATTTTAGTCTAATACAGACCTGAGTTTCAGGTTTAATCATTATATTAAGGATATTAAATTGAACTGTAAATGAGAAGAAACTAATTGGCATTCCTATGGAGTTCACGAGGAGAAAGCATTTCTGAATGCCAGTAGGCACCAAATTTCAAATGATGAGGCATTATATTATTACTTTTTGCTAACAGCTTAGCCCTTTTAGGTAGCACCTCAAACATACTAAAGACACAGAACATGATTGTTCATCATGGTACACTGCTCTGGGGAAAAAAATAATCTGAGGTCCTCTGCACATTTTAAGGCTATAAAGTATTGCTTTATTGCTTGACAGCATTCTGGGAACCATTTGACATAACTGAAGGGAAATATTGTGTCAATATTTTGGTGAGTAAATTCACCAATTTCAAATTTAGCTTTTTAGAAATCCTTGCAAACACCTAGGAAAGTCCCATTCAGAATTTTATTTTTAGAATCATAGAATAATTTCAAGTAGAAGATACATCTGAGAACATCTGATCCAGCCATCTACACAAAGCAGAGCTATTTTCAAATGCTTACTCAGTGTTTTGTCCACCTCTTCTGAATATCTTCAAAGAATAAGGTTGCTCAGTTTCTCTAGATTACTTGTTACAGCATTTGACCAGCTTCCTCTTGAAGACTTTTGCTCTTATATCTCTTCAGAATTTCTCACTGCATCTCAGAAAATGTCTCAATCTTATTTTTAGGTATCCATCAGGCAGTTAAAGATTACAAATTAGCCCCCTCTTTAGTATTCCCCTAAGGCTAAAACAATAACAACAACAACAAAAAAACAAAACAAAGCAACAAACAATAATAATAATAATAATAAAGCACTCAAACCAGTCATCTGAGTCTTTTCTTGCAGATCTAATGCCCCATCTCCACAGTGAGTTGGAGGCTCTTCATGGGACTTGCTCTGGTTTGCCAATGTCTTTTTTGTATGAGGAAGCCCCAAATGGGCTGCAGTCTCAAACATATTTGGGAATAAACACTTCCCTCCACTTCCTGGAGAATGCTTTCTAATACAGTCAAGATTGCTCTAGTAATATGTGTTTGGCCCTTATTGCCACAGGGTCATACATACTGTCCACCAGCTCTTCCAGATCCTTTCCTGCACAGCTGCTTTCCGTACAGCTGGCACCCATCCTGCGCCATGAAGGGGTTACTCTATCATGGGTACAGAATTTCCTATTTGCTTCTGTTACACTTCATGAAGTTGCTTTCAGCTAATTTTTACAGCTCTTCCGTGTTCCTCTGAATGGCAGTCCTGCTGCTCCCCCTAACCTGAAATTTGTCTGCCATGAGGCACAGGGACATAAGATACCTGAGAGCAAATTTTACTAGTGAAAAATGAGGCAAATAAATCCTTAAATATTTTAGTCTTTGCTATGTCCATTTCCCCCCTTTCCCACTCTTTTTTTTTTTTTTTGGTCTGAATTAGAAATCCACTATAGGTACAGACACGTCTAAATGCCTTGGGAAGAAAATGCCCCAGAAAATGTTCAGTACTAAGTGGTATTAATTGATTACAAACCTGAGATTTATCATACAGATCAAGAATGCCATCTGTCCAAAGTTATCTGAAAGAGAAGGCTAAATGATGTGCCAGATTCATTAAAAGAATCACACTCAACATAAAAAAAAAAATAAAATAAAAATAAACAGCACAGGCTGTAATTTATATAACTAAGAATAGAACATGTAAAAATAAAAGGCAAACAGAGGTATATTTATGTCCCAAATAGCTTTTAATTTTTAGAGACATATTTATATTAACCTGTCTATTGAAGGATATACATATTTCTTTCTTCTTTCCTATATTATAACTGTGACTGACCAATTCAATGGATAAAGTGAAACTCAAAGAAGAATGGCTGACCACAGCTCTTGCAAAGAAAACTGAGTATAAGGGAAACAAGGGTGGTTTCATTTGAGGTAAATGGCTATTTATTAGATGTCTATAAATATAGCTATAAATATTAAACTATTTTATTTGATCTGCATTTTGCTTTTACATTTTTTTCCTCCTTGCAAATGAAAATATAAATTTCATTTGGGGAATAAGACATCTTGGTGATGGCAGTGTTTAGAAAACTGATACATGAGGACAGTTTTAAACTGTAGGAACAGCAATTCCACATACACAGCAATTGCATTTTACACTAGCTCTGAGTACTAAGTGCTGTATTGTTGATACTGCATAGTTAGCACTAACAACTAGCGTGCTTGGTCATTCTTAGGTAGGACAAGGTGTTTGACTTGAAAACTTTAATTTTCCATTAAGGATTTATTGAAGAAAAAAAAAATCAATAGAAGCTCCAATACAATCATAGACCAGAGCCTAGAAATTACTTTCATCCAGGATAGTACTGCAGTCAATGAGTTAAGGAATAAAAGTCTATCTAACCTTTTTTTCTTCACGGTATTATTAATCTTGTTTCTTTTTTTTCCTTTCTTTCTTTTCAGGTTTCACAGATATACTTCAAAAAGAAATCTATTGAAACAGTCTGATATTTTACTGTTTTGTTTTGTTTTGTTTTGTTTTATTCTTTTTTGTAAAGGTACTGGTATTTACTTTCTGTCTTTAAAATGTTATGTTTGATGTCAAAGTAAGATTTAGTGTTCCTATTCAAGAGCTCAAAAAACTTATCACATACTTTTCATGAAACATTATTTTTCTTAAATAGCAATACTAATAACTGTATAAGTTATTGATAGTGTTAAGGACTTCTCAAATAGCCAATTTTTGTGTAAAATTAAAGATTCACACCAAATCTGTTATATATTCTACCTTGTTGTATTTAAAGAAAAAATTGCCATTGACTTCAATAAGCTTTGGCTCATGCCTCATTGAACACAATAGGTAATACTGTACTGGTTAACAGCATCACTTTAAACTAATAAAAGCAAATAAACACTCTTTATTAAGCATGCATGATTACTTGGTATAGAACATAAATTAAGGCAAAATAATAACAGAAAAGGTTTGTGAAAAAGGCATGAAAAAGCTTTGCAAAGAAAGAGAAAGCAGAAAATAAGTTGTCAGAATAAAATAGATAGAGTTTCTGTCATTATTCAGACTGCTGAAATCATTTGGTGAAAATTATGAGTCACATTTTAAAGAACTATTCACTCAACTAGTGAATGGGGTGAAAAGAAAATACACTGAATTCTGTCACAGAAAATGCCATAGCGTACTTATTCTTTTGAATAGTGTATTATATCTTTTGAAGAAGAAACACCAGTAATTATAAAAAAAAGGGAAACAACTGAATATATTTTTACAATATTTTTGTAAAATATTTTTGTATAATTATAAAAATTGTACAAAAATGTAAAAAAGTATCATTTTTACAAAGCAAATGCTATATGTAAAGAAAAAAATTTGAGAAAATTCATTTATGTCTTTCAGCACAAAAGAGTTAGTAATCTTCATAATATAGTTTACAATGTGTTATATTTGGAATTTAGAATAAAAGCAGAAAGCTTACACATATAATGGGGAGATTTTAAGAACTGCTATATTCTTATTAAAAAGGAATCTTAATATACTGATCAAATTACAAGTAATTCAGTAATATACATTACAGTAAAAAAAAAAAAAAAAGTGACAAAATCTAATAATCTTTTACTGAATCAACATGCCTAAAGCCATTATCATCAGTTGCCATTTTCTCATGTATGGTGAAAAATGAAAAAAAAAGTATAAATCACTGAAATATAGTATTCCAAATGATTTCATTTTCCAGCATAAAGAGACAATATACCAAAATGTTTTCAGTTTCTGTTCAATTTTGTATGATTCCTCATTTGTAAAACAGCTATGGATTTTCCAACTATTCCTTATAAACAGCATGAGGAAATGAGTGACAAGCATGTTCTGATAGAAAAATATATTCCCTCTGTATTGTCCCCCAATCAAGGGGCTCAAGCACTTGAAGCACTTAAAGATGTACTTAACTGAAAACATTAGTCTAACTGAAGTCTAATTCTACATTATCTTCTATTTTTGGAATTCCTGAGAAGTATTCCAAATTATGTAAAAATGTAGCTTTTTATTGTTTATTTTAGCAGCGCTTCAATCTCTCCATAGTAGCATAGAAAGATCTAACAAATGTTAAGAATGAAAAACAAAACTTAAAACCTTCTTATAGTTAAAAAGTATGCTGTCCCAAATTAATTTCATAGCTATATCCACTGATCAGTCTAGACGCATAAATCTGCATATTTAATTGTTTTTTATAATTTAAAGGGGATGCTGTTATCAATTTCTATATATAGGGGGAGATTACTTAGAGTGTATTTTGTATATAGTGCAGTGTAGAGCAAATACAGTCTTTAACACATAGCAAATAGTGAACTGCCAGTAATGGGTTCAAAGCATTAGCCAGCTGTTTTAAATCAGGTTTAAAAAGAGCCAAAAATGGTGAGTACCCTCTGAGTCAGTTAGTAGGAATCAAACTAATGTTTGATTTTATTGAAGAATCCTTACATAACAAGAAAGCATTCCTATGTGTAAGTGTTTTGCTGAACTGTACAGTCCTAGTACACCTAGTATATGTATTGAGTAGAGTAGATGTGGACTTTTTTTTTTTTAATGAAACTTTAACTGAGAAAAAAAAAAAAAGAAAAAAGAACAAGAGAGAATAAAATTGACCAAAGCAAAGCAGAGGTTCTATTTGCCTGAAACTCTCTCACTAGCTCTTTGAGTCATTGAAAATGATCCCTCTGCCTTAGAGTGAATTTATTTGATGCTGTCTGCATGGAAAACAGAGTCAACCTTGGAACTAACCTGAATATAAAGATATACATCTATGTGATTGAAGAGGTATGTCTATTCAGAATTCCACAGAGTCAGTAGTCAGGAAAATGTAAATTTGTGTCACAAATAAGTAGAGTTTATGTATCACGACACTCCCGTTCCCCCTTGTTGTCATCTCACTTGTTCTTAGTTAGTTAGCTCAGTCAGTTTTAAGTTCCTCAGTCCAAATGATATAATATACAAAAGCTTCATACGCTTAAAATTGTTATATTGAAAATATACTTTCTTAGTATCTACTCCCTTCTCTCGCATTGTGGCCCTGCTCATGTCCTTGTGAGCTTGCAAACCAGCAGCCATGGAAGGGACTATAGCAAGTGGAGGTTTAGTGGATTAAAGATTTATCCAGAAGTATTATTTTAAAAATTCTGCCAATCATCCTCAACTTTTGATATTTTCTTAATCTTACATTTCCTGAAAGGAATTACTGAAGCAGCTTTCATACCATATTCAAGCTTTTCCAAGAGGCTGACAGCATCTTCCAAATGGCCCATAAAACCGAGCAGAGAAAACCAGCAAATTTACAAATCTCTGCTGGTTACTGTCTAGTAGCTTTGTGGACCGTTGCAGCTCTATCGGCTGTCACTCACTGTGCCGGTGTGAGGCAGACAGGCAATTCCCTACATTGTTCCTCATGACAATCACTTCAGGTTAAAAGTCCATCCGTCTGCAATCTTCAGTGACAGCAGGGAGAGTAGCTAACACAGCGCCCTAATGCTTTTGATAGATACAGCTCCTCTAAAATTAAAAAGTGAAGAGCTGGGAAATGAAGAGGGGTATTCCTTTATCTACACTATTCTAAAAGCAAAACAAAATAAAAACCTGGATGTATCATCTCTCATATCTACATTGTATTTCTACTGATGTATTTCATATCTATGTATAAATCTTCAATATTACATATTTAAAATGGTGCATTTAGCAGCATTTTAGATGGATTTTCCTTTGCAATGTAAATGCTAAAGCCTTTAATCAGTGTATTGTCACTGAAATTTTCTTTCTTTGGAGCTTTTCCAGCTTCATGGATCAATCTATTGTTCAAGAAAATGGATGTTTTTACTGTCAGAAATCTTTGAAGGGAGTGGTCTTATTACTGATGTAGCTTTCCATAGGGAAATACACAGACCAAATAGCACTATCCTCCAGTTATATATCTTTCTTGTCTTGGAGATCCATTATATGATTTTGTAATTCAGATACATGCAAGTGCTAAAACATTTTCTTTATGTTCAATTTCATTGTAAAATACCCTTTCTAGCTCACACCTTTTAAGTCCTTATGACTGTCCACATGAAATTACTTGGCAACTGCAGTGCTTATTAATAAATTTTAGGTTTAGACCTGTATAAAATTTCCTTGGATCAGAGTGGATAAGTTCAGTGATTACCAAACTCATTCACACCCTGAAGTTTCCATTTGGAACCTTTTATTAAGGATGTAGGAAAAAAAAGGCTTTGATTTTTGTCCTCTGAAATAGAAATGTCTGTAAATGTTTATCTTAGAGACAGGTCTTATGACACCATCACAGAATGGACGTTAAAATATTCTTCTTTTCCTTAGGCTTAAGCTCAAAGCATTATTTTCCGCTAAATTCAAAGACTCTTGCAATATCTTTGCCCAGAAGCTTCAGATCAGTTTCATAAAAAATAGTGATGATATTTTTTGCCTAGTTACTATGGTAGTTGCTAGTCTATAAATACCAAGACAGACAGAGATTGTAGGGTTTTAAAGATTTTAGCTAGTAAAACTGAATATGAAAGACACAAGCAGAGGGTATTGAATCTCGAGAATAACAAGTCCAACACTCCTGCTCAGAACAGGGTCAGTGTAAGCAAGGTGTCCTGGACCATGCCTGGTCGGATTTTGGATATGTCCAAATATGGGAACTCCACAATCTCCAGTTCCCCGGAAAAACTGTTCCAGCGTTTAAACATACGAATGCACACAAACACAAACACATCCTTCCTCTTATACAATTCCTTCTGTTTCATTTTGTGTTCACTGTCTCTTGTCCTGTCACTGGACACCACTGAAAAGAGTCTGGCACCATCTTTATTCTACCCATCAGGTATTTACCCACATGGATAAGATCCTCCTTGAGCCTTCTCCTGGCTAAACAATCCCATCTCAGCCTCCTAAAGCAAATTCTTCAAGCCATCCATCATCTTTGCTGCTTTGACTGAGAGATATTTTGGCTCATTACTGTAATATTACCAAGACCTTAAGGACATTTTTGGCATAATAAGAGACAGTTCGTTCATCTATTCCCTTAAATTAGTGACAACGATCTCATACACACACACACACACACACACACACAGATCTATGGTGTTTCTTTCTCCTTTTGTGTATTAGTTGTAAAAGTGCTGCAGTATAGAGGTCCAGAAATGAGGATGAGCTCAGTTCAGACCACCAGCTGCAGGAAGGGTGTCTGGCTACAGGCTACCACCAGCTTCACTGAGGAGGCAAACTGCTGTCCAGGTCACAGGCTGCAGGGAGGGCAAGTGTATCTCATCTGATGCTAATGATCACTTATGGTGGTCTCACTAATAAGAGGCCTGGCCTCTCATCAAGACACTGAGCTGCAAAGCAAAGGAGCTGCTGGACAAAAGAGTTAGTCTGTTTAGCATCAGAAAGATACCCAGGAGGTCAAGGGTACCAGAGAAAACCTCCAGAGGTAAAAGACTGTGTCACAACTTGCAGGGCATGCTGGTCAGCCAGAGTCTATGCCTAAATGAATGATGGACAGCAACTCCCAAGACTGGAAGCTACTAGCTTGCAACTTCTGTAGGAAGGCTCTTTCTCTACCTTCAGACTAAATCTTACATGCTAATCGATAAGCCCATCCCTATTACAATAACACCACGTAATGGTGGATGTTGTTATCATAAAGATTTTGCACTAGTGAATAAAATCAACTAAATAAAGCCCAGAGGTTTTTATCCCTCTGGATTATTTTACTGTCTCCTTTAACGAGCTATCATGACAGGGCTTTTCTGAGTCTGCTATTTGGGGGAATGTTTGGGGGTTTGATAGTCAGTGGCATCCTGTCAATATTCCCATGAAAGACTGGACTTATAGACCCCAAAGGAGTACAGAAGGCAAGTATCAGAGTACAACCTTGGACTTTAGGACAATCGACTTTGGTTTATTCAAAGGTAGATGGGATATAGGAACACAAAGGAAGTAGCAGGTCTTTCAGAAAACTTCCTCCAAACACAAGGACAGTCCATCCTGGTACACCCAAGATTTGAAAGTGAGAACAAGATATAGAGACGGAATTTAGAAACATTTTCGGTGCATGCAGGAATGTTTCTAGGAAAACTGAAGTTCAGCTAGAACTATAGCTGGCAAGGGACCCAAAGGCAACAAAAAGAACTGGTGCTAAAAAAAAAAAAATCTGTAAGAGAATAAATAGTGAAAATATCAGTCTGCTGAAAAATGAGAATGCTGATTTAGTGTTAATAGGTGCGGATAGAGGTGAGGTGCTCAATGTCTTTTTTATCTCAAACCTTTTTACTGACAAGGTCTCTCAGACCTTTGTTTCTAGAGGCAGGGTTCAAGGAGAGGAATTGCCAGTAGTTCAGGAGGATCAAGCCGGAAAATTCAATCTCCAAGGCTGAATCTGAGGGTGCTGAGAGATCTAGATGAGGTCATTGTGAGGTCACTCATCTTTGAAAGTCTGTGGAACCTGTGACTGGAATAAAGTGAATATTGCACCCACCTTCAAAAAGGGCAAGAGAGTGATTCAAGTACCGCTGGCTGGTCAGCCTTACTTCTCTGGCAAAATCATTCAACAAGTCTCCCTGGAAAGCTTTACATGTAGAAAACCAAATATATGTATAATAAAGTGTACCAAAACAAAAAGCAAACAAATAAACAAAAAGCTGGTTTGTCATATTGAGAAAATGCTAATCTTTACAATCCACGGGAATATAAATACATCCATTTTTAAATTGTTAAGTTTGTTCAAACTGTTCAATACACCTTAAACATATTTCGATCCCTGATACAGAACTGAAACTCTTTCAACTAATCTGCTGTTGAAATTGTGTCAGACTAGCTACCTTCTGAATACAAATGTATTGCCTAAGGTCCTTCAGAAGAATGCTGTGATGTCAATATTATATGCAATTCTTTCCAGGCATGATAAGAGAAAGAGAGAAAACCAAAGAAAAACATAACCCACACAAACTATAGGTACCAAGTTCCTAAAAGTTATTTTGGAAGTGTGAGATTCAAGCAAAGAAAGTACAAACTTAAAACAGTCTTCAGAGAAACTGCAGCAAAATACAGGTGACTGAGGATGTCTGTCTCTCTCTCTCTCTTAAAAAAAAAAAAAAAAAAAAAAAGATTTTTGAATTGTTAAGGTTAGTGGAGCAGAAGACCTTTACATTACCTAGACTGTGTATATGAATTCAGTTGCTTACTCACAGAATTACTTTTCTAGCATGGATGTTCATTGTTTCTGATACATCAGGTAAAATAGGCCAAAGATACACTTTAATGAAATTGCAATTTAGCTGAATTCACTTTAAACTGGTACCAGACTAAAGGCTTCAGTGGAGAGAGGAAAATTCTTGATTCTAGTGCTCTGTCATGAAAGTAAAAAATCATGCATTTAAAATCAACATTCAATGGAAGACAGGCAGAAAAGTAAACTTACATGAGTTAGTAGCCTACTATTTAATGTAGATGTCCACCTGTAGCTGTGAACTGTTGTCTTCTAGTTTGCTTTTCTATACCTTTTTTTTTTCTGCATTTTTTTTTCCAAAGAGTGCTCAATATAAAATGAAACTGTTGAGAGTCTGCTCTGAGGTGGCCATGTGATTTTCTATTAGTAGATAGCATTGACTTTTAATAAGCCCATCTGAAAACAGGGGTTCAAGGTCACTTGAGGTCTGTAGCAAAGTGCCCATCGTAGTAGGTAGTAGTTGCCTACCATATGCAACCATATGGTAGGTAACCATATGTTATTCTTTCTCAATGATCCTTACAACATTTGTATGACAAGATGGGAAATACAGAAGATAACAAAAAGTTCATTCATGACAAAAAATAAATGTATTTGCATGAAGCTAATGCATAATATCAGCAAAGGACATAAAGCAGATCTCACAGAGTTTGTGTTTTAAGTGGATAAAAGGCCGATCAATGTCACATATATATCCTGAGGAGACAGGAAGATCCCCTTATAATGACACATAACCCTCCACTACGACTTTTCTGTGGGAACACTTTTTTCCCTATTTATCACATTGATGAAAATCTTTAGAGGAGTTATCTATTAATCTGCCCTCTGACTATATTAGTTACAAAAATAAGATGCTTTAAAACATTTAATTGACATATCTATGAAAGTTAAAATTCCATTAGGAAAAAGAATTGGAGAACAGAAAAATTTGATTTAAATTTGACTAATTAGTGAAAATGACAGCAAAAAGCTAACCTTAAAATGAGTTATTTGCACAAGCTAGTAAAAATTAAATATCAGCTTAATTCCATTATTACAAAGCGAATAAAATTTCACCTAGCTAAATCATAGTAAAATTATCATACTATAATGAAAAGACTTGCTACAGGTAAATTAACATTATAATGAGTCTGGGTTATACAGAGTGTGTGATTTAAAATTAATCTTCTCTAACCAAGGACCATTTCCAACCTCAAAAAGCACAAAACCCTACACTGAAATACAGGCAAATCTCTTACAGTACCTCAGGAGATGCAAAAGAATTGGAGTCACGTGACCCAAGTACTGCTTTCATTAACTTGAATTTTAATGTGCTTTCAAAAGGAAATGCATGATAACATGATCTGCATCTGTGCCCCAAGGATTTCTGGTCTTATGCTTGCAAGAGGTGGCCATCGATACTCACACTTGTTGTTTATGGATTTTATATTTGGTAAATTAATCATTTTGTTTCAATTTCACAGTTGTTTATCTTTTGCTTTTACTGTTTTCCAAATATATATAAGATGTTCTTAAAATATCTGGTCACTGTTAGGTATTTTGTCAGAAACAATACTGAGCTGCAAAGCAAGCTGGCAAACTGTTCAGTTCATGCAGCCATTAGGATCACAAAATGAGCTGCCAAGGAAAGAAATATTGCTATTATTTTGAGCTGAAATACTGTTTTCATCCTTATGAAATTGAATGGCTTCATTAGGAACTGCTTAATTACAGCTGTGATCAAATATTTACCACTTTTTCTTCATGATAAAATAAATCCCACTTTTTCCATTATATTGCCTTTTTAATATTTTGAGGTCTGTAAATATACAACAGTTTATCAAAATATCTGTGGAGCTTGCATGAAGATAATTTATTTATTTATTTGTTTTATTTTTTTCCCAAGAAAGAAGAAATGAGTAGATGTAATCAACACCCCTTACATTTGAATTCATAGTTTAGTGAGCTAGGTTTAAAACAGTATATTCAGGGAGAAACTAGAAGCAGAATATAATGAAAAGAGTAGGTAAAATGAAAAGACTAGGTTTAAATCCACAAGTGAATTTTTGGGTTATACTTGAATTTACATCATGCTATCATAACCATCTGGCATCTTATATTTAGAAGACACAGGTTTCTGAGATCCATTTATAATATGCAGTATTTTTTTTTCCAAAGAGAAAAATGCTTCTAAGCAAATTATTGCAGCTTTATAATTTAGTACCATAATTAAAAGAATGATAATTCTATTTGAAATTTCTGGGATATATGCTGTGATAAACCTGACTGTTACCAAAAGAAAAGAATTCATAGGAAAAAAGTCTGTCTTTAAAATCTTGGAATATTTTGCTTTACTTTGCATTTTCATTTTTATTATGTTTAGGTAATGCAAATTATGTTTAATCCAAAATACTCTGTAGTTAAAGCAGCAGGAGGTCTTCAAGCGAGAAGACTTTAAAATAGTGGAAGTATGTTTTATGAATATTTATTGCACTTTTACCATGTACAAATGGAATAAAACACGACATCATAACAATTCTCATATATGAAGTGGGCCAGCCCATTCACAGCTTGCTTACTTACTTGTTTCTAGTTTAAAATAATAATTTAAAAGTCACAGAATTCAGCTGCCTTCTGTTGTGGTTAATGATTTCAGCATAACCTAGGAGCTAAACTCTCGTAGAAGAATGAGTAGCTATATCAGCTAAGCACAGATTCAAAGAACATTTAAAAACGTGCCTCTACTGCTTAGTTCTTAGTCCAGACTCAGAGAATTATGTTTTGTCTCCCTGAAGTGAATGAGAATTTATATTTACCTTCAGAAGACCAAATATAATCCTAAAAGCCTCTCTTTTATGGTGAATGCATAACATAAGATAAATAAGGCCTCATGAGTGGGATATGTATATGCCCAATCTCAGTGCAGGTATTTGAGAGAATTTGTTCTAAGAAGAGAAGGACTCTTGAGGGCGCAGTTCATTTGCTGTTGTTATCTGGTGTCCTTTGTGCTGCTCTGAACAGGATTGATGTACGATGCTGGAAGATACAACAAAAGATCTAGAGGAGACCTTATCTTTCTGGAGTTGCAGCTGTGCAGTCAGTGTAAATCAAGCCCCTAGCTTTCTAAATTTTATACAGACAAATCCATCTGGAATTTTTCAGAGGAGGATACAGTCAGTTCCTAATCATTTAAAAGAAAAGTTGCAATATTTCTACAATGTGATCCAGATCACCTACAACAGGGATACAACAGATCACCTACCAAAGGGTAGACGATAACCAGATGTACATGGAAATCATTCTGCCTTGTCCTTTTTCTGAGATGCCTAGGGGAACAAGACCAGATTTTGTCCATCCCCTTCCTCTTTTTAAGACAATGGGCAATACGCCTACAACACGGGGAAAAAAATCTAGCTTAAGAAATAGGTGTCCTAGCTTTTCCAGTCATTTTTGTCCTGAAACATTCACCACAAGCATGCTGAAGTGAAAGCACACTGCCACACTGTTTGATGATGTTCAAGTGTATTAAAAGCACATAAACTTTTATATGAAGTGCGTGTGTGCAGGGAAGTGATTTTCTGCAACTTCTGATCACAAAGGGAGCAAGATTTCATGGCTAGTCCTCATGGCTGTCTCTACATTTAAAAGTTAGCATAAAGTTAGCAGTTTTATGCAAGTTTATTTATTTGTATTTTTATTTGTTTATTCATTTGCTTCACTCTGAGGCTCTTCTGCTTTCCCTATAATTTGTGTAAGGAAACTACTTGTAAATTCAGAGTGCTGGATTCTACTTTAAGGTCAGATTTTTAAAAAGTATAGGTAAATTTATTTTTTAGTACCAATCTATAGATTAATTCACAGGTAAAACTAGGAAAATCTCTGATTTACATCATACATTATCTACACACTACGTATAAAAAAAAAAAACAACAATAAACTATTTTCTATTCAAAATTTGTTTCTTTTTAATGCTTTACTGAGAGTAAATCACAGAATTAGGATTTCTGCATGAATATCACTTGCACCATTTGGCATGGGTGCAGGTATTTTAGCCTTTTCTTTTTTTTTTAACGCAGACCTTTCTACCAAAGAATGAATTGCCATGACAGTATAGCAGCAGTGAATAGGATGAGATGAAAATACTGCTTAGCATATGTCATGAAACTTATATTTTGTCTTCTTCTATTTTTTAATACTAATTACATTTGAATTAATGTAATTTGATTCAATGAATGAGTATTTTGTATTTTATACATATTCATTCTTCATATGACTTGTTGTTAACCTCTCTGGATGTTTCTACATGAATTTGTTGTTGTCAGTTTAATGTTGACATTCTATAATAAATGTGTAATAATCTAGTTGATGAAAAAGGAACTAAAAATGCAGGTCTATCTGTTCATCCAGTATAGAAATATAGGAGGCACTATCAATGCCTCCTATATCATGAATCAATGAAAACCAATAGTTTACATTAGCTTGAGGCCATTTCTTAAGGCAATAAATAATACTGTTTTAAAGCAGCATACATTTTGAACTTTGCCATGAGCTACCAGTTCCTACTGAAGATTTCATAACTACAACTGAAGTTATAGTTGGACAAAAACCGACATATTCAGATTGTAACCCTATTGTAGCATGTTATTATTCAAGGCCAAAATGATGTCAGCATAGTACTCACCCTTTCAGAGTTGGCTAGTCAATGATCTTTCATACTAAACATCATGAGAAAAACTGAGCACACATGCCTCTCAAAGAGAAGCATGACACTTTTCATTGGAGTGGGTTGAATAGCCAAAGGAAATTAGGAGTGAAGACAGCTCTGTCATACTGAAATATGACTGATTTTCTTTCTGAATTTTTACAGTTAATGAGAGAGAAAGATTAAAACAAAGTGAACAAATAAAAAGATGAATCTGCACAAAAATAAGGATGAAAACAAGATCAATGAAAAGGAGATGCATGTGACAGGTACAGACTTAACAATAAGCAAGTATTTAAGAAATAGTACACACATAGAAAGATAATCTGAAGAGAAACTGCAGAGCACTGTGACTCCGTGTTTTATTTATTTATTTTAAAGTAAGCATTAAAATTGACAGTCTCTTCAGAGTAAGCAAATAACAGAAAATAGATGTTTCTTTCTTGAAGTTCACTAGAAGCCTAAAGGCATATGATGTTAAAAATATTTACCTTCCATTCTTTTTGTCTGGGTTGTATTCTACGGACAATTTTTCTCAGTCATGAAAAAAAAAAGAAAGGCAGAGAGATCCACATGTGTCTACAGAATTTCAGAATATCACCAGCTAATGGAAGCAGCCATTATTAATGTGGAATAATCTGAGACACAATAGTCTTGTCCTTTCAGTGAAAGGATTCCAAACAAGATATTTTGAGGCAACTAGCTGACAAAGCTGTTTTGCAAAATTGATTCCCTCATTTTCTGAATTTACCAAATTAATCACTTCAAAGTGCTGAGATTGAAAACCTAAATTTATGTGCCACAAAAACTTTCAGACTAGGATTTATTAATTGCCACAATTGGATGATGCTAGACTGCTCTTTCTGCTTTATTAAACTAAAGGGCGTTAGCTCTATGTTAATCAATTTTGCCTACATTCAAACATGTGAGAGTTTCGACAGTCCTCTTATTTTTCTGTGTATGACCACATGGTAGAACATGAACATCTAATCTTAAAAGCAACAATTTAAACCAAATGCTTGTTGTGGTAATAACATAATAACATAACAACAACATCAATAAGAGCAACAATAATCCCCTTGCATTCCAGCTGATCCTCAAAGGTTAGAGGGACTGGAAGCAGTAGGACTCATCTCTTAACAAGGATACAAAACACTGTGGTAACTGAATCTCATGGTACCAGATTCATGAACAGTCTGAAAAAATTTTGTCCTTATTATACAGCCACTTAAAGCTATTCTGGATACTGTTATTTATTGCTAATGACAAAAACAATAGCAGAAATTACGTAAATCTGGAGACAAAAGGCTGGGACAAATTTGGCATGGCAGTTAAAAAGAATGCTTTCAAATCACTTGTGAATATAATAATATAGTCTTTGTCTTGATTGGAATTTTCAGTTTTACTCTGCTTTACCAACTTCTCCGAACTGTCACAAAGTATGAAGCTATTAGCTTCTCATTTCCTCTAACCTTTATTTGATGTAGAAGTATAATATTCCAATGAAAAATTTAGTTTTCTTTCAGTAGATGTAATACCAGCTTAGTGCACATTTAAATGGGCAAAAAAATCAGGAAAGCACAGGAAAAAAAAAATCCTCAATATTGAAAAAAAACAAAGCATCATGTTCCTAGCAGCAAATCTGATATAGCAGTCTAAGGAAAATTATTGCAAGTTTTCTGGGAGAGGCAATGTAGTTTATTAGGGTAGCTGGCATTACTGGAGAAAACAGAGAAACATTTTAGTGCACATGTCTTTCTTTAGATCTGAAACAAAGTAATTTTTCATGTTGGATCATCTCAATTTCAGGAAGAAAACTTTGATATCTTCCCTGATTCGTTCCAGGCTTCTGCTTTAGATACCAACAAGGGTTTGTGTCCCCAAAAGGCTGACTGTTTTTTCATAGAATCATAGAATGCTTAAGGTCGTAAGGGACCTCTAGAGATTATCTAGTCCAACTCCCCCATTTCCCTAAACTATATCAGTTAGATTAATTAAAAAAGGCATTACCTCTACCTATATGTCTTAACTTGCTTAAGAGACTTATGAGAAGTGATCAAATAGTGAAATCTCACTTACACTTTCATTTTGATAAAAGTCGTTCATGCAAACAAGTTGAAAACTCTTAGTAAGCCCGGTATATTTATTATCTTTCTTCCTTCACAGTATTGAATAATAATAAAAGTCCCTTCTGGTGTCTGCTGAAGGTGACACAATGCATGTTCTATTAAAACTTGTTCAATGAACTATTTTTCTATAATATTTAAGAACTATAGAAGTGAACTAATGATTTTCTTAACAGAAAGTGTATTTTGGTTGTCGTATTTTTCATACGAAGTTTAATGTAAAAGGGGTCATATCATCATTTCCATATATTACTAATGTTCAGATTTCAAAAAGCTCTCAGAAGAGGAGATACTGTTGTGCTGAATTGTTACCTTCACTCATTTGTGCTCTTATAGAAGTCTACATTATCATATGGTATATGAATCTCTAAGTCACTGCAGTGGAAATCAGTGCCTAGCTCTATCAGAATATAAGATTAGAGTCTCTTTCATAGCAAAACAGATGATTGACAGAAAGAGATTTTCCCTCCTCTATGGCTTTGATAGAATGAGCCCTTTAATGGGGATGCATCAGCCAAATAACTGAGTTTTGAGTAAGCATGAAATTAGCAAATTGATATGGAAAAGTCTATGGCCACAGTTATTCTTCTAAAACATAGATAAAACTACAATTTCTTATAGATAGGGAGTGAAAAAGGAGGAGTATGTAGAAAAGCAAAAACAATCATACTTCATATTTCCTTATTTTTTTCTAGAGGGAAAAATGCACTAAACATTTAAATGTGATCACTTTGTGGCTTTATCTAATATTTCCACTGAAAGTTGTATGTTTGAACACTAAAAAAGTTATTTTTCAAAGAAATGTAATTTGACCGGAGCCAGGGGCAGAACTGATCAGGTTTCAGTTCATTAAATATTCTTTTCTTCACTTAAGAAATGAAAGAATATATATCCTTGTATTGAATATATATAATTGAAAGAATATATATCCTTGTATTCAAGTTAGTATTCTGGATAGTTGCTGAAATTTTGAAGATATATGCAATGTGTATAGAAGGGTAAGCTTCATTAGAGGAAGCATACCCAGCTCAAATGTTCACAGCCATTGAGCCCCATGGAATTCCTGTATTAATGATATTTTAATTACATTCCAGATATGTTACATTTCAGGTGCACTATTTGCTTATTGTTGTATTACATTTATAAATAATACAAATGTGTCAGCTATAGATATGAAAGTCAATTACTGTACTATTTCATCAATATAAGACTTTCACATAGCAAGAGTCCATTGTTGGTTTGGAAAAGAGAAGGATAATAAGAAGTCAAGGAAGTGTAAAATATGTGCAGAAAATAAATATTGTGAGGATGTGTAGATATTATTCAATCTTTATTTTCTAACTTTTTTTTCTCCCTACAGACTCAGAGTACAAAAATATTAGAAACAGAATTTGTCACGATTTATACCTGATGCTAATTGTAAGAGAGGCTTTGCCTTTGACAAATTCAAATACTGGAAATATAATGTAAGATGAATTTAACACAATGAGGTAAATTCCCTCTCACCACTGTCTCAAAAGCTAAACCTGTTTGTCCCATGGTTAAAATCTTTATACATTTATAGCACAATAAGCCACCCTTAGTGACGCTTGAAGACAGTTTAAAGTGAGGAATCACAGAATGGTTAAGGTTGGAAGGGACCTCTAGAAATCATCTAGTCCAACCCCCCTGCATGAGCATGACACCTAGATCATGTGGCTCAGGGCAGGTCTTGAAGATGTCCAGAGAAGGAGACTCCACAGCCTCTCTGGGCAGCCTGTTCCAGAACTCTGTTACCCTCACAGTAAAGTTCACCGCTCAGGTACTTGAATATGTTAATCAAATCTCCTCTCAGCCTTCTTTTCTCCAGAGAGGAAGATTTTCTCTTCTTCTTTCTCTTCTCTCTCAAGATGAAGATTTTCTCTTCCACTGTTCTTCAGGTTCTGCCAACCCTCAGTTTCTGCCTCAATAATATGCTGATGACTGATAAATTGGAATCTAATAGCATATGTATTTACATGTGTAGACCAAATGTTCTCATCATTACTTATACCTTAGTTACACTTGATTTCTTTGATATTGTCAATAACCTACAGCTGTACATACTGCACATCAGAAGGCAGCACAAGGGTTTGATCTATTGTAGTGCTTCCTCAGGCAAAGCTTTCCTCCCCTTGTGTGATACCAGGGCACTGAACCTCTTCTGCAGTTGCATGTCTGAGGCTGGAGGAAGAGGCATCCTCCAGTTTCTAGAAGACTGCTGCTAGCTTTTTACATTACAGCAGGATCAATTCACTCTTTGAGGAAGCACATTGGCCACACCAGGGATCCAGGCTCTGCTCACTTGAAGGCTTATGGGAACATACGGCCAACCTCTTCACCATTGTCTCTGATGCTGCACAGTCCATCCACCTCCTCCGACAGCTCCTTAACTTGGTAGCTCCTCAACCAGCACCCATTTCCATCAGACAAGGCCTCCCTCCCTGCCTGCCCCAGCCCCTGTGAGATGCACCGTGCACTCCCTGCAGCCACAGGCGTTAATGGCTTCATTCTTGCAGAGCTCGGTTGGAGTCAAGGTCTCTAATGCACTGAGGTAGCTGCTCCAGTGCTGGAAAACATGCCTTCTGATGCACCTCACCACTATTGCTGTTTTCTTCCTTTCATCCTTAATGACCTTTGTATTTTCTACATATTTAACCCTGTGGTCCTAGATCTGCCTTTTACCACAATTGGCTCTCATTCTTTTCTGCTCGATAGATGATCTGATTCTTCTTTTTCCTGCAGCTCTTACCTCTCTTAAAGAACTCCATTACAGACAGGTTTATGTTGATACTCCAGGATCTTAGCTATGATAAACAGTTTCATCGCAACTCCAAAGGTTACTGAAAACTTCAGGAAAACTTTGGTTATCTGGTATCCCAATGCAACTCAGGATAGCATTAGTCTTCTTAGCCAACTAGAATCAGAAGTTGGCTTATGGCCAACTTGTTTTCCACCAAGACTGCTGGCTTCTTCCTGCAAAGCTGCTTTCCAGACGTTTGGTTTGCCGCATAGGCTGATTGATCAGTTATTCCTCCCCAGGTGAAGGCCTTTCAGCATTTCATTTTGTGAATGTTACAAGATTCCTGTTGGCCCATTGCATCTCCTATTAGATGAGACTAGTCTGTGTCCAGTTAAAATACTATAATTTCAAAATTGAAATATTTTGCAATTAAAATACAGCAGAATTAAGAAAGCTCTGAAGATGATGCATAGAAAAATGATCAAATAAAATGTTCATGTCTTATTTAAGACAATATCGCTTTGAAGACCAAATGTGAATGGAAAGACATGAAATTTAATAGGCCTATTATTCAGTAAGAATATTCATACCATAAACACACAAATCAAGTGGGTTCTTTTTTCTCATGTCCTTTAATCAGTAGTTCTATTTTTGGAAAGATAAGAAAGTTTAATTCAGCTGTTACACACTCCCTTCTAAATAAATATATAATTTGGTGATAAACAGAGAACCAGATTACTAGAGATACTGTCATTAACTGAGTCTAGTAATGATACCTTCATTTTCTTTCTACATTCATTTTTGATATTCCCTATATATTTGGAGCCTTCAAAATTATTCTAGTATTCAAAGGCAACAAAAAAACAACCAAAATTTAATCTATCGGGGATTTGTTTTTTTAAATACAGATAAATTCAGACATTCCTCTAAAAGGGGAGGAAGGGAGGAAGGGAGGAGAAATTGTAATATAGTTTCTACAGAGAACAGTTCATCCTTCTCTCCCTAAATCACTCTGAAAAGATATTTCTCTCTCTCCACTGACTGTAAATAATCTTATAGTGTCTAAATCTGATTGGTTTTCATATTAGTAATTTTGATTTAAACAAAGATCACGGCTGACATAAATAAATAGGTGGCAGCTGAATCTCTCATGCCACAACACCAGCTGATAGGAATTCTGTATTTTCAGGACTAAAAAGACCAGGTGTGATCTCTTTAGCTTTTAGTGTATTCATTTGAGTCTGCAGAGCTATTTAGATTATCCCAAAGTAAACACTCAGGACTCAATTTATTTGCCTAAAAAAAAAAAAGCAAGTAAGTGAGATGCCGAGGCCGACCCCGCGAGATGGAATGAACAACACTTCAATGTGAAGCAGGTTCAATTCGCTTTACTATTGTCTACTATGTAGCTTTATACAATTCTATCACCCGTAAACGCAGACACGCGCTAAGCAACAGCATTCCCATTGGTTAGGCTATAGTGTCCATGCTTGCAGCTGACTGGTGTTCTTTCCCAATGCTCTGTTGCTGGGCCTCCTGGACGCTTATCTGGCTATGGCTGGCCTAATTCATTAAAAAGTTGCTAACAGGCGTTATCTTCCCTGCAAAAGCGCTAAGGCCCCAACAGTGAGATGTCCTGAAATAATGCTCACAACCACACAGGGCTGGAAGAGATAATATTATACCTGAAAGAGTCTTGTGTTCTTCTGGACTGGCAGCTGGGAGCCAGCTGCTCAAGGCACACATGTATCTCAAGGCACACATGTATCTCAAGGCACACTAGATGCTTTTGCGCATGGCATTTGAAGTTGTCTAAATTTGTTCACAGTGCTGAATTATAATTACTTAGTAACTGAACATTCTTCCCTCCTATAGTTCCTAGAATACTCTGGACATCAGTGCTGCTTGCAAGTGGGGAAGGTCTCCTGCAGGTCTTTTTTTGTATATGCCAGTCTCATGAGGTGGTCTTGAATACCTAAGCATACCTGCGCAGTTACTAGACACCTAAATTTGGGCAAATGAGTTCAATGGGTTGCCTGATTAAGCTAATCATGCTAGCCTCACTTGGGCCCACAGAATCATTCATTTGACCTGCATTAGATGCTTCTCTTGAGATGAATAATTCTCTTTGAATATAAAGGAATTGAGCATAATTAGACAAGGCTTTTATGTCAAATTTCTGTTTGACTCAGATGGGACAGGCATATTCCACTTTTACAACATCATAGTTTCATCTCTGAAAATAAATAAATAATAATAAAAAATCTTAACTTAATTTTTCTTAAATAGACTTAATGCATAATCGTATTGATTCAAGAATGTGTGTTTTTGTTTATTTGTATTTTTTGTTGTTTTGTTTTGTTTTTCCCTAATAACAATTCTATTATAACATAATCTGGCAAAACATGTGACATGCTGGTAGGGGCATCTCACTTGTCTGGATTATGTCTGTAAAATAAATCTGTTGGAACAGATAGACTAAATGCTCCTCGGAAGATATTTTGATTCATACAATAGAATAAGTTATTAAGAGAACAACTACCTCAGATTTCATTTCATTAATCAGGAAGGAAGATGAAAATCTAAGGTTGGAATATAATATGGTAGGAGTAATTACAAGAAGAGTGTAAGTATGAAGGAAATGAGAGGGTGAGAGTAGCAAAATAAGATGAATGAAATAATAACAAAATATCCTATTGCCGAGGAAAGCTAGGAGGCATACCAAAATAATGTAATTCCTATATAATGAGTTATCTAATGACTTGAAAATGTATTAAAAAGGAATGATACAAAACTGAAAATAAGGACATGACTAAAGATTACTATAAAGCAATAGGTCAAGCATGTAAAGATTATGTCATATGCTAAAACCGTGAAATCAGTTACAACTACAGAGGAATATTACAAAGAAGAAAAAAAAAAGTAAAAAAAAAAAAGTTTTATAAGTACATTAAAAGTAAAAATGAGACAGTGAAAGGAATAGGTCTATCTACATTCTATTCAGGAAAGACAAAAGGGTAGAAGAGGAGAAAGGATTGTGCTATATGTAAAAGATCATTTTCACTATATGGAGGTGCTATGGAAAGGAGTACTGACCTGGTGAACCCTTCTGAGACAAAGTCAGAAGCAGAATGTGTGGTTGGTACTTGCTGCAGAACACTTGATCAAATAGAAAAAAATGCATGAGGCCTTCATCAGAAGCTTGAATTCCAGCTGTCCAAGTAGGTCCCAGCTGTCATGCAGTTCTTCAACTACCCTGATACCCAAACTTGCTGTGAAAGCAACACAGTGTTGCCCAAGCAATCTAGAAGAATTCTGAACTGTGTGGAGGACAGTATTTTAACATAGTTGCTGAATATACCAATGAGGATAGATGCTCTCTGAACTTATTGCTTACAAATAGGGAAGAGGTGTTTGAAGATTGTCAATGGCAACACAGCACCTGAGAGTGTTGGAACTTTGAGGTAACTAGAAAAAAGCAGTACCAATGACTACATAGTTCCTGCCAGATGCTCAGCCTCTGTAAGATCATCCTCTCTCTTGCAGACAAGTTATAGGCACCAGTACAGGAGTTAGAAAACCTGTCCCTGGGACAGGTGCCTGCATATGCATGTGTGGGTAGAGATGTATGTGTACTTACATGCAAAACTTTATGAACCTTAAAGGTAGGGTTGAACTTATAATTTAAATGAACCATAGAACTGTTCTGCAGTACTGACGCGCCTCCGTTATCCATTCTTTATTGGAGTGAATTAAAAGCTGTGAGTATTGAATTTTTAAAAGCGTGTCTAGAGTTGGTGTTTCACACCTTGTGACACACATACACTTAGATAGTTCATTGTCAAACTAGGATGTATTCTGAGTCTTAGTCTACACAGTATTACCATTAATTAATAGAAATGATGAGATAATGAATTTACTTACACTTTTTATGGAGAATACAATTTTGGAAGTGTTCAGATAATTCCAAGCACTTTGACATGCTTAGAACCTGAACTTAGTTAAGGAACAATTCCAAAATGACTAAGGAAAAATTAAAAAATAATCTTGGGAGCATAAAAATATCTTGGGAGCATAAGGGACATAAGCTCAAGTGAAATAAACAAAACTCTGCTGAGGGAAAACATTCCTAATTGTGGGAAATATTAATATCGGTAAAATACCACAGCTAATAGTTAAGCTATTTTATGGCAAGTGTCAGAAAAGATAATATCAGAAAGGGAAGAGAAAATACAAACTTTGGAGGAAATGTGATTTTTTGTGTCTTTTATCTAAAAATATCTCATCTGAGGTACCATATTCATATGCTTAGAATTATAACATTCATAAAATGTTACTAGCTATGTAGTAATGGCTGGTGTCTGCAGAGCCCTTCTACACCTGCATCATTTTTTAGTAAATTGCTGACTACTTCTGGTTTTATAACAGCTCATTTTAATACATAAATTTTCTGTTCCCAAAAGTAAGTATAGAGTCAGTATTGATTTAATTCACTGGATATTCACTTAACAAATTCTAATGTCACTTAAGTTAAGCTAATGTCACTTAAGTAAATACTATGCATTGACTATGCATTAAGTAAATACTAAGCACTTGACAGAAGATTTCACTATGTTGTTTATTTCATTAACAATAATTAATTTGTTTATAAATTCTCTATTAAAAAGTAATGTGGAGGGACTGAAATGATTTGTAAGCAGATGGCAAGTTCACAGAAAAGAATTAGAAGAAAACTGACATCTGAGAAAGTATGTAGTTTACGGAAATAATATCTGTAAATAAACATGTTTTCTGTTGTACAAGATGACTGTTTTCTTTTTATTTCTAATCCTATGTAAAAGCATAAGGTATGCTGCAATCACATGTTCTGAGACTCGTAACTTCTATGATAAGCATGCAGCAAATTTTAAAAGTGAAGGTGAAGGATGATGAGCAATGGTGTAAAGTGTTACAACAGATACATTTCTAAATAACCAAGTAAAAATTGGAATCTGAAAACATAGACATAGGAGAAATTCTGATAATATCATTTGAGTAGTTTTGGAATGCATAAAGTTGCATTTCTTTAAAAGTAACCAGTAGATTTTTTGGAAGAAATTGGCTTTAAGGAATGGAAGGTAAGTACTTTTTTTTTTCCTAAAAATTAGTTTCCTTTGTGAATTTTCACAATTCCTGTTACACCTATACAGTCTATATTTACAGTCTATACTAAAATATTATTAGAATAGGAATGACAGTATACAACATGTCAACAACTAAACAGTAATAAAATAGAAGAAACTATAGTTAGGATAGCGTCTTCAGATTTCTCTGAGGGTTGCAATTTTTTGCCCAGTGATCAATCTAGTTAATTTCTCTTGGCTTTTATGCACTGTTCAAATTACATTAAACCTGTAATTAAATTAATATTTTCTAAGTTTTTTTAGTAGATAATATGTCAATTTTTGTCCATATTGGATGTTAGAGCATCACACAATAACACTCTTATGCTGTTCTCACACTTTTGGAATGTAGTAGCTTTCTAACTCATTGTGAGATGCATTTTCTTCAGTACTTTTTCAATGATGATGATTTCAGCTCATCCATTTCACTTTAACCTGAAAGACAGGACATGCACTCATGCTCTCTCTGGTCTTTGCTGGGAGCTGGTAACAAAGATATAATGGCATCTTCTAAAAAAACCTTTCGTCTGTAATGAGCTGTTTAAACTTCAGTGGTAAGTAAAGGGTCTAGCAGTGACCCTTAATTTTTTAGTCAGCAATGAGAGGGGAAGGAGAAGGAGAAGGGAGAAGAGAAGAGGAGAGGAGGGGAGGGGAGGCGAGAGGAAGTCTGTAATGACTGGTTGAGTTATTCAATATTTTGAGCACAGGCACTTCATTCAAAGTAGAACATTCTGAACTTCTCCTGATTGAGTCCTTGAACTTGTCTTGACGTTTTGTTGACTTCAGATCATCTGTGTAATTTATAAAGATTATTTTGAATACTAATCATTATAATTTGGCATCTTCTGCAAACTAAGATAAGTTTGCTCTCTGTTCCAACTATGCCACATCAAAAAATTACTCAAAATTAACCAAAAGGTTGATTCCTGTGGGACCCCAATTACTGTCTTTCCCAACTGTGTGACAAAGGTCATTAAGATACACTGGAGCAATAAAAATGTGTCTTCTCTTTTAAGGGAATGGTAAGGTTCCGCTTTCAGAGACCTCAGATAGTCAGCATAGAATCATAGAATCATGAAGGTTGGAAGGGACCTCTGGAGATCATCTAGTCCAAACCCCCTGCACATGCAGGGTCATCTAGAGCACGTGGCACAGGACCGCGCCCAAGAGGGTTTGGAAGATCTCCAGAGAGGGAGAATCCACAACCTCTCTGGGCAACCTGTTCCAGTGCTCTGTCACTCTCATTGTTAAGAAATTTTTCCTTAAGTTCCTGTGGAACTTTTGATGCTTTAGTTTGTGGCTATTACTTCTAGTTCTGTCGGTGGCTACCACTGAAAAGAGGCCGGCCCCATCCTCTTCACTCCCTCCTTTGATGTATTTGAAGTCAATGTGCATGGGGCAAATGTCTAATAGATGGGCAATGCAAAACGGGACCACAAGGTGAGGATTTGCTGACAGTCTTTTCTTCAGTGAGGGAGATTTGACAGAACTGAATATTCACAGTAAAATTTTATCCATGGGAAATGCCCTATGACTGTGTGCAATGAGCCATCACCGGTATAATGTACCAGAGATCATTATAAACATGCACATGTTATTTTTCAGTATAAAAATGGCAGTTCAAAAATATATATAGTATGGAAATTCTTTTTCCTTGACCAAGTGAAAATCTGTACAAATGGTGTGCTAGTTTTTGTCTATGTTCAATATAAAGACATGCAAATAATGCATACAGGAGGTTTGGAATAGGTTCCATAATTGCTCCTCTTTGAGAACAAATAGCAAATTCAACAGTTGAGGGCCACGACAGGAAATATGTAGGTTGCGAAGTGTTTCTGTAGGTAACCCAGGGAGAAATATTGTGCTTGTCTACAATTCAAAGATGTATTGAGTAAAAAAAAATGCTGTGTATTTCAGTTCAAATTATGATTTGTATAATAGTAGTAGATTTTTCTTTGTTATTGTGCTCCTCAGTAAATGAAATACAAAGAAATATTTTTGTTTATCACTCAGTCATATAAATATTTGTGAAGGGTTAAGTCACATTGAATAAGCTGGAAGACAAGATTTGTGATTAGATCTCTCTCTCATTTCAAGTCTATACAACCACAGCAACAGAGACCCTGGCTTGATTAGCTTCCTTTGACCTATTTTCTGCAATATCCCTTCAATGAATCAGAGAAAAATAGCTTTCAAGATGAATTAGGTTTATCTGGCAGGCCCTGATTTCTCCACCATATTCTTTACACCAGTACCCCAAGCTTTAGTATTCATTTTGGATAAATCTTCATATATACATATATATTTATATAAAACATATGTATATATAATTTATTTGATAGAATTGTATCTAACTTTGGGAATATTCGAATATTAGACCAAGGTCAACCATTCTGCATATTCAAGGGTACATTTTAACATTAAAGCAGGTTTAGTTTCTTTATAATTTTTGCTTTTTAGTATTTGGAAGATGGAGTGTTCTGAAATTTTCTAAGTCTGGTAGTCATGCACAGGCTTATATGTACCACAGTTTTGCTTTTAATGCTCTCTAGGGGAGTAGTATAAGAATTAGTTATAGTTTATTTTAACAAAACAGAAGAATGCAGGAGATATTATATACTCTCCCAACTTCTAGTCCGATCAAACCAAAGTGTTGTATCAGGTATCCACTTATTATGGGTTTTATATATATATATATATATATATGTATACACACATACACACACATACATATATATAGTTCTTCTTTTAATATAAGGCTACAGAGGAACAGTATAAAGTTGTTTATTAAGTAGTTTTAATGGTTTGCCTTTTCTAAAAAGTGTGACACTTTTAAAATAACATTAAATAATGTTATTTTCCAAGCAACATGTAAGAAGGGAAGTTGCTGTGCTCAATCTCTTTTGCAATGGCTATTAGGCTGACATCTGAGTGCTTGAAAGTGAAATTAAATTATGTCTCTACACATTAATTATCTTTTTGCAAACACTCTGACAGAAGCCGCTAATGTCAGTTCATTATGGATAGTAATTGCAAACAGTTTTTCTATGTGACTTTGGACTTGCTGTTTTTTTTCTTTTTTTAAGGTGTGACTTTTCTTGTGCATCTGAGAGAGCTACCTAGCTTGACCTTGAGCTCAGAATAATGATTATGCTATGTTGGTGATACTGTCCATAAATTTCATGGCCTTTCCAATAAATACTCAAGAATGCTGGTATTCTTACAAATCCAAATAACAGAGAATTTTTAGTTTTGTCTGAATTTCAGCCTTTGGCCAGAGAAGGGGTGGGACTTCCTGCAATATCTTGCTGCCTGTTTAATCTTCTGTACAAATTTTCTCTGTGTGTGTTGATGCCAGCTAGTACATTTTCATTTGTTTTTCCTGTTCTTTTAGAAGTGTGGTAGTAACAATGGTTTTATGGCTACATGAAAGCAAATGCCTTGAAAATTTGTCCTACCTCAAAAGCTCACCTAGCTTTCTTGGTGTGCTCATAATTTAGAAGGAACAATTTGAGACAACTTTTATTTAATTCTGCGGTGCTTTCATTTGGAACATAGCAACCTGTTGTTCATGATGTATTTATATAAGGCACATTATGTTCTGTAATGCATATTTTGTTTGTAATATGTGCAACATGCAGAAGTTTTCTGCTCTTAGTAGATGACAGAATTTAACAGAAAAAAAAAACATAAAAAACAAACAAAAAAAAACCACAAGCCTTTCTGAAAGAATGTTAACTTCTTAAAATAGACAAACCAGCCAGAAACACTGAGTATTTCTGAAATTTCAATATAGTAATTGTTCACTTGCCTTGTTGATTATATGCTGTTAAGTTTGTTTTATTTTAGATCTTATTTTGTTGGAGAAAATATATTTTAAAATATTTTTCATAAGTAGAAAGAAATCAGGAAAATTCCTGACTTCTAAGGAAGTTCTTCTTCATCAAGGAGTACAAAAGATGAGACTGCCTTGACAAGACCTTTGAGACCTGTGTGTTTGTTACTAGAGAATGCCTACTCTCATAACACATCAGGGATAAGTCTATGGAAAGAATAAGAAGTATATCAAGCTATGTGAAATGTAAAACCATTTTGTTCATAATTCAATTTTGGTAATATAGCAGTATATTGCCCAAGACCCGGGGTACATTCCTTTTATCTGAGCACTTTGACCACTAGACTATACCGTCACCCTTGGGCATCTTTTTTTCCCTCTTTCTCCCCCCCAGCTTAGGAAGATGGTTTGGTAGGTTTGTTTTTTGGTTACTGAACAGTTACACAATTTCAAAAACAGAGATGAAAAAAATGCCATCTTCACAACTTTCCCCTACCATTCCCAGAATGCCTTAGTCAGGCACCTCTCCTTTGACCTGCGGCTGGGATAGAAATTGAATTTGTGCTTTATGTAGTTTGAAACAGCTTTAGTCATAAGTCTGCAACGCACAAGAATGATACAGATGGAGGTAATTGCAGTGCTATTTTGTGGAGAAATGAATCTTATTAAGGGATGTCAGCTATAACCTGAGAAAGCCTTCCTGATTAAGCCTATTAGCAGCTTAATGTTTAGTTCCTGGATCCATGTTACAATATGATGCTAAATAACAGAGCATGATCAAAATGGAGCAACTGAAGGTATGCTCACCTTGTACACCTCATGTAACTCGCAAGTCACGAACTTCCACAGCAGCTTCTGCTTTGCTGAGCTTTCCCTGAAAAGCCTCATTCGCTGGAGGATGGTGCAGGGGCTTGTTCTTTTGTCTTTAAATTCACTTTGTTCCAGGCTGAGTACGCAGAAACTCAGTAAGGAAGCACGGCTTCTTGGGACTACATAGTCAGGCAAACAAACCTGACCCATTTGCACTAAGGAAGTGTATGGGAGGTGGGGGAGTCGGGCAGGATGTCTATTATATTTTTATATCGTATCTTTGGTGCATTAGCCACACTAATCATCAAGTTCTTTTCATACTGTCATAACAGGCCTGTGAAAAATCAGGATGAAGTGCAGCCATTCTCATCCAGTCAAATTTTATACAGCTGTAATTGTCTATGTGGGATGAAATGTGGAAGAATTTTAGCCCCCAGATGTCTAGTACATAAAATAAATGCCTGTTTAGTCAGTGGTTTTCCTTTCTTATGCTCTCCTCCAGTGATTCATATGCCCTTTAATACTTGAAGTGCTGGAATAAACAAATATTTTTGTAGTTACTGGTTTCTCTCTCAGAGCTGCAATTGTTAATGTAGCTCTCTTTCCTTAAAGTACACACACAAAGGAAACAGAGAATGTTAAAACTGGGCCATTTTCTCATAAAACTCTCCTAACATATCAATCTGCAATATAGGGACTTCCTGATCTAGGTCACTTGCAAGATATCTGCATGAAAGCATAGCAGAACTGCAGGCAGCACTCACAAAGATTACGCCCACCCATGTATACAGTGGGTCTGAAAGTCATTGCCTATTTTTTTTAATATTTCTAATATTTAATTTGTCTTTTTTTTTTCTCTACAGTTTGTTGTCTGCTAATCAAATAAAGCTATTTATGTAAATGAATTCATCCCAAGTAATTCCAAAAGCCTAGCCACAATGGCTAAATCAGTAGGGCTCCTGGGGAATTTTAAAGGGAAGTCAGCTCTACTTCTTACTTAAATACTTTGCCTAGGTGCCTAGGATGTATCCATAATTGTGTGTGTCCATAATTGCATGTACTTAATTATACTTTTCGATGTGGGCTGCTTTGCATTTATTGATTTTTTTTTTAATCTATTTGTCCACAAGAATGATCAAGTTTTCACAGGTGCCTGTGTATTTTCCTGTTACAGAAAACGTCTTTGTCTGCATATCCATATTGGCTACTATTTTTTATCTTTGATTGAACTTCATAGAGTATCATAATAAGACTGCCTATTGCAAAATATTTTTGAATGTCTGAATACGATTTCCTTCTGGAATCACTAGTTTTAATTTTCACCAACAACTCATTCTATAAAATATAATCTGGAAGTGGTTTCTTTGTAGTTTTAATTTTGCATGTAATCAAAAGATTATTCACATCACCATTCAATTTTTTTTTTCACCCACTGACTGTCCTACAAATTAAAGTGTTTTTGATTTTGCCTTTATTTTGTGTGTGTAAGCAGAGATTGCATTTTGCTGTCATGCAAACCTGCTATTTCAAGTCATTCTCCTGCTTAACTCATGAGGAAAAGAAGTTCTGGTACAAGAATTTCTCTTTTACACAGCTGAATTAACTGTAAGATCATAGACTGAAGTCTCCCACTGCTGAAGTTACAGATTTGTTAAAAATGTCTCTTTCAGAGTTTTCTGATCTTTTACAACTATTACTATGTAACTGCATAACCCCCCAAATGCCTGTTTATAAGCATCATTTATCTTTAGACATCTAAGACTCAATTCAGTCGCTTAAACTGAGTGTCTTTGAATTGTACCATAATCCCCAGCACAGGGTTGGCAAGTAAGAACAGAGTTCTATAGATCCCAAGTAGTACCTGGAGACCAATAAAAAATATCCAGGGTGCCTCTGGTTACATTGTGTTTAGGGCGGTTCAGCTGAGTCCTTAGGATGCCTTATATAAATGTTAGGTAGAGGCTCTCTGGAGAATAATTCAATTCACCCAGTGATGGTTTTTAGAGGTCTGAAAAAGTAAGATTGGTGCTATCATGAATACATTTCTCATGGAAATCCTAATGTTATCAGACAGAATATACTGTAGTTTTCCATGGAAGTTTTTGTTTAAATTTTGAAGGCGTACAAATAAATGAAGACATATATTATGGTCTCTTTCATAATTACTTACTGACATAGTCACTTTTAGAATGCTATTTTAGTTTGTGTTAAAATATACACATGCAAAGAGCATCTAGAGGACTTAGATGCCGACATGTTCATTAAACATGTCAATAACAAGTTAGGTAGGTTACAGCTATTATGCTTTTAAACACATCAGAATGATTTATTCAGCCTTTAAGCCTGTTGTCAAGTTTGTCTTTCTAAGAATTTTTTGTGGTGTAAAATAACTGTGAGTTTGGTGTCCAGAACCAGCATGGATACTGCTGCTACAGATATTTAATAGAAAATAAGATAGAACTGCATATTATGATATTCTCAGTGGTCAAAGTAATAATTTCATGGTCTCACTGTACTTTTCCTGTAATTTATCTCAGAAATATAAATACACTTCAGTCCTAGTGACAATTTTGAATGCTATACTTCTTGGCCTCATCGGATAGTTTCATATGCCTTGTCATATGCCCCCTTTCTTCTTTCTGAGTATTGCCAAAGAAAATTATGTCAAAGCATTTTCTTCATAGGATTTTTTCCTCACTGGACTCCATTAGTGTTTTTCATGGTTGGACTAAGTAAAATACTTTGCTTTGTGGTATTTTGTATATAATTCCTTCTCTTTTTTCTTCCCTCCCAGCATGATACAATCCAGAGCTATTGCAAAACTGCAACATTTCCTTCTCACTTCTTTTTCAGAATTTTATGTTAATGAAGGCTTAGCTTTTTGCCTTTTGTTGGACAGTTTTCCATGCCCCTATTGGAATACACATAAAATAATACTAACCATTTTTGTCTTCTGTCCTCTGACTTTGCTAAATGCCCTTTTCTCTTGTTTCAGTTGTTCCAGTCAAGCCTATTCTTCAGTACAAAACATGTTTTGAAGGAAATATGCATCACCCACTCATGAGTTACCTCAGTAGTTTTTGTTTTTTCACAGTGATATTTATGGTGGAGCCTATTTGATGACGAAAACAGTCCCTCTGTAGTGCTCACACTCCTTTTTTCTCCCTTATTTGTTTAAGTGAATTTTTTATTAAAGATCCACGACCGTTATCTCTGATGTGGATAATCCTTGGCTTTTTACCTGACATATATATTAGAAAATAAACAGCCTTCTATTTTTTCATTAAACTTGTAAAGCTCCAGGATGTGGGTACACATGTCAGTTAGTCTTCCCTATACCTTAAGCAAAGTTTTAGGCTATGATAAGACACCTTTGCAGTCTCAGTAAGAAAACTGAGGCATGCTGGAAGAGCTTTGTGACACATTTGAACAGATTTCTCTCTACAAATAAAAATACTGGCGTGCATTTCAGAGGGAACATGTTGAACTGTGTTACATATACATGCAGTTAGGCCATCTTCTGGACATTATCTCTAAGATCTGGAAAGCTTCTTGGTTCAACATCTGTGCTAAGCATACATTTGTATTGTTCTGCAAGAAAGCTGTACATGGGTTCATTTTTTTTTAGGAGGCTTCTCCTTATACTTGAAGAACCACAGAAGACAAACACTGTATCAAGAGACTTTTGAACACTCTTCCTAGTGTGTTTCAGCTCAATAAGAATATGCAAAGTAAGCAAGACTCATTTGCAGAATCAATTTCTGTTCTTGTCTTAAATGACTGAAAACTTACATGTCTGCAAACGTATTTTGCTTTTAACCTATAAGACAAAACTCCACTGAGTCAGATTACTATGTGTATTTTTAATAATACTATTTAGATTTATTTTAATAGTGAGACAAAGTCCAGTGTATCTTAAATTTTCTCAGTCATTAATGATAAAAATGTCCAAAAGATTTTTTAAATACTTGTGTGATTTTTTTGCATCCTTCTAATGCTTGCTTCTTTTTTTCCCCCCTAACTTCCAAAGTTAAAATGAACTCTGTGAGTATCATTCAGTTCCTAAAAGAGTGCTCAATGCAATTAAGATGTCCAGTGCTATGTTTGCAGAGAAGGAACTGATTTGACAGTTTGACAGATTTGACAGATCCCTTCTCTGTGGAGATGGACAACTAGTTAACCGTTAAATAGCAACGTACCCATGTGGCCAAGAAGGGCAATGGTATTTTGGGGGTGCATTAGAAAGAATTCTGATGATAGAGTATTGAGTTTTGATATAGTCCAGCATCAAGTCTCTAAGAATTGTTATAGAAACTTGAGCAACAGTTTTAAAATATTTTTTTTTATTTGTCCTGGTACCTTCCTCTCTAGAATTTTTAGATACTTAAACTGAGGTGAGATGAAACTCATTCTCAAAGTTATCATATGCAGATGCATTAGATGAAGGCATTACAGAAGCTATTTATTAGCATGTGCAAATAATATGAAGATCTTTATCATAATCACTGAAAGGCTCTTTCAAGCACATAGAAATGATAGGAATGAAATTTAATATATTTTCAATTTTCTGTTTCTCAGATTGACCTATCAATAGTGATTCAGGTGAGCTCAACTCCCTTTTCAAATACTGTTAGTTTCTTGGTCTCTGCAATATTCTCTGTCAGTAATTTCTGCAATTTGCATGTTCATGTAAAAACTGTATCCTTTCATAAACAAAAGTTATACTTCTTAATTTAATTGATCACTACCTTATTCAATTTTACAGAGCATGAAGAGAGCTACTAGATACTCCTTACTCCTTCTACCATGTTTTCTTCTATTCTTATTAACTCTTCAGAATGACATTGAGGGTTTAATTCAGTTGCCAAGGGCATTCCGGGATATCTAAGGCAAACACACAATAAATGCGTGTTTCTACAGGAGGGCAATGCCCTTCTGAATCAGCACATTCCACCAAGCAGTTCATGTGTCTGTACTAGAGACATGACTAGAGATTCAACCATAAGTTTCTAATTTCATCCTTTATTTTTAACATTTTGTGAAAAGGCTTGGCTTAATAAAAGGAACAGGGCCACAATTTTGCATTTCAAGGCTTTTAGTTGGTAGTTTACTTCATGCCACAGTCCCAAGACAAAAAGAATTTCTGAAAGAGTACTACTGTATAACGTTATGTTATTCCAAGTAGAATCTCATTATATTAGTCTTTTTTCACATGATATAATTTATTTTAATATCTATAGATGACACTAGGATTGGAGAATGACTGTTCTCCATCTAAAGGGCTGAAAGTTTTTAAGTTTCATATAACTTTGTAAATATGTATTTCAGCAATGTGCTAGACCATGCGATCATTTAATATTAATGCTAGAATTTCTCATACTATTCAGTAAAATATGGAGCTTTACAGTCTAAAACATACTGGTATAAATTGATACCTATAATGAAGACTCACCAAAGTCAAAGAAATTTTTGAAACTGTCTTCAGTTGAAAGAGTTTCTTAATATTGAACTGCAGGTTTTATTTCTGATGAATTTGTTGTGACTCAATATTTTAAACAAATTGTTAAAAAATCTATCATCAGGTGAAAATTTCCTTTGATTGTCTATCTTCAAAATGGAATGCAGACTGATGGGATTCAGGGAAATGGTTCTTTAATTAGAACTTTACTGCAAAGTCCTTATTTCTGTGAACAACATCTGGTTGCATGAAAGTATAGTTTACTAACATAGAAGAGAGAAAATGCCACAGGAGGGATTTGCTGGCCTAAGGTCTAATCTACTAAATAAGGGGAGATCAAACAATAATGATCCAAGTGCTTGCAGACAGGTGCAACTCACCATCAAAATCAAGTACAACATGAAGGTCATTCTCTTTTCTCTTTCCAAAAAGGGACCTTAAATCTCCAATTGTGAAAAATGTAAATATCTTCTTTCTTTCATTTACCATCTCCCCTTTCTTACTCAGGAGGTATTCAAATGACTTTTTTTTTTTTTAATACCTACCAGGAATTTCAAGCTTCCCACATTAATGAATGGATGCCAGCCTTGCTGTCTCCACTGTTGCACAGCTTGAGTGCACTCGGTGCCCAAGGCCAAGATACAAATGTTTGCACTTCATGCCAATGATCCATGGTTTTCTGAGACAAACAGTTTTTCCTGAGTTCAGCTGGAGAACAGAAGACAATACCATAATATACTTTAGCAGGTAAATATGATACTCATGTTATGAAAAGCATATACCCTAAGTATACTCAAATGACAGGAGAAAAAGAAAACAAACAAAAACAAAAACAAAAAACACAGCAACAAAAAACACAGCTTACAAAAATAACTAACATTTACTGAACCTTAAAAATAAACAATTTCTTAAATGACAAATGCAACAGAACAAATTTACTACAAAACAGAACAGAATTAAATTTTAAGCTTTAAACTTTAAACTTTTCAATATTAACTGAATTTTAAGATAAATATAGATGAGAAGGAAGAGAAAGAGAGGAATGAACTCTAACATCTTATCAGTCACTTAACAAGGATACATTTCCTTCTGCTCGTTTTATGTCTGAATGCAACAGTAATAATTAAGAGGTCTTTAGCCACAATTGGCTGAAAATATTTAGTATGAATAAAATGAGACTCTTAAATATCAACACGAATCATCTTTTTTTAAATCAAAATCTTGTGCTATTTAAGAAGACATTGAGAAGACATTTAAGAAGACATTAAATCCTTGGTATTTCTGACAGAGAGAGTAAATACAGTGGCCTATTCTATATGTAGCATAGGTTGGATAGCATAATATATATTTACTTTGTGTGCATACTTAAATAGGAGATCTGATGTGAATACATCATTTTATTATAGACATAGGTATAAAACTTATAGCTGCAACTTCTTTTCACATGATTTTTTTAAAATAATACTAAATTTGGGGAGAACTAAATTGACACTAGTCTGCACTTATGGTGCTGAGGATGAGTTTTATCTCACCATTTTAGCAGATAATCTAAAAATATCTCTCCTGACTTCCTGAACAGCAAATGAATAAAGCACCTGCATAGGGGAATTAATTCCATTTATAATAGACAACTATCTTAGCTCTGAGTGACAGTTCAAAAAAGATTTACAAGCTACACATGCTTTTTTGAGGGATAGAAACACTGAGCTAGAATCCTAATTCCTAAGGCTTATGTGTACTATTAAGTTCACAAATTCAAACCTCAAAAGGAAATGTCTTAATTGTCTTTTAATTAGAGTAAGCACTATTGCATTCCTTTCTGAATAAATTATCTAAAATAACTCTGGGACCAGACAATTGATTTTAGAAAAGAAAAATTGCTTGAGGCACAGTGGTTTGGTGATGTTCGTGGCATAATAAGAACTTAATGCTGTGTTGTATCAACTCCTATGACAAGAGCGAAGGAGCTCTGTCAAATCAAATGTTCCCTATATAAATGTTTTAATTTGCATGAGGGACAGCAGAGATATTTTATCTATCTCATTTATTTATTTATTTATGGTTTAGATGCTATCAGTAGATCTGTTTTCTGTTACACTTCTTCTCTATTATCTGATTAGCAGAATGTTTTCATGGTGTTATGCAAAATGCTGCCATGAACTTGAAACTAAAATTCTGGGGGTTTTTTTGTTTGTTTTGTTTTGGTTTGTTTGTTTGTTTTTAAATTGTTGTCCTCATGTAATACGTATTTTCTTAGCTGAGATGTAAAATTATCTAATTTCTTTCTTATTTGCCCGCAATTTTCAACAACTGTTGTTCTCTCCTCCTCTCTATTTGTCTTTTATCAGCTTCTTGTTTTCCTAAACTTGTATTCATCTCTGCTTCTTCTTTTTTGATTTTCTTTCTTTTTTAATGACTGTCTTCTATTTCCCGAGTGTAAATTCTCTTAGAGAGCTTGAGCTTGATACAATTGTGTGGGTATAGGCATATACTTTAACTTGTGACATGCTAGTGGACGGTATAAATGGAAGACATCTGCCTGACACTGACAAATATGACACAAAAAAAAAAAAAAAAAAAAAAAAAAAGGAAGACCTTCAACCTTTTGGAGGTCATGCAGAATACCTTATTTCAAATGGCATCAAATGCTTATTTTTAGACAACTGATTCTCCCTCCACTCATTTGGAAAATACTTAGACATAGCCTAGATGTCTCTATTCCATGTCCTAGTATTGCTAGGACACAGTTAATGTGTTGGATTCACTCCCTCCTTAGGAAAACAAATGCAATGGCAGCTCTAGTCCTAGAGGTTGCAGATTTGTGGCATGATAGTAGAATTATATTCTCCTTTCAAAACAAAGCCATCAGCAAATCAGTTAAATAGCAGAGAAAACAAAAGTCTGAATCTGTGGCTTGAGATTTAAAATAGTTGGCGCTCCCTCTATTCTGTTTCTACAATTATTGTGGGGGCGGGGAATTGCTGTTGTTTGGTTTGGTGGGCTTTTTTGCCATATTTTTTATGCAAACAGACAGAAAATACGTAATTAAAAAAAGATCAATAAAACAATAGTAGATCTATGTGTAAAACAGAAGAACAATGTAATCATATGAATCATTAATTATTTCATGGCTTATCTTCCTGATCAGGAAGACTAAATTTAACAAGATGAATAATTCAGAATTAAATTTACATATAAATTACATCTCTGCACAACTAAAATAGCAATAAATAGTAATTAATTATATCAGTCATTAAACACAAATACATATTTAAATAAAATTGACACCTTTAAAACACATCTGGGATATTTTATTTGAAAAAAAAAATCAAGACACAAGTCTGTCTTTCTTTAAAAAACTGGTAATTAAGAGAATATGTACCTATGTCACATCTCTTGCTAACATTGTTAAACTTAGTGTGATATAACTTGGTTCTAAAATGCCAATAAAATTGACTGTTCAAAATCTTTCAAAACGTCTTCTTCTTGCTTAAGTATTGGCTCTGGATGTCTAAGATCAATGAAGGACCTATTTATCTGGTTTGCTTCACATTTCCACAGATCCTTAACAGTATGTATTTGCCCCTATTCAGATAAGGACATCATATATCTTCACGTTGGAAGAGGTGTTTACGTCCTCTGCTACATATAGTCCTAACTACTACATTAATCTTGCATTTGGGTTTTGCCAAAAATAACTCCGTTTCAAAAACAAAGATTTGTTGCATTGGACTGCAATGACAGCTCAGGTTTATTTGACTGGCATTCCTACTTCAGAGAACCTGCATATTTAGGCACATACACATATAAAATCAATCAAAAGGGAGGGAGAGAGAGATGCAAAAGAAGTAAAGGAGGTGGTCTTAACTTAGATATTGTGGGTCACTCTATGGAAACCCTCAGAGCCTCTTTTTCCTTTTCGTATCAAGAATACAAGCTTCAATTTACATTTAAGATTAACATCTAGGCTAATAGTCTAGGCCTTCCTTCTTGGACTTGGTGCCTGTTTGACATGTCACCTAACTTTGGCACCTAAAGCAGACAATTTGTTCTGGCACAAAAACTATGCCATAATGTAATGGTATCACTACAGCAGGTGCTGTGAAACCTAACACACTATTTCAGCCATCCTAAAAGCTGCTATTTCATGAATATCATAAAAACATTGAATTGAAAAAAATGCTATTTGGTCTAATGCATCAGAAATGCAACCATGAACTATGATATCTGTGGTAAATAAGACAGAATTACACTTCCAAATATTGGGGTCCTGCCCCATAAACTAAAATTGACCTAAACCCCCATCAGAAAGAACAAAATTACAGGTTGTATTACAGGAAAGAAGAACGCATGCTTGAAAGCACTGTCAATACCCTAGCCCCTGAAGTAGTAAGATGAATACAGCTACATCTAATCAGGAAACTCAGTAGTTTTTTCCAGCTCCCAAGTCCAAGCAAGTCTGTTAGCTGTTTTTTTTTGTTTGTTTGTTTGTTTTTTGAAATGACCTCCTGGATGTGTGTTATCTCCTCCTTTCTTCCACAAAGTCAGATATAGTCAGATATAGTATATAGTCAGTGAAGGAACTCACTGCAATGAGTTTGAACATATGGCAATGCATCTGAAGAATTCTCCAAGAACAGGCAAGATGCCATTGCATCGTGATATCCTGATGTGTTCTGCTCTTAAGTGGTCATTTTTACTAACAAAGTATGCATACTATAATGGCATATAATAATAAATAACATTTCTCACTAACTAGATGAAAACATTTATTGTACTAGTGTATAACTTCCATTTTGTTGCCATTTGAATGGCAATGATATCAAATATTTTTGCTCCATAGGAATAGCTTTGCTTTGGAGTAGGCACACATTGTATACACCATAGAGTTTGTTCACAACTGTCTTTAATGACTGCAGTGTAGGTTTTTCAATAGTCCAGCTATTGTCAATGGAGATGGAGGGCTTGATTATGTTGCCTACACATAATTACACACGTTGCCTAGTGTCATCAGAAATGTCTTCAATACTTCCAGCATCCACATAGCGGAGGCTAAAATATATGGATACAGGAGTTTCAAGAACCTACGGCATTTCTTAAGCAAGAACTGGAGGCCAGAAGAGATACTCTAAGGGTCAGTCCAAGCAATGCTAAATACTTAGATGTGGGCAATTGAATTCCACCTCGTATTTTTCCAGAATTAACATTACTGTGAGGGAATGTAGACTTTAAATGATGGCAAATATGCTTGAATTTGTAAGATTGGCATATACTTGCATATTTTATTCAACACTCTCTTAAAATTCAAAGTTGTTTAAGATTGTTTTGCCTCAGGCCTACCGGAAAACTTTTAAAGAAAAAAAAAAATCATTTCAAAACTGAATCCTAAATGCTTACATCTATATTATAAATGCTGAAAAATAATTTTTACCTGAGGTGCTATATTGATTATCTTGGTGTAGTGCTGATTTTGAAAAAGCTATTTCAATTTCAATCTTTTTGATCTCATGAGAAGTCATTTTTCAAGAACATTCATAAAAAAGAGTTATAACTCATAACTGAAATAATTGCCTTTTTAAATAAAAATAATTTCGTATCTATTTTTTTCCCAATTTTCCTGAAGGATTACTGATTACAGTAAAAACGTGATTTTTGTTCATGAAAAAGTTGATACAGACTTATCAGACTTATTATAAATACACTTTATTTATACCTGTGATACATTACTTGGGATAGCAGTTGCTTTAGTACACAACCTGTCTTTAATTAATTGTTTAAAGGGGGATTTGAAGATTTAGCTTGATCTAGACAAATAGTTTTGTTTGAAAACAAGCACTATGTATGGCAGATAGAATCAAATATAATCAAGAGTCCAATGTATATATAATTCAGACACAACATAAGAAATCCTGATTCAATTTATTTGACTGCCTCAAGGGACTTAAATCTATGTTTCACTAGAGGAATTTCTTAAATATCAAGCTGTGGAATAACTAGGAGAGATTAAAAAAAGGCCTTTCTACTCTGCTGTCTCAAAAGCATGCTTTGCAATGTGGAAGAACAGCGTCGAACTTTAACCTTCTATTTCTCAGACAACTGGTCAAAACAAAAGGATTTGGCACCATCTTTGATAGCTTCTCTACCATTCAGCGTCTGATTGCTTAGGTACTTTATGCAAAGTTCAGCAACCAGAAAAACAGAGATTAAAACTTTTTAAATCTCCATTCTCCTATATCTAATTTATTATTATGTACACAGACACGTTGTGCTGTGGGGAATGATGACTTCATTCAATGTCAGAGGATTTAATGGAATTAGTCTCTTATAAACCTATCATGAGGATTTAGTCCTATTTTTTTCCATTCTATAAATAATTTGCAACATGAAATATAACATACTATTTGTTTTAAAATATTGTAACTTTTTTTTTCTTTCCTTCTGAAGTAGTTAGTACACACACACACACAAAAGTTGTTTTTTTTTTTTTTTTTGAGAATTGAGATAAATTACTTTTTCCTATTAAACTTCAGCTTATCATTGAGAGGAGAATGATAGAACTCTCCTAGCATCCTGATAAGTTCCCATCTATTATACTATCTAATGAAGAGAACTGCGTGTTAATTGTTGGGATATTCTGCACTGGACTGCAGAAAAACTAGCTCAGCAAAAGGAAGAAAGTTTTTAGAGAGATGAACTGCTGGATAAAAATAAGCAAATTATTTCTTCTGTTTTCAGGACATTAATCCTTTTTATAACTATGACTACAGTTTTGTATAATTCTGATTCAAGTATTCTTTTTGCTGAAGGTCCAAACACAGTAGTGGGTCTTGAGAACAATATATGATGATGATGATGATGATAATAATTAGTAGTAGTATTATTATATAATTAGTATTACTACATTTAGTTTGTATTATTATATATTTAATAATACTATATTATTATTATATATTACTATTAATATAGTAATAATAGTAATAACTTTTATTATTATTACTATTATCATTTTACAGCCCTCTTTTGGTCACCACCTTACATGGAAGCTTCTGTTTCACAAGAAATCACCGAGGTTTGTGCGCAGGTATGCTATTATGGTTATTAAATTCCAAGATCTCTATACATCTGAATGGCATAAAATCTTTCTGTGTACGGATGAATAAAGAAACAATTTTTGCTGCAGATCCTGCAGCAGATCCTGTTTATTTGAAAGTGAAAAGTTTTTTAAGTTTACTAAAGATACCCTAAAGATACTAAAGATAGATTTTCACTTCACTACATCCCAGAAAGGAACCAAACTAATTGATTAGATCAAGTTTCTAATATTCAGAGGTAAAGGAATATGCAATAATAATAATAAAAACATGCACACATCTTCACATTTAAGAAATCGAATAATCAAATATTTAAGAACAATTGTTAAAATAATAACTATTACATAAAAGAATAACCAGAGGTACATGCCTGTGTGCTGTTGTCTTCACATGTTCTGTATCCCTTTAGAAAGCTGGGATCTAGAATCACAAAAGCTTTCAAAGCATATACAAAATTCTTCTTCCTTTTTTTTTTTTTTTTTTTTTTGGCATGCTATCAGTTTCTCTTTGCACAGATTAGGGGTGTTTATGTAAGATATAGCAGAAGAGAAAACCATTCAATGAAGAGATTTTTCTTGCATTTTTCCCTCACTCTTTTCCCTCTCCAAAGGTTCTGAGCTCTAAAGATATTGCTAGTCATTGTCCTCCATAGCTCTCTAAAGAGCATCATCCGGTAGAAGCTTCCGTAACATTTGCTTATCTCCCGCATACGAATTTTGGTTCTAAAAGTGTCAGAAATTGTATATATTAACCTGCCCTCTATTGGTAGGATTTAGGAGGAGACGGTGTCTCAGTGAGAACAAGCACAAGGGTTTAGAGTGAGGGTAAATAATTGGAACTGCCTATTTTTAGTATTGTCACTGCTGGTATTTACGCTGCTTTGTGGTATAAGAAGAGGCAGCTATATAGCAAGAGTGAAGGCAGAATAGAATTCTGCCTTCACCTTTTTTTATTATTATTACCTATCTATCTATTTATTTATTTATTTTGTCTCCCTTCTGCAAGTTAATGTAGCTTGTGAATATTAACCTCATCAAGATTTTGTGTGCACTCTGGGGTGACATCTAATCTCACTCTTGGTAGTGTAAAGCTTATCTAACCAAAAATAACAATGGCAGAAAGAATATACTGGTAATTTTATTTATATAGAGCTGTTCCTGTAGAGCAAATGTCTGATAAAAAAAGTACTGACTTATTTAATGACTGAAAACAATTTATTCTGCAAAGCAAAAGAGAACACAATATTTTTCAAAGCTTTCCCTTTACTAAAGAAACATTAAAAAGCTTAAAAGATGAAAGATTGCACTGCATTCATTCCAAAAAAGTGACAGTTTGCTGATCTGATCTGTGGGCAGTATAGCTCAGGAGAAAACAACAGACAATTAACAAGCAACCAGACTCACAGTGAACAGCCAATGGGAGCCAATTAAGCTCATCATAAAAGTAGTGATTTTTGTAGACACTTTATTTAAACAATCCATCTAAGCATACTGTGCATCCACAATACTGAGAGCTATTTTAAAAAATAAAGTAGCATCAATACACAAGAGAAAACATTCAGTACTTTTAAAGGAAATTAGGCAAAAATGTTTAGCATTCATGATCATTCTTAGATTAGCCGAGAAAGAAAAAGGTGCTTGGAGGAAAAGACAGAATATGTAAAACTGAAATGGAGAATGTTATAAGCAGATGGTTTATATATTATGTATCTTCATTTTGATTCTTTGCTTGATAATAACAGACCTGATTTAGTAGCTGTGCCATTTTCACCACAAAATTAAGTTTGTCAAATAATTTAAAGGAAGCACTTTTCATTTTAAATCATTCTTGTGTTGAAATGTTTATATGTTTTCATCCATTTCATGCAGTGTTTTATATGGACTCTTTAGCCACGGTCGATCTGCCTCAGAGCTCTTGCTGAGTCCATTAAAATGACATAGATAAGAAGAAAAAGGAAACAGATGTAGGCCTGGAGAAATAAAGATGATAAAAGACTGCATTATTTTATCAGAAGAATGTTCTGATTCTTTTCTTTGGAGAATTAGGTGGAAGAAAATAAGGATGAGTTAACTGAGAAACTGGTTTTGAAGGAGTACACTGCAGTGCAGTCATACAATTGCATGTGAAGGAGAGCAGGGAGGAAAAAGGAAATGTTTGATAGTGACAGTGGAAAAAGAGGACAGATGGACTAGAAAGAGAAACAGAGTATTCAAGTCACAAAGAAAGACATGATGAAAGATCATGCGCCAGAGAAGAAACTGTCTTGTTCCACTGAGGAAACTGAAGCTGGAGTTACACAGAAGAGATATGGAACATTCCCTCAAAAAAAAAAAAAAAAAAAAAAAAAAAAAGCAAGTAAGCAAATATACAAAAGCAAAGCCTGGAGAATGGAGGGCCTGATCTTAAAAATGAAGGGAAAAAAAAAAAAAAAAAAGTGTGGCAGCTGTTAAAAGTCTGAAAAAGAAGATACAAAAATGTGACAAAGCTGTTTCTGAAATTTTGATTTGAGGAAACAGAGAAATGTGTTCATCATAAATCAACATAGAAACATAGAATTTACATTTAATGTAGCTCAGGGATATTTTATAATAGTATCTGCATACATTATTAACCCTATGACGCTAGTGCCACATTCTCTGGAGCATTCACTCGCACATTATCCTTTACTCATGCAGCTCGTTTTACAAAGTCTCCGCAGAAGTAATTCTCCCTTTCTCTCACTAGATACTAGGTCTAAACTCAGCAGCCCTGACTGGAGACAAAGTGAAGAAGTTTCTTTATTCGTTTGTTTGATTGATTGATTTTTCCCTGACAATTTATTTCTCTTCTCCAGGTAGAGTGAATTTGGCACTTGCAGTAACTGCACCTGACCACTCTGGGAGTGCTGAACCTCACCGAGTTGGTCCTACCTGAGTAGTGGACTTACTTAAAGAGTGGTATGCCTGCTCTGCATATGTTGCTGTGGGTGGCTAACACTGAGCGGGGTCTGCCACCTCACAGTTGCCAACGTCTTGTTTCTGCACTAAATCAGACACAGCATGAACAAATGTTAAGCCCATGGAGGGAGCCAGTAACATGCAGCCTGAGAAGGAAATTAAGCTCACCCTTCAGAGCTGAAAAAGCTTCAGAGACTGAAAAGCTTGCAAGAGAGAGAGTTCTGCTGGGAAAAAAAAAAAAAAAAAAAAAAAAAAAAAAAAAAAAAAAAGGACCATTTCTCGGAAAGGAAAATAAAAGCTGTCTGTTTGCCTTGTCTGCTTGTCAGCTCCATGCAGAGACAATTAGAGCCTCCCAGAAGAAAGTAGTCTCCTCTGTGAGCGACAAGCAGATGGCAGGGCAGGTTGGGGCAGAGAGCAGGAGGGAAACACCCTTGGGACTCAGAGGTGGCAGACAGACAGACTAAAAGAGCCCTCAGAAAAACCTCTGGAAGGCTGTTGAACTTGGAGCAACACCAAAGAAGGAGACACCCTGCAGGAAGATAGCAAGAAGAGGTGGAGAGATCTGCTTATAAAATTTACATTCTGATTTACTCTGAGCAGAAAATTATGACAGTTGTGGTATGTTCAGAGGCTTTTGATACTTTGGAGGTTCTATCTGATGTATATATAGAATCCTCTTAAAACACTGGGCTACCTGGGCTTCTGTCATGCTTCTGCCGCACTGGGGAGAAATAAAAAAAGCTTCTCTTCTCAAATTAATGTTGCTACACTCGAGTAAACTGCATTATCCATTTTTTTATATACAGTAGTCCAATATATTTCATAAAGACAAGTTAAAGTGTACTGTGGCAAGCCCAACTTCTAGAGAGTAGCACAAGTTATTTATCATAATGTAGTTCTATGTGTCATTTATTTTTCTCATTAAAGACTGAGATTCTGGAATGAATTTACACTTACTACATTTGAATCTTACTTGTTTAAATAACTATTTTGTTTTCAATAACTATGTCACTATTTATGACTGATAAAGTTGTACTTACTGTGGCATAGTTACTCTGGGTTTCAGTACTTTGAAAGTCAAGCTTCTTTCCTTCAAATGGCAGCGCGTAACTTAAAACTGCATTCATACAAGAACAAACATCCCATTCAAAAGGAAATAGGAGACAGGTGATGAATATCATGCATTTCTCTCCTGAAATAAGAATACTTTATTCAATAAATGTGTTGTGTGTAATGAATGTCATTTTACTATCAGATATACTTTTCTACTTTTTTGTTTCTATTTATTTTTCTGTAAATTTGTCATGAAGAATTGTATAAGCTGATAATTCCTTTTTACACAGCTGGAGATATTGGGTTTAAATTCTGAGAGCTCTTTTGGAATAGAACTAAATAGGACTGAAATAGAGCTAAATGACAGGAGACATTTGTGCATCCTTGCTCATATTACTCCTAAAGCTAGATCCCAGCCCCCTTAAGAAAAATAAATATGCACATAAAAACTAAGTTTATGAGCCACTCAAAACTAAGATTTTTCTCTTGCTATTAGGTATATTGTTTCTTCTCCCCTCTCCCATTTCTTTCTTTTCCTAATAGATAAAGTTTCTAGTCTGCAAAAATATTTGAATTTTGGTGTTGCGTTTGAATGATCCCAGAACTATGATGGTAAAAAAAAAAACTTCTGGAAAAGGCTTGAGTTATATATAATTTGGAAGCTCAGTGTTTAGCCATAATTGCTCAAAAGTTAGAAGCATATGTAACAATAAGGACTTATTAATATTCTCTTTTTATTTAACTGTCCACTATGGGTCACTGACAAAAAAAAAAAAATATTGCTGGAAATGTCCTTGATTTGACTAGTATATGTGTTCTTATGCTAAGGGACTCTTCACGCAGTGCTGCTTCCATAAAGTTCCTACTGTTTTAAAGCAAGGAGTTTCTTTTAATAGCAGCTCTTGCAGCAATACAGTTGGCTTGTGCCTTCTTCCCCACTGATAAATAGTGTTCAGCTGATCAGTCCAGAGGAAGAAAAGAGTTCTCACTTCACTCATCCATTATATAATTTTAAGAGACTGGTAATGAAAGCATGAGAGGAAGCAAGTGGCTCATTTTTAGCAGGCACCAGCCTGCTTTGCAATCCATGAAAAAACATGGGAGGTTTTTCAAATGATGTTAAGCTTAACTTGTTTTTGAGAAGAGAGGAGAAGGATTTTAAAATATTTCCTCCTTGGACTCATAGACCTTCTGTAGCAGGACACACCCATGCCTGGTCTTGCTACCTGCTGAAAAGTTAAACTGTGTGCAATTCAACTGCATGCCCAATTAGATAAGCAATGGGCAGTGGCAGCCGTGGCAGTCGCAGCCTTTTGAAAATATAGTGCTAGGAATCAAATGAAGACAAAGATTAAATAAAGAAATATGACTTAACTCTCTACTTCTTTTCCTTATAAGTTCGCTTTTAGTTTATGCCCTTGCAGAGCAATATTTTGAAATGGTATTAAAGCAATGTGAGAAGTCATTTTTAAAAATGACTCTAAACTACATCTGAGTTACAGACCATTTTCTTTGAGAACTCTCCCGATAAATGCATTGCAACCAAGTGGAAAACATATTCCTTTTCCTGCTGTGATTGCACATTTGTACTCTTGAGTGCAGGCACATGTAGCTGTAGTTTCTTCCTGACAGCTTGATTAACCTTGAAAAGTTGCAAAATAACAAAAAAGAACTTGGATAGTTAACTTCCCAAAGAGATTTGAAAAAAAATATATATATAACCTAATATACTATACATAAATTATAATAGCTTTATTGGTTTATAATATTCCTCTAATTCACTTTATAAAATTTCACTTTAGAAAAAGTAGTTTTAGAGGGACACAGAAGCTTGTATCTCACATCTAAGCCAGGACAGCCTAGATACTGGTCTATGCTATGGATTTGTATAAAAATTCACTAGAATGTTTTGCTTTGGCTGATCACATTAAGATACAGAAATGTAATACAAAGGCAAAAACAATAGTGTATCATAAACCACTTATGCCAGTAATAAACCTGACAATTTAACATTCTATATCTCCAGGGGTTTTATTTTGGTAATGCATAAAAAAAAGATGAAAAAGTGATAAGACATCTTGTTGTGCCAGGACGTAAAACACTGGATATCCAGGTATCAGACTGGATAGTCTAAATATAAAAGAAAGATCAGAGGGAAAGAAAACAAGAGGTTGAGGGGAAGAATCATAACACAAAATCAAAAATATACTATACCAAAGTGTCTAAATAAACTTTTTGCAAATTAAAATGATGTTCCTTCTGTTATCAATTGGTTTGTAATTATTGAACGTGTATGTAGGAAATAGAAAAGACTGTGGACTTCTATAAAATCTGAGTGTAAATGCTTGGATATGAACAGTAGCCTGGAAAAAGGTGCAAAATCTCCATGTTCAGCACAGGAGCAGATGAAGACTGAGGGTGGTGATTTGTACTTCCATAAGAAAGCAAATGGATATTTTATTCAGAAGTTGTGGAGCATCTGAGGGAAATTCTTAGGTGTCAATTTTAGAATTTTCAAAAGATTTTACCAACTATAGGCAAATTTATTCCATGACTCATTTCAAATTTCTCCTAAAATATATGCAGTAAAACTCTGCAATGTGATGTTGTCCATTTGATCATTTGTGCATGAACATCTGAAAAAATGTCCATATTTTTCTTACTGTAGAGGAAGTTATATGTAAAGGAGTATTCCATTCCATCCATCTAATAGCACGAATCAAAGTGAATTAAATGTTCTATTTTTTTTCATACATATGATGTCCAAATTAAGCATAAGTTACTTCTCTGTCTACATAGAAATGGAACTAAATGGAACTAACTGGTTCCATACATTATTGAACTAAGTCTGTTCAGTCTTCTCCTTTTAGAAGGAGAATCTAAGCAACATTGAGTCAAGCCTCTCTGTTTCTAGGATGAAGTACAGAGAAAAGTTCTGTAGTACTGGATCCAGTGACACAGGATGAACTGTTACAGCAAATGCATCTACAGTTTTAGGTGGTGTCCTTAACATAGTAGAGAGCCTTCCGCCCATCTCCTTTTTCACATGGATGTGGAAGTTGACCGATACTGAAAGTTACTTTCACCTGCCAGGCTAGTTTATCTGTTTGGAACATACGTTCCCAAACCTTTCCAGCAAATAAGTGGTAGGCCAGATATGTTCGGGCCTGAATTTATACTATGATCTCAGCTCACATCTGCTGAATGTGAACATGGACTCAGCTGAACATTAACTCAACATCACCTAGTGTACCCATGGGCAGTGAAATTCTGATGTGATGTAGCTGGCTGAAGAAAGATCCTGAAAGGTATTTAAGCATGTAACTGCTGTTTAAACTCTAATCTCACCAAAATTAGTGGCTGATAAAATAAATAAATAAATAAATGTGAAGGGAAAAGAAGAAGTCAATTATAGAAGTGTTGCAACAAATTCTTCAATGTCTACGAAGGGAGGAAATGAACTTGCATCAAGAAACCTTTGATGGGTTTTGAGGCATAACCTAGACTGAGTGTCTAGCATGGCTGACAAAGCTCTAGTAACATCTATGCCTTCTAAAATAGATTTCAGCTAACCAACTGTAGGAGCTAAACATATTTCTTTCTGAATTTTTCATTGCAAATCATTTTTATGGGGCTACATCAGGTAAGTTAGAGTTCTGGTCCAAGCTGGATTTCAAAACTATTGAAAGGTTAAGGTAATTCCTTTTTTTTTCCCCATTAGTATTTAACTGAGAAAAAATAATTGCTCAATATCCAATATGACAGATTTTCCACATGCACAGCACAGTGATGGTACAGAAGTATCTTATTAATGAATTATGTTGTCCTTTTTATTAAAGGAAAAAATACAAAATCAAACAATGGAAATTCACGTTATATATCTATTATACATAAAATTCTGCCTAGTAAGTCTTATATTATTCAGATCTTCCCATGGAGAAAAGCCACTCATTTAATAGAAACTATAACCGTTTAGCTATGAATAGGTAAAGATAGAAGTTCAACTAATAAACTAACTTACTGACTATGCTGCCATCCGACTTTTTTTCTATTGCACCTTTTTTTAAGCTTATCCATGGAGAAGGTAAAGCTTTGATCTAAAACTTACTTTTGACATCTATATGAGAGAATTTAGTCATTCTAGGTCCTGTGTGTTTTAAGGAACACTACAATCACTTCTTCAAACCCAGACCATTAGTTATCACTTCCGGAACTTATATTCCAAGCTGCACTCCTGCAGGTCCCTGCTCATTGTTCATGGCCCTGGCAGTGCCCAAATTCCTCACCTCCTACCTTTCTGATAGTTTCGTGCCCCAGGGAACAAAAATGTTGCTGTAGACTGCCTAATAGATCAACAGAAGGTTACCACTGGCCTGTTTTTATTAATGACACGACATTGACTAAGATTGACATTGACTAAGATTGAGTTATTCTAATTTTGCAGAGAGTTGTCTGCTCATATAAAGTAGCTCCAGGGCAGAAAATGGACTGTAAACTGATTTCCATAGACCAATTAGATGCATGACTGCACTTACTCATCCTCTTTTTTATTTTTAAAAAGCAGTGCCATGAGGGCACTCAGCATCTTCTGTAGATCTGCAAGTCATCCTCCTCATGTCAAGAGTGAGAAGCTTCCAGCCATTACCATTATAGAAGTGTTCATTTCCCAGCTGAAAAAGCAAAGTCTAATTGCTCCTCCTTCAGTATAGTTGAGGCTCAACACACTTGCATTACCAGAGTCTCATTTAGATCTGGTAAATCTCTTTCATATTATGTTCAGTGCTACACAGTCTGGGTAATCTCCACCTGCAGCCTTTACTTGGCAGAACAGTTCATCCACCAGTTAATTATCTGCCATCTCCCCCAGGCTTAGCAAAACAAACAAACAACAAAAACATCCCACCACCACCCCAGACCTGGAAAACTTCTTCCTCCCTCGCACATACTTAGTCCTTCCCCTAGCACCTCATGAAAGGAGGTCCATTTGTGAAGTGCATGTCTAAGTATTCTGGATAAGGCCAGCTGCTAAACTCATATACTCAATAATTATTTACAGAAAGGCAATCTTCATTCACTTGTTCTATGAAAAAGAAAAGAAAGAAGGAAAAAGAAAAAACTAATGCAACTAACAAGCACTTTAAACTAGCACTTTACTCATGACTTCACCTCAAACTTCAGAAAACAGTCCGGTCAATAGGATGTACCATTTGCAACTGTGGAAGCTGTCAGATAATGGAAAGGTGAAGTAAAGATTCTACTTTCATTCCTCTGAATAAAACAGAAAGCAGATCTGCTATATTACAGTATAGTTCTTTCCATTCCAAAGATCTTATCTATCTTCCATTAGATACATATCCAGAAAATTATTTCCACCCAGGTTGTATTGTGACTAGCTGTGAAACAAGTCTGAATACAAGTAACAGAATGATTCAAAGCTGCTCCAATGAATTTATTAACCTCTCTTTTCGCTTGCTATTTCAGTCTTGATTTTGCTGCTGCCAACATTCTCTCTGATGCAATGCTTAGCAGTGGCAATAACAATTGGTGCATATGCACACGTACATATAAATGGTGCTTTAACAACAGGTAGGAATGTAGTATAGCAGGGAGATGGCATTTGTGTGAAGCCAGGTTTATTGCAACCTATTTATATAAAATAAATCTGTTTATGCCTGGTAAAGCCCAAAGGCTGAGGAGTTCTTAAAATGATCAGGGAGATTTGCTGGGTTGATTTGTTCTCAGTGAAAGACTAATTTTCATCTTATTCACTTAATTTACTTTGAGGGTACTTATTATTGTGTTATATTATCCAAAGTTCAGGAAATGACTGTTTTGTTTAGTTTAATACATAGCTACATAAAAGGTCCATCCACTGATCCACAGAAATGCAATAACCATGTAGAATCCTTCGCTAGCTGAATTTTTTTGCAACACTTTATGCCATTCTTTTCATCAAGAAAAAAAAATGTGTCCACATGCTGTCTTTCATAGATCAGGAGACTGGCTTCAATTTGCAACATTTTGTAACATCTAGATTTTGCTCTATCAGTGTCCATGTGTCCGCATAGCAATAAAGCTATGACACATCATCATAGCAAAGGTAGAAATAGCCTCAGTAGTCTAGGGAGTAATATTCCAACTAAGGTGATATGAGCCATCCATATTAGTGTGCTGTCTTCAATGAATGGGCAGAACATTTCTGAATTGCAAAATACTCTGGCCATTATATTAGGCATTTAACTTAATGTAAACATTAAAATTAATGAAAAATACTCTAAAAATCAGAGCAAAGGAAAAGTAATTACAAAATGAAGCAGAAGAATGTGTAATAGTGGTATGAACACTAGAGACTTAAAGTTAACAAAATTTAAGGACGTTCAAAGGAATAATCAAATTAGTAATTATGAGTAGATTTTTTTTAAATCTGAGTTTTGACTGGAAAGAAAGATATTCAATATTTTTTCTTTTTATCAAAATTTTTGGAAGTAAAATAACTCTTCAAAAAGAGCCTGTCACAGATATTCTCATTTTTAATTAAATAAAATATTTTTTTCACACTATAAAATAGAAAAAAAATAGCCCTTATGTGTTAAAATGGGCCTGATAATAGAATTTTAAGGTTTTTTGTTTGTTTGTTTGTTTGTTTGTTTGTTTAGAATATTGCTTCTGGAAACTGAATGGATACCTTCATGTATATCCTTCGTATTGACAGAAAATATGCTGGTCTTGCAGGAAAAACAAAACAAAAAAACAAACAAACAAAAGATCTCTGTAAAAATGGAAATTTATATATAAGTATGAAAATGTATATCAACCAGGACACTTTTCTGGAATTATATAGCAGTTATACTTGATAGAGTGGAGAAAAAAAATCATAGATGAAATGTTTTTGTTTTGCTTTGTTTTTGCCACAGTTGAAAGCATACAAACACCATTTCCTATCACTAAAATGTTAAAGACTTGGTTTGAAATATAGTTGTTTTTTTAATTCTTTTGGACAGGTGAATTTTTCATTATCTAAGGGATAATTTCATGATTGGTATGACTATTGAGCTCATGCAACAGATAAGTACCCTCTTAGATTTTGTTTGTTTGATTGTTTTTGTTGTTGTTTTGTTTAGTTTTAAAAAGACCTCACTTTGCAATCCACTAATTGCTATGCCTAACATGCTTCCCAGTAGCCACTCCCTCAAATCAAGGCTTTTTTGTTGTTGTTGTGTGTTTGCTTGTTTCAAATTTTACATGGATGTTTAGTTCCTTGCTCATTTATTTTTTACCATTTTTTTCCTGTTTTCCGTAAAGACATGTCAGTTTAAAACTATAAAACATTAAGTACTTTTTTTCTATTCTAAATGGAAAGTTAATAACATTTCATTCCCGTGACAATGAAAGAAGATTTTCATTTGTTATACTGTAGTGTGAAAGATCATGCGTAATAGGTTTTGTAATGAAGAAGAAACTGAATAATCTAAGGAAAAAAATCAGGATTATTGAAAAAAGTTTGATGATTATTGAAAAAAGTCCCTTAACACTTTATTCTTTTCCCTGTCAATTGAATTACTTTCTAGAGAGCCTATTGGTGTTTTTTTTTTTTTTTTTCTTGATTTTTATATTAATTTTCTTTAGTAATTATGCTCTTGCATCACTCTAGACTGGAAAAAATAGATGTTATTCTCATAAATTCTATTAAATTTAAGTTTATTTATGTGTTTCTTGATTTTCACTTCTTTGTTGTAACTAACTTATCTCCTGATCTTTTTTTTTAACTACTTTATAATAATTCCAGATTGTCCCTGAGAGAAGTTGCTACTGCATTACAAATAGAAAATACTGAAAAAGCACTATGGCTGACAATTCACTGCTTAATTCTATCCAATTGCTACAGTAGCATCTTCCCCATTAATATCAACTGTCACATAGATATCCATAGCCTGTGATTCGTAAAAGCAAGCAGTAAGAGAAAATGATTTGCAGGGAACAAGACAGAGGATTATGCAAAGGAGTTTCATACAGCAAAACTGAATTTGTCTGTTGATGTGTAGAGCACATATTCAAGTGCACGTATTCAAGTTTTTAACTTGCAACATGCAAAATTAACAAAAAACACCAAAATTGTGTGTTTTACAGTAGAGATACTTTCATTTCACTGGGTATTATGTTTGTTCTATTGCCATTTCATTCATAGCTTTTCTTGATAAACCATATTATCTGAATTTCTGCATGCCACATGTTAATATTTTCCACTATGCACAATAAGAATTCAAAAGCCTAAGTGATAATTATGATTTTCAAATTGATCAAATTGATTAAAAACAGACAAGAATATAAGCAGAAAAGAATGATAACCACAGATTTGTGGTATGATTACTCAGTAAATTTAGCTAGAAAAAAAGTGCTCCGAGAAGGCTTAGAATCATAAAATAATGTAAGTTGAGAGAGACTTATGGAGGATTGCTGGATCAACCACTCTCCCAAACCAGGACAAACTTTGAACTTAGATGTGGATCCAAAATTACATTTGGTTCCCCAGGGTTGTTTCCAGCATATTGTTTCAAATATCTTCAAAGACAGAGATTCAAATAACCTCTCTAGGCAACTTGTTGATCATCCTCCTGCGAAAAAAAAAAAAAAAAAAAAAAAAAAGTCCTAACTCTTTGTGTTACAACTTTTGTCTTTTGCTTCGTCTTCTCTCTTCAAGAAGTATCATGCTTTATCTTCTCTATAACAAATTACGTAGGTGAGAGCAATAAAACAATCACCTTCCTATTAACCCCCTCTTCCTAGAAACAAAATATCCAGCTCTCAGTATCTCCTTACTTGCTGTGTGATCATTTTGGTGGACTAGCTCTGGACTCTGCTATGTCCACATCTTCTTTTTCTTTTGTGAAAAGAACTATACAGAGTCCTCCAGAGGTGCTCTTCCGAGTGCCAGATAGAAGAGCATGATCAATTCCGTTGACCTGCTGATTGCACTTTTGCTAAAATGGTCTGGGATGTGTTTGCTGATCATGCATTGCTGATTACTTAAATATTGCGTACTGCTGACTTATAATGATGCAGCTGTTTACCAAGATACACAGCTCCTTCTCTGCAGAATTAGCCATTCTGCAGCCATTCAGTCTCCAGACTATCTTGGCAATAGCTTGTTCTGCCCAAGACTTTGCTTTTGCCTTTATTGAATTTCATGAGGTTTCTGTTAAACACTAGGATGCTATGGGAGACTTTATCTAAAGCCTTAAGCTGGTGTTTCCATTTAATTTTTGGTTCTTCATTAGCCTTGATCTAACCACCATGATAATTTTCTCTGTAATCTTATCAAGAACTTCATGAGATACTAGTATCCCAATTTTTGTTTTGTTTTGTTTTACTAACTTTTTTTAGAGGATAGGCATTCTATTTGCCTTTTCCTAAGCATAAAGGCCATCTCCTGGTTGCCATAACCTCTGAAGGCATAAGGCATAGTGGCATTAAACAGCTCTTTTAGCAGCCTTGGATGTATCCTGCCAGGTGCTGTACACTTGTGGTATACTTTCAGCTTTCTTAAGTGGTGTTTAACTGAAATCTTAGCTATAAAGGTAGTAGTACTTCTCTCCCTCAAACTTTGTCACTGAGTGTGGAAATGAGGGAGCCTGAGTGCAGACCTTACCAGTAGAACTGAGGAAAAGAAGGACCTAAGTACTTCAGCCTCCTCCATGTCCTTCGTCACTAAATTTTGTTCCTCATTCACTGGAGGGCTAGTATTTTCTTTCATTTTCCTTTGCTGTGTGTTGTATATATGTTCAAGTCTTTCTGTTGCCTTTCACATTTTTCACCAGTTTCAGCTTCACTGAGCTTTGACCTTGCATTGTCATGTGATGCTTATAATCCTCCTTAGTAATTTGTCCTTCTTTCTTACCTTTAAGTGCCCTTTTTATCTTTAATGTCTGTCAGGCACTCCGTGTCAGATCAAGCTGACCTTTTCCTGTTCTGCTTGTTTTCTTGCAGATGCACAGTGTATTCTAGTGCACTGAATAAGGTGTCCTTGAAGATGGGCCAGCTTTCATAGGCTCCTCTGCCCTTCAGGGCAGCCTCACAGGAGATTGTGATTCATTCCTCAATAGACCAATATCCATCCTCTTGTAGTCCAAGGTCTCTGTCTTCTATTTGACTTCCTTATTTGCTTCAGGACCTTACACTGATTGTCTTATAGTCACAATAACCAAGACTGCAACTGAAAGTTGGACAGTTGTCATTTGTGAGTAGCAGGTCCAGAAGCACTGGACTATCTGACCCCTGGTTTACACATTTGCTTCTCAGCCACTAAAAAGCATCTGCCTCACTCTAGCCCACCATGCTGCCTCCTCCCTGTGGAAGTCAGTGGCTGAAATCCCCCATAACAGCTAGCTGCTGTGATCAAGAGATTTCTTCTGGTTATTCAAAGACAATGTATTACCTAGTCAAAACTTTCTTAATTTTCTTAATTTCCCACAGAAATTTCCCCCTGGTGATCACCTTTCAACTATTTAATATATTTCTTAGCATTATACCCGGTTCAACAATGTTGTTTTGAGCATCGAACAAGACTTGGCAATCTGCTGATCATATCGTTGAGTCCTGAGTACAAAACAAACCTTACCACAGATCTTGTGTACACTGCTATTTCTCATTGTTTCTTGTTTGTGTTTAAAATTACCATCTATAAGATCATTATGACTGGCCTTCTGTGCAGAATTCTGCCACAGATGCTTTCTGTGGCAGAATTCACTCCTCTGTCCTGTTGAATATTCACTATAAGGTATAGTCTTAAGGTAAGGTCTGCAGGTATAGTGAACAAAAAACCCCACATGTTCTCTTGGATAAAAAGCCCTCTTGTGGTTATCGGAAACCACAAGGTTCCACCTACCTTTGCCCCATTGCCATAGGAATCCCTCTTATTCTCCTGCTCAAATGTAGCCTATGGACATCTCTCCTTATGTGCAACATGAAGCAGAGATGTTACAGAGTCTCTGAGGAGCTATAAAGACAAAAAAGATAAAATGATTTTGGAAAAAAAGTATTCAGATAATAGATAGTTGTAAATGTTATATGGTAAATTATGTTTTCCAGACGAAATTGTGCACTGGGGAAATTCCACTGTTTTCAGAAAATGTACCTTTGTGAGACTTCATCTTCTCACAAATGCTGATGAAAGTAATGTAGTAAGAGGCGGGTGTAGTATGGTATCTTTAGTATGAAACCTGTGTTTTCTACAGAGAGCATTACCCTGTTTTTTTGCAATAGACAAGCACTTCATTTTACTTCTACTAACCAAGCCTTTCTTATTGTCTCTCAAATTCATGATATCATGTTGTTAATTTAGAGAAAATATTTTCAGAATTTTTTAAGTCCCTGACTACTTCATCCACACTGAGGTGCTTTTAAATTGTCTCAAAGGCAGAGAGATTTCAGAAGATGACAAACAGGATAAAATATGAAGGTAATTGCATATTTTAAATAAACATCCACTACCTGTCTAGTTAACTACTACTGCCTGATCTCTCTGCTACCCTGATTGTGTCATATAGGCAGGCCTTTCTTAATGGATTTTAAAGCGAACAGCAGGTCTGGAAAAACTGAACTCCACTTGGATGATACTCTTCCATTTTCAAAGAAAAAGAAACAAATTAAATCCTCCTTGAAGAGAAGTACTTCTACATTCTTGTTGAGATTATTTGTTGAGAAGGGTCAGATCACATGGAAACCATATAGGAACACTGTCAGAGAATGCAGGGATGCAATGAGGAAGGCCAAGGCCAGTTTGGAGTTAGAGTTAGTGAGTTGTCACAGACAACAGGAAGGTCTTCTACAAATACATCAGCAAGAGCAAAAGTTGGGAAAATGTGGGCTTGCTGCTGAACGGGATGGGTGCCTTGGTGGCAGGATGCTGAGAAGGCAGAGTTTCTAAATGCTTTCTTTGCTTCAGTCTTTACTGCTGAGGCTAGTAAGGGGATCCTGACTAGGTATCCTAGGGGATCCTGCCCCTCTCCTCAGCTCTGGCGAGGCCACACCTGGGAATATTGTGTGCTGTTCTGGCTTGCCCAGTACAAAAGGGATGTGGAACTTCTAGAGAGGGTCCAGTGTAGAACAACAAAGTTGATTAAGGGACTATTGTTTGAGGAAAGACTAAGCGAGCTGGACCTGTTTAGTTGGAGAAGATAAAACTGAGTGGAGATCTGATCAATATGTATAAGTACCTGAGAGGGAGAATGTAGGGAAGATGGGGCCAAATTCTTCTTGGTGGTGGTCAGCAACAGGAATAAGGGTAACAGGTGTAAGCTGAAACACAGGAAGTTCCATCTCCATGTGAGGAAGAACTTCTTTCCTGTGAAAGTGACAGTGCACTAGAACAGGCTGCCTGGAGAGGTGGTGGAGTTATCATCTTTGGAGATCTTCAAAACCTAGCTGGATGCGACCCTGTGCCACATGCGTAATGTGTCCCTGCTTGAGCAGGGGGGTTGGACTAGATGGAAGGGACTCCAGGGGTCCCTTCCAACCTCAACCATTCTGCAATTCTGAGATGATATTTGAATTCCTTGGAATGTCTTATATCTTTCAAAGAATTAAATATAAATTAAAAGAAAAGAAAATCTATGTCTGATAAAATCTCACACTTTACAGAAACTGAGACCTTATTTTTATATGATTACTCAAAACTGTGCTGTTTCTTTCAACACCCACATGTACTGTTCTAGTGTGGTTCTATAAAATAGTCAGATATCCTACTATTATCCATAAATTACAGTTGTTCCCCTTCTTTGGCTAATAATTTTGCACAATTTGAATGAAGATCTGAGAACTGAGAATGGTGGTATGGGACTGAGTGCCTTTGCATTTCTTCTATAGCTCACTCTTACATTTCTTCATGGTTATGTCCAGGCTTAGTTCCATCCCATTATCAATTAGACTTGATAACAGTGGCTGAAAGCATCCTTATCAAGGGGAATTTCTGATAAAAGCTTGTTTAGAGTATTACTGAAAAGTCATAATTGTTGTAGAGCCTTCTTCAAAGCTGAGAATGAACAAGATGAGAGAGGCTGTAAGCTACCAATGGAAGAAGAAAAGAGAAAGGATTGCTCATGAGCTCATTCAACATACCTCTCAAATGTAATCTTTCAAGAATAAATTAATCATTCTGAACACTGTTCTGCTGCTCCCCAAACTTACATTTTGAATAGGCTTATAGAATTTAATTATATGGAGTTAAAACACCCTCACATAGCTTTTAAATGCACATATAATTGGATATTCCTTATATCTTGGGCAAGTAATATATTAAATTTTGAGACAGTAGTATTTTTGAATGTTCAATTTCACATTACACCCACAGAAAAAAAAAAGACTTTTATATGTAAGACAAATAGGAAGAAAAATAAACAAAAAACCTAAGAGATCGCCTTTTGTAATAATGCCATCAAGAAATAAATATTACTTCAAAAAATATTGATTGCAGAATGTAACTACTCATTTCAGAAAGGAATTTAAAGTTTTTAGTAATCAAGAAAATATTTTTCCTTATTAGTGTTCTACTGTTCTGAAAGCTTATGAGGTTGTGATAAAAAAAATAATAAAAAAATTGAAATGCTTGATCATCACCCAGCATCTTAACAGTTTATAATACAATTTTGTCTTGCCTAGTGGAAAAGAACTAGATAGTTATGTCCTGAAATACTCTCTGGAGCTAGTTTTTTTTCCAAAACATTAATAACTATGTGAAGTGTAAACTTTATAGCCACTTCTCTTTTACTGAATTTGCAGTAGAGTATAGTAGTTTTGTGCTTCTGGTTGCCAGTATTTTTTAAACTTTAAAAAAGAAAAAGAAAAAACAAAAGATACTGTGTATCTGTATTTTGTGACTAATGATGAAAGCTACTTTTTCTTACAGAGCACTGATAAAATGAAAACGACATCTCTAAAATACCAATATGATTATTACAACTATTTATTCTTGAACACACTACAGGTGTATGTAATTAAAAACTATTCACTGTTTAAATCATGCATCAGTGTGACTCATATACAGCTTTAATATATGTATCTACTATAACTTCTGCATCTATGGTCAAAAATGCAAAGATCTGACAGAATTAGCTGAACAACACTTTTCTTCATATCTGAGCTCTTCCTTCTATAACTAGTCTTTCATGTAAGTGTTTTGAATGGTCTTCATTGAAAAAATGATTTTTCTAAACTGAAGAAACCTTCAGAGAAATTCTAAACAAGTTGAACCCCATCCATTCTTTATTTAAGGGAAATGTCTTGCTATGATTAGATCAAAATGTGTTTTTTCTTTTTCAACAACAGACAGTTTAACCATCACAACCCAAACTCTTAAGGGAGCTACTCAATACTTGCAAGACATTTGTTTCTTTTACAAAGAACTGAAAAATTCAGAATTTATTCAGATATTTTCCCTGTAAAAATTCTCTGGAAATCAGAGGAAAATGTTTGTTTTCTACTGAACAGTACTGAAGTTTTTGTTCCCCAACTTTTATCTTTGCTTGCTTTATATTACTTGTATTCCAAATGCATAAAGTTTCCCAGATTAAAGTTCACTGGGACAAGCACATGTGCAGAGCACAAGACTCCCCAGGGTGGGCATTGGGCCCCTCCTTGTCCTGCTTGTAATGGCGCAGTTCCCTCATGATTCACACACACAGCCTCAAATAGGGATGACATTCGCATACAAGACAGAATATTATTAAATTCTAAAAATAGAATTTACTAATAATATAAGACAGATCACGGCATTGAACCTAAGGGCTCAGTCTGACGAGTGCAATGACCTGCCTCTGCTTATGTGTGATCTGCCCTTTTTATCCCTCTTTTCCCAGGCTTCTCCTTCCCTAGTTTGCTTAACTCCTTCCAACACCCCATAATAAATTCTTTACAGTCCCAAACTTTCCCTAAACTCTCTTCCCCTGCATCCTAAATCCTATATCCCTTAAAGCAACAGGACGCTTGCATGATTTAGACCTGCTAACAAAAAGTTTTCATGTAATGTAGTGATTTGAAGCTGTACAAATACAGAGATTAGAGAGAAAACACAGTCTCTGTGTGCTGGAAAAAAATTATGACATTTATGCTTTTTGACAGGCTTAAAACATACTTGACTTTAGAAGACTTCTTTCACAATGGTATGACCAAGTAAATTTTGTTAACACCATTTAGATCAGGTATTTTTTAAGTAAGTATCCCGTGAAAGCATCTTTTTTTTTTCACTAAAGGAATTTCAGTCAAAGCAGAGGCCCGTATAACATTTAAAAATTATCAGCACACTACTTGGGACGTAATATTAGCTTCTCTTAAACTCAAATAGAAGCATACTAAAATAGTATAAGTAGGACTATATAGTATGTATGTTGTATAACAAAGGTATATAAATATTTTGTGACATCACAGCCAGACACAGTATATAAGCATTTTACATAAGAACCTGACTAGTATCATGACTGAAGCTAAAAAAAATGGGTTCTGTAGCTGAACATAACCAGAGGTAACTATGTAATTTAATATTTGGGACAAAATTCTTTATATTTATATTCACATGTGTATGACTGTGTGCGTATGCGTGTATAAAAAATATTGAAAATTTTGTTAAAAAAGGAGAACAGCTGGAGGAATTAAAATGGAGAAGTAAGAAATTGCTAACCCTGTCTCTATGTGAATATACATTTTTCTATGTATGATGTTGAAGCGGTAAACTGAAAAATTCTGAACAGAACATTTTCAAAACTGTTCCAAGGTTTGTTTGTTCATTTTTTAAGTATTGAACTGGTAGGTTTGGATAGGATATCTAGCTATGACGAAAAACGGAATATGTAATTCATTATCTTTGTTACAGCTATTTCACTATGTCTTTTCAGGAATATAAGGTCGTAACCAATTACAAATAAGGTTGTTTATATAGGTAATGCAATATTTTATGATGATAAAGCAATTGTTTTCTTATGAGAATATATTGTATGAACCTTTATTTATTTATTTATGCATTTATTTTTCTTGAGTAACTATAGCTATGGAAAATTTCTAAAAAAAAAAAAAAAAAAAAAAAAAAACCTAACAAATCAACCAATCAGCCAAATAAAAATAACCTGCTTTAATAATTTTCAAGATTTTTAATCTCAGACTGTTCGACTGTTCAAAATTAAAAAGAACGACATAGGCAGAAAACTAAAAACTGGAACGTGTGCCAAAATTAGCTGTCAAAAGCATTGATTTTTACCAAAATTATATAGGTTTATGTCACTTGTAGATCTTTAATGAGCAGATGTGGCCCAAAAGCAACTTACTGCACCCAGAATTTTGAGCCAAAGCTATAATTGAATCTATCTCTCATAAAAAGGCCATCCAATAGCACATTTTTATGTAAGGCCAAAAGAAACCGAGATTGTTACAATTTCTGAAAGGCAGCATAGGATTAACTGTGAATAAAACTGACAACCTGCTCTCTCTCTCAACCGTGTGCTGAGTTGACCTTACTACAGTGTTCCTGTATACTTACATATTTGCACCAGTAAAAAAATGTGCAGAGATTGTTAGTGGTAATTATTATCTGTGACCTTTCATACTGGAAAGTTAGCTAAATATCCAGTGTTCCTCAGTGGTTAAGTATATTTCTAAGGAGCATAAGGGATTCTGGACTGATAATGTGATCTTGTTTTTTCTCGGTTCCATTTCCATTTGTCACTGACAAAGTATGTTTTTGGTTAGAGAAAATCAGTATTAATAACTAACTAACTAAATAAATAAACATTCCATAATGTCATTTCAAGAATACTGGAAGTTGGAAGCTTGACCGTTCTGTAATTGTGTTTGCTTGTGTGTTTTTTTTTTTTTTTTTCCCAAAAAGATCTGAATCCAGTTTAGTTTTCTTCTTCTTTCATATCAGGGATTGGGAGGGGATAACAAACTAAAATAAAGTATGCTTCCAAAAATTGCTAAAAAGCTAGTAAAATAAAGCTATGCTATATCTTAGCAATAGAGTGAAATAACTTGTGAAAATGTAATGGAAGGAAAGAGTCTCTTGTGATTTGCTTTTTAAGTACTTGCATTTCTCAGTTATTTGAAGTCATGTTTATAGCTCCATTTAAAATCATATTAGTCATAAAGGACAATTTTATGAGTAGAACACATATGTCATACCCAAGTCCTCTGTCTGGGAGTTATTTTCAGTCTCTTGTTCTTGCACTCATATGCAAAGTTTTGAATAAACTTGCAAATTTAAATGCTTTTATCAGCTCTTCTTCCAAAGTTACTTTTCATCCATATGTATTTGGGGAAGTTAAACATGTGCACAAGTACAGATAACCATATCCCAGGTAACATTCAGCTGCGTGGACAAGTACACAAGCCTGGTAAAACTGAGACAGTCTGGACTTCAGTATCTTGTAGTCTGTAGCTTTTGCTTCTTTGCTTTTCTACTATTCTAATGCAACAAATGCAGTAAAAAAAACAAAAAACAAAACAAAAAAAAAACAGAAGGAAGAGAAAAATAGATTTGTACCTTCCAACCCTTGAAAAGAAACAAGAAATCAGGGTTATAGTCCATGATTCATCTTTCAGTCTCTTTAGTTATCAGACTAACTCTTCCTCATACACTTCTGACTAGTTTTCTGACTTGACTAAACCAATAAATACTAGTTTCTATCTATCTTTTCTTTCTTCAATGTCCTTCTCCTAATTTAAAACAAGCTGTGCTTCCACTGAAATTCAAAATGATAGAGGCAATTGGGCCACAAAATTCTAACTACTAATTACATCTCATTTACAGATCAAATTCTAAACCAGAAGACTTGCTTTAAAACTGGCACATGGATTTTCACATGCATATCTTAATTATCCCAGAGATCTGAAAATACAGCATGATATTAAATAAAGTAACTTACAAAAACCCTGAACTGAATATCTAAAAATGGCAAATTGTCTCTGTTAGTTAAAAGAAACATCATCTACTGGATTTTCCTTTTTTTTTTTTTTTTTTTTTTGATAGATGATAGTCCCCAGAATGGATTTGAGCACCCCAAGAAAAGGACAGGAGAATGTCTGAGTAGGAAAAGAATTATCTTCATTGTGATACAAGAATTTTATCAATATAACTACAACTTGCTGTAGCAATTTAACATCTTAGCTTTTAGGGCTATGTGGTGAGGTGTGAAAAGTGTGACCTTCTTCTACAAGACTTTCTGTTAACTCAAAGGCATAATTTAAAAACTAGCACTCAAACAGACGTGTTCCTGTCATGAAGCATGTCATATTGAAGTCCTTGGAGCACTTTGAGCCATAAAGCTGTGAAGAATTAGACTTTTGAAAGTGGCTTTAGCCAGATCCCACAGTGAATATCTACAATGAGTCCACATCAATTTATTGAATTAAGATAGATTTCTTAACTTGGCTCCCTAATAAGACTGTATGACAGGAATATGTACGATGATGTATAAAGGTAAAAGAGGACTGGATATGATAATGCAGAAAGTCCATTCAATTCAATTTCATATATTATTATGTATCATATCTGTCATAATTTTTATACATATGATCAAATATTTTCCACAACATGCAATTCAGTGATATTCATTTATAATTTTACTTTAAGGAAATTACTCAATATAAAGCTCATGTGATAAGCTCATGTGATGCTGGCTACCTACAAATCTTGTTTTGATAGTGTGCAGTCCTTTGGAAATGATAGCATCACAACTTCAACTTTCATATTTCTCAGTTACACTGTAAAAGAGACAAAAAAATGAGCAAGAAATGTTTTGCACTTGAATAGATTCAGACATTGTTTTAACATATATCCCATATAAAAGTAAACCAGCAAACAAAGATTGATAAAAGGAAAATCCACACCCTTCATGAATACTAATGAAGTGTATTTTATATATATTTTTTTTATTTAGATGGGTCAGCAATTGTATTTTTTCCATGTGTGTCTTGTTACACAGGAATTCTTAAAATGAAATAAGAACTTTCACTAAGTAAAGAAATTATGAATTGACATATCAAGGGAAGAAAGAAATACAGTATTTGAACACATCATGGAATAGCTATGTCCCATTAACATGATATAATCATGAAGGTGCTGAAAGAGTTCTAAAATACATTTGTTGAAGCATTTATGATATAAATAAGGGAATATTTGCACCATTTTTCTGGTTGCTAAGAAGGACTACAGACTAATAATATTCAAAAAACAACAAACAGAAAAGATGTAGGGAATGGTTACTTGAATGACAAGAAAGTGAAAATCTAGGATTGAAGTTTTAAATGTCAAGGCTCAAAACAGCGAGTATGTTTCGTAGAAGAATACTATGGTCTTATTTAAAATTATAATGTTCAAAGACCTGATTGATGTTGATATTTTTCAGAATTGGATCACGATGCTATTTAAAATTGTATTCAGACCAAATTCTTCTTTTTCGTACTTGAAGAGACACAGTTGTTTTGGTAGCAGTGTTCAGGGAAGGACCTTGAACATTTCTTTGTTGTAGGTGCTATGTATACAAAATAAAAGAAAAAATCCCAGCAGAGCATTATAGGATGGTATATGCAGAAAAGGAAAAATTCGAAACTGCAGTCTTAGATACACAGATGGTATTTATCTGTACATACATATAAGAGAAAACTCACTTGGAATTGCTGTCATTTGGCCACCTAACTTGCCATTATCTCAGCATTCAAGTGAAAGAGTCCCAGAGCACTTAAGTTATTCTGACAAAGAAAATAAAATTGCCAGAGGGAAGTTCTGTCCTCTTATTTGTGTGCCATTCACCTGTGTGGCTGAATTTAGTCAAAATGGATCTCAGATTTATGGTATGTCTCAGCTTAGAAAAGTGCAAAAGCAGTCAGATGGGCATAAAAGAGATGGACATTAAAAAAAAAGAAACCATTGTAAATTGAACTGTAAGTTGGAATGTATGGCTCCACTTTTTTACCTGATAAAAAACAAACAAACACAAATATCTTTCATTTTCACTGATGGTACTGTAAGTCTGTAATATCATAGATGGAAATAAATTCACTGGTGTCATTATGTTCTAAGAGAGGCATGTCATAAAGTCTCAGAACAGCTTCATCTGCAAAGTGAATTATTGACTTTTTGAATTATTGACTGTAGTGCTGAAAGATATTTTTATACAGTTACAAACTTTTGATATACTTTTGTATAAGAAAAGCTTACACAAATACTTATATATAGGAAAATGTCATAGAAGTTGTTTATGCCTCTTTCAAAATCTCAAAGTCCGTATGATATGATATGATATGATATGATATGATATGACACGATATGAGGTCATTTCTAAGTTATTTTGATATATGCTGCTTGTATTGTATAATAGAATCATCTACAGAAACGTACTTCATAGTAATAGAAAGCAGAAATAAATGAATATATATATATTTTATGTTCACACCCACCTGTTTAAGCAAAATGCCTGTTTGTCTATAAAAGTTAATTCTTCTATGAGGGATGCTCTGCTAACTTGAAACATTAACAAAGTGGGTGTCTACATTTGAGTTACTGTCTACTGAACAAGCTGCTCAGATGAGACAGCAGTCCTAACTCTTGCATATGATGAACAGGAACAGTTGATACTTCTTAAAAGATCCTTCAAAAGGTGTTTCTAATCTTGTGGGAAAAACAAAACAAAACAAAAAACCCCACCAATTTCTATGGCCCTATGCCTACTTCACAGTAGCATGGGGAGATAATGGTTAAAAATTATAGAAAATGAAACTATAGTTAGTCTGTACTCAGAAGAGAGTTCACATCAATGGTGTCTTCTTCATCATAAACAGGTATAGAGAATATGTGAAGAAAAAGTAGTTCAAGATAGTTTACATTCACATAACACACTAAAGACAGATTGTAAACAATGATAATCAAAAACACCAATACTCATGTACTGGAATGTTTATTGTGTGAATTCCTAATTTTTTGACAGAGAGAATTAGTTGTAACAGAATGTGTTTTATGAAGAGTATCTCATTGTCTCTTATCTCTGTTTTGTGATAATAACTTCCTTTTCTTCATTTTTTTTTTCTAGCAGCATTTCAGAGTCAGGTGTTAAAGCATTTCATTTACTGAATAAAGAGGAAGGCAGCTTCAATGTTCAGCTATAATAGAGACAAATGACACCTTCATTCCCGGCAAAACTGGATGGAGGTAATTACTGCGGCTGTCATAGTCCTGGCACAGATCACTGCTTATAGAATAGTCCCATCCCTACTAAAAAAATATGGCTTTCAGTGGATTTTTTTCCTCCTGTAACTGTCCAATACGATTAGAAGATTTTGTATTCTAAGTCCCTTTTTTTCATAATAATATTAACATGAAAAACAACTAATGAGCCATTACTAAGTTGGATGTCCCACTTGTGCATCCTGTTAATAGGATAATAAACTAACAGAAAACTCTTTCTTGTAGCTTTGATAAAGTATATGCTCTTTGACAATACACTTCAGATTGCCTTAAGTGCTCAACATGATAATGGTAGATTATTAATTATAAGTAAAGCCGAAGAAACCAGTTTTGACTCATTTGTCTTTGTACCTTTTTCTTCTTCTTCTTCTTCTTCTTCTTTTTTTTTTTTTTTGTGGGGGAAGGGCAGTGTGAGGAAATAAAATTCATTCATAACAAAGAACAAAATCTGGCAGCAGATGATCAGGAATCTATACCTTACATGCAGCTGACTGCTTACAAGTCTAAAAATAACTCTTTGTTTCTGTATTAGAAGCATGCAGTTCAGGAATGAAGGAAGTAGGGAACTAGATTGCTGTTTATTTACTTTATTCTCCACTTACAAATGCATTAGTTGGAAGCTCTTAAGGTTGGTAATTACCCTTTTTTTCAGATTAATTGAAAGAAACAACTATGGGCTTCAAACCAGAAGGGACACATATCATTATGCAAAACAAATCTGTAAGTCCATTCAGTAATTAAATTTGTTTAGATTAATGTTTTCATTGCACGCTGATAAGTAAGGAGGTAAAAGTATGTTTGTGTATGTTGTGAGTGAGAAATAGGAAAAGACAGTTCAAACACAGCTGGGGGAAGCGGAATATGCATTGTCCTGAAAGGAACCCAGAGAAGGGGTTAGGTCAGCTGCTGGTTGAAAAGCCCTTGAGGATGTGAGCAAGGAACTTGTCTCCTATGATTTGATTACTCCTGTTCTCAGGGAAACAGCACTTTATTTATTTTTAGTGAATGAGAATGACTATGTCACATAAATACATGACCTCATCATTAAGTTCTCCTCTTGATTTCAGAAGTCTGAAAAGAATCCAAAGTATGACTTTTTTATCATTTCCTAGACTAAAGTTACTAATACTTGTGAATTCTCCAAATTATTCAGGCAAATTATTTTATTGGCTTCTAGCATATAATACATATAAAAGAAAATGCACAATTCAATTAAATAAACGGCATAAATGCCTTAAATAAACTTAGGTCCTGCATTTTTTTTCATTTTTTTTCTTTCCTTTATTTTTACACCAAGCAAAAAAAAAAAAAAAAAAAAAAAAAAAAGCAAAGTTCCTGCAGTGCAAGTGCCAAAAGTATATAGATACTATCCTCATAACCAGCTGTATCCCTTGGAGCTTCTCCCATCTCAGCCAGTAAGAGTCCTGTACCAGATGAGCTGGCAAGGGCAGCATCACTTGAAGGTATCTGGTGCACCCTCCTTTAGCCTCTGGCTGTGGATTAGTTTATATTGGCTAATCGCTTCTGTTTCCATCTAGTTCTCATTGAATGAAAATCACTTGTATTAGTTATTACATAAGAAATAATTGAAATCTTATAATTTGCAGTTGCTGTTTCCCATGGTTTCAAGCTAAGCTACAAATCCACAGCAAACATTTGTGCTTTAAATGTGAAGGGAGAAATCTACAGTGGCATACCCACTAGGGAGTGTTTTATTTTGATCATTTATAAATGATTATTTTGCACATATTTTTGGAAAATGAAACAACAAAGAGAATCATCATCTACAATACAAAAAAATGCTTATCTTTCTATTCTGTGAGTGTATACACATTTGATTTTCATGATTCCCCTTAAGATTTCAAGAATCACTTCAGAATACTGAATGTTTTGCTTTCTGTTTGTTTGAAAATTTGATCAAAGAAAGTTTCTCAGTTTCAATGGAGCTCAGTTTGTGTTCCTTGCGTTAATACTTAAATTTAGCCATGTATTCACTACTTCATTCACTACTTACCTGAAACACTGGGAAATAGAGTATGGTTAATAATAAAAAAGACCTCAGCAGGAACAGGATAGCTTAGATGACAAATTTATACAATTTATTTTAAGCTATAAGTAATTTGTTCAGATGTACCCTTGTTAAGGAAAGTTTCTGACTTTTTTTTTGGTAGATTATAGCTTCTAGTATAAGCTTCTAGCCTCCTTCCAAATACTGATGGAGAAGTGTCTACAGTTGCAAGCCTACCATCAAGAGTAATGTACCTAGTCTGCATAATCACAGCACAGAGACAAATTTCCACACGACTGAAGTGTAAACTACTTCCTACCTCCTGCAGCATTTTAAACTCAAAAGTGATAAAAGGAAAACAATAACATCTTGACTAGGGCATTTTAAAGAAAGCTCTTCATCCAGAATAAAAGCCAGGCTGTCCTGAGATACAAAAGCTTCACAAGGTTTGAGATTGTGTTTTCTACTGTGTCCTTACAGCATAGTTTGTTTGTCTGAGAAGCTATTTCTCAGTACTTTCCACTTTCAGGAATAATATTTAGGTTCTTAAGTTTTTTTAAAGAAAATATCTTTAAATTACCTTAAAATTTGGCAAGTTTCACTAAAAAGTTACAGATTCTTGGGAGGAACTCTGCAGCCTTCCAATCCTATAAAAATGGTTGGTCTTATGACAACCTGTAGGCAATTATCACTTACTGGAACGATTTAAGATTTCATCATTATGTAAGTTGGTACATATCAGAATTCAGTGATATGCACCAAATCTTTAAATATAGTTTTGAAATTCCATGTTAAAACTCAGAGTTTTAAAAATGGTACCGCCTCTTCAAACATTGAGAGCACTAGAGTTTGAAATGATCAAAAATTGTGTTTGGTTTTCACACACATACAATATTCTGTTTATTCTACTGAGATTTATTTTGTTTATTTTCATTTTCTCATTAATTTGAATTATTCAAAAACTTACATGAAGGAGTGTGAGGCATTTTAAGTAGATAAAGGAAACATCACCACATAATCACAGTCCTTTGTGAAAATTTATTTGGATTTTATTTATTCTATTTAATTTTGTTTAATTCTAATTTAGTTTGAGAAAATAATTTTACTATCTCCATGTCTTCCATCTTATTACTGCATTATATGTGTTTTCATTTAACAGATGAATCATATAATAAAGTGTACCCATATTCGTGGGATGTATTACACTTTCTAGAAATGTGCTTACGGATCCAAAGACTGGATCCTCTAGAAAGAGGAACCCTGCCAAATGAGGTTTGCAATAAGAGCTACCTGTGCTGGAAAGGCCTCACCATAGTGATTGCTGTCATCTATTAAGCTGTAACTTTCAGAAATGCTAGATTGTTTTGTGCATATTTTGTTGTTAAATTATTATATTCTCTTTAGCACAAAGTTTTTTTGTTTTGTTTGTTTTTTTGGGTTTTTTTTTTGTACTTTATTATATTTATTAACAAAAAAAAAAAATCCTTTGTTGTTGACTTTCACTAATGTTACATACACATTACAGAAGGCAACTGTAGCCAGTCACACTCTGTTCAGTCCCTCCAATCCTCCACCCAGTACAGAACAGGATATATTTTTTCCTATCCTTTTAAACTGTAGGCAAATCTTCACGTACTATTTTACTTTGGTCTGTGCCCAATCCCACTGATTTCAGCAAACTTTGCAAAAATATCATGATCCTCCTTCCACATATGTGTACCAAAATGTTCAGTACAGCAAAGAACAACACACACTTTAATTAAATGTTTTTGTTTGTTTGAATTTTAATAAATGGCACATTAAAATATTCATAATTTGCATACTGTTACTCATCATGTATAGTATGTTATTGTTCAAATCTTCAATGCTGCATTAATAACCTCATACTTGACAAAGACTCAGTGCAGCTTTATGAAACATGGTATATAATTAAAAATATATTTTTTCCTTCTAGTCAGCCATAATATTATAATGCCAGATTTTTTTTTTCTTTTTTTTTGAGAAAGCAACTGTCTCTAGGTGAAAAATAAAACAAGTAAAAATACCTCCTAGCATTTCTTCTGAGTTATGGTTTCTTCCTAAGTTTCATTGCCTTTTATCTTCGAATTTCAGTTTGCTGAAAATGAGTTGTTATTTTTCCCAGCTTTCTAATTGTTTCTCAGAAAAAAAAAATAAAAATAAAAAGGACTCTAAATAAGCTACCTGCGATCATGATCTGCCCGGCTTGATCAATATATGTGGCTTGCTCAGCATCTTAATTCAGCCAAATCTAAAGCCTTTCCCAATGCTTTGATTATACAGATATGGTCGTAAAGAAAACAACTGATGAACTGCTTTTCTGATAGTCCATATGTTGAAGTTTAAGCTGAGGTCATAGATTAGGGAATGTTATGCCATGTCTGCTTCAGAATTAAATTCTTGCAGACTCTCCTGTGCTAGAATAATATCACATATTGGTGTCTTCACTGGGAGTCTCATTAGAATGGTAAAAATCAACCATAAACTAGAAAGATCCTTCTGTGTCACATTCCAAAGCTCTTGAAATTCACCAAATTTAAATCTAAGTGTATCTGAGTAATATAATTAGGCTTACATTATGATAAGTTTTTTAATTACAAGAATACATTTCCATTCTTCCCAGAAGTAAATTCTAGTGTTCTTACTTTAAAGTATAGGACTACTAACACTTTAGAAAAAATAAAAATAAAAGTGCTTCATAAATCTTGCAAAGTATATAAATAAATAAATAGATAAAAACAAAACCACATGCTTTCTCTTAACTTCATTGATAAAAGTAGTGATTTTTTTTCACAGAATCTTTCCGAACCTAATAGGCTAGACCAAACACATTGTATGAAAAATCTCAATCTATCTCATTAATAAATATTAGTAAGGTAATAAGAAAGCAAAAATAGGCCTTGTAAATGTGTACATCATGTCATGATAATTAATTATAAGCTCTTGGTGTATGTGGCCCTTCACATATTAGTATCAATGGCTAAAAGAAAGATGTACTTTTTTGTGCTGAATACATTCTTTTCTCTAGAGAGGAAATGTTTTTTTTTGTTTCAGAGACAGACAAAGGTATGGTCTGGATGTGAATAGATTGCAAATCAACGTGGACACAGTGAATAGAAATAGCCAAAGAGAACCTCTGCCTGTCCAGAAGATCAAGCCCATTTTATATTTCTTCTCTCAGGAAAAGTGAATACCGGCAGAGGATGAAAACTGAGTTCCACTAGGAATTTTCTTTCAAGTAAGCAAACAAAAATGACCGCATTCTTAGTAAATCATAAAGTTTTCTTTCCTTTTAAGTCAGTGGTCAAATTGCATCTAGACTTTCATTCTGTAAAGAAAATATAATTAATCTTGTACAATATTTTCAAGAATGTATAATCAAAGATCTAAAATATATTGCTTTATTTTGTTGCCATGTTATGCAGTGTTATTTACATAGTTTGTGAGTGGAAGTTTTTCATTCCTTCTATGGATAAGCATTGGAAGGCTTTGCGGATTTTGTTTAGTGTTACCCTCTAAAGCTCTACTTTAGAGGAAGTATTGTATCATATGGCATAAGTTACTAAAGCCACTGTTTTTGAAAAGTAGCAACGTTCTGAAAAAATCTAATAGACCAGTTGTTCAAAAATCTTTCAGAACTTCACTGAAATCATTTTAGAATTCTAAGAAAATTTTAAAATTTCCTATAGGTATCACCACTTAAACATGTTGCTCAATAAAAATTGGCCAGGAAACACTATTGAAAACTGAACTCCATGAATACACACACTGCTTATGTTTTGGATGGTTTCTTCTTCCAGCTTTGACTCTCTCTAATTGGCTGTTTCAGAACAACATCCAAGAATAATTGTGCAATGCTGGGGGCACTTTATTCCAGATCCTTTGTTCCCAAGAGGCAAAGTCTTTGCAGTCTTTCTGCTGTTCTCCAGCACTATCCTAGCAGACTTAGCGCTCTGCTGCCTGCTATCCAAAACATAAAACAAATTCTCTCAGTTTCATACAATAAAAAAAACACAAAACAGTACTCAGTTGGGCCATGACAGTCTCACATTATTTAGATACTCTTAGCAACCAATGGAAGTAAATAATGATGACTGAGAATGACTGGAGCTCAGCATGAACAAGTGCTGTATGCAATGTTGATGAAGACAGCCTGCTCTAGGAGAGGTAGCCATGATCAGTGTCGACATACGTTGATCTCCACAGTTCAGCAAGAAGGCCAGAAATGTTCTAAAATAAATGCATTTAGCAGTACCCCCAGCATGTTAAAATGATTCTGAACTCCAGCTGGATGCAGTTACCTATGTGATGATCATTCTTATGCGAAGGCTTCCTCATAAGAAAGCACAGTTTATAGAGCTGGGACTAACTATATGGACAGGGTTTTGGTTCCCTTTATTATATTCTAATTGCTCCTTATGCCACTGTCAACCAATAAAAACTAACTAGAAAGACAACCTAAATCATAGCAGAGAATTACTGAAGACTACTATCAAAGGAGTGCCAGAGCCATGTTTAATTTACTGCCTAGATTTGCAAAGCGAGTCTTCTTTTTAAGATGAGCCATGGTTTAGATCATTGCTTTAGGGGATTATTAGTCACCATGGGCAGAAATGTAAGTCTTGATTGCAATCTAGAAAGTAATAAAATATAAATAAATTATGGTTCATCTTATAAAACTCTTCCATTACAGGCTAACATAATGCAGCATCACTTTCCCCAAATCACATTCTTATTTAGATTCATTAGCAAAAGACAAGTAGTGAAAACCAATGGCCCCATCTCTCTTTATTAAGTTAAAATCTAGGTTATAATTACATACTTATGTAACAGTGATGGGATCTGCGTGCACATTTGCCTAGCAGTTATTCTCCTACTAATGTCTTACAGTACTAAAATATTTGTGGCAGATTTGTGATATGAGAAAGTCTTAACTACTTCAGATATTCAAAATTAATCTCGTTTTTTAAAACTGATTTAAAAATCATAGAAAATGTAATATAACATAAATGTAAAATAATTCTTTGTACTCCATAGATGGAATTCAGCTTATCCATCTTCTCATGCCTCAACTGTACAGAGATAATACATCTGAGATAGTCAATCTAGGTACCATTTTTCATCAGACACTTTCTGGATGCAGCTTATCTGCCCCATTGCGAGGAGCTAAGAAGAATTATCTAACACCTAAAAGGTATGTACTGTGGCTGTTGAGGAATTCAGCATCTCTGTTCATACTCAGGGCTCTTCTACTCAGATGTGTAGCTATATCATAGTTAAAGTCAGTACTACTGACCTATGTCTGGACTAACACATGCATTAAAAGTTAGCGTAGTTTGGACTAGGTAAGATATTGTGAGATAATTACTTTTTTAATTTTTCCGCAGATTGAAACAAGTTTAGATCTGTCTGGTTGGCAATGAAGACAGATGGATTATCTGAACCCGGTTACATGAACCTCCTGGCTCCATGAGTAGCAGAATGCTGAGATGAATGTCACCGAGCCAATTAGTACAAAGGAAATAATAAATTAAATATAAGTAAATATAAACATAAAAATAAATAAAAAGTTTCAGTCAGCAATACTGGGAGGTACGACTACACTCAAATAACTTTTGTTAGCAAAAATTATCTTTTACCTCGCCTGTATATGCCTTTTTCAGTCAGTGTGTGTAGAAAGAAGTCTAATGCTGTAATACCCTGAAGTCTTATCAGGATATTTATGCAGGTACAGCGATAGAGTAAGTGTTCCCAGGCATCCCAGTTTAGCCAAAAGTGCAGTACACTGTTGTACCTGAATTCGTTATTCCTGTTTAGAAGTAGGACGAATTGATTTGGATGTAATGCTTTTATATTCTGGTTATAAAACTTCTGAGTCCTGGTTTATAATACTTTGAGTGCTTTATTTTTTGGTGCACTCTTTCAAATCTATTCATATTATCTATAACTAATGTCTGCGTTGCAATGGATAGGTCCCATAGGACCCTAACTCTCAGGAAGTCCCAGGAGCTCTTCTCAAGAAAGTGTAACAGGGAAGTATGCACATATCATTTAATCTTGTACACAGACAGAAGACAACACAAGCTTATAAATAGAATTCATTTTAGCTTCTTAGTACTTCTTTATCACAAGTTCCAAAAAAAAAAACAGAAGTTTAATTCTGTCAAAGAAGTGAGAATAACATAGTGAGCTATGAGCTATCACACAGGGCAGTCTGATCCTGGAAATGAAACTGGAAGAGAAAAAGACTCAATGATGAAAAATGAGTTTCAGAATATCCGTAATGATATTCTATGTAATTTTGTAGAGATAATCTATGCAATGTAGGTTATCCACTGGAAGACTAGCCTTGAGCCACTTTTAGCAGCACCTCTGGTAATTCAGGCAACATCCCAGTGACTCAAATACAAACATAAGGCACCCTGAAGAGAAATATTTGACAGGCCTGAGGCGCCCCAATGGATCAACACATCTGGTAACATCTGGTAGTTCATAATCTGTCTCCAAGACTGTTACACAGGAAAAGAATACTCCAAGTACATAGTATTTAGAAATACTGTTCTTTTGAGGCATAGCCACAGAGAACCCAAGAACCCAGAAAGTGTAGACAATTAGTGGTTTTGGGTTTTTTTTGTTGTTGTTTGTTTGTTTGTTTGTCTGTTTTCTTTTCCTTTGAAGTCATTCTATTACACTTAGGTAGCAATATAAGCCTGTGTGAGGCACATAACCATTGCTCAGATATAAGGGAATTGCTGGCCTTAATACTCTCCCCATCTTTGGCCTTCTCTCTCCTACTCCACAGCTCCAATCATGTCTGCTTGGCAGAAGCCCCTACCTCTGTCATAGTGCAGGAGTGCTGGTGACATATGATCCAGCAGTCTGTGATCACTGTGGAAAGACACTTGAGCAGGACTTCATGCATTGATGTTTTGCGATGGCTGGTTACTAGGAGGTAATGCAATGTAGGGAAAGTATTTCAAATGCTAATGGATGAGGGTGAGAGAGGTAGGCAAAAATCATCCCTGACTGACATACTCCTGACGGGCATGGCTCACTGGCTGCCAGTAGGTTTTGTCTGCCTTCATCTCCCCATGACTCTTAACTGCATGGAAGGGACCTCTGGTGGAGCCAACATCTATGCAATCTATTTCAAATAAAAATGAATCCTTGAAGCAGATAAAATTCACTTGATTTAGAAGAAGAAAAGATCAAAAATGCAGTATGGATAGCTCTTCTGGTCTCTAGAGAGCACAGATTAAAAAAAAAAAAATAGAGAAAAAAAAGAGATTGAAGAAAAAGCAATCGACCTGAACACAGGATAGTAAGAGTAGAGGGAAAGAAGATAAGGTTCTTGAAGATACTAACTACTTCCAGGCTTAGGCAGATAAAAGAAAGTCTGACTTAAAAGCAGACTTACTGCAGAAAGTAAGTCATACTATAAACATGAATAGGAGTGAGGCACTATTGGACCACTGATATGTATAATATGTGACTTGGAGAGAAGGGCTTCAGTTCCTCCAAAGAAATTTCATTAAGTCAAAAAAGAATTATTACTTCGTTTAATCACTAACTCAGGAAAAAAAAAATAGGGAAGTAACTTACCAAGAAATCAATATTTGGAGATAGTAGGATAATACAGTCCTTGATAAACACAAAAGGACTCACTTTAACCAGTTCTTAACAAACTACTGGTTGTTTCAAAACTAATCAATAGATTAATACCTATGTCATCTTTCTGTTGGGTTTTGATTATCACTAGCAAGTTCCAGATCTGGCTTCTTGACAGGAATGAACATTAAATCTGCCTGGGTAATCATGAACTATTCTTACTCTCAGTGACTAAAGCAAAACAGACAACTGAAAGAAAAAGAGGAAGAGAGGTGAAGGAGAAAGGATTATTGGAAGAAAAGGAAATCAAATGTGTTTAAGAAGGAAGATGCTAATTGACAATAAGCCAGTTATTGCCTCTCTCCTAAAATCTAAAGAGAATATCATTGGTTTATTTTTATAATGAAGAGTACCATTACAGATAATTATTTTCCTTCTTTAAACCTACTCAGTTCACAGTACCTTAGCCCATCTGTTGCACTGAGTTTTTTGCTCCAACCTATTTCTTCCTTAATCGAATCATTCATCACCCTTGCTCATACCTATTCTCCACATGGTAGTGGGACGAGGAAACTCCAGGGTACTATGCATCTCACCATGACATGCATAGCCACAGAGTCAAATTAACTGCACTGGGTAATTGCCTGGTTTACTCACACACTGTAAAAGGAGTACATTACCTTTTTCTGTAGCTGGCATGGATTACTTCATTCAAGTATTGTTAATAATATGCCATGGCTTGGCAGACTGACAGCCAGATATCATCCTCTTCGGTGTACTAGACACCTTGATATTCTTTGACTCCGCATGCAAATATAGAATTTAAATGGAGTTCCTTAGTTAATACAGGTAAAGGAAAGCTTGCTTCATTGAGTCTGACATGATTAGTGTCAGAGGTGTTTGATATTAATGTGTGGGTTTGATATTCATGATATTCAATGTATTCATAATCACATTCAATCATGCTCCTACAGCAGCATTTGGGGAAACCTGTGAAATTTTCTGTGGCAATAAGATTGCAGGAATTCTGACTACAGCATTTTTTATCATTAGGGTCTTTATATGGTTCTCCTTTCATAAGGGTGGTATCTCAAAACTCACCTTGATTTTGCACAGTTCTGTGGCTTTTCCCTAGGTTTTTTAGAAGCTCTTATAGTAGTATAGTAGTGTAGTAATGTATGTTTGCTAATAAGTGTATGATTACTTTCACAGGTCCTCATTACTTTCAGAGTCCCCCATTGCATCCCTCCCCACTCTATTGCTGTATGTAAACCATATTTAACTGGCTGCTCTGCAGTCCCATTTCTACTTTTTTATTTACCTTTATATCCTATCTTCAGCTTCGCTCAAAGGAGACTGGAACTGAGGTGGGTTCTGAGGTTTGCAATTTTATATAAAGGCACTGAGGTCTTTTTGTAAACTTAGCTCTGGCTGCTTAACTACTGGAAACACCTTTAAATGTCTCAGCTTCTGCTCACATTAGGTTGCTCCATGTCTAAAGCAGACACAAGAAATAAACAAACCAAAAAAATTCCCAAATTTCATTTTTTATGTTCAAATCATCTTGTTAAGAAATCGTCCTAATCACAAACAGGAATTTATGAAGCCAATAAAAGAAGAAAACCTCAAACTAAACCATACCACTGCTTTCCTCAGAAAACACAGTCATTCAATAAGATGGTTAAAACAACAACATTGTTTGGTATTTAATCCTTCTTTTGTACTATCTCATGGGGTGAATGAGTAACAAGCCAATTAAATTTAATTAGGTATTTTTATTTTCTAAAAAGTGAGAAAGATAACACAAAAAGCATCCAAAGTATTCAGATGAATAGGTTTTGTACTAGATAGTTGTCATAAAGATATCTATATTGATAATTAAAAATATTGTACCAGCTCATTTTTTAAAGAACAGATGCCTTAAGAGAGCATATTTCATATTTTAATGAGAATACTTAAATAAATAAATAGAGTGAATAAGATTTCATCTTACAATTCCTCCTATATCAAGCTTCTACAAGATGTTTTAAGACCATGTATTTTACTGTCTTCAGAGAATACTGGTGCAGGTTCTGGAGTATGCAAATAATCATGCATTAACATTGATAATGGCAGATGTCCTTTCACCTTAGCAGGAATCTTTAATGCTCTGTTGATTTGCTATTGTCGTCATGCCTTAAGGCACAGCTGAGTAAACTCTCTTTTTCTCTCTCCTTTTCTCCGTCCTGCTTCTTTCTTTTTCTTTCTCTTTCTCTCTTTCTCTCTTCTCTCTCTTTCTCTCTTTCTCTCTTTCTCTCTTTCTCTCTCTTTCCCTCTCTCTCTTTTATTTTGAAATATCTGTCACAATATCAAACAAGTGGACTCAATTATGCCAATATGGTCAGGAGCTTATCTGAATATAGGCTCCTTTGGCTTCATTTCATTCCACTGTATCTTGCCAGTCCTTTCAAACAAAATTGAAGGCACCACTCTGATTGAACCACTGTGGAAACTGTGGGAACAGATAGAAACAGAGGTAGAAGAACAAAGGCTAGCTAAGTTGGAGGAATGGGAAATAGGATGAGAAAACATCTCCTGAAGCCTTTCTATTCTTTCACCTAGCCACAAAATCAGAGATGAATAAAATCTAAATGCCAAGTATTATTCCTGTATTATTATTTATATTAAAGTAGCGCTGAGGAGTCCATGACAGCAGAATATTTTGTGGCAGATTTTCCTCCTATAGAAAATAAGATTCTTCCAGACCTGATGAGCCTTTATGATCACCTTATGGCTAAATCATGTTGAAAGATCTCCATTGCATACAGAGAAGGCTTTGAATTCTCAAGCATTTCAAATACCCAAACTTAGGTGAAATTAACTGAAATTTTGATTAAGGATTGATTAGATTTCATAGGAAATCTGTGAAGGCTGAAAACTGAGATTGGACTCTGAAATCTTTTTAGCTGACATGATTCTTGCTTTTCTGAGAGCCATCAATTAGCAGACAATTATTTCATTAAATATTCTCTTGAAGTTAGAGTTAACAGATAAGTTCAAGTAGAACATGTATATTGCTGGAATCCTCAGACTGAACACCAGAATTTCTTAGTGTCATTTTAAAATAATTATTTGAGATAAAAGATTTCTTTTTTTTTTTTTTGTCCTTCATTTTTAGACTTTGTGTGTGTGCATGTGTGACATAGAGTTCTAGTCCATATTCCAATAAATCTCCTTTGCATCTTGTGTTTTTATCTTCTCTTCTATCACTGGAGGCAAAATAAATATTGCCACTGACTGCAGTGAATAAACTACCAAATCCATCTTTTGGCCCCTCGTTTTTGCTGATCTAAAAGGCGTCATTAGTAGACTCAACTGGCAAAAAGTGAATCTACTTTTTATGAATGGTAAAAATAAATCAGAATATATTTTAAGTTTGTGATTCAGCTATTTTTCTTAAAAGCAACTTTTGATAGTTCCAATGAGACTAACAGAATAAAAATGTTTTCTCTCTCTCTTTTTTTTTTTTTTTTGACTTAGTTCCACTTTACTATAAAAATTATTTTTATTTTGGAACTTTATCATAAAAGCTTTTTGATACTTAGAAACAACAAATTGGAATTTGGAAGCACAGCTGTAGTTACTGAAGAAGAATGAATTATGACTCAAAGGAGTTTCTGGGGTCGTTGAGGATAAGGATACTGCATCACATATTCATTTTCAGAGATTCAAACCTAACTTTAAAACAAGGGTTTTGTTTTCATCCTTTTTTTCTCTCATCCCTTTTGTGTTACTGCGCTAATCTGGATCCTTTCTAAACTTTCAACATAAATTTATTCATGGATGTTTTATACCTTTTTTATTTTTGCATTGGCACTAGATTTTAGCTTAGGGGTTAATTTTGCCTTTCTGGAGTTTTGTTTGTTTTAAGCTGTGCTTATGCTTATCTGCAGCTTCCCTTTGAGACATTTTAGATTTAAATTTTATCCTGGTCAAGCAAGTAAAATCAAGATTATACATTTCTATGTACATTTCTGTCTTTTTTTTTTTTTTTTTTTTACATTGAAATTGATACTTTGCCTATCTCTATACTTTCAATTTTATGGAGATTTTTCCTGTAATAGATCAGAAATCCAAGATTTTTTCCTTTTTTTCTTCCCTAATCAGGGAGATCCTAGATCGCAGAAAATATTCCTGCTGATAGTTCAGTAGCATAATGACTTGCCGTCGTTAAAGTACTTCATTTCTATTAGACAAATCCTTATCCAATATTTAGTTTCAAAACAAATCATGGGTGTTTCCTAGATTGTCCACGTGCCAAGTTTGGCCAAACTCAAAGAATTTTATTTTGCTAATCAAAGCATAAAGTGATACATGACAAATCATATAGACTCTATATTTTGGCAAAATACTTTCTTTGGTAGATATTAAACTGCTTGTTTCATTATATTCCCTTTGTACTGAAAAGCATTATCATTTTAATGCCAAACTAGTCTAAATAGAATCATTTGAGCAATAAAGAAGTTAGTTATACAGCTAATTACTTATCCACAGGATAATTTAAGTACACAAGCCACAAGCTAACAGCACCAAAATTTGGTTATTACTTTGCCCTTGAAGCTGATTTTTCATGCTATGAGACAGTGTTATGAAATACAGGGGGATACAGCTATATTTATATCCTTGGTATTAGCCACTGGCATATCATGTTTGTTTTGTTTTAGAGCTGAAATGTCTTTTGAGCATATTGTTGTTTTTATCAATACTGTCACTCTTCTAGCACACACAAAGGGAGTTACATAAATATGACAAGTAGCAGTACATTATTGATAGTCATAACACAGTCTTACATGTTTTGGATACTACAGAATTCAGCAAAGCCTTCCTCAAACAATTGTCAGAAATGAGTATTGTGTCCAGTTCTGGGCTCCACAGTATAAGAGGGATGTGGAGCTGCTGGAGAGAGTCCAGCGCAGGGCTACAAGGATGATCAGGGGCCTGGAACATCTGCCCTATGAGGAGAGACTGGGGGAGCTGGGCCTGTTCAGCCTGGAGAAGAGAAGGCTGAGAGGGGATCTAATCAGTGTCTATAAGTACCTCAAGGGAGGGAGTGCAGAGGATGGTGCTGGTCTCTTTTCAGTGGTGGCCACCGATAGGACTAGAGGAAATGGCCACAAACTGAAGCACCAAAAGTTCCACAGGAACTTAAGGAAACATTTCTTAACAGTGAGGCTGACAGAGCACTGGAACAGGCTGCCCAGAGAGGTTGTGGAGTCTCCTTCTCTGGAGCTCTTCAAAACCCACTTGGATACAGTCCTGTGCCACGTGCTCTAGGTGACCCTGCGTGTGCAGGGGGGTTGGACTAGATGATCTCTAGAGGTCCCTTCCAACCCTAAGCATTCTATGATTCTATGATTCTATGATTAACCTGGAGGAAAAAGAAATGTCTCAATTAACTATTCTACTAAGACACAGTCTTCCAATAAAAGAACTGCAGATTTAACTAACCTAAGGTATTAAACATTATTGGAATCCCAGTGAAGCTTCTTGTTTGCATTACTGTGTTCTTCACTAAGCTATATATACATATATTCATATATATAGAGCTTTTCTCTTACCTTTTATCTCATCTCTCAGTCCTATCTTGGAATGCATTTGAAATAAGAACTGTTCTGTGAAAAGGACTTTCTTTCCTTTTGCTAATCAGGAGTACTTAAAAAACAACTTATTTCCAAGATTGTGGAAATTAAATTGCATGAGTCTTATCTTATTATAGTGACAAAAAGTGCTGCTGCTGTCAGTAATGAAAGAGATATTTCACATCCTCATAAAGCTGGTAAGAAGGATTCCGGTCTTTAGAGCAGACACAGAACTACGTTCTAGTGAATGTATACAAACTTATATAAGGCCAGACATAGCCAAGACTCGAGCAATTACTCTAGTTCATTCATCCTAAATCATAGTTGTTGAGCAGAGAAGCTCTCTTGATTCTGGCACTGCTGCAAAATTTCTACCTCTGTTACATTACGTATTGTGTCATTATTGAAATAACCCAGCTATGATAGCTTTGTTTTGTAACCCTAAACTAACTAACCAGATGATACTTCTTTTTTCTTGAAAAGCACCAAAGTTGCAGTGTTGATAACAGCTTAGGTGGTCATTGAGAACCCCTGAATGTCACAGCAGCTGAAACTCCCTTTTCTTCATTCACCGAGTAACATAAAAGATAAGGGTAAAGAAGTGCATTGTCCTTATATTGAATACACCAAATATATTAAAAACCTATTTTAACTTATCTTTCTCAAGTAAATGAAGGTAATTAAGGACATTTAATAATAGTTTTGAGGACAGAGAACTGAGTAGTGTCTCAGTCGATTTTTGAACAGATAAGGAATTCTGTCAACTCAGTGTAAAGGTCTAAAGATTTTTCTTCTGTGCTTTCACCTTTCGCCTTCATTAGTCTTATGACTGATGATACATATAAAAGGCAAGAACCTTTACCAGTTATCTTACTCTCCAATCTCAAACTGAAAATGAATGATTTTTAAGAAAGTAATAGAGGGGTTTATTTTTTTGACTGAGTTCTTATCCAAAAACATTATTCAAACTCATTTTAGAAAGTTAAAAGTGTACCTGAGGGGTATTTTTATAAAGGATCTTTTAGTCAATTATCATACACTATTCTGCATCATTCAAATCAAAATTATCGCCTTGCAAGATGTTGAATGAATTAGCTACACTGAAAAACTATGCAACTGCATATCCATCCACAGAAGCTCAAAGTTCAAATTATTTCATCTGCGATCATTAAACCTATTTAAACAAGCCTAAAGTTACATTACAGAATACAATATAAAATCCATCAAAGTTGATTGGTCTCTTGAGTGAGCTTTGGATATCTTTCCCCACTCTCCTCCCCACCCCCTTCCCCTGCCCCCCGGCCCAAATTGGCCCAAACACCCACTTATGAACAGTAGCTCTGCTTGGAAATGCAAAAATGTAGTGAGTGCATATTAAAGGTAGCTGATAAATGTAGCTGTATTAACATTTGATTATGACTGATCATTCTTCACTCTGCCTTTGTACAGCCTATCTGCAAGCATATACCAGGGTCCTAAAAGTAGAAATTTTAGCTGATTCATGAGACATTACAGGTTTCTGGATGTTGGTGGGGAGTAGCTGGCATAATAAGGTCCAGTTACTATACACCGCAAAATGTTTGAGGCAAAACATAGTTATCTCAAAGGCTTTCCACCTGCTTTGTACACAACCAGAGCTGCAAGTCTAGCTACTCTTGATTCATCTGCACTTTCACCCATATGCTAGTGTTATTGATCTCACAGTCTCATTTATTTTCGAGTTTATCACTTCTAACTTTTATATTAAGATTATAACTTTTATATAACCTTCTTTGTCAGATTTTGGCCTTCAAGACTTCTCCAGACATTTGTTGCTGAATGAGGAAAGATAAAAGATAAAAAGATCCATGTATGCGTCCACATGTAGTGAGTCAGTCTCTGGTGAGCCTTCCAAAGCATCCAGTTCTTTTCATTGGCTATCTGGAATTTAGGCTCTTAATTTTGGATGACTGCTTTCCTAGACTCATTTACATATGCTCACATCATTGTTATCTAACAATATTCCAACTGGAATAAATTCTGAATTCAAGAAATTTTGTTTCAAGAGATATCAAAGTCTTAATTTATTTTATTTTATGTATCAAAGACTTGTTTTGAGAACTCTTTCTTACATAGAATCACTAGTGGTGGAAAATTACCTTTCTATACACCCCGACACAGTTTGCATGGGTGCACAATGAAGTGTGATGTAGAAGACGTACTGCTTGTGAGACAAAAATAAAAATTCAAATCAGTGATACCTGATCAAGATGATAGTATTATAAAGGCAATAGAGATGACCTATAGCAATTAAAATGGCTAAGAATGCAAAATGAAAGCAAGAACAAGCCCTGGACAATTTTATTAACAATTTCCTACACAAGAAGTTTGAATATGTACCCGCATATTAAAGAACTACACCTTTCTGTGCTCCTTCCACTGTCAAACTAATAAGAACCTTTCAGATATATTGAAGAAAAATTGATTACTAAAGGATTCAATTTATCTTTAAAGGATCATTTAAATATAAATTACTAGGAAAAGGAAAGGAGTTCTGAGGTAGTGTTGCATTAAAATTACATTAGTTTTGTCTCCTGAGTGGATGCCATGAAAATATCAATAAGGGAAAAGGAGAAGGGCAAGGTCAAAAATACTTTTCTGTATTCTTAATAATATTCTCCATAATAGTATCTCATTTTTCTACTATTAAACAGCAATATTTACATGAAATTTATGAGCTCCTGGTTCTTAATAGAATATAGTGTATTCAAAATATATCTTCTCCTTTCAGAAAAAGTTTATTACTGTTACACCCCTTATTGTGAATAATTTTGTTAATAACTGATAATTACTTTTTATAACTTGCATACTTAAAAACATAGTTTACATACTTTACTTTAGAATCACCATTTTTGTTAAGTATTCTGTACATATACAAAACACTTCAGGCAAAGACTTACATAGGAAAAAATACCATAATACACAATGTATACTGTAAGTACTTCTGTAATTATACTGATTTCTACTGTAGTTATAACAGAAATAATACATTGATTCAATTGATTCTTTACTTTTAGTAGCAGTCTATCATATTACATTTCCTATTCTGTTCTGTCTCTCATTCAGTAAAATTAAAGTCAGGTGAAACCCCCAATGAGCTAATCAAGTTAGCAAATTCATTCCACATACTTTTAAGTGGTAAATCTTGCTGAAAGAATCACAGAATCACAGAATGCTTAAGGTTGCAAGGGACCCCTCTAGAGATCACCCAGTCCAACCCCGTCTGCTCCAGCAGGTACACCTAGAGCACATGGCACAGGGTGGCATCCAGGCAAGTTTAGAAGATCTCCAGAGAAGGAGACTCCACAACCTTTCTGGGCAGCCTGTTCCAGGACTCTGTCACCCTCACAGGAAATAACTTCTTCCTCATATGGAGATGGAACTTCCTGTGTTTCAGCTTACCCCTGTTACTCCTTGTCCTGTCACCAGCCACCACGGAGAGGAGCCTGGCCCCATCCTCCCTACAGTCACCCCACAGGTACTTCAACATGTTAATCAAATCTCCTCTCAGCCTTCTTGAAAGTTTGCCTCTTCACAGAGACTCAACCATATTAGACTACTTCACAATGAATTTTAGTGTTGGACTTGTCACAGTATCATCACGCTCTCCTTCCAAATCCTAAGATTCAAGGAACATACTTCCTGCCTTAATAAGTTAGGTTATACCTTGATATTAAAGTGTTAAATAAGTACCACTGTTTCCATTCCTACTTCTTAATGTACCTGTAGCACATATAAATATTTTCAAAACTGTCTGAATAGGTGAGTTCATGCAACATTTTTTAAGAAAAAAAAAAAAAAAAAAGTTTTCAAATAACACTTTCCTGCACTGCTAAGTGACTCTCCCTCCTTCAAAGTTAACAGGGACATATATTTCAGACAAGGTAGTAGTAGGATAATCCTTTCCTCTTCATTCTTATTTTGTTAAAAGTTAAATTTTAAGCTCTTTTCGTTTACATAGAACCATTTGAAATGCAAGAACTATTCCAGGAATTTATCATTTCTATTCTATGTTGTGACACCCTGGCCACTTAACTTATGCCTAAATATTAGGTGTTTATGAAACAGCACAATGCAAAGCAAAATCCTAAATCTACCAAAGTCAAAGGCAAGAAGTAGATCTCATGTACTAATCCACAAGAAGTTTAGAAAAATATTTTCAAATTATGTAATCAGTATTACTTATAATGTTAAAAAATGAATCTAAACTTCTTCATATTTTGTCCAGAAGACATCTATAACATTAAATGTTTAAATATCTTAGGCCAGATTTGTTGTAGATATATCAACAGCTAATCTGATTTATACTAGCTGAAAGATAGAACCTCATGTTTTTGAAAAATGTGTCATTAAAGGTGATATATTGTAATACAGTTTCCTCCATTAGATTCTTTCTCAAATATCATATGATTTGCATAGGAAAGGTAACAAATTCTAAACAGAGAAACAAAGTACAATGAAACAGACATAGATGAAAAATTCTATATATGGATTGAATATCAGTTTCTGAAAGCTTGAAACAATAACTAACATTTTGTATTCTTCCTAATACTACAAGCCTCATCAGAAACTGTGTTTTTAGACATCAAAGAGACAGTCTCTATTGACGCATCTGAAAACTTTTCTTCACAGTTCTTTGTCATATTATCTTTTGCCACAAAAAATGTTGTCTGTTTTGAGGAGTTCAAATGCTCAATTGTCATATGTCATAACATATGACATGTAGGAAAAAAAAAAAGGAAAAAAAAAGAAAGAAATTGGCATGTTTGGTGGCCCAGTATTTGCCTGTGAAGCTTTGCTTCACAGTGTCAGAATTATGCTGATGCATTTCCTCATACAGTAACATCTATAAATGGGTGTCAATCAACTACAAAGACATATTCATCAAACATTTTAAAAATGATAATAGCCAGCTAAATATGGACACTATTTTAGGATTTTATAGAATTGCTTGTCATAATGTTTGATCAACTGTCACATAACATTCACATGTGGGGCTGGGGAAGGTTAATATTTCTCTCCACAGTGAAGGCTGAAATGTGTATTTTCATTTTGTTTAGTGTCAATTTATTTTTTCGTGAACTTTCAGAGTAAATTTAGAAATAATTTGTTATAAGTTATTCCTGACTGTGAGCTTCTTTTTTAAATCTTTTTTTTTTCCTAACACTTTAGAAAAGCAAACATTTTGAAAGTAAGCATTCATATCTGTTTATGTGAACATTAAGTTTGCGCCTACTTATGTCCATACTCAACTTCATTTCTTCACGTAATTCAGCCCTGGTGTTTTTTTTTATTATTATTTATTTTCGTGTTACAAGAAAATAACAGAGATCTTGTTTACCAACATCAAAAAATTCCTGTAAGCTATAATTAAGGTTTTATTATTCATTATTTAAAACACCAGTTTCAAAAGAGTGTAACTGTCCTGTGCAGGGGGTAAGACTATTCCTTATGACTACAGTTAAAATAATGAAGTAGATGAGGTAGTCTGCCTAAGACTTGTATGCTGCTCAGATTGGGTGGAAAATAACACTCAATATTGACATTTTTAAAAACAGAGCAGCTATACAAATGATAATAAGCAAATAGACAGAGAACATATTTTGCAGTAGGCAGTGTGGAGAGAAAGAGAATATACCTTTATCATGACATGTTAGAAAGAGATTTCTCCATAGAAAACTGTTAGCTGTTAATAACACAGGGGACCTCAGACAGCAGTTCAGAAGTGAAAATTCAACGAAATAATGCTTGTACAAATATTTATTAAAAAAAAAATGAAGCCTATATTCTTCTCACTTCTCTTGCATATTTAGGTCAATACTAAATACTTGATGACTTTAGTGAGACTGCAACTATGATTTAGCATTATAGGTTATGTGAGAAATATGTGTGTTTGGCATAGCATATTTCCTTAAAAAAAAAAAAAAAAAAAAAAAAAGATTCTTGGAAGATTGTGTTGTCCAAAAGCCCCTGTAAAACTGTCAGGTATGCCACTATGGATGTGTAATCCATATGTCTTCTTCTCCACAGCATTTTTGTATCTTTTAAAATCAGCAATATGGATTTCTTTTCAGTGCAGACTGTTAAGGAGTATCTCCATATAAGACAGTATATCTTTTCTAAGTTGTACCAGGAGCAGTAATTTATCAAATATAATCTACAAATGTTCCTGATCACTTTTTTATCCTTTTATTTTGATACACTGCCACTCAATGGAACCTAGCAAGAGAACAATGACTTTTATTCTTCTTTTCAGATAGCTCTTTGGCTGCTCTAATTTACATCAGTGGCCTAGTTCTGATAAATGCTGCTGCAGAGCCTTCAAACACAAACATGAATTTTATGAACTTCTCATTACCAATACTGTGTACAACACTTCAAAGATCTTTGTCAAAACAACTTATACATTAGCTGATAATGCACAACAAAATTTTCTGTTCACTATATGAAGCTCTTAATTAACCACAGACAGATACCAATAATTGATCGGCCAGTATTGCTTTTTTTATTCAGTAATCAATATCTACTGTTGAATTTAACAGTAAATAATTAAATAATCAGGATTTCAGTACTAAGCAATTCACTTAACAACTCATTAATATAATCAACATCTCTTTTGTTAAACCTTCCCCACTGTATTGAAACAGATAAGCAAAGTCTTGGGATTAATGATCACTGATTCTCTCTAAACAAATTTACAGGGCAAAATAAAAACAAGAGCAAAACTATTGGCATGCACTGTTCAATGTGGTACAAGGTCATCAACTGATTCAGGATTACACCGAGCTTTTACATGAAATCAAGTGTTCTGGAATCTCAGGCAATGGGGTACTCCAAGTATTGTTACCTGCTACACAGAGTAACAACATATAAAAAATAATCTGAGTATTTCAAGCATACATTAATCTTAAGTAAATGCTGGAAGAAGGCAATCAATTCCAAGACTGTCCCTTTAGTACATGGAAACCATAGAGAAAAAATAAGTACTTCCATTTGCCTTAAATTCTCACTACCAGGCATTCTTTCTAAACCAAGTGTCTTATGAGGCAGAGGATCAAAGCGCACAGATGTTTGGTGGTAGATGACATGAAATATCTGAGTCTTTACTTGGACTGAGAGTAGAACTATGAGTACACCAACATGACCCATGAGCTGTTCTCCAGACATGAGAGCAAAATTTATGCCACAATTGTAATCCATATGTCTTCTTCTCCAAAATAGGGTTCCTTTGCCATCCTGTTCTCTGAACAGTGATCTGGCTTTGACTATGATCGAATCTGTCATTGGGCTAAAGCATTCAAAATAATGCTATTACTAAACAGTTTGTACTACAGTTAGACAAATTCTTGAGTCCTTCCCTTGCTCTTGTATAGTTTGCTAGTTTGGAATGTAACTTAAGAATTCATCTCCGCAGTGTCCACAGCCAGGAAAGTATCACAAATACCAGAAAAAAATGAGAATAAGACTGTAATATTTTGCAATAGAAGCATTAAGATGTACCCAAAAGAAAAATGTTTAAGACTGTACAAATGTGGAGGCACTGGGAATATCAGCAGAAGAAGGGGTACAAAATGGCTTGCAATGATGTCACTTCAATTATAGGCCATGAAAAAGATCACACTGTACCTGCACATGGCTTTTCAGGACAACTCTGATCAGGAAAACAAGGAACAGTCTATACCCAGAACTAAAACTAATGACATATTGCAGAACAAAGCCATTAAGACTACAGCAGTAACATAAAAAAGTACTGTGGTCATAAGACACTCAGATAGGAGACAAAAGACAGTGAATAAATGTTAACGACTCTCAGTGGTGGGACAAGACATAGAGACAAACGATCATAATCACTATAAGCTCCTAACGGCTGCAAGAAACACCTATAAAAAACAGTGTACAGCATCCCATTTTTAAAAGATCCCAAGGGCCATGATGGAGATTAGTTATCTCATGTCTCTTAACCTTCATATCCTTACAAATAATTCTGGGCAGACAGCTTCAACTCACACATCCTACTTGGGTGCTTCCTTGGGTATGAAAATACTCACATGAGGAAATCAGTTCTGTTTTAAAATAAGATTGCCTTTCACATCACAAGATTTGTGCTACACCGCTGCCACAATATTTAAGCAAATTAAGTAAAGGCTGCAAGATCACTAATGCAATTGTTGGGGAGACTGAAATAAAAAAGCAGGGAAGCTAGCTGAGATTTAGATACTATTGTAAATAGAGAATTTTAGTCAGAAAGTTGGAAACACTGAGTTCTGACCCTTATTCACAGACTTGCGCCTGTTTTTTAACTACTGTTATTATAAAATTTCCACCACAGTTGAGCGTTCCTGTGTGTCTCCTCTGAGCCTGACAAACTTCACGTTCATTCTGTCCACTCTAATGTCATCTCAAGAAGAGAGTTTACTGTTCCTGTTAGTAAACATCTACAGAACAAGAGAGAGAGGAATTCAAATTTGAATCTACTATTTCTTCAGAACACGAAATATGTTCCCTGGGAGAGTAATAATATCTTTACCCACTCACCAAAATAAAAGATGTCAGGCCATGTCAGGATTCTGGCATGCACGATATGCCATGCAAATACCTACCTAATAAGACCACTGGAGCTTAAGAGAAAGAGACAATTATAGTCTATCTATCTCAGTTGGAACTATGCATGAAGCAAGCAGAGAGCTGTTTAGTCCATATTAAATAATACATATCTTTTAAAAATCTTCTAAATGAAAAATAGCCACTCAAATAGGATAGCAGAGCATTGGAATCGGCTGCCCAGAGAGGTGGCAGAATCTCCTTCTTTGGAAGCGTTCAAAACCCACCTGGATGTGACCCTGTGCCACGTGCTCTATGTGTCCCTGCTTGAGCAGGGGTGGGTTGAACTAGATGATCTCTAGAGGTCCTTTCCAACATCAATCATTCTGTGATTCGATGATTCTGTTAAATAATTACAAGCAAAAGCATTAAATACAGAAAGAACTAGATTTTAGGTCCCTACTCAGAAGCTCACTAGATTTTTAAGTTCCTAACATTTAGACATATGAAATCCTTCTAACTCCACACTTAGGTCCCAACAGTTGGGACTTTCATTGGGAAGAACATAGATCAAGTAGGAAAAGTGTTCTTAATGTCTTTTACTAAAGCAGGTAGGATATTTCCAGACAATGGCAAAAAAGTCACGAAAGTCAATTAAAAAAATAAAAAAAATATTTTTTTAAAATGGATTTTTTAAAGCTGCCTATATAATTGCAGTCCTGTATGATCACATATAATGAAAATAAGTCAGTCTTCATTAGTCTTCATAGCAACAGAGTTTAAGAGTGGAAGTGACATAAAAAGAAGGAAAATAGTACATCTGTAGAGTGTTTACTTTCATATTTATTTCTACATCTCTTTCTCTCAGTAACATACTTATAAATGCCCGTATTTAAACATTCTTCTTTGACTGATTTCTGATAGCTATCTTGGCAGTCATAAATGTTGTTCATATGAGACCCGCAGAAGATAGAGGATTAAATCTGTTCTAGAAGATAATACTAAGGATTCCCAAAGTGTGACCTGTAACATGAAGTTCCCATATGGAACTTTGGTTAGCTGGTCTCCAGTGCGTGGTAACTCCCGCTCTTCTTGCTTGGAGTCAAGAGGATTCTGTAGAATCCCTCTTTGCACTGTACTTATTACTTATGTAGGCTATGTGTGGATCTCTAATCAACAGGATGGATCGTGCCAGGATCTTTGCATGAAAAGGAATTTGTCAGTCCTGGAATACATACAATTTGACCTGTATGAAGACAAGCCACACACGTTTATAGGAGAAGTAATAGTTTCAACAGAAGATGAAAAACCAGTAAACCTCCCTACCAATTTATAGATATAACTTTAAGGATTAAAAGTAATTAATATTATTAATGTAGAATTAATCTTACTAAATACTATTCATATGATTTGAGAAAACACTTATGCAATGATTAAAAACATTTGAACCAAAGTGCTTTCTTAGTATGGAGTGTCTGCCTATATTTTCTGTCAAGCTTTTATAGCTATTCTGCTTCAGTGGGACAGTATCACAACAAAGAATATTTTGCCAATATCTGGGAAGAGACAGTATCATAAAAACTGAGGGTTCTGATATATATATATATATATATATGTCATTTAAATAGTCCTTTGTCACACTCTGAATTTCCCTGATCCATTGTACCGAAATGATGTTTTTATAGTGTTCCTATACCAAAACAAACCCGAGTCCACAAAAGTAAGTAAAATAAAGATAGTTGTAGATGTATCACAGTTTGTGACCCTAAATTAGATGAGAGGGGAAAGGGCATAGACAACTGAGGATTTGGACACACTAATTGTTACCCTGTCACTTTGCAATAATGTAACAAATAAGAAAGTTATTTAGAGATTCCCATGCAATCACTACTTCAGATTTTTTTTTTCTTCTTCTCACATTATTTTCTGTCTTTAATTAGACTCCCCTTAATTAAATAAAACATTGACAAGAGCTAAATTATAAGAAATATCACTTTCAACTAAAACTATTTAGGATGTTCCACATCTGAATAATAACACAAGAAGACAGAGTTTGCACTTAACTACTAGTCCTTCATTGCTATGACAAATAATATCTTGTGCAGAAAGGCTTGATTGGATGATCTCCCTTCCAAGGTTCCTTCCAATCTCAATCATTTTGTGATTCTGAAACATGATAAAAACTGTAAGAATATGCTACATGATATTGTTTTGTAAATATGAGGACTGGTGTAGTGTGAGATCCATAGCTCGGACATAATAATCCTGCTGGTCATTTTTTTTTTTTTTTTTTTTTTTTTTTTACAGACTGGTAACATATTAATCTTTTGTAGAATTAGATTCTTACCTTTGAGTAGCAGTACGTATTCTAAACCTTGTTCACATAAGTCAACCCTCAGCACCTGGAGTATTTACACCAATACAATAGATTCCATATGCCATGAAACAAAATTCTAATGATGAATGTTAGGAGCATTAGGATAAACTAGAACATAATTTAACTTTAACAGCCTATTAAAACAAACAAAACAAAACAACAAACAAACAAAAACAAAAGCACACAAAAATGTTGTTATTACTTTAGTGTTCAATAAATATATTGCATGATATTTGGTCAATATTATATATAGAGAAAACACAAAAATGGTTCATAATAAGTGTTAAAGATCTTCAGGTTTTAAAAATAGAGAGTCTGTATCGACAGTCTGCTAATATCCTGAAGTCCCAGTTGTCTAAAATTATAAAATAATGAAGTGTTATAAAACTCTTCTGAGCATGTCTCTGGGGAGCAGAGTCCTGCTCTGGGGAACAGGTTCCTTTACCGAATTATTTAGGAAAGTTAACTGCTTACTGTTATACGCTTACATAGATTTTCCTAAAGGGAGCAGAAAGATAGGTACTTAAGAAGTAAGCACTGTTTGCTTTGGGCCTAGGTGATGAGATCATTATTCTTCTTTAGGATAGATGACAGTGGAGTAATTTCTAAAAACAGCTAAAAGTAGAATAAAGCAAGAAATTGAGCAAGAAATAGTGAGCAAGAGATTGATACTTCTGTAGGCCAATTTTATTTATTGTCTATCTATATAGTTTGTCCCTTACACTTAAAATATTGAAAGAAATCATAAATATTTCACAGAAAATACAACATACTGAAAAATGAATTATTCATTTATTATTTAACACAGAACAGTTTTCTTAAATCAAGACACAGAACAATGCAACAGGACAGAACTAGTTCAATATTCTTATCTGCTTCTATATTTAAATCTTGGATTTTTTTTTTTTTTTTTTAGCACAGTTTACAGGAATAGTAATACCAGAAGTCTGTAAAATTTCTCTATACATAATTTTCAAGTACAATGACCATGAACATTTTTACACATTATTTATTTCTTTATTTATATCATAATCTATTTTTTCAGTGTAATACTCTGCATATGATTAAGACATTAAAACATAATGTATATTCTCACAAATTCCATCAAAGCTACACTAGTGTATTCTATTTTGTTGCAATTATTATTATTTAAACTATCTTCATTCTTAAACAGAAACCACCATTTTTAAAAAGAAAGAATAAAAAATAATGAAACCTGAATGGGATTTTGTTTTTTCTTCTCTGATTAATGGGACATTGGCATAATGTCTTCTGGGTAGCAGTGCTGACATATGCCCAAATCTTTCACTTATGCCAAGTTAGTCTCAGTAGCTACATTTACAGGACGTAGTTTTCCTGGTTATTTTCTGGGAAAATAATAATAATAAAAAATAAATAAAACACTAAGCTACTAGCTATACAAATATTTTTTCCTCCTTGCTTTTGGACTGCTTCAGCTAAAGAAGAATCCAGAAGATGTGGTGACTATTTTATGAGCTCATCAATTGGAATTTACCAAGCAAAATGCCCGAGACCAAGTTGCTGTCATTTCTTGCTGATACAGCTGGGATGGGATAACTGCTGCTGTTGCTGCTGCTGTGATGTGCAAACAGCTGTACGAGCCACTCAGCCAAGTGAAGCTGGATGTCAGAAAGGTACTGAATTCAAGCTGCTGCTTATTTGCGACAATCAGCATCTTACTGTGAAACACCATGATATTGTTTGCTATAGTGGTTTGGAAGCAGTGCCAGGGAGGAACTCCTGAGGGTTTCCTGGAAGGTCTTACTTCCAGCTGGTATTTCTGGTATTAGCTCCGCCCTAGATTACCTAAATGACAAAAGAGAAGTTTAGGAGTAAAACCACAATGATAAGAGCAAAATGGGAATGTTTCTGCTGTGTGTGTCTGGTGGTAAGAGCCAGCTGGCTCTTTGGACAAAGCTGTGAGTAACACGCAGCAGGCGGTGGGTTCAGCTTTTCTGATTCGGGTGCTCTGAGCAGATAAACACCAGCTCTGGTGAGATCCAACAGGAATCACAGAGTTGTTTTGTTCTGGAGACACTTCCTAGGCTGGAAATCTGCCCTCACAGTTCACTAGTTTGGCTAGTGTGATTGTATGATTCCTGAAATATTAATACAAACCATTCATGTAATCAGTGAAATAAGGAATGGACTCTCAGGGCTATGGAGAAAAGTTCTCCCTGAAGCAGGGATGCTTATTTTATAAACAACTACATTTGTTTTATAAGAAAAATATTATGTTTTATAAGATGTGAGGTGTTTACCGTTTGTGCTCTGAAATACCTCCTTACCTCCAGGACTCAGACATTTAATCAAATTACTCAGCAGTTTAACAAGTCTGCATTCTTTAAATGAGCCTCTGTGCTTTGCATGTTGATAGCCCATGGCAAATGCGAGACAACTCAATTTAGCACTGATCTCCTTTGCTGTGGATTAAACCAAATTTCATACACCTCCAGCTTGCTGTGAGACAAACAGATGCATGGAAATGACTGCTGAAAATTACCTTGTGTATGAAAACATGACAGTGTCACTGATCCCAAAATCATTCTTCTAGATAAGTGTGCAAAGAATTTTAAATTTACCCTCAGGTTAGATGATAGATTTGCTGATGGGAATCTGATAAATGACAAGTTAAACCAGTTTTTCCCTCAATTCTTGTTAGTCTCCTTCTATCTTCTAGAATCATTACAGCCAACAGACAAATTTGAAAGTTAGTCTTTTTGTTTCTCTTTCCCTTTCGTAATTTGGCTCTGAATATGACATTTTAATTTAGAGCAGTGCCCTTCTCTAAAAAAAACGCATGAAACAAAATACCTGTGTTGGTTTGAAAGTGCTAATACATGTCCTGGATACACTTCTGAATTGAAGTGTACTCTGTACATCTTGCAATGGCTGAGTGAACCTGAAGTGATTTATATAAGGTTTAGTACTGCTGCTCATTGACATAGAACAGGAAAATTCATAGTGACCTTAATTTCACACAGCCATTTTGGGATTTTCAAAACCTCAGAACATATATGAAAGCCTGATTGGACTGGTTCCTCTAGGTAGAGAGACCACAGGGGTTTCATCCTTCTGACTCCTCTAATTGAGCCTGTTGAACTCTTCTGAAAGTGAGATCCTAATTCCCTAGCGCTGATGAAATTTTGATTTTTGAGAATATTCAGGTATTTTGCATTAGACGTTAAACTATGTTAAACTGACAGGCTGATGAAGACAAACTATATTGCCTTCATATCAATACCTTTAGTCCATCAATAGCAAGATATCTTGAGACATGTTTGCTTTCAACAGATTGGCATTTGTTGGCAAAAACATTTAATTAAAACTTAAGTAGTTCTTTTAGGCTAATTGCTTCCAGACATGGAATATTTTTAGGTGGCAAATGAAGAGAACTGTGAATTGGTATTTATAACTGCAATGAGTCCATATTATAACAAATCAGAAAATCAATGCCACAGGAATGTCTAGTAAAGGAGAGAGATATCAGATTCTTATTAGACATCAGATTTTTTGTCAAATTGCTTTCCCCCTAATTTTAACAGATGGATTTAACCTGAGTGTTAGTTTAACCTGAGAGACAGTTACCATGCATATATACTTTGATTTTCCCCCCCGCTCCCCAACGCCACGTTAGTTTTCCTTTGTCTTCACCGACTTATGAATTCAGACCAAATTTAAGAGCAGTTATTAAGAGTTCAGTCTTATTTCATTACCTTTTCTTTAGGTACAAGATCATCCAGAAATGAAGCAATGTAGAATTTCTATTTATGTCATGTCCTATTTCACCTGTAAGGAGCAAAAAGATCATAAAGAACACAAAGCTGTTTAAAGGCAGTGTTTTGGCTTGGAAATCTGTGCACGAAACTATTCAGAGGACTAGATATAGATCCAGCATGTTGCCTTTGGGACAAATTTTTGAAGGCCGGAAAAGCTAGCTGCTACATTACAGTTGTGAGGCTACTGTAGAGCATAGGCAGCAACTTCCTGGAAGAGTAGAAAATTCTTTTTTGACTGCATCCATTTCCACCTCAAAACTCATAAACTCCCAAGAGTGCTTTGCTGAACTGATGAAGGGAGGTTAAGGAATAGGAAGTAGAAATCTGCTTAGGATGAATTCATCTATTCATAAAGGTGATTATTATTTTATTTTTTTTCCCCCTAGGGAAAGAGGTGTGATCTTGAGTAGTGAAACAGCCTGAAAAGTTCCAATTAAGCAAGATTCAGCTATTGGAAGAATAGGAGATGAATTAATATCTGAGAATACTAGAAACAAGATACAACAAGATGTGGTAACCACTTAGATCCACGCTAGTGGAACTCCATGAAAAGCACCATAGAACATAACATTTCCCATATTCCACTAACAGTGGAATAAGTGAAGTTAGTGTTAGTGTTCCACTAACAGTGAAACAGTTATGATGAAACTTTTGTTGTTGTTGTTATTTTTATTATTCTTTTCTCACTGGGTGTGCTTAGATTTCCAGGATAAGTTTTGTTAAGAAAAAATATTTGGTTTTAAGAGCTGTCTTTGTGATAATTTCTCTTTCTTTATCTGTAACTGCTTCATTGCAGTATATATGAGTTCTTTGTAAACAATTCTCTTATTGGAACACCTGGAGAGAGCCACTAAAGGTAGGTATTTTGGTTCCTTTATTTATTTATTTATTTATTTATTCTATGCTTTTTGCACATGCAGTAGTGAGAAAGGAGTCTATTAAGGACACTTTTGGGAAAAAGAAAAAAAAAAAAAAAAGCAAGCTAGAGAGCCACTGGGCTTAGTCATTTATACTGAAGCATTTAAAGGAAAAGTTGAAAAATCTCTTCAAAACTGTCTGTCAGCCTCTCACTAGTATCTTTGTTCTAAGGTACAAAAGCCTTTGATGATAGTTCTCAGTGTTTCTTCAAAAAAGATAAAAAATATTTGCTAAATTGCCTTCTGGAAACTTAAGGCTAAGGGCTTCACACCTATTCTTTTTCATAATGAGAAAAAAAAAAAAAAAAAGAAAAGAAAAAGGTTTTGCAGTGTTTAAAAAATGTCGCATAAATAAAATATAAATTAAAAAAAAATAGTTTGATTTTGTACCGTCTGGGTAACCTGTCACAGGACAGTGAACCTCTAAAATATTATCTGTTCTGTTTTGCATTTAAAACAGATTATTTCCAAAACTAAACCACAAGTATTATGGCAGACAACTAGACTTGCTAAAGAAAAGAGTCATTGTAATTCCGAATTGAAACTGGGAACTCTTCAATAGCAAACACACTAAGTTCTGTTGTCAGAACTTCCCTACAGGAAATATGATTTTCAATTGAAAATCATAGAAAAGAAAATTGTATTTGTTCAAGGACCACTAGAGCCAGAAGCCTGCACAGAATGACTTGCTTTGGAAATGTCCGCACAGTACCCTATGTAACTTTTGTAATCCCTTGATGACAAATAATAAAGGAGAAAAGCCTTTAAGAAGAAAATAATTTGAAAGGTTTTGAATACCCAATATTTAAAATTAGTTAAGGAGGAAAAGCTTTTTTTCTCACTGTTTTTTATTCTAATTTATTTTCTCAGTTGCACTATACTTCTATAGTATACTATACAATACTATTTTTCTATCTCCACATATATATATATATATACACCGATCTGTACACCTTGCCACCAATATTGTTCAAAACGCTTAGCAACTTATTTATTAGGAACTTTGAGATGGACAATCTGATATAAGGCATAATTAAAACTCTAATTCAAATTTCAAAGAAAAATAAAGGGATATAAGGAAGAAATAAAAACGGCAGAATTAGAGTAAACCAGATTTAAATTATTGTAGTTTTTGTTCTCATCTAACTTTAGCTCTTATAACTAGCCCTTCTTCTGTATCATAATGAAGGGTTTGCTGCTTACCCTCCCACAAATGATTTTTCTATGCAGTGTGTATCACATCACTCACAAACTATTCTTACTTGAGGTGCAGTAAATAGAACTCAGCAGCATAATGCCATGAAGTGGCAGGCTGGCTTAATGCCAGGTCAATTCGCCTCCTTTAAAATCAAACTTCATTATTATGTGCGCTTTTTTTTTTATTCAAGAATCTCAATTATAGATGTCTGAAACTTGAAGAATTACATAGTAAGTCTATAATTAGGAGAGTTTTGACCAGTTTTAGTCTCACATGGCTTTATAAAGAGCAGATCTGAGTTATGAAACTACTTTTACCAGCAAATATGGAGATACCAGAGGAGTCCATCTGAAACCAATTGGAGCCCTAAGAGAGTGCTCATTTGCCTGCAGGCTCCAGAATCACTTTCCTGATGCCACAGCTCCATGGGATGCTGACTTAGCTTTGATCAAAAAGATTCTTCATCTGCCTGTAACTCTAATTTCTTGTTCTTCTTTCACTCTGCTGATGACTGTGTTTGCAAAGTAATGCTTTCAAACTAGACCACTAAGCACTAGGTTTCTCTCTGCAGTCAAATCATTCACCACCTAGTCATTCTTGAGTCACTCTCAGTTTCCCTTCCCTCACTGCTTGATCTCAGCCTCCTGCTCCTTGTCCTGTGTCAGTTCTGATACTTTGAGGCTAAACCACCACAGACCCAGAAAATCAACTGTAGGACTCTCTAGATCATGGTTTTAGGGCCAGATGGTCAGCAGCAGAGGCCGTGGTCAGATTGGCAGAGACCCCATGAAGATCTTTTCCATTATGTCATTTAGATCAGTGTAGCTGTAATATTCAAGTGCCCCACAAAATTATATGAGCTGAAAATAGTCCTCTAGAAAGAATTATTTTTAGTCTGGCCCTTTTTAGAGATCAAATCTATACTACAGCCCTACAAAGAGTTTGGCTAGGAAAATGGTGAGAAATGTGTGAGGATGGACACAAGGAGCAATTACAGGATAAAAGGGTACAGGGGAGGCAGGAACCTCTTTGACGGCAGTGATGAAAGTCACTAAACTGCTGAAATTACAGCATTGGTCAATGAAATGATACACTTGTTATTTTGATTCAAGAATTTTATATCTTCCCACATTTATATTTTTCCTCTTTAATGCTTAACTTACTATGATTGTCCTATTTACAGAGGGGTTACAGGGAGAAAGGAAAAGGTTGTATACATAAAATAACTTTGAATGGGGAAATGGCCCTCAAAGAACCATTTGAACATCTTTAATTATATTATCAGGACTGAAAGAAATATGTCAGAATTTCACTTATCATCTCACCTTAGTACACTTCCTGCAGAAAAAAAAAAATCTTGTAAAAGACTATTATAAAACATAAATATCTGTCTTATAGTTGTTTTTGTCCTAGAAGATAATGCATCTGTTAACTTTAGTGCCACTGAGGTAGTACAACACTATTACTCTAATTTAGTGTGTCTAGATAATATAAGACCAACATGAAAGACTACTGTGTTCATGGCTGCATCTTGCATATGTGATTTAGAAGGAAAAACAACAACAACAACAAATCTAAAATCTAAAATATTTAGAGCTTGTCTCTGATTAGTTGCAAGGGATACTGCTGAAAAGCAGGAACATGCATTAGGTCAATATATGTAATTAAAAAAAAAGAAAAAAAAAAAAAGAAATTTAGCATTGTGAGAAAACCATTATCATCATTATTTATGCATTTTTTAATAATTATATTATTCCTTGCCTGGCAAGACCAGCTTAGGAACATTTTGTCAAAATGATTAAAAAAGGAATGTGATAAAGTTTAAGCTTTTGTGCATAAAATTACTCTTCACAATGACAACATTATTTTTATTTTCTTATCTAGCTTTTCTATGGTAGCTTAGCTGAATTAATATTTTAAGTACAGAAAAACTGCCCATCAAGGATATTACAGATTCTATAATTCTGGAGAGTCGATCAGGCTCAAATAATTTGGGGCTCTGGTGTTTGTATTAGAAAAGTAATAGAGAAGTGATGCATAACCTAGTTGCTCAGATATATAATTTGACTTCTGTGCTCAATGCCACATGGTTTACTGACCTTGAAACAAGTCACTGGAACTCAGTTATCCCTTTTGCAAATTTTTAGCTTGGAATAAACTGGAGAGGTGACCACCCATTAGATATACTGGGAACATTTTTTTCTAAGATTAGGTCTATACAACAAACAGGTAGGATTATAGTGTTGCTTTATATCAAAGTGTTAACACAAAGGAATTCACAAATGCAGACGAAAACCAAAGCATGTACTCAGGCTTCATGAATGGCTTGTATTCTAGCTTATAACCTCTGAGGAAGCCTGCATTTGCACATGTTTACGGAGTAGCATGTACATGTTTCCCAGGAGTAATTTAAAGACCATGTCTGAAACACTGCAACAGAAAGAATATCTATAATTGCACCAGCATCTATGGGAATTTTGTGGTTGAAAAGTGAGCAGAGGTTGGAAGAAATGTCATTTACAATATTCCAAGTCTCATCAAACGAAAGTAGCTGTCCTAAATTTAGCTGTAATGATACTGATCATCATTTCTATCTTACTCAGACTTCTATGGATTTTCATTTTATTTTCTTTTTACTCTCCTCCAATTGTTTCTGTGATTTCAAACCAATACATACCTTCAGCCCTCTGTCACTGATTTCAAATTTATCTAGAGCTGTTCTAGTCCTGTATTGATTACTGCTGAGCTATAGGAGACCTTCTATCAGCTGGCCTTTGCTGAAACATTGCCACAAGAGGTAAACAATTAAGAGCAGGCTTGCAGCACCACTTCACTGTGTTCCTTAATTAAATTCTCACTAAAGACAAATATATTCTTATTTTTTTTCCATTCTTGCCATCTATTCCATAAATTTCTATCATCATCTCAACCATTATTTTAACAGTAGCAACTGTAGCATCTTTTACAGCTAGATATTACAAATTTGTGTCAACAGCTATAGTCTTTAAACCCACCTGCAGATTAACTACCTGGGAAAAGCAATTGCTTTCAAAGTAAATTTTGTTTGATGATAAGTGTCAGTGAATTAACATAGTTGTTTTATCTAATGTAAGAGTTGGTGACCCCAACAGTGTAAAGCTAAAAAGAAGTGAAGGGAGTCTATAATTAAAAGTGTTTTTAAGATCAATATCCTTTGATTAAATGTTGGGCTAATGATTAAAAATGAAATACTTGCCAAATCTAATAAAAATAATGAGGTGCTTTGGGGAAATGGTATACAAAGATTACACTAACTTTCTCAGGTAGAATTTAACTTGCATCATTGGCAGGAAACAGAAAACAGGTCATTTAAATTCAAATGCAGAAACAAACAAATCAGCAAATAAAACTTGAGTATATGAGTTCCCTCCAGTGAAATTCTTCAGTCTAAAATTGTTTTAGGTAGATCCTGAAAGGAAAGTCTTTTAGAGTCTTCACATGTTCACAGCAGGTGTTTTAAATTAAGGGGGCCTGAAAACCATGATATCTACAGATATTTCAGACATCACTACTATGAGTAGAAAAACGTAAGTGTGATTAGTTATTAGGTGCTGGCCTGCACTTAGTCTGAATCAGATCTTTTGTTGGTCAGATACTTAACTACTCCTGCAACATAGGATCCCTGGATCTGGCTTTTCTAATTGCAGATGCTGATCAATATGCCAGAGAGATATGCTGTTGTTTATCTTTTCTCCCTTCCCATGATTCTCTGTCCCCAGTAACCCAGTGCTGTTAGCAGGATGAATTGTGGAACACTCATTGCATGGTGCTTGGTGATTATGGTGTTCTGATTAACAGGGGTGAGCATGGATGAGTGACCTACCTGGAAGGAACGTCACGTTTTACCAGTACATTTTTGCACATCCACATTTCACGTGCAAATGCAGCCAATACATGCATTGTAACCTCCTGTTTCCTAATGATCACAATCAGGGCGAACCTTTAGGCCTACATATCAAACATGTAGTTAGATCCTGATTTTAAGCACATGATGACCAGATTCTTTTCTTGGACCTAGACATATAAATCTTCTGTTTAATGTAGATCTGACTTGTTTCTGAATTTCTCTGATTTTCTTTTCATTGTGTATTTCTCACAGTTCCCATCTTCTTCCTCAACACTGATTCTGCATGAATTAATATGGACTATCAGATAAGGTATTGATGAAGACAAAAATAAGAATTAACCATAAGTGAATTCAAGAACATTAAAAACAAACAAACAAACAAACCCACCCTCAAGTCAAATCCATGAACAATTTTTGTTATATTGATTACTGCTAAAAGAATTCATATTCCATCCTGGAAAAAATTGGAATAATAAAAAACTAACCCCTGATAATCAAGTAACAAGACAGAAAATAGGAGTGTGGCAGATGATAGTAAAATATTTTTATACGTATACACATGTAATTATTTTTGACAATACTGTCTTCTGCTAACAAACTTCCTAACAAATCTAATTTTAACATAGTCTCATGAATGGTAAGAGCAGTTGGTAGTTCAGATTTTTAAGCAATGTCCCAGTGGATGTGCCACTGCCTCCACACTGCAAGACTTGCTACCTGTTCAAAGAATGTGGAGAGGGGAAAAGAGTAGAGGTTTCCATAGAAACCTTTAGTAGTTCAAAGTAAAATTGCATAAAATGAAATCATTATCACTCAGCAACTGAGGAAGGCAGCTCAGCTGATGAAGATGCCAAGTTTTAAATAACTATCAGTGAGTAATATTTGTGTGTTTTTTTTTTCCCTACCTTTAGTGTTAGTATGCTTAAAAAAAAATCTATTGTGTTTAATAATTCTGAAAAAAAAAAAGATTATTAATTCAGAAATAGTGTAGGTATATCTTGTGACTTAGTGTTAGACAGAATATGTGTTGGTATCCATGGTAACACAGAAGATTTTAAAGATCACACTGTTCATTTATTGGGAATATGAGCAGATTGTTTGTCTCCTGGAAGACTGCAAAATATCCTGTCACTGTATGTTGGTAATAAACTCAAAATGGCTAAAAGAGCTTTCATTTCACTTGTATTGCAATAAACATACACAAATAGATAACTTTATTCACAACAGATAATGATAATACAAAATAACTTTAAAATTCTTCTTAAGTATATAATGCCTGAAATGCACCTGAAAGAGCAAAAGGACATATTGAACAAAAGTTTCTTCTCATAATTAATAGAAGAAAAATAGATCCTTATTCAAATCATATCTTTTTGAGTTAGGGTATTTTTAGACCCAACCGACTGTCTTCAACTGTTTGAAATGAAGCAGTCACTGCAATTATGTTGATCCTCAGTGGGTTTTTAGTCTACTATCTATAGGTGAGAAATGTATGGGCTTGAATTGAAAGACTAAAACTGAGCTATGCTTTTATGTAGGTAATTGATTACTAGGAGATGTGATAGATGCTTTTTTCAAATGTGTGGAGGGGAAAAGGTTTGCTGTTTTTTTTTTTCTTTTTTTTTTCCCCCACAATCAGCCCTAAAAACTATTTACTGAGAATGAAAATGTTTTGTTTGTTTGTTTGTTTGTTTTTAGTATTTGATATTTTAATTTATTATTTTACTTTAAAAATCCTCCTATAAAAATCTACAATTTACTGCACTTCTGTGAAGGAGAGAGTATGAGTTCTTCTCACCACAGCTGTTCTTGGCCACTGCAAACGTAAACATAAATTGGGCTTAAGAAAGCCAAATGATGAAACTTGTACCTGCTATCCAGTCTCCTGCTGGCCACATAGTGAATAACCTAAAAGCTCCCAGAAAAATACTAATAAGGAAAGGCAAGGAACAAATTCTTTGGTACCTTAGATTAGTCTCTACTGGGTCATCAGCTGGTGTCCAAGCACTCTCAGAGATCAAAGTGGGGAGTTCCAAGCCCGTGTTTCATTGCATTGGTGAAGAAGATGTGTACAGGGACTGCAGGATCATGGGTATTTTAAAAACTAAAAGATTATTCAAAGGAATATCCATTCTTCTCTGTAGATTTTTAGTGAGTTAAAGTATATTTCTTCTATATCCCATCCTTGAAAATCACTCAAAAATCACTCTTTCGCATATGCTCCTATGAAATTCAGGAAAAGTAAAGAAATTTTTTTTGGTTTTCTTTTTTTGGGGGGCAGGAGGAGAGAGAAGTCTATTGGAATTAAATACTTTGCATCTGTGAAGAATTAGAAGTGCCACTTTGTAACAATTTCTAATACATTTTTCTAAAGAAAAGGAGCATAAGTATAGCAGGAGTAATTGGAGCCAACCAAGCATTTAACTTAGTCAATATTTTCTGTAAGATTTTTTTTTATCAGAAGAGTACTGAAGAAATCAATAAAACTAGGCAAATTCACCAGGAGAACTGAAGCTATAAGAACAACACAAGATAAGGAGTGAAATTGCATATTGATGCAGGAGATCATTAAGGAACGAAAAGTTTAGTAGCTGGCAAATCAAATTGCATGAAAGTGCCGTAACAAAGACAAATCTGAATAAAAGTTAAATGTCATCTAACTAACTAACTAACAGTTATAAGTGTTGAAACGAATCTTATTGGTAACATGGAATTATTTCTGTCAGTGATGATCCTTTAGCACCAAAACCAAGATTAATATCAATCATCTTTACACAGCTCTATCAGTGTAAAGATAGATTGGCTCCCTTTAAATCAAAAGAGAGAGGGAGAGGCTCACAAAGTCATATTTGACTATTTAATTTTAAAGACTATTTAGATATCCAAATGCACTTATTTATCTCCAAGGGGAGATAAAATAATATAAAATACAAAGAGAGTCAAGACTGCAAAGTCTAGATATAGACACCTATGTCTTGATCCCTTTGACCACACACACTTAGTTCTTTCTGGGTTGTCCTAGGTCATCCTGCCCGGACTTGCATGCCCTTTTTGGAAGGCCTGGGTTTCCCATATATACTCTGTGATTTCTCCTGGTCCTGTGAGAATGTTTCTTATGCCTTCAGGCTTAATTTGAGAAACTTCAGGCTTAATTTAGCAAAACTTAGAATAGGAATTGGACAAATGAAATCAAGAGTATTTTACACTTAAGTAAACTTTCCTTCTGGCTTGAAAATTAAATTGTGATAACGCTGTATTAATTTAGAACATCTATATGTAGATCTACTACAGCTCATATGTCAGATTTTTGTTTTGGTATTTGAATGATATTACAGTTATCACAGAGTTAACTATTGAGAGGTTTCTACTGATTACATTTTAATCAACTGTGTGATTTTGAGGCTCTACCAAACAGAAACTTTACTAATATTTCAGTCTAAACGTTGAATTTAAATGTTCCACTTTTCTCCTTAATATTTCCCATTGACATTTGTTTTCTTTTCCTTTTTGATATTTAAGCACAGAGAATAACTTAGATTTTCAACCAGTAGCATCCAAGAGAACATGCTGCTCTCGAAATAAGCTGTAATTACAAAAATATTATCCTTCATAGTCATATTGTGCTTTCAGTATATTAATGATTCAGCAGCTACCTCCATCCTCACTCTGTAGATCCCAGTTGTACTAGGACAGCATGCTTTTTATTATGCTATGTGTGTAAAGACTCTTTGTGGTTCATAACTCTAGAAAAGAACTGTGAATGATTGCAGATAGCATAAAAATCAAAATCCCTTGTTTTTCAGAGTTCTTTCAAGATTGAATTAATGATAGGTTGTTCAAATTCTCCAAGTGTCTTTTCTTTTTTTTTTTTTTCTTTTCCTTTCTTTTTTTCTTTTTTTTTTTTTTTTTTTTTTCTCTTTCTCTACAGGGAGTTCATTTTTTGATAACCCAATGTATACTGTGTATTCAGATGCTGACACTGGAGTACATCTTGGTGAGTATGTGATCTCAGTTGACTTCATAACCATTTCACAAGCATCCACTTAAATAAGGCTATATAAAAAACCTGTGCTCCTTCAAATGATATATGAGGATGTATTAGCTGTGTGCTGAAAAGGCAGATGTATAGATATAGATGTATACACCACTGGAGAATTTGTAGTTTTGCTATTTCTTGATATAATACTGTGGAAGAATTGCTTAGAGAAAGACTAGGGCCCAACAGAAGTTTTGACGTTACAGAAGCTTGCTTGGGGTGATACACAGTTGCCACTTCCAGGATGGTTGGTACGCACGGACTCTGCTCCTCCACAGTTCCCTAGTCAACACAATGTGCCCTACTTGCGGCTTTAAGGAGGAGGAATGGAGGATGGAGCGGAGTGAAGACACCGCGGCCAAACTCTGTTGGATTCCCTGTGCAGTGCCACTGATAAGCTGTCCAATGGGAGATATACAATAACATGTCCAGTGCTGAGCCAGCAAGGGTGGTAAATCACTCCTTTGGATGAATTTTGCTTGAACTTTGCTCATTATAATGTCAAAACACACCTCCATCCCAAAAGTTACCTTCCTGCCAGGTACGACCACTCCTTACTGAGCATATGCTCTAGATTTTTGACTGACTGTACCTTTAAATGAAAGCGAGAAACTTTTTCACCAATCAATAACAATATTAAGTATGACTCTAGTCACTCAAGCTCCACCTGAATGTAAAGAAAAGTACAAAAGGTGAACTTGAGGGAAAAAGAGAAGTAAGAAATCATCATAACTCTTGGGTCAGTTGATGGGCCGGTCCCCCTTCCTCCCCTTGTACTGGCACACCGCCTGAGGAGACTCGAGACTGAGAGCCCTCTCCCATCTTCTGGGGTGAGTGATAATTGCACATTTGCACACCAGAGCTAGCTAAAAACCCCACACTCTAGTGGAGAATTTCCTGTACTGCCTTCCAAAACCTGCTTTGTAAATGTTGCATTTGAATAAATTATCCTGTTTGTGAACTTGACTACTTGTCTGGGGGGCGATCGGACCTACAGTTGACAGACTGTTCGTGAATCCGATACTGTCAGAGTCGAGCTTACAACTAACACAGTATTTGATATCTCCTTCCCTCCCCACCACTATGGCTTTAAAACTGCAACATTTTACATATACAGTGTGAACAAAGTGGCATGCTGGGATCATTTTGCTATTGCAGTCTGAAAAATACAAAACAAACAAACAAAAAAAAGTGTTAAACGATAGCTAGGAAAACACATGTTTCCTGGTATGGCCTATATATCAACAGGTTGATTGCACAGTGCCTGGAAGTTGAAGGCAGACCAGTTCAGAGAGGTGAGTGCAAGGTGAGAGTAACAAATTTGGTGCAACATAAGCAGTTAGCATTCTGTCTCAGAGGCTCCCTAGTCCTCATGCCAGTGCTGGGTCCTGGTGGTGGGGCAGGGCAGAGCTGGTCCTATTCTGGTCACCACATCCTGTCCCCTCTCCCTGAGGGCACAGGACCCTGGGGCAGCCAGAGCAGTTCTAGCCCCAGGGGACGTCAGGCACCACTGAAGGTAACTGTAGCCCCTCAGTAGCCAGGCAGGACAGTGAAGATATAAAATTAATATGCTTAAATCTAGAGTTAAAAATATTATCTCTTTTATAATACCTTATTTTACCACGAAATTACAATAATCTATTCTGCGCTTAGATCTGCAAGAATGTAGGCAGCACCTGGAATTCTCTGACCTGAAATGTGTTGTTGTGTTACATGTAAATACATCGGTATATACATTCAGCTGTCAATTTTATATCCATTGCATTGACAACCAGTGCTGGACATTTCAACAGTGTTTTCAGTACAAGCATTATACCTCTGTAAATTGAATATGATTTTCAACAAAGGAGCTGAAGTGTATCAGCAGGAGCACTCAAGAAAATAACCACATAGCAGGAACATTCATGATCTCAGACACCATTATTTCATCCTGTTCATCACAATAAGATCCAGACTGAACCTTTTGCAACAGTCAGAAAAGAGTATGTGAATGCAAAGTGTAAAAACACCTGTTCTTATTAGTTTTTTTATTAAAATAGTTTCAGCTAGCAACTTTGGCATTCTCCATCTCCTCAAATCAGTTTAGGATGGCAAAGGTAACTGAAGCTATGAAATGTGTTTCAGCTCTCTCATTTAAGAAGAAAAAGTTAATTTTGTTAATAAACAACATTTTATTTTCCCCTGAACAGTGAAGAATAAGTTAACTTTGCCTTTATTATTATACTCAGGGAATTCTATGGCTTGAATATCTTATGTCTTTTCCCTGTTTTATTATTATTGTTATTTGTGTGCTTGCCAGCTTTCATTTGCTTATCTTTGTACATTCAATTCCACATTTATGAGTAACAATGATTTTAGAAAAGTGAAGATGATTAAGGGATTAGAGCATCTATTGTACGAGGAAAGTTTAAGCAAGCAGGGCCTGTTTAGCCTAGAGAAGATTGAGAGGAGATCTGATCAATATGTATAAGTACCTTAGGCGAGAATGAAGGGAGTATGGGACCAAACTCTTCTTCGTGGTGACTGGTGACAGGATAGGGGTAATGGGTACAAGCTGAAACACAGGCAGTTCCATTTCCATGTGAGGAAGAACTTATTTCCTGTGAGGGTGACAGAGCCCTGGAACAAGCTGCCCAGAGAGGCTGTGGAGTCTCCTTCTCTGGAGATCTTGAAAACTCGCCTGGATGCCACCAGGCATCCACATGCTCTGAGTGTCCCTGCTGGAGCAGGGGGGTTGAGCTGGATGATCTCTAGAGGTCCCTTCCAACCTCAACCTTTCTGTGATTCCCTGATTCTGTGAGATTCTTGCTCTGAGTTATTGGTAAAAAAAACATTCCAAATTTTCATAGGGTCCAAACATTGCAGCTGCTATGTTAAAAACTTCATGTAAGAAAATGTTCTTAAAAATGTTATCCTTTCTCTATCTGACTGTGATAATACTAATAATTGCAGAATGGATCTCTTTTATAAGGAAATATTAAATTATTTCGCGAAAGCTATCATCATCCCTCTTTGTAAGGTGAGTTGGCCACAACATACAGCAACACAACAGTAGAGAAACTGTCTCTCTGCACTCCAGTGAAAAGCAATGCACATGATTCCCCACACTGGTGTCTCATACAAAAAAGTACAATGACTACCTCACACTAATAAAATAAAATAAAATTTACTGACACCTTTCTTCTTTCTTTTTCATGATGTATGAGTGTGTGAAAACCATATCAATTTTTGTGAGGTATTTGAACAATTATGGTCCTCTACTTTGGACAATACTGAGCTCTTAAAACAGGTACATTTGCACAAAAGGACAAATTTATTTCTTGGAAGAAGAAAAGCTTGTTTCGGCATGCATAAGACAGAACTAGCCTATTTTTTTTCAGGCTGTTTTTTATGTGGTCATTATGCTTTTGTTCAATATATTTTTAATATATTAATAATATTTATTATTACTATGCTATAATATTATTTTAATATTACTAAATATTAAATAATATTATTTTAATATTTATAATCTTATCATATTATTTTAATAAAATGGAATCCCTGCACATATGTGTATTTACAGAGAGGAGGGAGGTGTTTTAGTTTTTCAATATATGTATATGTGTGTATGCATGTGTATGCATGTGTATGTGTTTAAAATAAGCATATATATTTGATTAGGCTTTGGATTAAACCTACATTACTAATTTTAGAAACCTCCATTAACATTTGAAGCATTTTCATTTCATCACATCATAAAGTACAGGCAACATTTAACATTTATTTAAAGCTCTCAGGCTGAGATTCCAGACCCACCACTGCTGACAGTAATTCTTTGCATGAGATCTTACCATTTGATTTTGCTGGAATTATATTAACGAGCAATCTGCAGAAAACCATTCCAGCCTGTTCCCTTGAATGCAATCTGTTTAGTATTTTTCTACGTACCCTGTCCATCATTTAATCTGAGTTTCTAAGAGAATTAGCCTTGGATCTAGGAGGATGTCAGTTTCTCAGCTTCTAAATGATTAAATAAACACAGAAGAGTGAAAAGGGAGAAGAAACAACCATAGGTCTCTTTCTTCTTTTTAGTCTTCAGAAGAAGGCACCTTCACTGTAATGAATAAAACCATCTTTCATGTGAAAATACTCCTTTATTGGGAGCAGAATACTTTATTTATGAAGATAGAAAAACTAATGCTCATTAGGGTGAAATATAATGATTTTTTTTAAGTTCTAGAACTTTATAAAAGCAGACAGGATTTGAAATAAGTTGAAATATAAAGCTTAACACATAATGAGAAGGAATTTCCATTGCCACAACAACCTATTAAACTGGATGATTTAAGTGAAGAATATTTAAAAGATTCTTATGGTTCGTAGTCTTAGATTCAGGAAATCAAATGCAAGAAGAATGCATTTCCCCTGCCCAAAAATGCAGATGTATCACTGCTTACTAGTACGGCAGTAGGGGGGAGGAACCCAAAACCCAGTCAGAGACACATCAGCCCTATGGGCTGGGGAGACACCTGTCACCATGAGCCAGGGAGAAGCTCCCTGGGGACCAGACTGAGGAGTTCCTGCCTGGGGGTGTAGGATCATTATGGGATATAGGGGAAGAGCATTCAGATATTGTACAGAACTCACTGTGGGTTGTTTGGGGAGGAACCAAAGCTGAAACAGGGAGGGGAGCAAGGTGTTTTGGGGAGGAACATCTGTGTCAGGCCAACCACCAGTGAGACCATGGGGTTAAGGGATGAACTGAGGTCAGCTTTCGGAAGTCTATGTGTTGTGTGAAAGTCTGTGTGAGCAAAGGTATCTGTAACACTAGCTGAAGGAGGCTGTGGCCTCTGGGGCTCATGCATGCAGGTGCCATCTGGGAAAGACTGGAGACCCCAGTCCCTGGGTCGACTGGAGAGCCAGGGACAGCAACTGGAAGGGAGAGAGGGCTAAGTGTCTCAGCCCAGGTGCTGGAAGGATCCATGTTGTACATACGTATATTTATATATGCATGTATATGTCCCACTGAAAGACCTACATCCTAAACAGCCAGGGAGGGGGACAGGATTAGGCCATTGATGCTATTTATGTTTCTGTGGGTGCTGAGTGTGTCTGTACTGACCCATACTGCCTGACATGTATATGTATATATGTGTTACATATGTTTGTGTGTCGACATAGATGCCTGCTGGGAAAATGTGCTCAGCCGCACTGCATCCTGGACCTAGGGGCATGAATTTGCAGCAGTCTTGCCCCTATTAGACTACCAGATTCAAAAATCCACAATGCATGTTTACATTATATTTCCTGTCAGATTACTTTAGTAAGACTGAAAAACAAAGCAAACAAACAAAAAACAAGCAAACCGAACAGAAAAAATAAATACAATCCCTTTTCTAATGCCTTACTCCAGACATGTGAGCAGTACAGCAATACTCAGAGAAGCGAGCTCAGAACCGGCAATTGCGTAGCAAGGCAGGGGTGTAGATGTAGTGCTCAGACGGGGAAGCATCACAGATGCTGGGAAAGACACGTACCCAGATTCAGATTCTGAAGTGCAAATGCTTACACTTCAATGAAGCAGAAGCCCATGCTTTTATTCAGTTCCAGATTTGCTACACTTCCACATGGTTTGTAAGCAAGCAGTGGAATATGACCTAAAATGAAAACATAATTCCGCAAAATAACGCAAACACCTTCATGCAATCCTGAAAGGCTGGATTTCAGTCTGAGTGATGGCTATCTGCCTGACTATCAAACTATGCCTCGCTTGCAAAATTCAACATATAATTCTCACAGAACAGAGTCAGAATGCTCAAGGATTTAGTCTTAGATACATCTGGGATCAAACTAAAACGCATGATTCGCGCGAAAGTTTGTTCTCAGACTTCAGTGAGGACTACGTAATTGTGCCTATGGTACTTCCAAATTCAACCTGGTTCTTCTCCAGATGATTGCCATTTCCCACAACGAGGCATCATCTTATAACAGACTATTTTGCTGTTAAACTCATTACTGAGCCTCATAATTTGTTGTACTGGTTTTTACTTCATGTTTATTACTCTGTTCCTCAAGGTAAGGCCATACCTAACCATTTTCCTGTTGCTCCTTTAGTATCATTTGACTGTCTTAGGTTTTGCATCACAAGCAAATTTCCTCATGCGCTCTCTTTCTCCCAAAGAACATTGAAACTATCAAATACAACCAGGTTTTGAGCTGATCTTGTTCCAGTGTCTCTAATAACCTATTGCAGCATAATTTCTCTCTTATAAACCACTTGCATCACATAATTATACTGTTAGTTCTTACCTTCCCTAAAATAGCTAGTGTGTTTTCCTACATGCATGTTTTATTACACAAAATGATTTAGTAAATATTATGACAGCAACTTTTTTGTGTGTTTCCATTTTCTATAAAATGTCTGATCAAGGAAACTATCAAGTTTACTGTTTTCTACTCACAATAAATCCAAGTGCTTTATGTCACATTTTTCCATTATATTTCAGGCACTATAGAAGAGGTGGCCATACATAACGATCTTGAAATGAAGAACTGAGTGTTGAAGCGTGAAATGGAAAAAAATTGGTCTGATTTCAGAATATGAAACTTTGATAAATCAGGAAGTTCATTTAAATAACTAAACAAGCATATGTTACAGACAACCAGTACTGAAAAAGGCTACCTAACCTAACATGTAATTTTAAATTTCAGTCCAAGATTCATACTAAAGGAAGAGAAAATATACCATATAAAGCTAAGCATCAGTATACAGAATAGTATAAGGATACAGACTCTGAGGACGAGGCATTCATTTTGCTGAATTAATTCAACTAATTCAACAAGAAGACTCTTCCCTTCAAGAATATTTTATGCATCAAAAGCAAATCAGACGTGATCCATTGTCCTGTAAGTAACCTGATGCATTAACATATTTTGCTGAAAAATCTCAGCGTACCCAGAATCTGCAGGGTTTGAGGTAAGGGATTTTAATGGTAAAACAAACAAAAAAATTATACAGCCTTACAACCACAGCTGTATTATGTGGCTCATACAGAAGTTACACTTGTTTATCAAATGCAGACACACAATGGCACCCTTTGCCAAGCTCTGTGTATCCTGACAGCTCATTAAGACAGGAAGCCATAACAAACAATTTGACAAAATATTTTTTATAGTCTATGAAGAGATAACAGCCTTGACAAATGAAATAAAAAAGCAATCAAGGGAAGCATTTTAAACATTTGTAACAGTGGGTAACTGCCATAAAAGCAGAATAAAATTATTTGGGCCATGTATAAACACGGTGTAAAGGAATAAAGGAACTCAGAAAAATGTATGCATATTCCTATTAGTTTTGAATTTAGCTAAATTTTCTTTGCCAGTTTACTAAAAAGCTGTTGAAAAACACCACATAGCCGTATAGCAAATATTCTGCAATATCTACACATGGCATGGCATGGGCATGTCTTATGCATGAATTCAGTATCTCTGGTCATTCCCTATGAACTTGTATGTGACTGTATTAATATAATGGAGCAAAAATTACCAAATCACCAAAAGAGCTTCATTGATATACTGTCAGTACTCCCTGTGAGTCTTAAAAAATTAGACCAAATTGTGATGGAAGGCAAAGGCATTTTTATTAGTTTTTCTTTTTAAGAACCTGATTGATTATCCTTAAAATTCAGGTAGGCTTCAGACTTCAGAAATCTGAATATCTTGATCTTTATTCAGGTTCCCACACACAGATGCCTAGAAACTTTGAGACGCCTAGAATATTCTACCTCACCTGTTTCAGAACAGCATAGTTTTGTGCTTAAGTTTTGTCATATCTTCATGCCTTCATGAGTAGATCTCAGCTGGAATTAGATCTTTATGTGCAGATATCTGAAATTATCTCTTATGTCTACTTTTCACAGAATGCTTAAGGTTGGGTGGGAACCCTTAGAGATCATCTAGCCCAACCCCCATGCTCCAGCAGGGACATCTAGAGCACATGGCACAGGGTGGCATCCAGGCGGGTTTGGAAGATCTCCAGAGAAGGAGACTCCACAGCCTCTCTGGGTAGCCTGTTCCAGGGCTCTGTCACCCTAGGAGGAAAGAAGTTCTTCTTCACAGGGAGAGGAAACTTCCTGTGTTTCAACTTACACCTGTTACCCCTCATCCTATCACTGCCCACCACGGAGAAGACCCTGTTCCATCCTCCCTACATTCTCCCCTCAGGTACTTATACATATTGATCGATCTCCTCTCAATCTTCTCTTCTCTAGGCCAAACAGGCCAAGCTCACTTAGTCTTTCCTCATAGAATAGATGCTGCAGTTCCTTAATCATCTTTGTTGCTCTACACTGGACCCTTTCTAGAAGTTCCACATCCCACTTGTAATGGGGAGCCCAGAACTGCACACAGTACTCCAGGCGCGGCCTTGCCAGTGCTGAGGAGAGGGGCAAGATCCCCTCCATCAACATGCTGGAAACTCTCCTCCTGATGCAGGCCACGATCCCATTGGCCTTCTTGGCCGCAAGGGCACACTGCTGACTCATGGTTAACCTGTTGCCAACCAGGGCTCCCAAATCCCTCTCCATGGAGCTGTCCAACAGGTCAATCCCTAATCTGTCCTGGTGCCTGGGGTTATTCCTCCCCAGGTGCAGAATCCTGCACTTGTCCTTGTTGAACCTCATGAGTTTCCTCTCTGTCCAACTCTCCAAACTGTCTAGGTCCCTCTGAATGGCAGCACGGCCCTCGGGAGTGTTGACCATTCCACTCAGTTCAGTATCATCTGCAAACTTGCTGAGGGTGCACTCTGTGTCGTCGTCCAACTCATTGATGAACAAGCTGAACAGCACTGGGCCCAGTACTGACCCCTGCAGAACACCACTGGCCATGGGCCTCCAACTAGACTCGGCCCCATTTATCACCACCCTCTGGGCTCTGCCATCTAGCCAGTCCTCAATCCACTTCACAGTCCGCTTGTTCAGTATACACTTCCTTAGCTTTCCTATGAGGATGTTATGGGAGATTGTGTCGAAAGCTTTGCTGAAGTCAAGGTAGACAACATCCATGACTCTCCCATCGTCCATCCAGCGGTCACCTCATCGTAGAAGGCTATCAGGTTCATCAGACACGACTTCCCCTTGGTGAATCCATGCTGACTACTCCTGATCACCTTCCTTTCCTTGATGTACCTGGATATTGCCTCTAGGATGAGCTGCTCCAGCACCTTTCCAGGCACAGAGGTGAGGCTGACTGACCTGTGGTTTCCCGGTTCCTCCCTCTTGCCTTTTTTGAAGGTGAAGTGACGCTGGCTTTCTACCAGTCCTCCGGTACCTCCCCTGCTCTCCATGACCTCTCAAAGATGATGGAGAGAGGCTGAGCAATGACCCCTGCCAGTTCCCTCAGCAATCTTGGATGTATTCCGTTCGGGTCCATAGATTTACGGGTGTCCAGTTTACCTAAACAGTCCCTAACCCAATCCTCCTCAACCAGTGGAAAGCCCTCCTCTCTCTTGGTTATCTCTCATAGTGTCCGGGCTCAATACGTGGGGACTAGCCTTAGCAGTAAAGACAGAGGCAAAGAAGGCATTTAGTAACTTTGCCTTCTCTGCATGCTCTGTCACCAAAGCACCCTCCCCATTCAGCAGTGGACTAACATTTTCCCTAGTCTTCCTCTTGCTGCTCATGTATTTGTAGAAACCCTTCCTGTTGCCCCTGACATCTCTTGTTAACTCTAATTTCAAATGGGCCTTGGCCTTCCTCATTGCAACCCTGCATTCTCTGAGCCATCATCCATCTTTTGAGCCATCATCCTAGACTCATTTTAGAGTAAGCAGGAAAAATAAACACTCTAGATGGCAACTAATCTCATTTTAAAGTCTGTGATCTAAAATGAGATGAGTTTACTCCAGAGATTTCTTATCCCTCCGCTGACTACCCAGACAGTTTATTCTAACCTAGATCAATCAGTTACCTTATTGTGACAAAAGACTCTCATGATGACTATCTGAATGTGTGGAAACACGGAACAGGAATCTTCCCTGGTCTGATCTTTCCTGATCTTCCCTGATGTGGCCCTGAGAGATCTTGCAACTCATTCTGTAGGCAGAGTTTATCTGGTACATCCTAAATCTCTCAACACTGATGAGAAACCTGCCTACAGAATTTTGAAAATTTTACCTTGGTATGCCTTAACATAATGATGTTAAAAATATTATGATGAAAAAAAAGTGTATTTGTTTTCACATCTGCAGTGAGACCTTTTATTAACAGTTGTTTTAAAGTCAGTATCACTGGTGCTAACTCTCTCTCTTTTGCTTTCTTTCTAGAATATTGGAAAGACCTCTTCATCATAAAGCTCAAAATCATACCAAAAAAAGAAAGAATAAATTACATTATCAGAGAAGAAGCAATAGGTTACCTTTCCCAAGTTTTTATTCCTTATCTCTGTGACAAACAACTGAAGAATATTCTTGAATTTAGAGTTAAAAATTCATGCTATACACCTACTCTGTGAATCATAGCACACCGTCACAACTAATTAATCTAAAGGTGAACAAATTTCCTGAAGGCTGTCAAATTTGCTCCAGAACTACATATTTAATAGTGTCATCACATATATTGATATTTTACCTTCACAGAGTTACAGTGGTTGCCTTTCTCTACATCTATCATAAATGGCACATCTTAATGGTAGTAGTTTGAATTTGCTTATATCTGTGAGACACTTTAATAGAAGAAAAATAAGAGAAAAGTCAATTTCAGATCAATTCATGGACTTGCTTTATTGTTAAAAGTAGGTAATGATCTCTTCCATCCTGTTACCTAGAAGGCCTTTGTGCCAACTCTTGTCTGGAGAAGAGAGGTGTCCTGCCTGGAGACGTCATCGGCATAAAACTAGGTGCAGAACTAATTAAAAAAGGGAAAAGCAGGAGGGCAGAAAACAGGCAAGGGTTCTGAATCTCATAGTAAAGGACAGGAACAAAGTTCCACTTAGCAAGAACAGCACAGGCAACATGGAAAAAATGTTGGAGGCAGAGCTGAACAGATTCTACAAAATGTGATCCAGCCTGAATCAGCACAGTCCTATTTCCATGAATCTTTGGACCTGTCTGTTCTGTATAATGGAACTTAGAATAGATTATTCTTCTGTATGAAGTGTCTATAAGCTTGGTAACTTACTCCTGTCCACAGCATCCTGAGAATATATTCTTTTGGGCTCAGAAATAGTATATAGTTGGCTCCATACAAAATCTGGCTTATGGAACTACTAATTCTGGATAATGGTGTTCATCCTATATTCTCTCAGTACTTCAATGTCTAGGTTTATGCACAGATATGTAGGTAAGTACATATAACATTCATATTCTTTAATAATATGGAGGCTGCCAGGTAGCGGGATAAAGGTACAAAATTATGAAATGTTTCCATAGGGATGATAGAGAAGAAGGTTTGCAGATGATATTTTCATCATTATTATGAAACTTGCATGATTGAAAAATGTCTTCTCGGTAAATTAATTTGATGTTTATGTTTCCCAGTTTTATTGCACAAGAAAATGGATCAACAAGATTTACACTGACATTTAAAATATTTGTTTGAATTAATTTTGCTGAATGTGACCTGCATCAAGTGTCAAGACATCAGAATAAGCCCACTGTATACAAAATGAGTTTGACACAGTGTTCTGTCCCAACACTACACTGCTTTAAAGAACTGCATTTAAAACCACGAGCACAGCCTGCTGCTAGCTTTCTGTTGGCACATGACAGTGGGTAGACTTTTAGGATGTGCCTGGCAGTATTTTTAGACACTTAAGACATCTTCCACTTGTGCTTATGTCTGTAACTACAACTTGCTATCTGTACAGGTTTTTAAGATAACCAAACCTCATAGAAAATAATACTCAAATGGCTGGCAAGGGTCCTCTCTCTCATCTCTCTCTCTTTCCCTCTGGCTTTCTGGAGTTAGATTTTCAGTCCTTGTAAGTAATCTGGACAGAACAGAGAAGCTGTCACTGTTGCCTGACAAGAAATTAACAAGACATCCAAGGCAGAAAGAAGTTCTTATATTTACATCTACATTGCTAAGCAAAGAAAGGCCAGGGAATGATGCCTGGCCTAAGATGGACTGTCCGTGTCCACACTGCTTAGAGATAACCCTCTGTAAATAGATCTGTTTTGGAGGAAAAAAGAAACACTGAGCTTTTCAGAGCAGTGAATAAGCTAAAAAATAAACATTGCACCTTATCATCAGTCTAATAAGCAGGGAGCAGTTGCTCCCTGATCCTCACATACTTAGCACTACAAGCTTATTGCCTAACGCTGCTTTTCAAGACAGCTCCCATCTCATCCCAAACCAGGGCCATCAGCCACGGCTCTGCAACACCAAAGACTATTGGCCTGGCCATGAGACCAGCTCTGGTGCCCTGGTTGGTGATGCCCCTATGTTCCCTTGCCCGAGTGCTCCCTTGCTCCAATGCTGGGGTTGTTCCACTTCCTCCAAGGTGGGGACCTGGGACCTGGTGGCCAGGATCAAGTCATTCCTGCCAGAAGACCCAGCCATGGGTCTATGAGGCTCCCTGACAATACTATTACAACTAATTAAGGAGATAATGAGTACCTGCTGTTTTTAAAGAGACCAAACTAAAGCTACATTCCTGGCCATCTTCCTACTCTTTTTTTTTTTTTTTAAAAAAAAAAAGGACTCAACATCTGATAAATAAAAATAAATTATTTTCAATAAAAAATTTCAAATAAAATAATGTTGCATTTGCCAAACAATGTTCTGGCCTAAAAACAAAAGACAAACCAATCAACAACAAAATTATTGGTCCTTTGGCTCAGAGTACAGTAATAGATCACTTGCCATTGCATTGGTGCAATCCTAGACCTTATTTCAAAGCTATCCCATATGAAAGATTTATTTGTGCATGATTTTGTGAGATGAGAAAAAAATATTTCAGACCTTGGGATTTTCATGCAAAGGCATATACAGATGTGTGTGTGTGTCTGTGTGTGTAGTTATATAGGTTCCCAAGGTTAGGGAAAATGAAATCACAGCAGCGCCTCCTTTGAAAACTCTTCATCTCAAGACTCTGTTTTGACATGCTATGTGAAATAGCCTGAATATGGTGGTCCACGATTATGTCTACTGTTTATACTCTTTGTTTGGGGTGAGAAGCACCCAATAAGATATTGTGAGATCTCTCTTACTTCATTTTATGGGGCTTTACTTTGTTTAGTGTGACTTAGCTCTAGACCAACATCTTCAGATAAGTTATTAAGATTTTGTTTTTATATTATTCAGTTTGACGGATCAAGATTTTCGAAATTTATGAAAATGTAAGAAAGAATGAGTGCATGGAAAATGCAAAGTTTTGGTTGCATGGCTGTGGGTCTTTCAGTCTTTTCAAATACTAATTTATATGATGAACCTTGTTGCTTGTTTATCTTAAATTAAAATCAGTTTAGTCAGGTATCCCATCTTGAATTTTCAATATACCAAGTGAAACCTTAGATAGTTTGATTGTATGAGATTTTTGAACTGTACTTCAAAACAGAAGGTAAGTTTTATTTAGACTCCTCACCATATGTAATAAATGCACAGTGAATTAAGACAAAATGGTATCAAAATATCACCTAGAGTGGCATATTAAAAGGGATCTAGAAATACAGAGTTCAAGATAAAGTCTAAATGTTTCTAATGTCTCACTTTAATTAATTACTGAATATAAGCTCAAACCTTCTGGAAAATGAGAAATAAACAAACTCCTCTAGGACTGACTAAATTCTCAGCCAGAATCCTATTGGCATAGAAAAGATGACTTGAAATTTCAGTGAACCAACAACAAAGTAGGAACATTAAGCTTCTGAGAGTTCCAGAGGAAACACGAAGTGCTGACACCATCTTTTTCATGGAAAAATTTTCATCTGCAGTTCAGTCACTCAACTTGAAAGACTACCTAATCTGGATCAGAAATGCCATAGGACTCCCACTACGAGGACATCTGTGAGTAACAGTGTAGGAGGGACCACAACTTTGACCTTGTCATACACCTGAGACAAGCATTGAATGCCACAGGCAGTAGGGAAAAAATGAAAAGGTTATCTTAGAGGGCATGAAGATATTATTCTTTCTTGATGTAGGTCCAACCTCAGTTAAAAGAAGAGAACTGAATTAGAATTAAAAGGCTTCCTTGAAAGAAGAGGTTATGGTCACAGTGCTCTGTCTTGTGAACTGAGAGTAACTTTTAATAACTGCACACTGACTGAGTAAAATGGCAGCAAATAAGCTTTCATACAAAGTCAGAAAAGAGAGTACATAGGAAGACCATGAAAGCAAGGACTGTGGAGAATGAATTCTTTTCTGTTTGGGTGTTCTTGTATCTCTAGTTTTAGAAGGTCTTCAAACTTTACATCGTCTGTCATAACCTTTATTCAGAATATCCTGCCAAGACGAGTGTGGTCTTAAACTAGAGGGTAAAGGGCACATGCTCTTAAACTAGAGGGTAAAGGGCACATGCTAAATACCTACTTTGGTAGCCATACTTCTCTAAAGATAATATTAGTATTGGATTTTGGAGCATCTCTCTTTTTTTTTCTAGTAAGTGCATTAATAGCAAATAAGGATGAAGACAAACTGTTTTATCTTCCTTTTCCTTTTTTTTCTTCCTTTTTTCCTTCTTCCTTTTTTTCCTTTTTTATCCAACAAGCAATTGAATAGATACCCACTATCTTTAAAAATTTACTCTTCTGCTAAAAAAAAAACCCAAAAGATTAAAAACACCTCTGTCTTTTTTTTTTTTTTTCCTCCCATGATGTTTTTTTTTTCTCCCATGATGAACAAATACCATCTCTAGGCTAACTTCAAACTTTGCTAAGATGCCCCCTAGAATTACTTTCAGGTTTATCTCTGGGAATGTGTATTGCTTTCTCTTTCTTTTTTTCTTCTTTTTTTTTTTTTCCCTTTCTTTTTTTTTCTATTATTTCTCCAAATTATTTATATTTTCTTCTTTTTTTTTCTAAAAAGTAGATATAGTAAATTTTATAGTAGTTGGCAAGAACTTCCATGTAAAGTCAGAAATTTATTTTTCAATGTCCTACTATAATTGCAAGTATATTCCCAAAATTAGGAGTCTCTTTTCTGGTGCAAATACATGTTAAACTTATGTGTTGGTTGCTGCCTCTGTTAGTTCTCCATCTCCAGAACTGTAGCTTTCTTCAAATATTTTTTATTCTTCATAACAATTTAGATGAATATACACTTCCTATTTCTTTTTTTTAATAGAAACCATTTATATATGTTTTAAACTCTTCTTGTGTTCTTGATCTCTTCAGATGAAGTTTTCATATCTTATTTCCCTTTCACTAGACCTAGTAAGTCTTTTTGACATTTTAATATTTAGCAATATGATTTGTTCTTCTTCCAAAGGTTTTACTTTCACACATTTTGTTTTAACAGCAAAGATTATTTCAATTAAATTTGAGGCTTAGATGTGAAGTATATCAACGTATTTAGATACAAATATGCAATATGCTGTAATTACAGAGAACCATAGCTTATCCTGAGGATAGGAAGAAAAAAAAATGATGAAAAATTGTAAGTTTTCTAACAGTTAAACATCCTTTAACTTTATGCAATAGAAAGCTAATAGGCAATCAAATTATAATATTTTCTACTTTTCTGTACAAAGAGGTTTTTTTAAATCATAAAGAAATGCCAAAATTGTCACAGCCTTCAATAAATGCAGAGTGATGTGCATTAACAAATGGTCAAACCTGATCATTCTTTCTTATGTAACAAATCAATAATAGGAACCATTTTGTCTTTCAAATATCTTTGGGGAGAAAAAAAATATCCCCCTCTAAATGATTACCTGTATGTGATGATTACCATCAAATGTGTTTTTTTTTCTTTTTTTTTTTTTTTAGTATCATACATATCATTCTAACCGTAAGCAATTAAAAACATAGACAGATCAGCATATACCTGCATACATTAACAAAAGAAACTGAGTAACTCATTTGAAAATGAAAGCAATGTTCCTATGTACCATCTTGACTTCTGTAAGGAAAGAAGCATCAGTATGAACAACATTACAGTGATATTCACTAATAATTTAAAAGTTAAAGAAAATCCATGAAGAAATTATCACCTGACAGAATACCTCAAACTTGAAATGATGCTGAATGTTTCAAGATAGGCCTCACATTATTGTTATCCATGGGACTATTATTTTGCTCTCTGGCTGATGTTTCAGCCATATGGCCATTTCAGCTGTTTGTAATCAAGTAAATATATCCTAAATACTAGTTCAACAAGTAGAGCAGATTGGAGATTTAAACATTTTTAATTGGAAGAAGAAAACTCATCTTCTATATTACTTTTTCTTATACAGAGGTCAGACTAGGTCATAGATCTCCAGGAAATATACAAGCAACCTTTATTAAAACTATTTAACTGATGCAGAAAAGAAAAACAAAACCGTCATTCTTAAAAGCTGTTGTACGTAAAAAACATAATTAAACTGAAAAGACAGAACTCATTATATGAAATTCCTTTCAGAAAGTCATTTTAAAAGTGCTATAGTTTATTTAGAAAGTTAAAATTCTAACTTCATTAAACAAACATAAAATTAATTTCGCATCCAAGAGACAGTCTTTTCTTTTTTTTTCCTCTACGGGCTCTCTCATTAGTTTCTAATCCAACACAGTCTATGAGAGTTCATTGTAATAACTCAGATTTTAGTGAGAAACCTCATTTTAAACAGTTTTACATCTAAACTTCCTGCACAAAGAGCTTGCTTACTCATACAGGACTAAATCTGAAGCTCATTGTTCTAATAGAAAAAATACAGTCTTTGGCAGGGTCTAAACTGGATTCCATTTTCCTTGACTTTTAAGACAGAAAAATGTCCATTTATGAAAATTAAATTCAGAAATTTTAATTTTAATTAAAGATAATTTAATAATTGTTAATTCTTCCTCACAGATTTATATCACGTATACTTGTCACCTATTTAATTATGATTATTTTAAAATAAAATGTTTTTGAAAGTAGGGCTTAAAAATATAAAGGATGTTTTATCTTCAGGAAAGATCACCTTTTTAAGTATTGTCATGATTTGCAGTTTATTTATTTCCTACATTTCTGGGAGACATTGCACCATTAAGAATCTTACAGAAGACTATGCAAGTCTTCTTTAAGTCACGCAGTCAGGCAGAGGGGGCAGGAAACCTGCATGGATGAGCAAGGAGCTTGTGGCAATGCTCAAGCAGAGAAGGCGATATGCAGAATGTGGAAAAAAGGACAGCCCCCTGGGAGAAATACAGGAATGTAGTCAGGGAATGCAGAGATGCAATATGGAAAGCTAAGGCGTGTTTGGAATGCAACCTGGCAAGGGATGTTAAAAATGACAAGAAAAAGTTCTTCAAATATATCAACAGCAAAAGGAAGATCAGGGAAAACGTGGGTCCGCTGGTGAACGGGATGAGCACCCTGGCTACGAATAACACAGAAAAAGCAGAGTTGCTGAATGCCTTCTTTGCTTCGGTGTTTGCCAAGGGCAGCCCATTAGAGAGACAAGAGAAGAAGCCTGGAGAGAGGAAGACTTGCCCTGGGTAGAGGAAGATTGGGTCAGAGAGCACCTAAAGAAACTCGATACCCACAAATCCATGGGCCCTGATGGGATGCACCCCAGAGTGCTGCAGAGGCTGGCAGATGTCATAGCTAAGCCGCTCTCTGTCATCTTTGAAAGATCTTGGAGAATGGGGGAGGTGCCGGAAGACTGGAAGAAGGCCAATGTCACGCCAGTCTTCAAAAAAGGCAAGAAGGAGGACCCAGGCAACTACAGGCCAGTGAGCTTCACCTCCGTTCCCAGAAAAGTGATGGAATGGCTCATACTGGCTGTTGTCTCCAGGCACATGGAGGACAAGAAGTTGCTCAAGAGTAGTCAGCATGGATTCACCAAGGGGAAATCATGCTTGACTAACCCGATAGCCTTCTGTGATGGAATGACCAGTTGGATAAATGAGGGGAGAGCGGTGGATGTCGTCTATCTCAACTTCACCAAGGCTTTTGACACTGTCCCTCACAACATCGTCCTGGGCAAGCTCTGGAAGTGTGGGATAGATGAGTTCACAGTGAGGTGGATTAGGAACTGGCTGGATGGCAGAACTCAGAGGGTGGTGATCACTGGTGCCGAGTCCAGTTGGAGGCCTGTGGCTAGTGAGTGGTGTCTCCCAGGGTCAGTCCTTGATCCAGTCCTATTCAATTTATTCATCAATGACCTGGATGAAGGCACAGAGCGCTCCCTCACCAAGTTTGCTGATGATACGAAGCTGGGAGGAGTAGCTGATACCCCAGAGGGCTGTGCTGCCATCTAGAGGTACCTGGACAGACTGGACAACTGGACAACCTCATAAAATTCAACAAGGCCAAGTGCAAAGTCCTGCACCTGGGGAGAAATAACCCCAAGTACCAGTACAGGCTGGGGACTGACCTTCTGGGAGCTCTGCAGAGAAAGGCTTGCGTGTCATGGTGGACAACAAGTTGACCATGAGGCAGCATTGTGCCCTCGTGGCCAAGAAGGCCAGTGGGATCCTGGGGTGCATTAAGAAGAGCATCTCCAGCAGGTCAAGGGAGGTGATCCTGCCCCTCTACTCAGCCCTGGTGAGGCCACATCTGGAGTACTGTGTCCAGTTCTGGGCTCCACAATACAAGAGGGATGTGGAGCTGCTGGAGAGAGATTAGCGCAGGGCTACAAGGATGATCAGGGGTCTGGAACATCTGCCCTATGAGGAGAGACTGGGGGAGCTGGGCCTGTTCAGCCTGGAGAAGAGAAGGCTGAGAGGGGGTCTAATCAGTGTCTATAAGTACCTCAAGGGAGGCAGTGAAGAGGATGGTGCTGGTCTCTTTTCAGTGGTGGCCACCGACAGAACTAGAGGTAATGGCTGGAAACTGAAGCACCAAAAGTTCCACAGGAACTTAAGAAAAAAATTTTAACAGTGAAGGTGACAGAGCGCTGGAACAGGCTGCCCAGAGAGGTTATGGAGTCTCTTTCTCTGGAGATCTTCCAAACCCGGTTGGATGCAGTCCTGTGCCACGTGCTCTAGGTGACCCTGCGTGTGCAGGGGAGTTGGACTAGATGACCTCTAGAGGTCCCTTCCAACCTTAAGCGTTCTATGATTCTATGATTCTGTGAAGTTATGGGTCAGCTGCTATCCTCCAATAGAACAACATCTCTAAGAAAAGTTCTTCTATAGACTATCCTAACATTACTTTAAGAAAACATGAGTTATTTAATATTTGATTTCTAAAATTTCTCTTCCTGGATATTTTCAGAAAATGAAGAAAACATAAGGAATTAATTAAAATATGTTTCCATCTCTAGCAAATGAACAATACTTTGAATTTACTACTCTATAGATTTACTAGTATAGAGAAATATGAAACACAGAAATAACTATGATAAAATGGAATATAAAATTGCAATACAATACAGCTCTTACTGAATACAAAAAGCAGAAACTTTGATAACATCTGATTTTTAAATAGAATGATAAGTTGGATTCTTATGAACATATTTAGTTATTCCGAACAGATCAAAATTGACTGGGCTTTTTCTAAAAGAATTAAGCACAGTATGAAAATTTACTTTCACCAAACATCCCCTCCAAAATGATTGCAAAATTATAGATTTTTACTATTATGTTAAGTGAAACACTGATTTAAAAAAAAATATGACTATGCAATTGTGTGCTTCTCTGGAATTGTTATGCAAAACAATAGAACTTTCAGCTGTTGATTTCTTCTCCAGTTTCCTGTCAAACTGAGCTCAAAGTGAAAACGTTTTCCTCTCATTGGTTTTATTGTTAGTGTTAATTTCAAGATTTTTCCACTTCCCATTTAGCCAAAAAATGAGGTGATGTAAAACTTGTCCCCGAAAAATTGTAGAAGAGAAACAAGTGAAATCCTGCATGACAAAATTTGAATATAAGGTTTAATTAGGAGAGACAGAGCACTTTGAGTAATTGAGGCTGCTGAGCAGACTAATTTATTGGTGAAGGTTTTTACATCCTTCAGAATGGATATACTTGAAGAGTTTGGTAAGGTTGCAACACAGAATTGATGAGGAACACACATTTTTCCATATAAATTAATTTCTGAAAATTAGGTGTCCCCTAGATGCTTTGGTCAATTGAGAGAAATACATCTATGGGGAGCATAACATCTATTTTAGAATAACAATCCCTTTTTTTTTTTTTTTTTTTTAAGAACTCACTTCTCTGTATTGGTTGCAAAGCAAATCTCATCTGAATGTCTCAGCCTGACACTTGAGCAAAGAAGCCCCAGTCTAGTGATCACCCTAACTGTCAACTTCTCAGTGGTAGCTTTTCCTTTTCAGGAGTCATTTTACCCATTTGACTTTGCTGTGTTTCACCGAGGTCATACCTGTGAATATTTCAGCACATTAATGCTTGCTGAAAAATTCCTCATCAATTCTAATTCTAGTCCATCTGCCAGCTCTTCCCCATGATGGACTACTGTATGAGCAGCAGAAGCTCCCTACACTCAGCTGATTCTTTGAAAAACGGTATTCTTATCAAGTTATCATTTGCAAATTAATTCAAACTCTTTCAGGTTTGCGGAAGAACTCAATATATGCACCTAATAGAATACATTTTTCTGTACAAAAGTAGTCCTGTTCTTTCATGGAACTTTATGAAACAATATGATTTTTTTTTCCACAAAACAAATATTTTCTAACCTGGAAAGACTACAGAATTAGTTGCATGTTATGTAATGATGACTTAAAACTTAAATGTTAACCATACTACTCGTTCATCAAGTAAACAAGGTTATATAAGTTTTACACTGATCTCATGAGTAAATACTAAAGTCTCTATGATCAAGAGCTGCATGATTAAACTTAATACATTTTATCAATTTTTATTCTAAACAGTTTATTATTTTTCAAATGTGAAACTTATTTACAGTTCGTCAGCTAAAAGATGTGCACTTGTATATATCTTGCTTGAATGTACGTTTTGTCTTTTAAATCATAGAAGGTTAAAGTTTTCTTATTTGTGCATATTTCAATAGTAACTTTATTTTAATAAAAATGACCTTAATCATATAATAATCATAGTTATTTACCCTGAACTGACCGTTTTTTTTCCAAGTATCAGGTGAGCACACTGAATAAGAACAGCTTTAAAATAAATCTGGATTACATATATCACAAGCTTGGCTTGCAAATCTTGTTAAGATACAGTTTTACAGCTTTAGAGCAACTGAGAACAACATAGAGTATTCTTTTAACAGAAACCACTCCATCAGTGTTGTGTCTGTTAAACTGTTAAACTGCATTAATTCTTAATATTTGTTCAAGATGAAGTGATCAATAATTCTTCTATATTATAAGAAACTTTAGAAATTCAAACAAAAAATTGTTTTTTTTCACAATGAACGATTACATTTTTATGTACGTACTAACCTACTTGACATTGTTTTACATTTACCTTCTCTTTAGTATTTCTTGTAGTAACTTAATATAGCATTTTGAAATTAACACTTATAATTTAGAATTGTAAAATCATAGAATCATAGAATGCTTAAGGTTGGAAGGGACCTCTAGAGGTCATCCAGTTCAACCACCCTGCTCCAGCAGGGTCACCTAGAGCACGTGGCACAGGGTGGCATCCAAGTGGCTTTTGAAGACCTCCAGAGAAGAAGACTCCACAACCTCTCTGGGCAGCCTGTTCCAGGGCTCTGTCACCCTCACCGCCAAGAAATTTTTAGCTTCAGTGTGTCCATCAAAAGATAATTTATAAGCCAACCCAGTAATTAGCATTATTCCCTGATTTGCCATGTTGATCATGACAAAAATCCAAGACACTGAAGTTATGAAGGTGAAAAAACAGATTTTTTTTTCTTTTTTTTTTTTTTTTTTTACATGGGTCTACATTTCCACTAGCTAAAGCACAAGAAATATGTAAACTGTCTAATCTGTTCAGCTGCGGAGTCCCGATCAGGCCACTGGAAACAAGAAATTTAACTTAAAATGACTTGATAAAATCTGTGCAGAACAAACAAAAAGTGCTAGAAGACTGATCTCTATATTTTTAGAAGACTGATCTCTATATTTTGTATCTTGTTATAGTCTGATTGATTTTTATTTCTGATCATCATTCTGTCATTATCTTTATTTTAAGGCACAGAGTAAATGAGGGTGTTTGGTTTGTTTTGTTTTCATCTGAGCTCTTTTATTTTAGACATTTTTATTATATTTATTGTAATCATTAACCAGTTAAATTATGCACATTTATAAAGGACATTATTAGGT